>NC_073229.2:198180500-198809000 GCF_029281585.2 Gorilla gorilla gorilla
TTTACACAGATAGCGGTGTAGATATTTCCATGTTTATACAGATGACTCTGTAGATATTTCCATGTTTACAGAGATAGCGGTGTAGATATTTCCATATTTATACAGATAGCGGTGTAGATGTTTCCATGTTTACACAGATAGCGGTGTAGATATTTCCATATTTATACAGAAAGCGGTGAAGATATTTCCATGTTTATAGAGATATCGGTGTAGATATTTCCATGTTTATACAGATAGCAGTGTAGATATTTCCATGCTAATACACATGGCGCTGCAGATATTTCCATGTTCATACAGATAGCGGTGTAGATATTTCTATGTTTACACAGATCGCGGTGCAGATATTTCCATGTTTATACAGATAGGGGTGTAGATATTTCCATGTTCATACAGATGGCGTAGATATTTCCATCTTTATATAGTTGGCAGTGTAGATATTTCCATGTTCATACAGATGGCGGTGAAGATATTTCCATGTTTATACACATAACGGTGTAGATATTTCCAAGTTTTAAGAAATAGCGGAGTAGATATTTCCATGTATACACAGATAGCGGTGTAGATATTTCCATGTTTACACAGATAGCGGAGTATTTTCATGTTTATACAGATAGCGATGTAGATATTTCCATGTGTATACAGAAAGCGGTGTAGATACTTACATGTTCCTACAGATGGCTGTGTAGATATTTCCAAGTTTATACTGATAGTGGTGTAGATATTTCCGTGTTTATAGAGATACCGTTGTACATATTTCCATCTTCCTTCGGTGGGTGGTGTAGATATTTCCATGTTTACACAGATAGCAGTGTATATATTTCCAAGTTTATGCAGATAGCGGTGGAGATATTTCCACTTTTATGGAGATAACAGTGTAGATATTTCCATGTTTATACAGAAAGCGGTGTAGATAATTCCATGTTCCTACAGATTGCGCTGTAGATATTTCCATGTTTATAGAGCTGGCGGTTTAGACATTTCCATATTAATGCAGATGGCAGTGTAGATATTTCCGTGTTTATACAGATAGCAGTGAAGATATTTCCATCTGTATACACGTAACGGTGTAGATATTTCCATGTTTATACAGATGGCGGTGTAGATATTTCCATACTCATACAGATGGCGGTGTAGACATTTCCATGTGTATAGAGATAGCGGTGTAGGTATTTCCATGTTTACACAGATAGCAGTGTAGATATTTTTATGTTTACACAGATAGCGGTGTAGATATTTCCATGTTTATACAGATAGCGGTGTAGTTATTTCCATGTTTATACAGAGAGCGGTGTAGATATTTCCATATTTATACAGTTGGAGGTGTAGATATCTCCATGTTCATACAGATGGCGTTGAAGATATTTCCATGTTTAGAGAGATAGCGGTGTAGATATTTCCATGTTTACACAGATAGCGGTGTAGATATTTCCATGTTTACAGATAGCAGTGTAGATATTTCCATATTTATGGAGTTGGCGGTGTAGATATTTCCATGTTCATACTGATGGCGGTGTAGATATTTCCATGTTTATATAGTTGGCAGTGTAGATATTTCCATGTTCATACAGATGGCGGTGAAGTTATTTCCATGTTTATACACATGACGGTGTAGATATTTCCAAGTTTTAAGAGGTAGCGGTGTAGATATTTCCATGTTTACGCAGATAGCGGTGTAGATATTTCCGTGTTTACACAGATGGCGGTGTAGATATTTCCATGTTTATAGAGATATCGGTGTAGATATTTCCATGTTCATACAGATGGCGGTGAAGATATTTCCATGTTTATACAGATAACGGTGTATATATTTCCATGTTTACACAGATAGCGGTGTAGATATTTCTATGTTTACACAGATCGCGGTGTAGATATTTCCATGTTTATACAGATAGGGGTGTAGATATTTCCATGTTCATACAGATGGCGTAGATATTTCCATCTTTATATAGATGGCAATGTAGATATTTCCATGTTCATACTGTTGGCGGTGAAGATATTTTCATGTTTATACACATAACGGTGTAGATATTTCCAAGTTTTAAGAGATAGCGGAGTAGATATTTCCATGTATACACAGATAGCGGTAGAGATATTTCCATGTTTACACAGATAGCGGTGTATTTTCATTTTTATACAGATAGCGATGTAGATATTTCCATGTGTATACAGAAAGCGGTGTAGATAGTTACATGTTCCTACAGATGTCTGTGTACATATTTCCAAGTTTATACTGATAGTGGTGTAGATATTTCCGTGTTTATAGAGATACCGTTGTACATATTTCCCTCTTCCTTCGGTGGGTGGTGTAGATATTTCCATGTTTACACAGATAGCGGTGTAGATATTTCCAAGTTTATGCAGATAGCGGTGGAGATATTTCCACTTTTATGCAGATAGCAGTGTAGATATTTCCATGTTTATACAGAAAGCGGTGTAGATAATTCCATGTTCCTACAGATTGCGCTGTAGATATTTCCATGTTTATAGAGTTGGCGGTTTAGACATTTCCATATTCATGCAGATGGCAGTGTAGATATTTCCGTGTTAATACAGATAGCAGTGTAGATATTTCCTTCTTTATACACGTAACGGTGTAGGTATTTCCATGTTTATACAGATGGCGGTGTAGATATTTCCATACTCATACAGATGGCGGTGTAGATATTTCCATGTGTATAGAGATAGCGGTGTAGGTATTTCCATGTTTACACAGATAGCGGTGTAGATATTTTTATGTTTACACAGATAGCAGTGTAGATATTTCCATGTTTATACAGATAGCGGTGTAGTTATTTCCATGTTTATACAGAGAGCGGTGTAGATATTTCCATATTTATAGAGGTGGAGGTGTAGATATCTCCATGTTCATACAGATGGCGTTGAAGATATTTCCATGTTTAGAGAGATAGCGGTGGAGATATTTCCATGTTTACACAGATAGCGGTGTAGATATTTCCATGTTTATACAGATAGCGTTGTAGATATTTCCATATTTATAGAGTTGGCGGTGTAGATATTTCCATGTTCATACAGATGGCGGTGTAGATATTTCCATGTTTATATAGTTGGCAGTGTAGATATTTCCATGTTCATACAGATGGCGGTAAAGTTATTTCCATGTTTATACACATGACGTAGATATTTCCAAGTTTTAAGAGGAAGCGGTGTAGATATTTCCGTGTTTACACAGATGGCGGTGAAGATATTTCCATGTTTAGAGAGATAGCGGTGTAGATATTTCCATGTTTATACTGATAGCGGTGTAGATATTTCCATTTTTATACAGATAACGGTGTAGATATTTACATATTCATACAGATGGTTGTGTATATATTTATATGTTTATACAGATTGCGGAGTAGATATTTCCATGTTTATATAGATAGCGGTGTAGATATTTCCATGTTTCTACAGTTGGTGTTGTAGATATTTCCATGTTTACACAGATAGCGGTGTAGATATTTCCAAGTTTAAGCAGATAGCGGAGTTGATATTTCCACTTTTATGCAGATAGCGGTGAAGATATTTCCATGTTTATGCAGAAAGCGGTGTAGATATTTCCAAGTTCCTGCAGATGGCTGTGTAGATATTTCCAAGTTTATAAAGATACTGGTGTAGATATCTCCATGTTGACACACATAGCGTTGTAGATTTTCCATGTTCCTACAGAGGGCGGTGTACATATTTACATGTTTGTAGAGTTGGCGGTTTAGACATTTCCACGTTCATACAGACGGTGGTGTAGATATTTCCATGTTTATACAGATAGCGGTGTGGATATTTCCATCTTTATACACATAATGGTGTAGATCTTTCCATGTTTTTAGAGATAGCGGTGCAGTTATTTCCATGTTTACACAGATAGCGGTGTAGATATTTCCATGTTTATACAGATGACTCTGTAGATATTTCCATGTTTACAGAGATAGCGGTGAAGATATTTCCATGTTTATAGAGATAGCGGTGTAGATATTTCCATGTTTACACAGATAGCGGTGTAGATATTTCCATATTTATACAGAAAGCGGTGTAGATATTTCCATGTTTATAGAGATATCGGTGTAGATATTTCCATGTTTATACAGATAGCAGTGTAGATATTTCCATGCTAATACACATGGCGGTGTAGATATTTCCATGTTCATACAGATGGCGGTGAGGATATTTCCATGTTCATACAGATAGCGGTGTAGATATTTCCATGTTCATAGAGAAAGCGGTGTAGATATTTCCATGTTCAAACAGATAGCGGTGTATGTATTTCCATGTTCATACAGATAGTGGTGTAGATATTTCCATTTTCAAGCAGATAGCGGTGTATATATTTCCATGTTCAAACAGTTAGCGGTGTAGATATTTCCATGTTCATAAAGATAGCGGTGTAGATATTTCCATGTTTATACAGATAGCGGTGAAAATGTATGCATGTTTACACAGATAGCGGTGTAGATATTTCCATGTTCATCCAGATGGCTGTGTAGATATATCCATGTTCATACAGATGGCGGTGAAGATATTTACATGTTCATACAGATAGCGGTGTAGATATTTCCATGTTCATACAGATAGCGGTGTAGATATTTCCATGTTCATACAGATAGCGGTGTATATATTTCCATGTTTACACAGATAGCGGTGTAGATATTAATATGTTTACACAGATCGCGGTGCAGATATTTCCATGTTTATAGAGATAACTGTGTAGATATTTCCATGTTTATACAGATAGCATTGTAGATATTTCCATGCTAATACACATGGCGGTGTAGATATTTCCATGTTCATACAGATGGCGGTGAAGATATTTCCATGTTTATACACATAACAGTGTAGATATTTCCAAGGTTTAAGAGATAGCGGAGCAGATATTTCCATGTATACACAGATAGCGGTATAGATATTTCCATGTTTACACAGATAGCGGTGTATTTTCATGTTTATACAGATAGCGATGTAGATATTTCCATGTGTATACAGAAAGCGGTGTAGATAGTTACATGTTCCTACAGATGGCTGTGTAGATATTTCCAAGTTTATACTGATAGTGGTGTAGATATTTCCGTGTTTATAGAGATACAGTTGTACATATTTCCCTCTTCCTTCGGTGGGTGGTGTAGATATTTCCATGTTTACACAGATAGCGGTGTAGATATTTCCAAGTTTATGCAGATAGCGGTGGAGATATTTCCACTTTTATGCAGATAGCAGTGTAGATATTTCCATGTTTATACAGAAAGCGGTGTAGATAATTCCATGTTCCTACAGATTGCGCTGTAGATATTTCCATGATTATATACTTGGCAGTGTAGATATTTCCATGTTCATACAGATGGCGGTGAAGATATTTCTATGTTTATACACATGATGGTGTACATATTTCCCAGTTTTAAGAGATAGCGGTGTAGATATTTCCGTTTTTACACAGATAGCAGTGTAGATATTTCCATGTTTACACAGATAGCGGTGTAGATATTTCCATGTTTATTCTGAAAGCGGTGTAGATATTTCCAAGTGTATACAGATAACGGTGTAGATATTTACATATTCCTACAGATCGCTGGGTAGATATTTATATGTTGATACAGATTGTGGAGTAGATATTTCCATGTTTATACAGATAGCGGTGTAGATATTTCCATGTTTTTCAGTTGGTGTTGTAGATATTTCCATGTTTACCCTGATAGCGGTGCAGACATTTCCATGTTTACAAAGAAAGCGGTGAAGATATTTCCATGTTTATACAGATAGCGGTCTAGATATTTCCATGTTTATAAAGATGGCTGTGTAGCTATTTCCATGTTTATAGAGATAGCGGCGTAGATTTTTCCATGTTTACATAGATAGCGGTGTAGATATTTCCATGTTTACACAGATAGCGGTGTAGATATTTCCAAGTTTATACAGAAAGCGGTGTAGATATTTCCATGTTTATAGAGATATCGGAGTAGATATTTCCATGTTCACATAGATAGCGGTGTAGATATTTCCATGTTTACACATATAGCGGTGTAGATATTTCCAAGTTTATGCAAATAGCGTTGTAGATATTTCCACAGTTATGCAGATAGAGGTATAGATATTTCGATGTTTATACAGAGAGCGGTGTAGATATTTCCATGTTCCTACAGATGGCGTTGTAGATATTTCCATGTTTATAGAGTTGGCGGTTAAGGCATTTTCATGTTCATACAGATGGCGGAGTAGATATTTCCATGTTTATACAGATAGCGGTGTAGATATTTCCATGTTTACACAGATAGCGGTGTAGATATTTCCATGTTTTTACAGATAGCGGTGAAGATATTTCCATATTTATAGAGTTGGCGGTGTAGATATTTCCATGTTCATAAAGATGGCGGTGTAGATATTTCCATGTTTATATAGTTGGCAGTGTAGATATTTCCATGTTCATACAGATGGCGGTGAGGATATTTCTATGTTTATACACATGATGGTGTAGATATTTCCAAGTTTTAAGAGATAGCGGTGTAGATATTTTCGTGTTTACACAGATAGCGGTGTAGATATTTCCATGTTTACACAGATAGCGGTGTAGATATTTCCATGTTTATACTGATAGCCGTGTAGATATTTCCATGTGTATGCAGATAACGGTGTAGATATTTACATATTCCTACAGATGGCTGTGTAGATATTTATATGTTTATACAGAATGCGGAGTAGATATTTCCATGTTTATAGAGATAGCGGTGTAGATATTTCCATGTTTCTACAGTTGGTGTTGTAGATATTTCCATGTTTACACAGATAGCGGTGTAGATATTTCCAAGTTTATGCAGATAGCGGAGTAGATATTTCCACTTTTATGCAGATAGCGGTGAAGATATTTCCATGTTTATGCAGAAAGCGGTGGAGATATTTCCATGTTCCTGCAGATGGCTGTGTAGATATTTCCAAGTTTATACAGATACTGGTGTAGATATTTCCATGTTGACACACATAGCGTTGTAGATATTTCCATGTTCCTACAGAGGGCGGTGTACATATTTACATGTTTGTAGAGTTGGCGGTTTAGACATTTCCACGTTCATACAGATGGTGGTGTAGATATTGCCATGTTTATACAGATAGCAGTGTGGATATTTCCATCTATATACACATAATGTTGTAGATCTTTCCATGTTTTTAGAGATAGCGGTGTAGTTATTTCCATGTTTACACAGATAGCGGTGTAGATATTTCCATGTTTATACAGATGACTCTGTAGATATTTCCATGTTTACAGAGATAGCGGTGTAGATATTTCCATGTTTACACAGATAGCGGTGTAGGTATTTCCATATTTATACAGAAAGCGGTGTAGATATTTCCATGTTTATAGAGATATCGGTGTAGATATTTCCATGTTTATACAGATAGCAGTGTAGATATTTCCATGCTAATACACATGGCGGTGAAGATATTTCCATGTTTATACAGATAACGGTGTATATATTTCCATATTTACACAGATAGCGGTGTAGATATTTCCATGTTTATACAGATAGGGGTGTAGATATTTCCATGTTCATACAGATGGCGTAGATATTTCCATCTTTATATAGTTGGCAGTGTAGATATTTCCATGTTCATACAGATGGCGGTGAAGTTATTTCCATGTTTATACACATGACGTAGATATTTCCAAGTTTTAAGAGGTAGCGGTGTAGATATTTCCGTGTTTTCACAGATGGCGGTGAAGATATTTCGATGTTTAGAGAGATAGCGGTGTATATATTTCCATGTTTATACTGATAGTGGTGTAGATATTTCCATGTTTATACAGATAACGGTGTAGGTATTTACATATTCATACAGATGGTTGTGTATATATATATATGTTTATACAGATTGCGGAGTATATATTTCCATGTTTATAGAGATAGCGGTGTAGATATTTCCATGTTTCTACAGTTGGTGTTGTAGATATTTCCATGTTTACACAGATAGCGGTGTAGATATTTCCAAGTTTAAGAAGATAGCGGAGTAGATATTTCCACTTTTATGCAGATAGCGGTGAAGATATTTCCATGTTTATGCAGAAAGCGGTGTAGATATTTCCATGTTTATACAGATGACGGTGTAGATATTTCCATGTTTATACAGAAGGCGGTGTAGATATTTCCATGTTTATAGAGATGGCAGTGTAGATATTTCCATGTTTATACAGATAGCGGTGTAGATATTTCCATGTTTATACAGATAGCTGTGTAGATATTTACATCTTTATAGAAATGGCGGTGTAGATATTTCCATGTTTATATAGATGGCGGTGTAGATATTTCCATGTTTATACAGGTAGCGGTGTAGGTATTTCCATGTTTATACAGATGGCGGTGTAGATATTTCCATGTTTATAGAGATAACGGTGTAGTTATTTCCATGTTAATAGGCATAGCGGTGTAGATATTTCCATGTTTATAGAGATGGCGGTGTAGATATTTCCATGTTTATAGAGATAGAGCTGTAGATATTTCCTTGTGTATACAGATAACGGTGAAAATATTTCCATGTTTATAGAGATAGCGGTGTAGACATTGCCACGTTTATACAGATAGCGGTGTAGATATTTCCATGTTTATAGAGATGGCGTTGTAGACATTTCCATGTTTATACAGATGGCTGTGTAGATATTTCCACCTTTATACAGATGGTGGTGTAGATATTTCCATGTTTACACAGATAGCCGTGTAGATATTTCCATGTTTATACAGATGGCGGTGTAGATATTTCCATGTTTATATAGATGTCGGTGTAGATATTTCCATCTTTATACAGATGGCGGTGTAGATATTTCCATCTTTATACAGATGGCGGTGTAGGTATTTCCATGTTTATAGAGATGGCGGTGTAGATATTTCCATGTTTATAGAGACAGACGTGTAGATGTTTCCTTGTTTATACAGATAGCGGTGTAGATATTTCCATGTTTATAGAGATAGCGGTGTAGCCATTTCCAAATTTATACAGATAGCCGTGTAGATATTTAAAGGTTCATATAGATGGCGGTGTAGATATTTCCACCCTTATACAGATAGCGGTGTAGATATTTCCATGTTTATACAGATAGCGGTGTAGATATTTCCATATTTATAGAGTTGGAGGTGTAGATATTTCCATATTCATAGAGATGGCGGTGTAGATATTTCCATGTTTATATACTTGGCAGTGTAGATATTTCCATGTTCATACAGATGGCGGTGAAGATATTTCTATGTTTATACACATGATGGTGTACATATTTCCCAGTTTTAAGAGATAGCGGTGTAGATATTTCCGTGTTTACACAGATAGCAGTGTAGATATTTCCATGTTTACACAGATAGCGGTGTAGATATTTCCATGTTTATACTGATAGCTGTGTAGATATTTCCATGTGTATACAGGTAACGGTGTAGATATTTACATATTCCTACAGATGACTGTGTAGATATTTATATGTTTATACAGATTGTGGAGTAGATATTTCCATGTTCATAGAGATAGCGGTGTAGATATTTCCATGTTTCTACAGTTGGTGTGGTAGTTATTTCCATGTATACCCTGATAGTGGTGTAGACATTTCCATGTTTACAAAGAAATTGGTGTAGATATTTCCATGTTTATACAGATAGCGGTGTAGATATTTCCATGTTTATAAAGATGGCTGTGTAGCTATTTCCATGTTTATAGAGATAGCGGCGTAGATATTTCCATGTTTACATAGATAGCGGTGTAGGTATTTCCATGTTTACACAGATAGCGGTGTAGATATTTCCAAGTTAATACAGAAAGCGGTGTAGATATTTCCATGTTTATGGATATATCGGAGTAGATATTTCCATGTTCACACAGCGGTGTAGATATTTCCATGTTTACACATATAGCGGTGTAGATATTTCCAAGTTTATGCAAATAGCGTTGTAGATATTTCCACTTTTATGCAGATAGAGGTAGAGATATTTCGATGTTTATACAGAGAGCGGTGTAGATATTTCCATGTTCCTACAGATGGCGCTGTAGATATTTCCATGTTTATAGAGTTGGCGGTTAAGGCATTTTCATGTTCATACAGACGGCGGAGTAGATATTTCCATGTTTATACAGATAGTGGTGTAGATATTTCCATGTTTACACAGATAGCGGTGTAGATATTTCCATGTTTTTACAGATAGCGGTGTAGATATTTCCATATTTATAGAGTTGGCGGTGTAGATATTTCCATGTTCATACAGATGGCGGTGTAGGTATTTCCATGTTTATATAGTTGGCAGTGTAGATATTTCCATGTTCATACAGATGGCGGTGAAGATATTTTTATGTTTATACACATGATGGTGTAGATATTTCCAAGTTTTAAGAGATAGCGGTGTAGATATTTTCGTGTTTACACAGATTGCGGTGTAGATATTTCCATGTTTACACAGATAGCGGTGTAGATATTTCCATGTTTATACTGATAGCGGTGTAGATATTTCCATGTGTATGCAGATAACGGTGTAGATATTTACATATTCCTACAGATGGCTGTGTAGATATTTATATGTTTATACAGATTGCAGAGTAGATATTTCCATGTTTATAGAGATTGCGGTGTAGCCATTTCCAAATTTATACAGATAGCGGTGTAGATATTTAAAGGTTCATACAGATGGTGGTGTAGATATTTCCATCCTTATACAGATAGCGGTGTAGATATTTCCATGTTTATACAGATGGCAGTGTACATATTTCCATCTCTATACAGATTGCGGTGTCCATATTTCCATGTTCATACAGATGGCGGTGTAGATATTTAAATGTTTTTAGACATGGCGTTGTAGATATTTCCGTGTTTATACAGATAGCGGTATAGATATTTCCATGTTTATACAGTTAGCTGTGTAGATATTTCTATCGTTATACAGATGGCGGTGTAGATATTTCCATGTTCATACAGATGGCGGTGTAGATATTTCCATGTTTATACAGATAGCGGTGTAGATATTTCCATGTTTATAGGGAAGGTGTTGTAGATATTTCCATGTTTATAGAGATGGCAGTGTAGATATTTCCATGTTTATACAGATAGCGGTATAGATATTTCCATGTTTATACAGATATCTGTGTAGATATTTACATCTTTATACAAATGGCGGTGTAGATATTTCCATGTTTATATAGATGGCGGTGTAGGTATTTCCATCTTTATACAGATGGCGGTGTAGGTATTTCCATGTTTATAGAGGTGGCGGTGTAGATATTTCCATGTTTATAGAGATAGCGGTGTAGTTATTTCCATGTTAATAGGCATAGCGGTGTAGATATTTCCATGTTTATAGAGATAGAGGTGTAGATATTTCCTTGTGTATACAGATAGCGGTGAAAATATTTCCATGTTTATAAAGATAGCTGTGTAGACATTGCCACGTTTATACAGATAGCGGTGTAGATATTTCCATGTTTATAGAGATGGCGGTGTAGATATTTCCATGTTTCTACAGATGGCTGTGTAGATATTTCCACCTTTATACAGATGGTGGTGTAGATATATCCATGTTTATACAGATAGCGGTTTAGATATTTCCATGTTTATACAGATGGCAGTGTAGATATTTCCATGTTAATAGAGATGGCGGTGTAGATATTTCCATGTTCATAGAGATAACGGTGTAGTTATTTCCAAGTTAATAGGCATAGCGGTGTAGATATTTCCATGTTTATAAAGAAAGAGGTGTAGATATTTCCTTGTTTATACAGATAGCGTTGTAGATATTTCCATGTTTATAGAGATAGTTGTGTAGACATTTCCACTTTTATACCGATAGTGGTGTAGATATTTAAAGCTTCATACAGATGCTGGTGTAGATATTTCCATCCTTATACAGATAGCAGTGTAGATATTTCCGTGTTTGTACAGATGGCGGTGTAGATATTTCCATCTTTATGCAGATGGCGGTGTAGATATTTCCATGTTCATAGAGATGGCGGTGTAGATATTTCCATGTTTATACAGATAGCGGTGTAGATATTTCCATGTTTATACAGGTAGCTGTGTAGATATTTCCATCTTTATACAGATGGCGGTGTAGATATTTCCATGTTTATACAGATGGTGGTGTAGATACTTACATGTTTATAGATATGGCCATGTAGATATTTCCATGTTTAAAGAGATGACAGTGTAGATATTTCCATTTTTATAGAGATAGCGGTGTAGTTATTTCCCTTTAAATAGGCATAGCGGTGTAGATATTTAATTGTTTATAGACATAGAGTTGTAGATATTTCCTAGTTTAAACAGATAGCGGTGTAGATATTTCCATGTTTATAGAGATAGCGGTGTAGACATTTCCACGTTTATACAGTAAGCGGTGTAGATATATCCATGTTCATACAGTTGGTGGTGTAGATATTTCCATCCTTACAGAGATAGCAGTGTAGTTATTTCCATGTTCATAGAGATGGCGGTGTAGATATTTACATGTTTACAGAGATAGAGGTGTAGATATTTCCTTGTTTATAGAGATAGCGGTGTAGATATTTCCATGTTTATACAAATGGCGGTGTAGACATTTCCATCTCTATACAGATGGCGGTGTACATATTTCCATGTTCATACAGATGGCGGTGTAGATATTTCCATGTTTTTAGATATGGCTGTGTAGATATTTCCATGTTTATACAGATAGCGGTGTAGATATTTCCATGTTTATACAGTGAGCTGTGTAGATATTTCCATCGTTATACAGAAGGCGGTGTAGATATTTCCATGTTCATACAGATGGAGGTGTAGATATTTCCATGTTTATACAGATGACGGTGTAGATATTTCCATGTTTATACAGAAGGCGGTGTAGATATTTCCATGTTTATAGAGATGGCAGTGTAGATATTTCCATGTTTATACAGATAGCTTTGTAGATATTTCTATGTTTATACAGATACCTGTGTAGATATTTACATCTTTATACAAATGTCGGTGTAGATATTTCCATGTTTATATAGATGGCGGTGTAGATATTTCCATCTTTATACAGATGGCGGTCTAGGTATTTCCATGTTTATAGAGATGGCTGTGTAGGTATTTCCATGTTTATAGTGATAGCGGTGTAGTTATTTCCATGTTAATAGGCATAGCGGTGTAGATATTTCCATGTTTATAGAGATGGCGGTGTAGATATTTCCATGTTTATAGACATAGAGTTGTAGATATTTCCTTGTTCATACAGATAGCGGTGAAAGTATTTCTATGTTTATAGAGATAGCGTTGTAGACATTGCCACGTTTATACAGATAGCGGTGCAGATATTTCCATGTTTATAGAGATGGCGGTGTAGACATTTCCATGTTTATAAAGATGGCTGTGTAGATATTTCCACCTTTATTCAGATGGTGGTGTAGATATTTCCATGTTTACACAGATAGCGGTGTAGATATTTCCATGTTTATACAGATGGCGTTGTAGATATTTCCATGTTTATAGAGATGGTGGTGTAGATATTTCCATGTTTATAGAGATAAAGGTGTAGACATTTCCACGTTTATACAGTAAGCGGTGTAGATATATCCATGTTCATACAGATGGCGGTGTAGATATTTCCATCCTTATACAGATAGCGTTGTGGATATTTCCATGTTTATACAGATGGCTGTGTAGATATTTCCATGTTTATGGAGATGGCGGTGTAGATATTTACCATGTTTATAGAGATAGAGGTTTAGATGTTTCCTTGTTTATACAGATAGCGGTGTAGATATTTCAATGTTTATAAAGATAGCGGTGTAGCCATTTCCAAATTTATACAGATAGCGGTGGAGATATTTAAAGGTTCATACAGATGATGTTGTAGATATTTCCATCCTTATACAGATAGCGGTGTAGATATTTCCATGTTTATACAGATGGCGTTGTAGATATTTCCATCTGTATACAGATGGCGGTGTAGATATTTCTATGTTCATAGACATGGCAGTGTAGATATTTCCATGTTTACAGAGATAGAGGTGTAGATATTTCCTTGTTTATAGAGATAGCGGTATAGATATTTCCATGTTTATACAGATGGCGGTGTAGATATTTCCATCTCTATACAGATGGCGGTGTACATATTTCCATGTTCATACAGATGGCGGTGTAGATATTTCCATGTTTTTAGACGTGGCGTTGTAGATATTTCCATGTTTATACAGATAGCAGTGTAGATAATTCCATGTTTATACAGTTAGCTGTGTAGATATTTCCTTCGTTATACAGATGGCGGTGTAGATATATCCATGTTTATACAGATAGCAGTGTAGATATTTCCATCTTTATACAGATGGCGGTGTAGATATTTCCATCTTTATACAGATGGCGGTGTAGGTATTTCCATGTTTATAGAGATGGCGGTGTAGATATTTCCATGTTTATAGAGACAGACGTGTAGATGTTTCCTTGTTTATACAGATAGCGGTGTAGATATTTCCATGTTTATACAGATAGCGGTGTAGATATTTCCATATTTATAGAGTTGGAGGTGTAGATATTTCCATGTTCATAGAGATGGCGGTGTAGATATTTCCATGATTATATACTTGGTGGTGTAGATATTTCCATGTTCATACAGATGGCGGTGAAGATATTTCTATGTTTATACACATGATGGTGTACATATTTCCCAGTTTTAAGAGATAGCGGTTTAGATATTTCCGTTTTTACACAGATAGCAGTGTAGATATTTCCATGTTTACACAGATAGCGGTGTAGATATTTCCATGTTTATACTGATAGCGGTGTAGATATTTCGAAGTGTATACAGACAACGGTGTAGATATTTACATATTCCTAAAGATGGCTGGGTAGATATTTATATGTTGATACAGATTGTGGAGTAGATATTTCCATGTTTATACAGATAGCGGTGTAGATATTTCCATGTTTTTCAGTTGGTGTTGTAGATATTTCCATGTTTACCCTGATAGCGGTGTAGACATTTCCATGTTTACAAAGAAAGCGGTGAAGATATTTCCATGTTTATACAGATAGCGGTCTAGATATTTCCATGTTTATAAATATGGCTGTGTAGCTATTTCCATGTTTATAGAGATAGCGGCGTAGATATTTCCATGTTTACATAGATAGCGGTGTAGATATTTCCATGTTTACACAGATAGCGGTGTAGATATTTCCAAGTTTATACAGAAAGCGGTGTAGATATTTCCATGTTTATAGAGATATCGGAGTAGATATTTCCATGTTCACATAGATAGCGATGTAGATATTTCCATGTTTACACATATAGCGGTGTAGATATTTCCAAGTTTATGCAAATAGCGTTGTAGATATTTCAACATTTATGCAGATAGAGGTATAGATATTTCGATGTTTATACAGAGAGCGGTGTAGATATTTCCATGTTCCTACAGATGGCGCTGTAGATATTTCCATGTTTATAGAGTTGGCGGTTAAGGCATTTTCATGTTCATACAGATGGCGGAGTAGATATTTCCATGTTTATACAGATAGCGGTGTAGATATTTCCATCTTTACACAGATAGCGGAGTAGATATTTCCATGTTTTTACAGATAGCGGTGAAGATATTTCCATATTTATAGAGTTGGCGGTGTAGATATTTCCATGTTCATACAGATGGCGGTGAGGATATTTCTATGTTTATACACATGATGGTGTAGATATTTCCAAGTTTTAAGAGATAGCGGTGTAGATATTTTCGTGTTTACACAGATAGCGGTGTAGATATTTCCATGTTTACACAGATAGCGGTGTAGATATTTCCATGTTTAAACTGATAGCGGTGTAGATATTTCCATGTGTATGCAGATAACGTTGTAGATATTTACATATTCCTACAGATGGCTGTGTAGATATTTATATGTTTATACAGAATGCGGAGTAGATATTTCCCTGTTTATAGAGATAGCGGTGTAGATATTTCCATGTTTCTACAGTTGGTGTTGTAGATATTTCCATGTTTACACAGATAGCGGTGTAGATATTTCCATGTTTATGCAGATAGCGGAGTAGATATTTCCTCTTTTATGCAGATAGCGGTGAAGATATTTCCATGTTTATGCAGAAAGCGGTGGAGATATTTCCATGTTCCTGCAGATGGCTGTGTAGATATTTCCAAGTTTATACAGATACTGGTGTAGATATTTCCATGTTTACACACATAGCGTTGTAGATATTTCCATGTTCCTACAGAGGGCGGTGTACATATTTACATGTTTGTAGAGTTGGCGGTTTAGACATTTCCACGTTCATACAGATGGTGGTGTATATATTTCCATGTTTATACAGATAGAGGTGTGGATATTTCCATCTTTATACACATAATGTTGTAGATCTTTCCATGTTTTTAGAGATAGCGGCGTAGTTATTTCCATGTTTACACAGATAGCGGTGTAGATATTTCCATGTTTACACAGATAGCGGTGTAGATATTTCCATATTTGTACAGAAAGCGGTGTAGATATTTCCAAGTTTATAGAGATATCGGTGTAGATATTTCCATGTTTATACAGATAGCAGTGTAGATATTTCCATGCTAATACACATGGCGGTGTAGATATTTCTATGTTCATACAGATGGCGGTGAAGATATTTCCATGTTTATACAGATAACGGTGTATATATTTCCATGTTTACACAGATAGCGGTGTAGATATTTCTATGTTTACACAGATAGCGGTGTAGATATTTCCATGTTTATACAGATAGGGGTGTAGATATTTCCATGTTCATACAGATGGCGTAGATATTTCCATCTTTATATAGTTGGCAGTGTAGATATTTCCAGGTTCATACAGATGGCGGTGAAGATATTTCCATGTTTATACACATAACGGTGTAGATATTTCCAAGTTTTAAGAGATAGCGGAGTAGATATTTCCATGTATACACAGATAGCGGTAGAGATATTTCCATGTTTACACAGATAGCGGTGTATTTTCATGTTTATACAGATAGCGATGTAGATATTTCCATGGGTATACAGAAAGCGCTGTAGATAGTTACATGTTCCTACAGATGTCTGTGTAGATATTTCCAAGTTTATACTGATAGTGGTGTAGATATTTCCGTGTTTATAGAGATACCGTTGTACATATTTCCATCTTCCTTCTGTGGGTGGTGTTGATATTTCCATGTTTACACAGATAGCGGTGTAGATATTTCCAAGTTTATGCAGATAGCGGTGGAGATATTTCCACTTTTATGCACATAGAAGTGTAGATATTTCCATGTTTATACAGAAAGCGGTGTAGATAATTCCATGTTCCTACAGATTGCGCTGTAGATATTTCCATGTTTATAGAGTTGGCGGTTTAGACATTTCCATATTCATGCAGATGGCAGTGTAGATATTTCCGTGTTCATACAGATAGCAGTGTAGATATTTCCATCTTTATACACGTAACGGTGTAGATATTTCCATGTTTATACAGATGGCGGTGTAGATATTTCCAAACTCATACAGATGGCGGTGTAGATATTTCCATGTGTATAGAGATAGCGGTGTAGGTATTTCCATGTTTACACAGATAGCGGTGTAGATATTTTTATGTTTACACAGATAGCGGTGTAGATATTTCCATGTTTATACAGATAGCGGTGTTGTTATTTCCATGTTTATACAGAGAGCGGTGTAGATATTTCCATATTTATAGAGTTGGAGGTGTAGATATCTCCATGTTCATACAGATGGCGTTGAAGTTATTTCCATGTTTAGAGAGATAGCGGTGTACATATTTCCGTGTTTACACAGATAGCGGTGTAGATATTTCCATGTTTATACAGATAGCGGTGTAGATATTTCCATATTTATAGAGTTGGTGGTGTAGATATTTCCATGTTCATACAGATGGCGGTGTAGATATTTCCATGTTTATATAGTTGGCAGTGTAGATATTTCCATGTTCATACAGATGGCGGTGAAGTTATTTCCATGTTTATACACATGACTTAGATATTTCCAAGTTTTAAGAGGTAGCGGTGTAGATATTTCCGTGTTTACACAGATGGCGGTGAAGATATTTCGATCTTTAGAGAGATAGCGGTGTATATATTTCCATGTTTATACTGATAGTGGTGTAGATATTTCCATGTTTATACAGATAACGGTGTAGATATTTACATATTCATACAGATGGTTGTGTATATATATATTTGTTTATACAGATTGCGGAGTAGATATTTCCATGTTTATAGAGATAGCGGTGTAGATATTTCCATGTTTCTACAGTTGGTGTTGTAGATATTTCCATGTTTACACAGATAGCGGTGTAGATATTTCCAAGTTTAAGCAGATAGCGGAGTAGATATTTCCACATTTATGCAGATAGCGGTGAAGATATTTCCATGTTTATACAGATGACGGTGTAGATATTTCCATGTTTATACAGAAGGCGGTGCAGATATTTCCATGTTTATAGAGATGGCAGTGCAGATATTTCCATGTTTATACAGATAGCGGTGTAGATATTTCCATGTTTATACAGATAGCTGTGTAGATATTTACATCTTTATAGATATGGCGGTGTAGATATTTCCATGTTTATATAGATGGCGGTGTAGATATTTCCATGTTTATACAGGTGGCGGTGTAGGTATTTCCATGTTTATAGAGATGGCAGTGTAGATATTTCCATGTTTATAGAGATAACGGTGTAGTTATTTCCATGTTAATAGGCATAGCAGTGTAGATATTTCCATGTTTATAGAGATGGCGGTGTAGATATTTCCATGTTTATAGAGATAGAGGTGTAGATATTTCCTTGTGTATACAGATAACGGTGAAAATATTTCCATGTTTATAGAGATAGCGGTGTAGACATTGCCATGTTTATACAGATAGCTGTGTAGATATTTCCATGTTTATAGAGATGGCGTTGTAGACATTTCCATGTTTATACAGATGGCTGTGTAGATATTTCCACCTTTATACAGATGGTGGTGTAGATATTTCCATGTTTACACAGATAGCCGTGTAGATATTTCCATGTTTATACAGATGGCGGTGTAGATATTTCCATGTTTATATAGATGTCGGTGTAGATATTTCCAACTTTATACTGATGGCGGTGTAGATATTTCCATCTTTATACAGATGGCGGTGTAGGTATTTCCATGTTTATAGAGATGGCGGTGTAGATATTTCCATGTTCATAGAGATGGCGGTGTAGATATTTCCATGTTTACAGAGATAGAGGTGTAGATATTTCCTTGTTTATAGAGATAGCGGTGTAGATATTTCCATGTTTATACAGATGGCTGTGTAGACATTTCCATCTCTATACAGATGGCGGTGTACATATTTCCATGTTCATAGAGATGGCGGTGTAGATATTTCCATGTTTTTAGATATGGCGGTGTAGATATTTCCATGTTTATACAGATAGCGGTGTAGATATTTCCATGTTTATACAGTTAGCTGTGTAGATATTTCCATCGTTATACAGAAGGCGGTGTAGATATTTCCATGTTCATACAGATGGAGGTGTAGATATTTCCATGTTTATACAGATACCTGTGTAGATATTTACATCTTTATACAAATGGCGGTGTAGATATTTCCATGTTTATATAGATGGCGGTGTAGATATTTCCATCTTTATACAGATGGCGGTCTAGGTATTTCCATGTTTATAGAGATGGCGGTGCAGATATTTCCATGTTTAGAGACAGACGTGTAGATGTTTCCTTGTTTATACTGATAGCGGTGTAGATATTTCCATGTTTATAGAGATAGCGTTGTAGCCATTTCCAAATTTATACAGATAGCCGTGTGGATATTTAAAGGTTCATATAGATGGCGGTGTAGATATTTCCACCCTTATACAGATAGCGGTGTAGATATTTCCATGCTTATACAGATAGCGGTGTAGATATTACCATATTTATAGAGTTGGAGGTGTAGATATTTCCATATTCATAGAGATGGCGGTGTAGATATTTCCATGTTTATATACTTGGCAGTGTAGATATTTCCATGTTCATACAGATGTCGGTGAAGATATTTCTATGTTTATACACATGATGGTGTACATATTTCCCAGTTTTAAGAGATAGCGGTGTAGATATTTCCGTGTTTACACAGATAGCAGTGTAGATATTTCCATGTTTACACAGATAGCGGTGTAGATATTTCCATGTTTATACTGATAGCTGTGTAGATATTTCCATGTGTATACAGATAACGGTGTAGATATTTACATATTCCTACAGATGGCTGTGTAGATATTTATGTGTTTATACAGATTGTGGAGTAGATATTTCCATGTTCCTAGAGATAGCGGTGTAGATATTTCCATGTTTCTACAGTTTGTGTTGTAGGTATTTCCATGAATACCCTGATATTGGTGTAGACATTTCCATGTTTACAAAGAAATCGGTGTAGATATTTCCATGTTTATGCAGATAGCGGTGTAGATATTTCCATGTTTATAAAGATGGCTGTGTAGCTATTTCCATGTTTATAGAGATAGCGGCGTAGATATTTCCATGTTTACATAGATAGCGGTGTAGATATTTCCATGTTTACACAGATAGCGGTGTAGATATTTCCAAGTTTATACAGAAAGCGGTGTAGATATTTCCATGTTTATAGAGATATCGGAGTAGATATTTCCATGTTCACACAGCGGTGTAGATATTTCCATGTTTACACACATAGCGGTGTAGATATTTCCAAGTTTATGCAAATAGCGTTGTAGATATTTCCACTTTTATGCAGATTGTGGTAGAGATATTTCGATGTTTTTACAGAGAGCGGTGTAGATATTTCCATGTTCCCACAGATGGCGCTGTAGATATTTCCACGTTTATAGAGTTGGCGGTTAAGGCATTTTCATGTTCATACAGATGGCGGAGTAGATATTTCCATGTTTATACAGATAGCGGTGTAGATATTTCCATGTTTACACAGATAGCGGTGTAGATATTTCCATGTTTTTACAGATAGCGGTGTAGATATTTCCATATTTATAGAGTTGGCGGTGTAGACATTTCCATGTTCATACAGATGGCGGTGTAGATATTTCCATGTTTATATAGTTGGCAGTGTAGATATTTCCATGTTCATACAGATGGCGGTGAAGATATTTCTATGTTTATACACATGATGGTGTAGATATTTCCAAGTTTTAAGAGATAGCGGTGTAGATATTTTCGTGTTTACACAGATAGCGGTGTAGATATTTCCATGTTTATACTGATAGCGGTGTAGGTATTTCCATGTGTATGCAGATAACGGTGTAGATATTTACATATTCCTACAGATGGCTGTGTAGATATTTATAAGTTTATACAGATTGCAGAGTAGTTATTTCCATGTTTATAGAGATAGCGGTGTAGCCATTTCCAAATTTATACAGATAGCGGTGTAGATATTTAAAGGTTCATACAGATGTTGGTGTAGATATTTCCATCCTTATACAGATAGCGGTGTAGATATTTCCATGTTTATACAGATGGCGGTGTAGATATTTCCACCTTTATACAGATAGCGGTGTAGTTATTTCCATGTTCATAGAGATGGCGGTGTAGATATTTCCATGTTTACAGAGATAGAGGTGTAGATATTTCCTTGTTTATAGAGATAGCGGTGTAGATATTTCCATGTTTATACAGATGGCTGTGTAGACATTTCCATCTCTATACAGATGGCGGTGTACATATTTCCATGTTCATACAGATGGCGGTGTAGATATTTCCATGTTTTTAGATATGGCGGTGTAGATATTTCCATGTTTATACAGATAGCGGTGTAGATATTTCCATGTTTATACAGTTAGCTGTGTAGATATTTCCATCGTTATACAGAAGGCGGTGTAGATATTTCCATGTTCATACAGATGGAGGTGTAGATATTTCCATGTTTATACAGATACCTGTGTAGATATTTACATCTTTATACAAATGGCGGTGTAGATATTTCCATGTTTATATAGATGGCGGTGTAGATATTTCCATCTTTATACAGATGGCGGTCTAGGTATTTCCATGTTTATAGAGATGGCGGTGTAGATATTTCCATGTTTAGAGACAGACGTGTAGATGTTTCCTTGTTTATACTCATAGCGGTGTAGATATTTCCATGTTTATAGAGATAGCGGTGTAGCCATTTCCAAATTTATACAGATAGCCGTGTGGATATTTAAAGGTTCATATAGATGGCGGTGTAGATATTTCCACCCTTATACAGATAGCGGTGTAGATATTTCCATGCTTATACAAATAGCGGTGTAGATATTTCCATATTTATAGAGTTGGAGATGTAGATATTTCCATATTCATAGAGATGGCGGTGTAGATATTTCCATGTTTATATACTTGGCAGTGTAGATATTTCCATGTTCATACAGATGTCGGTGAAGATATTTCTATGTTTATACACATGATGGTGTACATATTTCCCAGTTTTAAGAGATAGCGGTGTAGATATTTCCATGTTTACACAGATAGCAGTGTAGATATTTCCATGTTTACACAGATAGCGGTGTAGATATTTCCATGTTTATACTGATAGCTGTGTAGATATTTCCATGTGTATACAGATAACGGTGTAGATATTTACATATTCCTACAGATGGCTGTGTAGATATTTATATGTTTATACAGATTGTGGAGTAGATATTTCCATGTTCCTAGAGATAGCGGTGTAGATATTTCCATGTTTCTACAGTTGGTGTTGTAGGTATTTCCATGAATACCCTGATATTGGTGTAGACATTTCCATGTTTACAAAGAAATCGGTGTAGATATTTCCATGTTTATGCAGATAGCGGTGTAGATATTTCCATGTTTATAAAGATGGCTGTGTAGCTATTTCCATGTTTATAGAGATAGCGGCGTAGATATTTCCATGTTTACATAGATAGCGGTGTAGATATTTCCATGTTTACACAGATAGCGGTGTAGATATTTCCAAGTTTATACAGAAAGCGGTGTAGATATTTCCATGTTTATAGAGATATCGGAGTAGATATTTCCATGTTCACACAGCGGTGTAGATATTTCCATGTTTACACACATAGCGGTGTAGATATTTCCAAGTTTATGCAAGTAGCGTTGTAGATATTTCCACTTTTATGCAGATTGAGGTAGAGATATTTCGATGTTTTTACAGAGAGCGGTGTTGATATTTCCATGTTCCTACAGATGGCGCTGTAGATATTTCCACGTTTATAGAGTTGGCGGTTAAGGCATTTTCATGTTCATACAGATGGCGGAGTAGATATTTCCATGTTTATACAGATAGCGGTGTAGATATTTCCATGTTTACACAGACAGCGGTGTAGATATTTCCATGTTTTTACAGATAGCGGTGTAGATATTTCCATATTTATAGAGTTGGCGGTGTAGACATTTCCATGTTAATACAGATGGTGGTGTAGATATTTCCATGTTTATATAGTTGGCAGTGTAGATATTTCCATGTTCATACAGATGGCGGTGAAGATATTTCTATGTTTATACACATGATGGTGTAGATATTTCCAAGTTTTAAGAGATAGCGGTGTAGATATTTTCGTGTTTACACAGATAGCGGTGTAGATATTTCCATGTTTACACAGATAGCGGTGTAGATATTTCCATGTTTATACTGATAGCGGTGTAGGTATTTCCATGTGTATGCAGATAACGGTGTAGATATTTACATATTCCTACAGATGGCTGTGTAGATATTTATAAGTTTATACAGATTGCAGAGTAGTTATTTCCATGTTTATAGAGATAGCGGTGTAGCCATTTCCAAATTTATACAGATAGCGGTGTAGATATTTAAAGGTTCATACAGATGTTGGTGTAGATATTTCCATCCTTATACAGATAGCGGTGTAGATATTTCCATGTTTATACAGATGGCGGTGTAGATATTTCCACCTTTATACAGATAGCGGTGTAGTTATTTCCATGTTCATAGAGATGGCGGTGTAGATATTTCCATGTTTACAGAGATAGAGGTGTAGATATTTCCTTGTTTATAGAGATAGCGGTGTAGATATTTCCATGTTTATACAGATGGCTGTGTAGACATTTCCATCTCTATACAGATGGCGGTGTACATATTTCCATGTTCATACAGATGGCGGTGTAGATATTTCCATGTTTATACAGATAGCGGTGTAGATATTTCCATGTTTATACAGTTAGCTGTGTACATATTTCCATCGTTATACAGAAGGCGGTGTAGATATTTCCATGTTCATACAGATGGAGGTGTAGATATTTCCATGTTTATACAGATACCTGTGTAGATATTTACATCTTTATACAAATGGCGGTGTAGATATTTCCATGTTTATATAGATGGCGGTGTAGATATTTCCATCTTTATACAGATGGCGGTCTAGGTATTTCCATGTTTATAGAGATGGCAGTGTAGATATTTCCATGTTTATAGAGATAGCGGTGTAGTTATTTCCATGTTAATAGGCATAGCGGTGTAGATATTTCCATGTTTATAGAGATGGCGGTGTAGATATTTCCATGTTTATAGACATAGAGGTGTAGATATTTCCTTGTTTATACAGATAGCGGTGAAAATATTTCTATGTTTATAGAGATAGCGTTGTAGACATTGCCACGTTTATACAGATAGCGGTGTAGATATTTCCATGTTTATAGAGATGGCGGTGTAGACATTTCCATGTTTATAAAGATGGCTGTGTAGATATTTCCACCTTTATTCAGATGGTGGTGTAGATATTTCCATGTTTACACAGATAGCGGTGTAGACATTTCCATGTTTATACAGATGGCAGTGTAGATATTTCCATGTTTATAGAGATGGCGGTGTAGATATTTCCATGTTTATAGAGATAACGGTGTAGACATTTCCACGTTTATACAGTAAGCGGTGTAGATATATCCATGTTCATACAGATGGCGGTGTAGATATTTCCATCCTTATACAGATAGCGTTGTGGATATTTCCATGTTTATACAGATGGCTGTGTAGATATTTCCATGTTTATGGAGATGGCGGTGTAGATATTTCCATGTTTATAGAGACAGAGCTGTAGATGTTTCCTTGTTTATACAGATAGCGGTGTAGATATTTCAATGTTTATAAAGATAGCGGTGTAGACATTTCCAAATTTATACAGATAGCGGTGTAGATATTTAAAGGTTCATACAGATGGTGGTGTAGATATTTCCATCCTTATACAGATAGCGGTGTAGATATTTCCATGTTTATACAGATGGCGGTGTAGATATTTCCATCTGTATACAGATGGCGGTGTAGATATTTCCATGTTCATAGACATGGCTGTGTAGATATTTCCATGTTTACAGAGATAGAGATGTAGATATTTCCTTGTTTATAGAGATAGCGGTGTAGATATTTCCATGTTTATACAGATGGCGGTGTAGATATTTCCATCTCTATACAGATGGCGGTGTACATATTTCCATGTCCATACAGATGGCGGTGTAGATATTTCCATGTTTTTAGACGTAGCAGTGTAGATATTTCCATGTTTATACAGATAGCAGTGTAGATATTTCCATGTTTATACAGTTAGCTGTGTAGGTATTTCCTTCGTTATACAGATGGCGGTGTAGATATTTCCATGTTCATACAGATGGAGGTGTAGATATTTCCATGTTGATACAGATGACGGTGTAGATATTTCCATGTTTATACAGAAGGCGGTGTAGATATTTCCATGTTTATAGAGATGGCAGCGTAGATATTTCCATGTTTACACAGATAGCTGTGTTGATATATCCATGTTTATGCAGATAGCTGTGTAGATATTTAAATCTTTATGCAAATGGCGGTGTAGGTATTTCCATGTATATAAAGATGGCGGTGTAGATATTTCCATCTTTATACAGATGGCGGTGTAGATATTTCCATCTTTATACAGATGGCGGTGTAGGTATTTCCATGTTTATAGAGATGGCGGTGTAGATATTTCCATGTTTATAGAGACAGATGTGTAGATGTTTCCTTGTTTATACAGATAGCGGTGTAGATATTTCCATGTTTATAGAGATAGCGGTGTAGCCATTTCCAAATTTATACAGATAGCTGTGTAGATATTTAAAAGTTCATACAGATGGCGGTGTTGGTATTTCCATCCTTATACAGATAGCGGTGTAGATATTTCCATGTTTATACAGTTATCTGTGTAGATATTTCCTTCGTTATACAGATGGCGGTGTAGATATTTCCATGTTCATACAGATGGAGGTGTAGATATTTCCATGTTGATACAGATGACGGTGTAGATATTTCCATGTTTATACAGAAGGCGGTGTAGATATTTCCATGTTTATAGAGATGGCAGCGTAGATATTTCCATGTTTACACAGATAGCTGTGTAGATATATCCATGTTTATGCAGATAGCTGTGTAGATATTTACATCTTTATGCAAATGGCGGTGTAGGTATTTCCATGTATATAAAGATGGCGGTGTAGATATTTCCATCTTTATACAGATGGCGGTGTAGATATTTCCATCTTTATACAGATGGCGGTGTAGGTATTTCCATGTTTATAGAGATGGCGGTGTAGATATTTCCAAGTTTTAAGAGATAGCGGTGTAGATATTTTCGTGTTTACACAGATAGCGGTGTAGATATTTCCCTGTTTACACAGATAGCGGTGGAGATATTTCCACTTTTATGCAGATAGCAGTGTAGATATTTCCATGTTTATACAGAAAGCGGTGTAGATAATTCCATGTTCCTACAGATTGCACTGTAGATATTTCCATGTTTATAGAGTTGGCGGTTTAGACATTTCCATATTCATGCAGATGGCAGTGTAGATATTTCCGTGTTCATACAGATAGCAGTGTAGATATTTCCATCTTTATACACGTAACGGTGTAGATATTTCCATGTTTATACAGATGGCGGTGTAGATATTTCCATACTCATACAGATGGCGGTGTAGATATTTCCATGTGTATTGAGATAGCGGTGTAGGTATTTCCATGTTTACACAGATAGCGGTGTAGATATTTTTATGTTTACACAGATAGCGGTGTAGATATTTCCATGTTTATACAGATAGCGGTGTTGTTATTTCCATGTTTATACAGAGAGCGGTGTAGATATTTCCGTATTTATAGAGTTGGAGGTGTAGATATCTCCATGTTCATACAGATGGCGTTGAAGATATTTCCATGTTTAGAGAGATAGCGGTGTAGATATTTCCATGTTTACACAGATAGCGGTGTAGATATTTCCATGTTTATACAGATAGCGGTGTAGATATTTCCATATTTATGGAGTTGGCGGTGTAGATATTTCCATGTTCATACAGATGGCGGTGTAGATATTTCCATGTTTATATAGTTGGCAGTGTAGATATTTCCATGTTCATACAGATGGCGGTGAAGTTATTTCCATGTTTATACACATGACGGTGTAGATATTTCCAAGTTTTAAGAGGTAGCGGTGTGGATATTTCCGTGTTTACACAGATGGTGGTGAAGATATTTCCATGTTTAGACAGATAGCGGTGTAGATATTTCCATGTTTATACTGATAGCGGTGTAGATATTTCCATGTTTATACAGATAACGGTGTAGATATTTACATATTCATACAGATGGTTGTGTATATGTTTATATGTTTATACAGATTGCGGAGTAGATATTTCCATGTTTATAGAGATAGCTGTGTAGATATTTCCATGTTTCTACAGTTGGTGTTCTAGATATTTCCATGTTTACACAGATAGCGGTGTAGATATTTCCAAGTTTAAGCAGATAGCGGAGTAGATATTTCCACTTTTATGCAGATAGCGGTGAAGATATTTCCATGTTTATACAGAAAGCGGTGTAGATATTTCCATGTTCCTGGAGATGGCTGTGTAGATATTTCCAAGTTTATACAGATAGTGGTGTAGATATTTCCATGTTTACAAAGATAGCATTGTAGATGTTTCCATTTTTAAACAGATAGCGGTGTAGATATTTCCATGCTTATAGAGATACCGGTGTAGATATTTCCAGGTTTCTATAGATTGCAGTGTAGATATTTCCACGTTTATATAGATGGCTGTGTAGATATTTCCATGTTTATAGAGATAGCGGTGTAGATATTTCCATGTTTATACAGATAGCGGTGTAGATATTAACATGTTTGCACAGATAGCGGTGTAGATATTTCCATGTTTACCCAGATAGCGGAGTAGATATTTCCATGTTTATACAGATAGCGGTGTAGATATTTCCATGTTTACACAGATAACGGTGAAGATATTTACATGTTCCTACAGATGGCTGTGTAGATATTTCCAGGTTTATACAGATAGCAGTGTAGATATTTCCGTGTTTTTAGAGATAGCCGTGTAGTTATTTCCATGTAAATAGGCAAAGCGGTGTAGATATTTCCATGTTTATATAGATAGAGGTGTAGATATTTCCTAGTTTATACAGAGAGCGGTGTAGATATTTCCATGTTTATAGAGATAGCGGTGTAGATATTTCCATCCTTATACAGATAGCCGTGTAGATATTTCCATGTTTATACAGATGGTGGTGTAGATATTTCCATGTTTATACAGATGGCGGTGTAGATATTTCCATCTTTATACACATGGCGGAGTAGATTTTTCCATGTTTATACAGATGGTGGTGCAGATATTTCCATGTTTATAGAGATGGCGGTATAGATATTTCCATGTTTATACAGGTGGCGGTGTAGATATTTCCATCTTTATACAGATGGCAGTGTAGATATATCCTTGTTTATACAAATGGCGGTGTAGATATTTCCATGTTTATACAGATGGCAGTGTATATATTTCCATGTTTATAGAGATGGCGGTGTAGATATTTCCATGTTTATAGAGATAGCGGTGTAGTTATTTCCATGTAAATAGGCATAGCGGTGTAGATGTTTCCATGTTTATAGAGATAGAGGTGTAGATATTTCCTAGTTTCTACAGATAGCGGTGTAGATATTTCCATGCTTATAGAGATAGCGGTGTAGACATTTCCACGTTTATACAGATAGCAGTGTAGATATTTCCATATTCTTACAGATGGCGGTGCAGATATTTCCATCCTTATACAGATAGCCGTGTAGAAATTTCCATGTTTATCCAGATGGCGGTGTAGATATTTCCATATTTATGGAGATGGCGGTGTAGATATTTCCATGTTTATAGAGATAACAGTGTAGTTATTTCAAAGTTAATAGGCATAGCGGTGTAGATATTTCCATGTTTATAGAGACAGAGGTGTAGATGTTTCCTTGTTTATACAGATATAGGTGTAGATATTTCCATGTTTATAGAGATAGCGGTGTAGACATTTCCAAATTTATACCGATAGCGGTGTAGGTATTTAAAGGTTGTTACAGATGGTGGTGTGGATATTTCCATCCTTATACAGATAGCGGTGTAGATATTTCCAAGTTTATGCAGATAGAGGAATAGATATTTCCACTTTTATGCAGATAGCGGTGAAGATATTTCCATGTTTATATAGATAGCGGTGTAGATATTTCCATGTTCCTGCAGATGTCTGTGTAGATATTTACAGGTTTATACAGATAGTGGTGTAGATATTTCCATGTTTACACAGATAGCGTAGATATTTCCATGTTCCTACAGCTGGTGGTGTAGATGTTTCCATGCTTACACAGATAGTGGTGTAGATATTTCCAAGTTTATGCAGATAGCAGTGGAGATATTTCCACTTTTATGGAGTTAGCTGTGTAGATATTTTCATGTTTATACAGAAAGCGGTGTAGATATTTCCATGTTCCTACAAATGGCGCTGTAGATATTTCCATGTTTATAGAGTTGGCGGTTTAGACATTTCCATCTTCGTACAGATGGCGGTGTAGATATTTCCATCTTCCTACACATAACGGTGTAGATATTTCCATGTTTATACAGGTGACGGTGTATATATTTCCATACTCATACAGATGGCGTTGTAGATATTTCCATGTTTATAGAGATAGCGGTGTAGGTATTTCCATGTTTACACAGATAGCGGTGTTGTTATTTCCATGTTTATAGAGACAGAGGTGTAGATGTTTCCTTGCTTATACAGATATAGGTGTAGATATTTCCATGTTTATAGAGATAGCAGTGTAGACATTTCCAAATTTATACCAATAGCGGTGTAGGAATTTAAAGGTTCATACAGATGGTGGTGTAGATATTTCCATCCTTATACAGATAGCGGTGTAGATATTTCCAAGTTTATGCAGATAGCGGAGTAGATATTTCCACTTTTATGCAGATAGCTGTGAAGATATTTCCATGTTTATACAGATAGCGGTGTAGATATTTCCATGTTCCTGCAGATGGTTGTGTAGATATTTCCAAGTTTATACAGATAGTGGTGTAGATATTTCCATGTTTACACAGATAGCGTAGATATTTCCATGTTCCTACAGCTGGTGGTGTAGATGTTTCCATGTTTACACAGATAGTGGTGTAGATATTTCCAAGTTTATGCAGATAGCGGTGGAGATATTTCCACTTTTATGGAGATAGCGATGTAGATATTTCCATGTTTACACAGAAAGCGGTGTAGATAATTCCATGTTCCTACAAATGGCGCTGTAGATATTTCCATGTTTATAGAGTTGGCGGTTTAGACATTTCCATCTTCGTACAGATGGCGGTGTAGATATTTCCATCTTCATACACATAACGATGTAGATATTTCCATGTTTATACAGGTGACGGTGTATATATTTCCATACTCATACAGATGGCGTTGTAGATATTTCCATGTTAATAGAGATAGCGGTGTAGGTATTTCCATGTTTACACAGATAGCGGTGTAGAGATTTCAATGTTTACACAGATAGCATTGTAGATATTTACATTTTTATACAGATAGCGGTGTAAATATTTCCATGCTTATAGAGATATCGGTGTAGATATTTCCGGGTTTCTACAGATTGCAGTGTAGTTATTTCCACGTTTATATAGATGGCTGTGTAGATATTTCCATGTTTATAGAGATAGCGGTGTAGATATTTCCATGTTTATACAGATAGCGGTGTAGATATTTCCATGTTTACACAGATAGCGGTGTAGATATTTCCATGTTTACACAGATAGCGAATTAGATATTTCCATGTTTATACAGATAGCGGTGTAGATATTTCCATGTTTATAGAGATAGCGGTGTAGACATTGCCACGTTTATACAGATAGCGGTGTAGATATTTCCATATTTATAGAGATGTCAGTGTAGATATTTAAATGTTTATACAGATGGCTGTGTAGATATTTCCATCTTTATACATTTGGTGATGTAGATATTTCCATCCTTATACAGATAGCGGTGTAGATATTTCCATGTTTATACAGATGGCGGTGTAGATATATCCATGTTTATAGAGATGGCAGTGTAGATATTTCCATGTTTATAGAGATAACGGTGTAGTTATTTCCATGTTAATAGGCATAGTGGTGTAGATATTTCCATGTTTATAGAGACAGAGGTGTAGATATTTCCTAGTTTAAACAGATAGCGGTGTAGATATTTCCATGTTTATAGAGATAGCGGTGTAGACATTTCCACGTTTATACAGTAAGCGGTGTAGATATATACATGTTCATGCAGATCACGGTGTAGATATTTCCATCCTTATACAGATAGCGGTGTAGATATTTCCATGTTTATACAGATGGCTGTGTAGATGTTTCCATGTTTATGGACATGGCGGTGTAGATATATCCATGTTTATTGAGACAGAGGTGTAGATGTTTCCTTGTTTATGCAGATAGTGGTGTAGATATTTCCATGTTTATAGAGATAACGGTGTAGCCATTTCCAAATTTATACAGATAGCGATGTAGATATTTAAAGGTTCATATATATGGTGGTGTAGATATTTCCATCCTTATACAGATAGTGGTGTAGATATTTCCATGTTTATACAGATGGCGGTGTAGATATTTCCATTTCTATACAGATGGTGGTGTACATATTTCCGTGTTCATACAGATGGCGGTGTAGATATTTCCATATTTTTAGACATGGCGGTGTAGATATTTCCATGTTTATACAGATAGCAGTGTAGATATTTCCATGTTTATATAGATGGCAGTGTAGATATTTCCATGTTTATACAGATAGCGGTATAGATATTTCCATGTTTATACAGATAGCTGTGTAGGTATTTACATCTTTATACAAATAGCGGTGTTGATATTTCAATGTTTATATAGATGGCGGTGTAGATATTTCCATCTTTATACAGATGGCGGTGCAGGTATTTCCATGTTTATAGAGGTGGCGGTGTAGATATTTCCATGTTTATACAGATAGTGGTGTAGTTATTTCCATGTTAATAGGCATAGCGTTGTAGATATTTCCATATTTATGGAGTTGGCGGTGTAGATATTTCCATGTTCATACAGATGGCGGTGTAGATATTTCCATGTTTATATAGTTGGCAGTGTAGATATTTCCATGTTCATACAGATGGCGGTGAAGTTATTTCCATGTTTATACACATGACGGTGTAGATATTTCCAAGTTTTAAGAGGTAGCGGTGTGGATATTTCCGTGTTTACACAGATGGTGGTGAAGATATTTCCATGTTTAGACAGATAGCGGTGTAGATATTTCCATGTTTATACTGATAGCGGTGTAGATATTTCCATGTTTATACAGATAACGGTGTAGATATTTACATATTCATACAGATGGTTGTGTATATGTTTATATGTTTATACAGATTGCGGAGTAGATATTTCCATGTTTATAGAGATAGCTGTGTAGATATTTCCATGTTTCTACAGTTGGTGTTCTAGATATTTCCATGTTTACACAGATAGCGGTGTAGATATTTCCAAGTTTAAGCAGATAGCGGAGTAGATATTTCCACTTTTATGCAGATAGCGGTGAAGATATTTCCATGTTTATACAGAAAGCGGTGTAGATATTTCCATGTTCCTGGAGATGGCTGTGTAGATATTTCCAAGTTTATACAGATAGTGGTGTAGATATTTCCATGTTTACAAAGATAGCATTGTAGATGTTTCCATTTTTAAACAGATAGCGGTGTAGATATTTCCATGCTTATAGAGATACCGGTGTAGATATTTCCAGGTTTCTATAGATTGCAGTGTAGATATTTCCACGTTTATATAGATGGCTGTGTAGATATTTCCATGTTTATAGAGATAGCGGTGTAGATATTTCCATGTTTATACAGATAGCGGTGTAGATATTAACATGTTTGCACAGATAGCGGTGTAGATATTTCCATGTTTACCCAGATAGCGGAGTAGATATTTCCATGTTTATACAGATAGCGGTGTAGATATTTCCATGTTTACACAGATAACGGTGAAGATATTTACATGTTCCTACAGATGGCTGTGTAGATATTTCCAGGTTTATACAGATAGCAGTGTAGATATTTCCGTGTTTTTAGAGATAGCCGTGTAGTTATTTCCATGTAAATAGGCAAAGCGGTGTAGATATTTCCATGTTTATATAGATAGAGGTGTAGATATTTCCTAGTTTATACAGAGAGCGGTGTAGATATTTCCATGTTTATAGAGATAGCGGTGTAGATATTTCCATCCTTATACAGATAGCCGTGTAGATATTTCCATGTTTATACAGATGGTGGTGTAGATATTTCCATGTTTATACAGATGGCGGTGTAGATATTTCCATCTTTATACACATGGCGGAGTAGATTTTTCCATGTTTATACAGATGGTGGTGCAGATATTTCCATGTTTATAGAGATGGCGGTATAGATATTTCCATGTTTATACAGGTGGCGGTGTAGATATTTCCATCTTTATACAGATGGCAGTGTAGATATATCCTTGTTTATACAAATGGCGGTGTAGATATTTCCATGTTTATACAGATGGCAGTGTATATATTTCCATGTTTATAGAGATGGCGGTGTAGATATTTCCATGTTTATAGAGATAGCGGTGTAGTTATTTCCATGTAAATAGGCATAGCGGTGTAGATGTTTCCATGTTTATAGAGATAGAGGTGTAGATATTTCCTAGTTTCTACAGATAGCGGTGTAGATATTTCCATGCTTATAGAGATAGCGGTGTAGACATTTCCACGTTTATACAGATAGCAGTGTAGATATTTCCATATTCTTACAGATGGCGGTGCAGATATTTCCATCCTTATACAGATAGCCGTGTAGAAATTTCCATGTTTATCCAGATGGCGGTGTAGATATTTCCATATTTATGGAGATGGCGGTGTAGATATTTCCATGTTTATAGAGATAACAGTGTAGTTATTTCAAAGTTAATAGGCATAGCGGTGTAGATATTTCCATGTTTATAGAGACAGAGGTGTAGATGTTTCCTTGTTTATACAGATATAGGTGTAGATATTTCCATGTTTATAGAGATAGCGGTGTAGACATTTCCAAATTTATACCGATAGCGGTGTAGGTATTTAAAGGTTGTTACAGATGGTGGTGTGGATATTTCCATCCTTATACAGATAGCGGTGTAGATATTTCCAAGTTTATGCAGATAGAGGAATAGATATTTCCACTTTTATGCAGATAGCGGTGAAGATATTTCCATGTTTATATAGATAGCGGTGTAGATATTTCCATGTTCCTGCAGATGTCTGTGTAGATATTTACAGGTTTATACAGATAGTGGTGTAGATATTTCCATGTTTACACAGATAGCGTAGATATTTCCATGTTCCTACAGCTGGTGGTGTAGATGTTTCCATGCTTACACAGATAGTGGTGTAGATATTTCCAAGTTTATGCAGATAGCAGTGGAGATATTTCCACTTTTATGGAGTTAGCTGTGTAGATATTTTCATGTTTATACAGAAAGCGGTGTAGATATTTCCATGTTCCTACAAATGGCGCTGTAGATATTTCCATGTTTATAGAGTTGGCGGTTTAGACATTTCCATCTTCGTACAGATGGCGGTGTAGATATTTCCATCTTCCTACACATAACGGTGTAGATATTTCCATGTTTATACAGGTGACGGTGTATATATTTCCATACTCATACAGATGGCGTTGTAGATATTTCCATGTTTATAGAGATAGCGGTGTAGGTATTTCCATGTTTACACAGATAGCGGTGTTGTTATTTCCATGTTTATAGAGACAGAGGTGTAGATGTTTCCTTGCTTATACAGATATAGGTGTAGATATTTCCATGTTTATAGAGATAGCAGTGTAGACATTTCCAAATTTATACCAATAGCGGTGTAGGAATTTAAAGGTTCATACAGATGGTGGTGTAGATATTTCCATCCTTATACAGATAGCGGTGTAGATATTTCCAAGTTTATGCAGATAGCGGAGTAGATATTTCCACTTTTATGCAGATAGCTGTGAAGATATTTCCATGTTTATACAGATAGCGGTGTAGATATTTCCATGTTCCTGCAGATGGTTGTGTAGATATTTCCAAGTTTATACAGATAGTGGTGTAGATATTTCCATGTTTACACAGATAGCGTAGATATTTCCATGTTCCTACAGCTGGTGGTGTAGATGTTTCCATGTTTACACAGATAGTGGTGTAGATATTTCCAAGTTTATGCAGATAGCGGTGGAGATATTTCCACTTTTATGGAGATAGCGATGTAGATATTTCCATGTTTACACAGAAAGCGGTGTAGATAATTCCATGTTCCTACAAATGGCGCTGTAGATATTTCCATGTTTATAGAGTTGGCGGTTTAGACATTTCCATCTTCGTACAGATGGCGGTGTAGATATTTCCATCTTCATACACATAACGATGTAGATATTTCCATGTTTATACAGGTGACGGTGTATATATTTCCATACTCATACAGATGGCGTTGTAGATATTTCCATGTTAATAGAGATAGCGGTGTAGGTATTTCCATGTTTACACAGATAGCGGTGTAGAGATTTCAATGTTTACACAGATAGCATTGTAGATATTTACATTTTTATACAGATAGCGGTGTAAATATTTCCATGCTTATAGAGATATCGGTGTAGATATTTCCGGGTTTCTACAGATTGCAGTGTAGTTATTTCCACGTTTATATAGATGGCTGTGTAGATATTTCCATGTTTATAGAGATAGCGGTGTAGATATTTCCATGTTTATACAGATAGCGGTGTAGATATTTCCATGTTTACACAGATAGCGGTGTAGATATTTCCATGTTTACACAGATAGCGAATTAGATATTTCCATGTTTATACAGATAGCGGTGTAGATATTTCCATGTTTATAGAGATAGCGGTGTAGACATTGCCACGTTTATACAGATAGCGGTGTAGATATTTCCATATTTATAGAGATGTCAGTGTAGATATTTAAATGTTTATACAGATGGCTGTGTAGATATTTCCATCTTTATACATTTGGTGATGTAGATATTTCCATCCTTATACAGATAGCGGTGTAGATATTTCCATGTTTATACAGATGGCGGTGTAGATATATCCATGTTTATAGAGATGGCAGTGTAGATATTTCCATGTTTATAGAGATAACGGTGTAGTTATTTCCATGTTAATAGGCATAGTGGTGTAGATATTTCCATGTTTATAGAGACAGAGGTGTAGATATTTCCTAGTTTAAACAGATAGCGGTGTAGATATTTCCATGTTTATAGAGATAGCGGTGTAGACATTTCCACGTTTATACAGTAAGCGGTGTAGATATATACATGTTCATGCAGATCACGGTGTAGATATTTCCATCCTTATACAGATAGCGGTGTAGATATTTCCATGTTTATACAGATGGCTGTGTAGATGTTTCCATGTTTATGGACATGGCGGTGTAGATATATCCATGTTTATTGAGACAGAGGTGTAGATGTTTCCTTGTTTATGCAGATAGTGGTGTAGATATTTCCATGTTTATAGAGATAACGGTGTAGCCATTTCCAAATTTATACAGATAGCGATGTAGATATTTAAAGGTTCATATATATGGTGGTGTAGATATTTCCATCCTTATACAGATAGTGGTGTAGATATTTCCATGTTTATACAGATGGCGGTGTAGATATTTCCATTTCTATACAGATGGTGGTGTACATATTTCCGTGTTCATACAGATGGCGGTGTAGATATTTCCATATTTTTAGACATGGCGGTGTAGATATTTCCATGTTTATACAGATAGCAGTGTAGATATTTCCATGTTTATATAGATGGCAGTGTAGATATTTCCATGTTTATACAGATAGCGGTATAGATATTTCCATGTTTATACAGATAGCTGTGTAGGTATTTACATCTTTATACAAATAGCGGTGTTGATATTTCAATGTTTATATAGATGGCGGTGTAGATATTTCCATCTTTATACAGATGGCGGTGCAGGTATTTCCATGTTTATAGAGGTGGCGGTGTAGATATTTCCATGTTTATACAGATAGTGGTGTAGTTATTTCCATGTTAATAGGCATAGCGTTGTAGATATTTCCATGTTTATAGAGATGGCGGTGTAGATATATCCATGTTTACATAGATAACAGTGAAGATATTTACATGTTCCTACAGATGGCTGTGTAGATATTTCCATGTTTATACAGATTGCAGTGTAGATATTTCCGTGTTGTTAGAGATTGCCGTGTAGTTATTTCCATGTAAATAGGCATAGCGGTGTAGATATTTCCATGATTATATAGATAGAGGTGTAGATATTTCCTTGTTTATACAGACAGCGGTGTAGATATTTCCATGTTTATAGAGATAGCGGTGTAGACATTTCCACGTTTATACAGATAGCGGTGTAGATATTTCCATGTTCTTACAGATGGCGGTGTAGATATTTCCATCTTTATACACATGGCGGAGTAGATTTTTCCATGTTCATACACAAGGCGGTGTAGATATTTCCATCTTTATACAGATGGCTGTGTAGATATTTCCATGTTTATACAGATGGCCGTGTAGGCATTTCCATGTTTATAGAGATGGCGGTGTAGATATTTCCATGTTTATACAGATAGCTGTGTAGATATTTCCATCTTTATACAGATGGCAGTGTAGATATATCCATGTTTATACAATTGGCGGTGTAGATATTTCCATGTTTATACAGATGGCAGTGTAGATATTTCCATGTTTATAGAGATGGCGGTGTAGATATTTCCATGTTCATAGAGATAGCGGTGTAGTTATTTCCATGTAAATAGGCATAGCGGTGTAGATATCTCCATGTTTATAGAGATGGAGGTGTAGATATTTCCTAGTTTATGCAGATAGCGGTGTAGATATTTCCATGTTTATAGAGATAGCGGTGTAGACATTTCCACGTTTATACATATAGCGGTGTAGATATTTCCATATTCTTACAGATGGCGGTGCAGATATTTCCATCCTTATACAGATAGCCGTGTAGAAATTTCCATGTTTATACAGATGGCGGTGTAGATATTTCCATGTTTATGGAGATGGCGGTGTAGATATTTCCATGTTTATAGAGATAACGGTGTAGTTATTTCAAAGTTAATAGGCATAGCGGTGTAGATATTTCCATGTTTATAGAGACAGAGGTGTAGATGTGTCCTTGTTTATACAGATATAGGTGTAGATATTTCCATGTTTATAGAGACAGCGGTGTAGACATTTCCAAATTTATACAGATAGCGGTGTAGGTATTTAAAGGTTCATACAGATGGTGGTGTGGATATTTCCATCCTTATACAGATAGCGGTGTAGGTATTTCCAAATTTATGCAGATAGAGGAGTAGATATTTCCACTTTTATGCAGATAGCGGTGAAGATATTTCCATGTTTATACAGATAGCGGTGTAGATATTTCCATGTTCCTGCAGATTGCTGTGTAGATATTTCCAAGTTTATAGAGATAGTGGTGTAGATATTTCCATGTTTACACAGATAGCATAGATATTTCCATGTTCCTACAGCTGGTGGTGTAGATGTTTCCATGCTTACACAGATAGTGGTGTAGATATTTCCAAGTTTATGCAGATAGCGGTGGAGATATTTCCACTTTTATGGAGTTAGCGGTGTTGATATTTCCATGTTTATACAGAAAGCGGTGTAGATATTTCCATGTTCCTACAAAAGGCACTGTAGATATTTTCATGTTTATAGAGTTGGCGGTTTTGACATTTCCATCTTCGTACAGATGGCGGTGTAGATATTTCCATCTTCATACACATAACGGAGTAGATATTTCCATGTTTATACAGGTGACGGTGTATATATTTCCATAATCATACAGATGGCGTTGTAGATATTTCCATGTTTATAGAGATAGCGGTGTAGGTATTTCCATGTTTACACGGATAGCGGTGTAGATATTTCCATGTTTATAGAGACAGAGGTGTAGATGTTTCCTTGTTTTTACAGATATAGGTGTAAATATTTCCATGTTTATAGAGATAGCGGTGTAGACTTTTCCAAATTTATACAGATAGCGGTGTAGGTATTTAAAGGTTCATACAGATGGTGGTGTGGATATTTCCATCCTTATACAGATAGCGGTGTAGATATTTCCACTTATATGCAGATAGCGGTGAAGATATTTCCATGTTCCTACAAATGGCGCTGTAGATATTTCCATGTTTATAGAGTTGGCGGTTTAGACATTTCCATCTTCGTACAGATGGCGGTGTAGATATTTCCATCTTCATACACATAACGGTGTAGGTATTTCCATGTTTATACAGGTGAGGGTGTATATATTTCCATACTCATACAGATGGCGTTGTAGATATTTCCATGTTTATAGAGATAGCAGTTTAGGTATTTCCATGTTTACACAGATAGCGGTGTAGATATTTCAATGTTTACACAGATAGCATTGTAGATATTTACATTTTTATACAGATAGCGGTGTAGGTATTTCCATGGTTATAGAGATATCGGTGTAGATATTTCCAGGTTTCTACAGATTGCAGTGTAGATATTTCCACGTTTATATAGATGGCTGTGTAGATATTTCCATGTATATAGAGACAGCGGTGTAGATATTTCCATGTTTATACAGATAGCGGTGTAGATATTTCCATATTTACACAGATAGCGGTGTAGATATTTCCATGTTTACACAGATATCGTATTAGATATTTCCATGTTTATACAGATAGCGGTGTAGATATTTCCATGTTTATAGAGATAGCGGTGTAGACATTGCCACATTTATACAGATAGCGGTGTAGATATTTCCATGTTTATAGAGATGGCGGTGTAGATATTTAAATGTTTATACAGATGGCTGTGTAGATATTTCCATCTTTATACATATGGTGATGTAGATATTTCCATCCTTATACATATAGCGGTGAAGATATTTCCATGTTTATACAGATGGCGGTGTAGATATATCCATGTTTATAGAGATGGCAGTGTAGATATTTCCATGTTTATAGAGATAACGGTGTAGTTATTTCCATGTTAATAGGCATAGCGGTGTAGATATTTCCATGTTTATAGAGACAGAGGTGTAGATATTTCCTAGTTTAAACAGATAGTGGTGTAGATATTTCCATGTTTATAGAGATAGCGGTGTAGACATTTCCACGTTTATACAGTAAGCGGTGTAGATATATACATGTTCATACAGATCACGGTATAGATATTTCCATCCTTATACAGATAGCGGTGTAGATATTTCCATGTTTATACAGATGGCTGTGCAGATGTTTCCATGTTTATGGAGATAGCGGTGTAGATATTTCCATGTTTATTGAGACAGAGGTGTAGATGTTTCCTTGTTTATACAGATAGCGGTGTAGATATTTCCATGTTTATAGAGATAGCGGTGTAGAAATTTCCAAATTTATACAGATAGCGGTGTAGATATTTAAAGGTTCATACAGATGGTGGTGTAGATATTTCCATCCTTATACAGATAGCGGTGTAGATATTTCCATGTTTATACAGATGGCGGTGCAGATATTTCCACCTTTATACAGATAGCGGTGTAGTTATTTCCATGTTCATAGAGATGGCGGTGTAGATATTTCCATGTTTACAGAGGTAGAGGTGTAGATATTTATTTGTTTATAGAGATAGCAGTGTAGATATTTCCATGTTTATACAGATGTCGGTGTAGATATTTCCATTTCTGTACAGATGGCGGTGTACATATTTCCATGTTCATACAGATGGCGGTGTAGATATTTCCATGTTTTTAGACATGGCGGTGTAGGTATTTCCATGTTTATACAGGTAGCGGTGTAGATATTTCCATGTTTATATAGATGGCAGTGTAGATATTTCCATGTTTATACAGATAGCATATAGATATTTCCATGTTTATACCGATAGCTGTGTAGGTATTTACATCTTTATACAAATGGCGGAGTAGATATTTCCATGTTTATATAGATCGCGGTGTAGATATTTCCATCTTTATACAGATGGCGGTGTAGGTATTTCAATGTTTATAGAGGTGGCAGTGTAGATATTTCCATGTTTATACAGATAGTGGTGTAGTTATTTCCATGTTAATAGGCATAGCGGTGTAGATATTTCCATGTTTATAGAGATGGCGGTGTAGATATTTCCATGTTTCCACAGATAACAGTGAAGATATTTACATGTTCCTACAGATGGCTGTGTGGATATTTCCATGTTTATACAGATAGCAGTGTAGATATTTCCGTGTTTTTAGAGATAGCCGTGGAGTTATTTCCATGTAAATAGGCATAGCGGTGTAGATATTTCCATGTTTACATAGATAGAGGTGTAGATATTTCCTAGTTTATACAGACAGCGGTGTAGATATTTCCATGTTTATAGAGATAGCGGTGTAGACATTTCCACGTTTATACAGATAGCGGTGTAGATATTTCCATGTTCTTACAGATGGCGGTGTAGATATTTCCATCATTTTACAGATAGCCGTGTAGATATTTCCATGTTTATACAGATGGTGGTGTAGATATTTCCATGTTTATTCAGATGGCGGTGTAGATATTTCCATCTTTATACACATGGCGGAGTAGATTTTTCCATGTTCATACAGATGGCGGTGTAGATATTTCCATGTTTATAGAGATGGTGGTGTAGATATTTCCATGTTTATACAGATGGCGGTGTCGATATTTCCATGTTTATACAGATGGCGGTGTAGATATTTCCATAGTTATACAGATGGCGGTGTAGACATTTCCATGTTCTTACACATGGCGGTGGAGATATTTCCATCTTTATACAGATGGCAGTGTAGATATTTCCATGTTTATAGAGATGGTAGTGTAGATATTTCCATGTTCATTCAGATGGCGGTGTAGATATTTCCATCCTTATACAGATAGCGGTGTAGATATTTCCATGTTTATACAGATGACGGTGTAGTTATTTCCATCTTTATACAGATGGCGGTGTAGATATTTCCATGTTCATACAGATGGCGGTGTAGATATTTCCATGTTTATAGAGATGGCGGTATAGATATTTCCATGTTTATATAGGTGGCGGTGTAGATATTTCCATCTTTATACAGATGGCGGTGTAGATATTTCCATGTTTATAGAGATAGAGGTGTAGATATTTCCTAGTTTATACAGATAGCGGTGTAGATGTTTCCATGTTTATAGAGATAGCGGTGTATACATTTTCACGTTTATACAGATAGCGGTGAAGATATTTCCATATTCTTACAGATGGCGGTGCAGATATTTCCATCCTTATACAGATAGCCGTGTAGAAATTTCCATGTTTATACAGATGGCGGTGTAGATATTTCCATGTTTATGGAGATGGCGGTGTAGATATTTCCATGTTTATAGAGATAACGGTGTAGTTATTTCAAAGTTAATAGGCATAGCGGTGTAGATATTTCCATGTTTATAGAGACAGAGGTGTAGATGTTTCCTTGTTTATACAGATATATGTGTAGATATTTCCATGTTTATAGAGAAAGCGGTGTAGACATTTCCAAATTTATACAGATAGCCGTGTAGGTATTTAAAGGTTCATACAGATGGTGGTGTGGATATTTCCATCCTTTTACAGATAGCGGTGTAGATATTTCCAAGTTTATGCAGATAGAGGAGTAGATATTTCCACTTTTTTGCAGATATCGGTGAAGTTATTTCCATGTTTATACAGATAGCGGTGTAGATATTTCCATGTTCCTGCAGATGGCTGTGTAGATATTTCCAAGTTTATACAGATACTGGTGTACATATTTCCATGTTTACACAGATAGCGTAGATATTTCCATGTTCCTACAGCTGGTGGTGTAGATGTTTCCATGTTTACACAGATAGTGGTGTAGATATTTCCAAGTTTATGCAGATAGCGGTGGAGATATTTCCACTTTTATGGAGATAGCGGTGTAGATATTTCCATGTTTATACAGAAAGCGGTGTAGATATTTCCATGTTCCTACAAATGGCGCTGTAGATATTTCCATGTTTATAGAGTTGGCGGTTTAGACATTTCCATCTTCGTACAGATGGCGGTGTAGATATTTCCATCTTCATACACATAACGGTGTAGGTATTTCCATGTTTATACAGGTGAGGGTGTATATATTTCCATACTCATACAGATGGCGTTGTAGATATTTCCATGTTTATAGAGATAGCAGTTTAGGTATTTCCATGTTTACACAGATAGCGGTGTAGATATTTCAATGTTTACACAGATAGCATTGTAGATATTTACATTTTTATACAGATAGCGGTGTAGGTATTTCCATGGTTATAGAGATATCGGTGTAGATATTTCCAGGTTTCTACAGATTGCAGTGTAGATATTTCCATGTTTATATAGATGGCTGTGTAGATATTTCCATGTATATAGAGACAGCGGTGTAGATATTTCCATGTTTATACAGATAGCGGTGTAGATATTTCCATATTTACACAGATAGCGGTGTAGATATTTCCATGTTTACACAGATATCGTATTAGATATTTCCATGTTTATACAGATAGCGGTGTAGATATTTCCATGTTTATAGAGATAGCGGTGTAGACATTGCCACATTTATACAGATAGCGGTGTAGATATTTCCATGTTTATAGAGATGGCGGTGTAGATATTTAAATGTTTATACAGATGGCTGTGTAGATATTTCCATCTTTATACATATGGTGATGTAGATATTTCCATCCTTATACATATAGCGGTGAAGATATTTCCATGTTTATACAGATGGCGGTGTAGATATATCCATGTTTATAGAGATGGCAGTGTAGATATTTCCATGTTTATAGAGATAACGGTGTAGTTATTTCCATGTTAATAGGCATAGCGGTGTAGATATTTCCATGTTTATAGAGACAGAGGTGTAGATATTTCCTAGTTTAAACAGATAGTGGTGTAGATATTTCCATGTTTATAGAGATAGCGGTGTAGACATTTCCACGTTTATACAGTAAGCGGTGTAGATATATACATGTTCATACAGATCACGGTATAGATATTTCCATCCTTATACAGATAGCGGTGTAGATATTTCCATGTTTATACAGATGGCTGTGCAGATGTTTCCATGTTTATGGAGATAGCGGTGTAGATATTTCCATGTTTATTGAGACAGAGGTGTAGATGTTTCCTTGTTTATACAGATAGCGGTGTAGATATTTCCATGTTTATAGAGATAGCGGTGTAGAAATTTCCAAATTTATACAGATAGCGGTGTAGATATTTAAAGGTTCATACAGATGGTGGTGTAGATATTTCCATCCTTATACAGATAGCGGTGTAGATATTTCCATGTTTATACAGATGGCGGTGCAGATATTTCCACCTTTATACAGATAGCGGTGTAGTTATTTCCATGTTCATAGAGATGGCGGTGTAGATATTTCCATGTTTACAGAGGTAGAGGTGTAGATATTTATTTGTTTATAGAGATAGCAGTGTAGATATTTCCATGTTTATACAGATGTCGGTGTAGACATTTCCATTTCTGTACAGATGGCGGTGTACATATTTCCATGTTCATACAGATGGCGGTGTAGATATTTCCATGTTTTTAGACATGGCGGTGTAGGTATTTCCATGTTTATACAGGTAGCGGTGTAGATATTTCCATGTTTATATAGATGGCAGTGTAGATATTTCCATGGTTATACAGATAGCAGTATATATATTTCCATGTTTATACCGATAGCTGTGTAGGTATTTACATCTTTATACAAATGGCGGTGTAGATATTTCCATGTTTATATAGATCGCGGTGTAGATATTTCCATCTTTATACAGATGGCGGTGTAGGTATTTCAATGTTTATAGAGGTGGCAGTGTAGATATTTCCATGTTTATACAGATAGTGGTGTAGTTATTTCCATGTTAATAGTCATAGCGGTGTAGATATTTGATGTTTATAGAGATGGCGGTGTAGATATTTCCATGTTTACACAGATAACAGTGAAGATATTTACATGTTCCTACAGATGGCTGTGTAGATATTTCCATGTTTATACAGATAGCAGTGTAGATATTTCCGTGTTTTTAGAGATAGCCGTGGAGTTATTTCCATGTAAATAGGCATAGCGGTGTAGATATTTCCATGTTTACATAGATAGAGGTGTAGATATTTCCTAGTTTATACAGACAGCGGTGTAGATATTTCCATGTTTATAGAGATAGCGGTGTAGACATTTCCACGTTTATACAGATAGCGGTGTAGATATTTCCATGTTCTTACAGATGGCGGTGTAGATATTTCCATCATTTTACAGAAAGCCGTGTAGATATTTCCATGTTTATACAGATGGTGGTGTAGATATTTCCATGTTTATTCAGATGGCGGTGTAGATATTTCCATCTTTATACACATGGCGGAGTAGATTTTTCCATGTTCATACAGATGGCGGTGTAGATATTTCCATGTTTATAGAGATGGTGGTGTAGATATTTCCATGTTTATACAGATGGCGGTATCGATATTTCCATGTTTATACAGATGGCGGTGTAGATATTTCCATAGTTATACAGATGGCGGTGTAGACATTTCCATGTTCTTACACATGGCGGTGGAGATATTTCCATCTTTATACAGATGGCAGTGTAGATATTTCCATGTTTATAGAGATGGCAGTGTAGATATTTCCATGTTCATTCAGATGGCGGTGTAGATATTTCCATCCTTATACAGATAGCGGTGTAGATATTTCCATGTTTATGCAGATGACGGTGTAGTTATTTCCATCTTTATACAGATGGCGGTGTAGATATTTCCATGTTCATACAGATGGCGGTGTAGATATTTCCATGTTTATAGAGATGGCGGTATAGATATTTCCATGTTTATATAGGTGGCGGTGTAGATATTTCCATCTTTATACAGATGGCGGTGTAGATATTTCCATCTTTATACAGATGGCGGTGTAGATATTTCCATGTTCATACACAAGGCGGTGTAGATATTTCCATCTTTATACAGATGGCTGTGTAGATATTTCCATGTTTATACAGATGGCAGTGTAGGCATTTCCATGTTTATAGAGATGGCGGTGTAGATACTTCCATGTTTATACAGATAGCTGTGTAGATATTTCCATCTTTATACAGATGGCAGTGTAGATATATCCATGTTTATACAAATGGCGGTGTAGATATTTCCATGTTTATACAGATGGCAGTGTAGATATTTCCATGTTTATAGAGATGGCAGTGTAGATATTTCCGTGTTTATAGAGATAGCGGTGTAGTTATTTCCATGTAAATAGGCATAGCGGTGTAGATATTTCCATGTTTATAGAGATAGAGGTGTAGATATTTCCTAGTTTATACAGATAGCGGTGTAGATATTTCCATGTTTATAGAGATAGCGGTGTATACATTTCCACGTTTATACAGATAGCGGTGAAGATATTTCCATATTCTTACAGATGGCGGTGCAGATATTTCCATCCTTATACAGATAGCCGTGTAGAAATTTCCATGTTTATACAGATGGCGGTGTAGATATTTCCATGTTTATGGAGATGGCGGTGTAGATATTTCCATGTTTATAGAGATAACGGTGTAGTTATTTCAAAGTTAATAGGCATAGCGGTGTAGATATTTCCATGTTTATAGAGACAGAGGTGTAGATGTTTCCTTGTTTATACAGATATATGTGTAGATATTTCCATGTTTATAGAGAAAGCGGTGTAGACATTTCCAAATTTATACAGACAGCCGTGTAGGTATTTAAAGGTTCATACAGATGGTGGTGTGGATATTTCCATCCTTATACAGATAGCGTTGTAGATATTTCCAAGTTTATGCAGATAGAGGAGTAGATATTTCCACTTTTTTGCAGATATCGGTGAAGTTATTTCCATGTTTATACAGATAGCGGTGTAGATATTTCCATGTTCCTGCAGATGGCTGTGTAGATATTTCCAAGTTTATAGAGATGGCGGTATAGATATTTCCATGTTTATATAGGTGGCGGTGTAGATATTTCCATCTTTATACAGATGGCGGTGTAGATATTTCCATCTTTATACAGATGGCGGTGTAGATATTTCCATGTTCATACACAAGGCCGTGTAGATATTTCCATCTTTATACAGATGGCTGTGTAGATATTTCCATGTTTATACAGATGGCAGTGTAGGCATTTCCATGTTTATAGAGATGGCGGTGTAGATACTTCCATGTTTATACAGATAGCTGTGTAGATATTTCCATCTTTATACAGATGGCAGTGTAGATATATCCATGTTTATACAAATGGCGTTGTAGATATTTCCATGTTTATACAGATGGCAGTGTAGATATTTCCATGTTTATAGAGATGGCAGTGTAGATATTTCCGTGTTTATAGAGATAGCGGTGTAGTTATTTCCATGTAAATAGGCATAGCGGTGTAGATATTTCCATGTTTATAGAGATAGAGGTGTAGATATTTCCTAGTTTATACAGATAGCGGTGTAGATGTTTCCATGTTTATAGAGATAGCGGTGTATACATTTCCACGTTTATACAGATAGCGGTGAAGATATTTCCATATTCTTACAGATGGCGGTGCAGATATTTCCATCCTTATACAGATAGCCGTGTAGAAATTTCCATGTTTATACAGATGGCGGTGTAGATATTTCCATGTTTATGGAGATGGCGGAGTAGATATTTCCATGTTTATAGAGATAACGGTGTAGTTATTTCAAAGTTAATAGGCATAGCGGTGTAGATATTTCCATGTTTATAGAGACAGAGGTGTAGATGTTTCCTTGTTTATACAGATATATGTGTAGATATTTCCATGTTTATAGAGAAAGCGGTGTAGACATTTCCAAATTTATACAGATAGCCGTGTAGGTATTTAAAGGTTCATACAGATGGTGGTGTGGATATTTCCATCCTTATACAGATAGCGGTGTAGATATTTCCAAGTTTATGCAGATAGAGGAGTAGATATTTCCACTTTTTTGCAGATATCGGTGAAGTTATTTCCATGTTTATACAGATAGCGGTGTAGATATTTCCATGTTCCTGCAGATGGCTGTGTAGATATTTCCAAGTTTATACAGATACTGGTGTACATATTTCCATGTTTACACAGATAGCGTAGATATTTCCATGTTCCTACAGCTGGTGGTGTAGATGTTTCCATGCTTACACACATAGTGGTGTAGATATTTCCAAGTTTATGTAGATTGCGGTGGAGATATTTCCACTTTTATGGAGTTAGCGGTGTAGATATTTCCATGTTTATACAGAAGGCGGTGTAGATATTTCCATGTTCCTACAAATGGCGCTGTAGATATTTCCATGTTTATAGAGTTGGCGATTTAGACATTTCTATCTTCGTACAGATGGCGGTGTAGAAATTTCCATCTTCATACACATAACGGTGTAGATATTTCCATGTTTATACAGGTGAGGGTGTATATATTTCCATACTCATACAGATGGCGTTGTAGATATTTCCATGTTTATAGAGATAGCGGTGTAGGTATTTCCATGTTTACACAGATAGCGGAGTAGATATTTCAATGTTTACACATATAGCATTGTAGATATTTACATTTTTATACAGATAGCGGTGTAGATATTTCCATGGTTATAGAGATATCGGTGTAGATATTTCCAGGTTTCTACAGATTGCAGTGTAGATATTTCCACGTTTATATAGATGGCTGTGTAGATATTTCCATGTTTATAGAGATAGCGGTGTAGATATTTCCACGTTTATACAGATAGCGGTGTAGATATTTCCATGTTTACACAGATAGCGGTGTAGATATTTCCATGTTTACACAGATAGCGTATTAGATATTTCCATGTGTATACAGATAGCGGTGTAGATATTTCCATGTTTGTAGAGATAGTGGTGTAGACATTGCCACGTTTATGCAGATAGCGGTGTAGATATTTCCATGTTTATAGAGATGGCGGTGTAGATATTTAAATGTTTATACAGATGGCTGTGTAGATATTTCCATCTTTATGCATTTGGTGATGTAGATATTTCCGTCCTTATACAGATAGCGGTGTAGATATTACCATGTATATACACATGGCGGTGTAGATATATCCACGTTTATAGAGATGGCGGTGTAGATATTTCCATGTTTATAGAGATAACGGTGTAGTTATTTCCATGTTAATAGGCATAGCGGTGTAGATATTTCCATGTTTATGGAGACAGATGTGTAGATATTTCCTAGTTTAAACAGATAGCGGTGTAGATATTTCCATGTTTATAGAGATTGCGGTGTAGACATTTCCACATTTATACAGATAGTGGTGTAGATATTTAAAGCTTCATACAGATGCTGGTGTAGATATTTCCATCCTTATACAGATAGCGGTGTAGATATTTCCGTGTTTGTACAGATGGCGGTGGAGAAATTTCCATCTTTATGGCGATGGCGGTGTAGATATTTCCATGTTTATTGAGACAGAGGTGTAGATATTTCCATCTTTATACAGATAGTGGTGTAGATATTTCCATGTTTATACAGATAGCTGTGTAGATATTTCCAACTTTATACAGAGGGCGGTGTAGATATTTCCATGTTTATACAGATGGCGGTGTAGATATTTCCATGTTAATAGATTTGGCCGTGTAGATATTTCCATGTTTAAAGAGATGACAGTGTAGATATTTCCATTTTTATAGAGACAGCGGTGTATTTATTTCCATGTAAATAGGCATAGCGGTGTAGATATTTCCTTGTTTATAGAGATAGAGGTGTAGATATTTCCTAGTTTAAACAGATAGCGGTGTAGATATTTCCATGTTTATTGAGACAGAGGTGTAGATACTTCCATGTTTATACAGATAGCGGTGTAGATATTTCCATGTTTATAGAGATAGATGTGTAGATATTTCCTAGTTTATACAGATTGCGGTGTAGATATTTCCATGTGTATAGAGATAGCGGTGTAGACATTTCCAAATTTATACAGGTGGCGGTGTAGATATTTAAAGGTTCATACAGATGATAGTGTAGATATTTCCATCCTTATACAGATAGCGGTTTAGATATTTCCATGTTTATACAGATGGCGGTGTAGATATTTCCATGTTTATATAGATGGCGGTGTAGATATTTCCATCTTTTTATAGATGGCGGTGTAGATATTTCCATCTTTATACAGATGGCGGTGTAGGTATTTCCATGTTTATAGAGATGGCGGTGGAGATATTTCCATGTTGATAGAGACAGACGTGTAGATGTTTCCTTGTTTATACAGATAGCGGTGTATATATTTCCATGTTTATATAGTTAGCTGTGTAGCCATTTCCAAATTTATACTGATAGCCGTGTAGATATTTAAAGGTTCATACAGATGGTGGTGTAGGTATTTCCATCCTTATACAGATAGCGGTGTAGATATTTCCATGTTTATAGAGATGGCGGTGTAGATATTTCCATGTTTATGGAGATAGCGCTGTATTTATTTCCGTGTTAATAGGCATAGCGGTGTAGATATTTCCATGTTTATAGCGATGGCGGTGTAGATATTTCCATCTTTATACAGATAGCAGTGTAGTTCTTTCAATGTAAATAGGCATACCGGTGTAGATATTTCCATGTTTATAGAGATAGAGGTGTAGATATTTCTTAGTTTATACAGAATGCGGTGTAGATATTTCCATGTGTATAGAGATAGCGCTGTAGACATTTCCAAATTTATACAGATATCGGTGTAGATATTTAAAGGTTCATACAGATGGTGGTGTAGATATTTCCATCCTTATACAGATAGCGGTGTAGATATTTCCATGTTTATTCAGATGGCGGTGTAGATATTTCCATGTTTACACAGATAGCGGTGTAGATATTTCCATGTTTTTACAGATAGCGGTATAGATATTTCCATATTTATAGAGTTGGCGGTGTAGATATTTCCATGTTCATACAGATGGCGGTGTAGATATTTCCATGTTTATATAGTTGGCAGTGTAGATATTTCCATGTTTATACAGATGTCGGTGAAGATATTTCTATGTTTATACACATGATGGTGTAGGTATTTCCAAGTTTTAAGAGATAGCGTTGTAGATATTTTCGTGTTTACACAGATAGCGGTGTAGATATTTCCATGTTTACACAGATAGCGGTGTAGATATTTCCATGTTTATACAGGTGACGGTGTATATATTTCCATACTCATACAGTTGGCGTTGTAGATATTTCCATGTTTATAGAGATAGCGGTGTAGGTATTTCCATGTTTACACAGATAGCGGTGTAGATATTTCAATGTTTACACAGATAGCATTGTAGATATTTACATTTTTATACAGATAGCGGTGTAGATATTTCCATGCTTATAGAGATATCGGTGTAGATATTTCCAGGTTTCTACAGATTGCAGTGTAGATATTTCCACGTTTATATACATGGCTGTGTAGATATTTCCATGTTTATAGAGATAGCGGTGTAGATATTTCCACGTTTATACAGATAGCGGTGTAGATATTTCCATGTTTATACAGATAGCGGTGTAGATATTTCCATGTTTATAGAGATAGCGGTGTAGACATTGCCACGTTTATACAGATAGCGGTGTAGATATTTCCATGTTTATAGAGATGGCGGTGTAGATATTCAAATGTTTATACAGATGGCTGTGTAGATATTTCCATCTTTATACATTTGGTGATGTAGATATTTCCATCCTTATACAGATAGCGGTGTAGATATTTCCATGTTTATACAGATGGTGGTGTAGATATTTCCATGTTTATACAGATGGCAGAGTAGATATTTCCATGTTTATAGAGATAACGGTGTAGTTATTTCCATGTTAATAGGCACAGCGGTGTAGATATTTCCATGTTTATAGAGACAGAGGTGTAGATATTTCCAAAACAGATAGCGGTGCAGATATTTCCATGTTTATAGAGATAGCAGTGTAGACATTTCCACGTTTATACAGTAAGCGGTGTAGATATATACATGTTCATACAGATGGGGTTGTAGATATTTCCATCCTTATACAGATAGCGGTATAGATATTTCCATGTTTATACAGATGGCGGTGTAGATATTTCCATCTTTTACGGATGGCGGTGTAGATATTTCCATGTTCATAGAGATGGCGGTGTAGATATTTCCATGTTTACAGAGATAGAAGTGTAGACATTTCCTTGTTTGTAGAGATAGCGGGGTAGATATTTCCATGTTTATACAGATAGCGGAGTAGATATTTCCATGTTTATACAGTTAGCTGTGTAGATATTTCCATCGTTATACAGATGGCGGTGTAGATATTTCCATGTTCAAACAGATGGCGGTGTAGATATTTCCATGTTTATACAGATGACGGTGTAGATATTTCCCTGTTTATACAGAAGGCGGTGTAGATATTTCCATGTTTATAGAGATGGCAGTGTAGATATTTCCATGTTTATACAGATAGCCGTGTAGATATTTCCATGTTTATACAGATAGCTGTGTAGATATTTACATCCTTATACAAATGGCGGTGTAGATTTTTCCATGTTTATATAGATGGCAGTGTAGATATTTCCGTGTTTATAGAGAAGGCGGTGTTGGTATTTCCATGTTTATAGAGATGACGGTGTAGATATTTCGATGTTTATAGAGATAGCGGTGTAGTTATTTACATGTTAATAGGCATAGCGGTGTAGATATTTCCATGTTTATAGAGATAGAGGAGTAGATATTTCCTTGTTTATACAGATAGCGGTGTAGATATTTCCATGTTTATAGAGATAGCGGTGTAGACATTGCCACGTTTATACAGATAGCGGTGTAGATATTTCAATGTTTATAGAGATGGCGGTGTAGATATTTCCATGTTTATACAGATAGCTCTGCAGATATTTCCATCTTTATACAGATGGTGGTGTAGATATTTCCATCCTTATACAGATAGCGGTGTAGATATTTCCATGTTTATACAGATGGCGGTGTAGATATTTCAATGTTTATAGAGATCGCGGTGTAGATATTTCCACGTTTATAGAGATAATGATGTAGTTATTTCCATATTAATAGGCATAGCGGTGTAGATATTTCCATGTTTATATAGATGGCGGAGTAGATATTTCCATCTTTATACAGATGTCGGTGTAGGTATTTCCATGTTTATATAGATGGCGGTGTAGATATTTCCATGTTTGTAGAGATAGCGGTGTAGTTATTTCCAAGTTAATAGGCATAGCGGTGTAGATATTTCCATGTTTATAGAGATAGCGGTGTAGACATTTCCACATTTATACAGATAGTGGTGTAGATATTTAAAGCTTTATACAGATGGTGGAGTAGATATTTCCATCCTTATACAGATAGCGGTGTAGATATTTCCATGTTTGTACAGATGGCGGAGTAGATATTTCCTTCTTTGTACAGATGGCGGTGCAGATATTTCCATGTTCATAGAGAAGGCGGTGTAGATATTTCCATGTTTACAGAGATAGAGGTGTAAATATTTCCTTGTTTATAGAGATAACGGTGTAGATATTTCCATGTTTATACAGATGGCAGTGTAGATATTTCCATATTTATATAGATGGCGGTGTAGATATTTCCATCTTTATACAGATGGGGTGTAGATATTTCCATCTTTATACAGATGGCGGTGTAGGTATTTCCATGTTTATAGAGATGGCGGTGAAGATATTTCCATGTTTATAGAGACAGACGTGTAGATGTTTCCTTGTTTATACAGATAGCGGTGTAGATATTTCCATGTTTATAGAGATAGCGGTGTAGCCATTTCCAAATTTATACAGATAGCCGTGTAGATATTTAAAGGTTCATACAGATGGTGGTGTAGATATTTCCAACCTTATACAGATAGCGGTGTAAATATTTCCATGTTTATACAGATGGCGGTGTAGATATTTCCATCTTTATACAGATGGCTGTGTAGATATTTCCATGTTCATAGAGATGGCGGTGTAGATATTTCCATGTTTACAGAGATAGAGGTGTAGACATTTCCTTGTTTGTAGAGATAGCGGGTTATATATTTCCATGTTTATACAGATGGCGGTGTAGTTATTTCCATCTCTATACAGATGGTGGTGTACATATTTCCATGTTCATACGGATGGCGTTGTAGATATTTCCATGTTTTTAGACATGGCGGTGAAGATATTTCCATGTTTATACAGATAGCGGTGTCGATATTTCCATGTTTATACAGTTAGCTGTGTAGATATTTCCATCGTTATACAGATGGCGGTGTAGATATTTCCATGTTCATGCAGATGGTGGTGTAGATATTTCCATCTTTATACAGATGACGGTGTAGATATTTCCATGTTTATACATAAGGCGGTGTAGATATTTCCATGTTTATAGAGATTGCGGTGTAGATATTTACTTGTTTATACAGACAGCGGTGTAGATATTTCCATGTTTATAGAGATAGCGGTGTAGCCATTTTCAAATTTATACAGATAGCCGTGTAGATATTTAAAGGTTCATACAGATGGGGGTGTAGATTATTCCATCCTTATACAGATAGCGGTGTAGATATTTCCATGTTTATACAGATGGCGGTGTAGATATTTCCATCTTTTACGGATGGAGGTGTAGATATTTCCATGTTTATACAGAGAGCGGTGTAGATATTTCCATATTTATACAGTTGGAGGTGTAGATATTTCCATGTTCATACAGATGGTGGTGTAGATATTTCCATGTTCATAAAGATGGCAGTGTAGATATTTCCATGTTTATATAGTTGGCAGTGTAGATATTTCCATGTTCCTGGAGATGGCTGTGTAGATATTTCCAAGTTTATACAGATACTGGTGTAGATATTTCCATGTTGACACACATAGCGTTGTAGATATTTCCATGTTCCTACAGAGGTTGGTGTACATATTTACATGTTTGTAGAGTTGGCGGTTTAGACATTTCCACGTTCATACAGACGGTGGTGTAGATATTTCCATGTTTATACAGATATCGGTGTGGATATTTCCATCTTTATACACATAATGGTGTAGATCTTTCCATGTCTTTAGAGATAGCGGTGCAGTTATTTCCATGTTTACACAGATAGCGGTGTAGATATTTCCATGTTTATACAGATGACTCTGTAGATATTTCCATGTTTACAGAGATAGCGGTGTAGATATTTCCATATTTATAGAGATAGCGGTGTAGATATTTCCATGTTTACACAGATAGCGGTGTAGATATTTCCATATTTATACAGAAAGCGGTGAAGATATTTCCATGTTTATAGAGATATCGGTGTAGATATTTCCATGTTTATACAGATAGCAGTGTAGATATTTCCATGCTAATACACATGGCGCTGCAGATATTTCCATGTTCATACAGATGGCGGTGAAGATATTTCCATGTTTATACAGATAACGGTGTATATATTTCCATGTTTACACAGATAGCGGTGTAGATATTTCTATGTTTACACAGATCGCGGTGCAGATATTTCCATGTTTATACAGATAGGGGTGTAGATATTTCCATGTTCATACAGATGGCGTAGATATTTCCATCTTTATATAGTTGGCAGTGTAGATATTTCCATGTTCATACAGATGGCGGTGAAGATATTTCCATGTTTATACACATAACGGTGTAGATATTTCCAAGTTTTAAGAAATAGCGGAGTAGATATTTCCATGTATACACAGATAGCGGTGTAGATATTTCCATGTTTACACAGATAGCGGAGTATTTTCATGTTTATACAGATAGCGATGTAGATATTTCCATGTGTATACAGAAAGCGGTGTAGATACTTACATGTTCCTACAGATGGCTGTGTAGATATTTCCAAGTTTATACTGATAGTGGTGTAGATATTTCCGTGTTTATAGAGATACCGTTGTACATATTTCCATCTTCCTTCGGTGGGTGGTGTAGATATTTCCATGTTTACACAGATAGCAGTGTATATATTTCCAAGTTTATGCAGATAGCGGTGGAGATATTTCCACTTTTATGGAGATAACAGTGTAGATATTTCCATGTTTATACAGAAAGCGGTGTAGATAATTCCATGTTCCTACAGATTGCGCTGTAGATATTTCCATGTTTATAGAGCTGGCGGTTTAGACATTTCCATATTAATGCAGATGGCAGTGTAGATATTTCCGTGTTTATACAGATAGCAGTGAAGATATTTCCATCTGTATACACGTAACGGTGTAGATATTTCCATGTTTATACAGATGGCGGTGTAGATATTTCCATACTCATACAGATGGCGGTGTAGACATTTCCATGTGTATAGAGATAGCGGTGTAGGTATTTCCATGTTTACACAGATAGCAGTGTAGATATTTTTATGTTTACACAGATAGCGGTGTAGATATTTCCATGTTTATACAGATAGCGGTGTAGTTATTTCCATGTTTATACAGAGAGCGGTGTAGATATTTCCATATTTATAGAGTTGGAGGTGTAGATATCTCCATGTTCATACAGATGGCATTGAAGATATTTCCATGTTTAGAGAGATAGCGGTGTAGATATTTCCATGTTTACACAGATAGCGGTGTTGATATTTCCATGTTTATACAGATAGCAGTGTAGATATTTCCATATTTATGGAGTTGGCGGTGTAGATATTTCCATGTTCATACTGATGGCGGTGTAGATATTTCCATGTTTATATAGTTGGCAGTGTAGATATTTCCATGTTCATACAGATGGCGGTGAAGTTATTTCCATGTTTATACACATGACGGTGTAGATATTTCCAAGTTTTAAGAGGTAGCGGTGTAGATATTTCCATGTTTACGCAGATAGCAGTGTAGATATTTCCGTGTTTACACAGATGGCGGTGTAGATATTTCCATGTTTATAGAGATATCGGTGTAGATATTTCCATGTTCATACAGATGGCGGTGAAGATATTTCCATGTTTATACAGATAACGGTGTATATATTTCCATGTTTACACAGATAGCGGTGTAGATATTTCTATGTTTACACAGATCGCGGTGTAGATATTTCCATGTTTATACAGATAGGGGTGTAGATATTTCCATGTTCATACAGATGGCGTAGATATTTCCATCTTTATATAGATGGCAATGTAGATATTTCCATGTTCATACTGATGGCGGTGAAGATATTTTCATGTTTATACACATAACGGTGTAGATATTTCCAAGTTTTAAGAGATAGCGGAGTAGATATTTCCATGTATACACACATAGCGGTAGAGATATTTCCATGTTTACACAGATAGCGGTGTATTTTCATTTTTATACAGATAGCGATGTAGATATTTCCATGTGTATACAGAAAGCGGTGTAGATAGTTACATGTTCCTACAGATGTCTGTGTACATATTTCCAAGTTTATACTGATAGTGGTGTAGATATTTCCGTGTTTATAGAGATACCGTTGTACATATTTCCCTCTTCCTTCGGTGGGTGGTGTAGATATTTCCATGTTTACACAGATAGCGGTGTAGATATTTCCAAGTTTATGCAGATAGCGGTGGAGATATTTCCACTTTTATGCAGATAGCAGTGTAGATATTTCCATGTTTATACAGAAAGCGGTGTAGATAATTCCATGTTCCTACAGATTGCGCTGTAGATATTTCCATGTTTATAGAGTTGGCGGTTTAGACATTTCCATATTCATGCAGATGGCAGTGTAGATATTTCCGTGTTAATACAGATAGCAGTGTAGATATTTCCTTCTTTATACACGTAACGGTGTAGGTATTTCCATGTTTATACAGATGGCGGTGTAGATATTTCCATACTCATACAGATGGTTGTGTATATATATATATGTTTATACAGATTGCGGAGTATATATTTCCATGTTTATAGAGATAGCGGTGTAGATATTTCCATGTTTCTACAGTTGGTGTTGTAGATATTTCCATGTTTACACAGATAGCGGTGTAGATATTTCCAAGTTTAAGAAGATAGCGGAGTAGATATTTCCACTTTTATGCAGATAGCGGTGAAGATATTTCCATGTTTATGCAGAAAGCGGTGTAGATATTTCCATGTTTATACAGATGACGGTGTAGATATTTCCATGTTTATACAGAAGGCGGTGTAGATATTTCCATGTTTATAGAGATGGCAGTGTAGATATTTCCATGTTTATACAGATAGCGGTGTAGATATTTCCATGTTTATACAGATAGCTGTGTAGATATTTACATCTTTATAGAAATGGCGGTGTAGATATTTCCATGTTTATATAGATGGCGGTGTAGATATTTCCATGTTTATACAGGTAGCGGTGTAGGTATTTCCATGTTTATACAGATGGCGGTGTAGATATTTCCATGTTTATAGAGATAACGGTGTAGTTATTTCCATGTTAATAGGAATAGCGGTGTAGATATTTCCATGTTTATAGAGATGGCGGTGTAGATATTTCCATGTTTATAGAGATAGAGCTGTAGATATTTCCTTGTGTATACAGATAACGGTGAAAATATTTCCATGTTTATAGAGATAGCGGTGTAGACATTGCCACGTTTATACAGATAGCGGTGTAGATATTTCCATGTTTATAGAGATGGCGTTGTAGACATTTCCATGTTTATACAGATGGCTGTGTAGATGTTTCCACCTTTATACAGATGGTGGTGTAGATATTTCCATGTTTACACAGATAGCCGTGTAGATATTTCCATGTTTATACAGATGGCGGTGTAGATATTTCCATGTTTATATAGATGTCGGTGTAGATATTTCCATCTTTATACAGATGGCGGTGTAGATATTTCCATCTTTATACAGATGGCGGTGTAGGTATTTCCATGTTTATGGAGATGGCGGTGTAGATATTTCCATGTTTATAGAGACAGACGTGTAGATGTTTCCTTGTTTATACAGATAGCGGTGTAGATATTTCCATGTTTATAGAGATAGCGGTGTAGCCATTTCCAAATTTATACAGATAGCCGTGTAGATATTTAAAGGTTCATATAGATGGCGGTGTAGATATTTCCACCCTTATACAGATAGCGGTGTAGATATTTCCATGTTTATACAGATAGCGGTGTAGATATTTCCATATTTATAGAGTTGGAGGTGTAGATATTTCCATATTCATAGAGATGGCGGTGTAGATATTTCCATGTTTATATACTTGGCAGTGTAGATATTTCCATGTTCATACAGATGGCGGTGAAGATATTTCTATGTTTATACACATGATGGTGTACATATTTCCCAGTTTTAAGAGATAGCGGTGTAGATATTTCCGTGTTTACACAGATAGCAGTGTAGATATTTCCATGTTTACACAGATAGCGGTGTAGATATTTCCATGTTTATACTGATAGCTGTGTAGATATTTCCATGTGTATACAGGTAACGGTGTAGATATTTACATATTCCTACAGATGACTGTGTAGATATTTATATGTTTATACAGATTGTGGAGTAGATATTTCCATGTTCATAGAGATAGCGGTGTAGATATTTCCATGTTTCTACAGTTGGTGTGGTAGTTATTTCCATGTATACCCTGATAGTGGTGTAGACATTTCCATGTTTACAAAGAAATTGGTGTAGATATTTCCATGTTTATACAGATAGCGGTGTAGATATTTCCATGTTTATAAAGATGGCTGTGTAGCTATTTCCATGTTTATAGAGATAGCGGCGTAGATATTTCCATGTTTACATAGATAGCGGTGTAGGTATTTCCATGTTTACACAGATAGCGGTGTAGATATTTCCAAGTTAATACAGAAAGCGGTGTAGATATTTCCATGTTTATGGATATATCGGAGTAGATATTTCCATGTTCACACAGCGGTGTAGATATTTCCATGTTTACACATATAGCGGTGTAGATATTTCCAAGTTTATGCAAATAGCGTTGTAGATATTTCCACTTTTATGCAGATAGAGGTAGAGATATTTCGATGTTTATACAGAGAGCGGTGTAGATATTTCCATGTTCCTACAGATGGCGCTGTAGATATTTCCATGTTTATAGAGTTGGCGGTTAAGGCATTTTCATGTTCATACAGACGGCGGAGTAGATATTTCCATGTTTATACAGATAGTGGTGTAGATATTTCCATGTTTACACAGATAGCGGTGTAGATATTTCCATGTTTTTACAGATAGCGGTGTAGATATTTCCATATTTATAGAGTTGGCGGTGTAGATATTTCCATGTTCATACAGATGGCGGTGTAGGTATTTCCATGTTTATATAGTTGGCAGTGTAGATATTTCCATGTTCATACAGATGGCGGTGAAGATATTTTTATGTTTATACACATGATGGTGTAGATATTTCCAAGTTTTAAGAGATAGCGGTGTAGATATTTTCGTGTTTACACAGATTGCGGTGTAGATATTTCCATGTTTACACAGATAGCGGTGTAGATATTTCCATGTTTATACTGATAGCGGTGTAGATATTTCCATGTGTATGCAGATAACGGTGTAGATATTTACATATTCCTACAGATGGCTGTGTAGATATTTATATGTTTATACAGATTGCAGAGTAGATATTTCCATGTTTATAGAGATTGCGGTGTAGCCATTTCCAAATTTATACAGATAGCGGTGTAGATATTTAAAGGTTCATACAGATGGTGGTGTAGATATTTCCATCCTTATACAGATAGCGGTGTAGATATTTCCATGTTTATACAGATGGCAGTGTACATATATCCATCTCTATACAGATTGCGGTGTCCATATTTCCATGTTCATACAGATGGCGGTGTAGATATTTAAATGTTTTTAGACATGGCGTTGTAGATATTTCCGTGTTTATACAGATAGCGGTATAGATATTTCCATGTTTATACAGTTAGCTGTGTAGATATTTCTATCGTTATACAGATGGCGGTGTAGATATTTCCATGTTCATACAGATGGCGGTGTAGATATTTCCATGTTTATAGAGATAGCGGTGTAGCCATTTTCAAATTTATACAGATAGCCGTGTAGATATTTAAAGGTTCATACAGATGGGGGTGTAGATTATTCCATCCTTATACAGATAGCGGTGTAGATATTTCCATGTTTATACAGATGGCGGTGTAGATATTTCCATCTTTTACGGATGGAGGTGTAGATATTTCCATGTTTATACAGAGAGCGGTGTAGATATTTCCATATTTATACAGTTGGAGGTGTAGATATTTCCATGTTCATACAGATGGTGGTGTAGATATTTCCATGTTCATAAAGATGGCAGTGTAGATATTTCCATGTTTATATAGTTGGCAGTGTAGATATTTCCATGTTCCTGGAGATGGCTGTGTAGATATTTCCAAGTTTATACAGATACTGGTGTAGATATTTCCATGTTGACACACATAGCGTTGTAGATATTTCCATGTTCCTACAGAGGTTGGTGTACATATTTACATGTTTGTAGAGTTGGCGGTTTAGACATTTCCACGTTCATACAGACGGTGGTGTAGATATTTCCATGTTTATACAGATATCGGTGTGGATATTTCCATCTTTATACACATAATGGTGTAGATCTTTCCATGTCTTTAGAGATAGCGGTGCAGTTATTTCCATGTTTACACAGATAGCGGTGTAGATATTTCCATGTTTATACAGATGACTCTGTAGATATTTCCATGTTTACAGAGATAGCGGTGTAGATATTTCCATATTTATAGAGATAGCGGTGTAGATATTTCCATGTTTACACAGATAGCGGTGTAGATATTTCCATATTTATACAGAAAGCGGTGAAGATATTTCCATGTTTATAGAGATATCGGTGTAGATATTTCCATGTTTATACAGATAGCAGTGTAGATATTTCCATGCTAATACACATGGCGCTGCAGATATTTCCATGTTCATACAGATGGCGGTGAAGATATTTCCATGTTTATACAGATAACGGTGTATATATTTCCATGTTTACACAGATAGCGGTGTAGATATTTCTATGTTTACACAGATCGCGGTGCAGATATTTCCATGTTTATACAGATAGGGGTGTAGATATTTCCATGTTCATACAGATGGCGTAGATATTTCCATCTTTATATAGTTGGCAGTGTAGATATTTCCATGTTCATACAGATGGCGGTGAAGATATTTCCATGTTTATACACATAACGGTGTAGATATTTCCAAGTTTTAAGAAATAGCGGAGTAGATATTTCCATGTATACACAGATAGCGGTGTAGATATTTCCATGTTTACACAGATAGCGGAGTATTTTCATGTTTATACAGATAGCGATGTAGATATTTCCATGTGTATACAGAAAGCGGTGTAGATACTTACATGTTCCTACAGATGGCTGTGTAGATATTTCCAAGTTTATACTGATAGTGGTGTAGATATTTCCGTGTTTATAGAGATACCGTTGTACATATTTCCATCTTCCTTCGGTGGGTGGTGTAGATATTTCCATGTTTACACAGATAGCAGTGTATATATTTCCAAGTTTATGCAGATAGCGGTGGAGATATTTCCACTTTTATGGAGATAACAGTGTAGATATTTCCATGTTTATACAGAAAGCGGTGTAGATAATTCCATGTTCCTACAGATTGCGCTGTAGATATTTCCATGTTTATAGAGCTGGCGGTTTAGACATTTCCATATTAATGCAGATGGCAGTGTAGATATTTCCGTGTTTATACAGATAGCAGTGAAGATATTTCCATCTGTATACACGTAACGGTGTAGATATTTCCATGTTTATACAGATGGCGGTGTAGATATTTCCATACTCATACAGATGGCGGTGTAGACATTTCCATGTGTATAGAGATAGCGGTGTAGGTATTTCCATGTTTACACAGATAGCAGTGTAGATATTTTTATGTTTACACAGATAGCGGTGTAGATATTTCCATGTTTATACAGATAGCGGTGTAGTTATTTCCATGTTTATACAGAGAGCGGTGTAGATATTTCCATATTTATAGAGTTGGAGGTGTAGATATCTCCATGTTCATACAGATGGCATTGAAGATATTTCCATGTTTAGAGAGATAGCGGTGTAGATATTTCCATGTTTACACAGATAGCGGTGTTGATATTTCCATGTTTATACAGATAGCAGTGTAGATATTTCCATATTTATGGAGTTGGCGGTGTAGATATTTCCATGTTCATACTGATGGCGGTGTAGATATTTCCATGTTTATATAGTTGGCAGTGTAGATATTTCCATGTTCATACAGATGGCGGTGAAGTTATTTCCATGTTTATACACATGACGGTGTAGATATTTCCAAGTTTTAAGAGGTAGCGGTGTAGATATTTCCATGTTTACGCAGATAGCAGTGTAGATATTTCCGTGTTTACACAGATGGCGGTGTAGATATTTCCATGTTTATAGAGATATCGGTGTAGATATTTCCATGTTCATACAGATGGCGGTGAAGATATTTCCATGTTTATACAGATAACGGTGTATATATTTCCATGTTTACACAGATAGCGGTGTAGATATTTCTATGTTTACACAGATCGCGGTGTAGATATTTCCATGTTTATACAGATAGGGGTGTAGATATTTCCATGTTCATACAGATGGCGTAGATATTTCCATCTTTATATAGATGGCAATGTAGATATTTCCATGTTCATACTGATGGCGGTGAAGATATTTTCATGTTTATACACATAACGGTGTAGATATTTCCAAGTTTTAAGAGATAGCGGAGTAGATATTTCCATGTATACACACATAGCGGTAGAGATATTTCCATGTTTACACAGATAGCGGTGTATTTTCATTTTTATACAGATAGCGATGTAGATATTTCCATGTGTATACAGAAAGCGGTGTAGATAGTTACATGTTCCTACAGATGTCTGTGTACATATTTCCAAGTTTATACTGATAGTGGTGTAGATATTTCCGTGTTTATAGAGATACCGTTGTACATATTTCCCTCTTCCTTCGGTGGGTGGTGTAGATATTTCCATGTTTACACAGATAGCGGTGTAGATATTTCCAAGTTTATGCAGATAGCGGTGGAGATATTTCCACTTTTATGCAGATAGCAGTGTAGATATTTCCATGTTTATACAGAAAGCGGTGTAGATAATTCCATGTTCCTACAGATTGCGCTGTAGATATTTCCATGTTTATAGAGTTGGCGGTTTAGACATTTCCATATTCATGCAGATGGCAGTGTAGATATTTCCGTGTTAATACAGATAGCAGTGTAGATATTTCCTTCTTTATACACGTAACGGTGTAGGTATTTCCATGTTTATACAGATGGCGGTGTAGATATTTCCATACTCATACAGATGGTTGTGTATATATATATATGTTTATACAGATTGCGGAGTATATATTTCCATGTTTATAGAGATAGCGGTGTAGATATTTCCATGTTTCTACAGTTGGTGTTGTAGATATTTCCATGTTTACACAGATAGCGGTGTAGATATTTCCAAGTTTAAGAAGATAGCGGAGTAGATATTTCCACTTTTATGCAGATAGCGGTGAAGATATTTCCATGTTTATGCAGAAAGCGGTGTAGATATTTCCATGTTTATACAGATGACGGTGTAGATATTTCCATGTTTATACAGAAGGCGGTGTAGATATTTCCATGTTTATAGAGATGGCAGTGTAGATATTTCCATGTTTATACAGATAGCGGTGTAGATATTTCCATGTTTATACAGATAGCTGTGTAGATATTTACATCTTTATAGAAATGGCGGTGTAGATATTTCCATGTTTATATAGATGGCGGTGTAGATATTTCCATGTTTATACAGGTAGCGGTGTAGGTATTTCCATGTTTATACAGATGGCGGTGTAGATATTTCCATGTTTATAGAGATAACGGTGTAGTTATTTCCATGTTAATAGGAATAGCGGTGTAGATATTTCCATGTTTATAGAGATGGCGGTGTAGATATTTCCATGTTTATAGAGATAGAGCTGTAGATATTTCCTTGTGTATACAGATAACGGTGAAAATATTTCCATGTTTATAGAGATAGCGGTGTAGACATTGCCACGTTTATACAGATAGCGGTGTAGATATTTCCATGTTTATAGAGATGGCGTTGTAGACATTTCCATGTTTATACAGATGGCTGTGTAGATGTTTCCACCTTTATACAGATGGTGGTGTAGATATTTCCATGTTTACACAGATAGCCGTGTAGATATTTCCATGTTTATACAGATGGCGGTGTAGATATTTCCATGTTTATATAGATGTCGGTGTAGATATTTCCATCTTTATACAGATGGCGGTGTAGATATTTCCATCTTTATACAGATGGCGGTGTAGGTATTTCCATGTTTATGGAGATGGCGGTGTAGATATTTCCATGTTTATAGAGACAGACGTGTAGATGTTTCCTTGTTTATACAGATAGCGGTGTAGATATTTCCATGTTTATAGAGATAGCGGTGTAGCCATTTCCAAATTTATACAGATAGCCGTGTAGATATTTAAAGGTTCATATAGATGGCGGTGTAGATATTTCCACCCTTATACAGATAGCGGTGTAGATATTTCCATGTTTATACAGATAGCGGTGTAGATATTTCCATATTTATAGAGTTGGAGGTGTAGATATTTCCATATTCATAGAGATGGCGGTGTAGATATTTCCATGTTTATATACTTGGCAGTGTAGATATTTCCATGTTCATACAGATGGCGGTGAAGATATTTCTATGTTTATACACATGATGGTGTACATATTTCCCAGTTTTAAGAGATAGCGGTGTAGATATTTCCGTGTTTACACAGATAGCAGTGTAGATATTTCCATGTTTACACAGATAGCGGTGTAGATATTTCCATGTTTATACTGATAGCTGTGTAGATATTTCCATGTGTATACAGGTAACGGTGTAGATATTTACATATTCCTACAGATGACTGTGTAGATATTTATATGTTTATACAGATTGTGGAGTAGATATTTCCATGTTCATAGAGATAGCGGTGTAGATATTTCCATGTTTCTACAGTTGGTGTGGTAGTTATTTCCATGTATACCCTGATAGTGGTGTAGACATTTCCATGTTTACAAAGAAATTGGTGTAGATATTTCCATGTTTATACAGATAGCGGTGTAGATATTTCCATGTTTATAAAGATGGCTGTGTAGCTATTTCCATGTTTATAGAGATAGCGGCGTAGATATTTCCATGTTTACATAGATAGCGGTGTAGGTATTTCCATGTTTACACAGATAGCGGTGTAGATATTTCCAAGTTAATACAGAAAGCGGTGTAGATATTTCCATGTTTATGGATATATCGGAGTAGATATTTCCATGTTCACACAGCGGTGTAGATATTTCCATGTTTACACATATAGCGGTGTAGATATTTCCAAGTTTATGCAAATAGCGTTGTAGATATTTCCACTTTTATGCAGATAGAGGTAGAGATATTTCGATGTTTATACAGAGAGCGGTGTAGATATTTCCATGTTCCTACAGATGGCGCTGTAGATATTTCCATGTTTATAGAGTTGGCGGTTAAGGCATTTTCATGTTCATACAGACGGCGGAGTAGATATTTCCATGTTTATACAGATAGTGGTGTAGATATTTCCATGTTTACACAGATAGCGGTGTAGATATTTCCATGTTTTTACAGATAGCGGTGTAGATATTTCCATATTTATAGAGTTGGCGGTGTAGATATTTCCATGTTCATACAGATGGCGGTGTAGGTATTTCCATGTTTATATAGTTGGCAGTGTAGATATTTCCATGTTCATACAGATGGCGGTGAAGATATTTTTATGTTTATACACATGATGGTGTAGATATTTCCAAGTTTTAAGAGATAGCGGTGTAGATATTTTCGTGTTTACACAGATTGCGGTGTAGATATTTCCATGTTTACACAGATAGCGGTGTAGATATTTCCATGTTTATACTGATAGCGGTGTAGATATTTCCATGTGTATGCAGATAACGGTGTAGATATTTACATATTCCTACAGATGGCTGTGTAGATATTTATATGTTTATACAGATTGCAGAGTAGATATTTCCATGTTTATAGAGATTGCGGTGTAGCCATTTCCAAATTTATACAGATAGCGGTGTAGATATTTAAAGGTTCATACAGATGGTGGTGTAGATATTTCCATCCTTATACAGATAGCGGTGTAGATATTTCCATGTTTATACAGATGGCAGTGTACATATATCCATCTCTATACAGATTGCGGTGTCCATATTTCCATGTTCATACAGATGGCGGTGTAGATATTTAAATGTTTTTAGACATGGCGTTGTAGATATTTCCGTGTTTATACAGATAGCGGTATAGATATTTCCATGTTTATACAGTTAGCTGTGTAGATATTTCTATCGTTATACAGATGGCGGTGTAGATATTTCCATGTTCATACAGATGGCGGTGTAGATATTTCCATGTTTATACAGATAGCGGTGTAGATATTTCCATGTTTATAGGGAAGGTGTTGTAGATATTTCCATGTTTATAGAGATGGCAGTGTAGATATTTCCATGTTTATACAGATAGCGGTATAGATATTTCCATGTTTATACAGATATCTGTGTAGATATTTACATCTTTATACAAATGGCGGTGTAGATATTTCCATGTTTATATAGATGGCGGTGTAGGTATTTCCATCTTTATACAGATGGCGGTGTAGGTATTTCCATGTTTATAGAGGTGGCGGTGTAGATATTTCCATGTTTATAGAGATAGCGGTGTAGTTATTTCCATGTTAATAGGCATAGCGGTGTAGATATTTCCATGTTTATAGAGATAGAGGTGTAGATATTTCCTTGTGTATACAGATAGCGGTGAAAATATTTCCATGTTTATAAAGATAGCGGTGTAGACATTGCCACGTTTATACAGATAGCGGTGTAGATATTTCCATGTTTATAGAGATGGCGGTGTAGATATTTCCATGTTTCTACAGATGGCTGTGTAGATATTTCCACCTTTATACAGATGGTGGTGTAGATATATCCATGTTTATACAGATAGCGGTTTAGATATTTCCATGTTTATACAGATGGCAGTGTAGATATTTCCATGTTAATAGAGATGGCGGTGTAGATATTTCCATGTTCATAGAGATAACGGTGTAGTTATTTCCAAGTTAATAGGCATAGCGGTGTAGATATTTCCATGTTTATAAAGAAAGAGGTGTAGATATTTCCTTGTTTATACAGATAGCGTTGTAGATATTTCCATGTTTATAGAGATAGTTGTGTAGACATTTCCACTTTTATACCGATAGTGGTGTAGATATTTAAAGCTTCATACAGATGCTGGTGTAGATATTTCCATCCTTATACAGATAGCAGTGTAGATATTTCCGTGTTTGTACAGATGGCGGTGTAGATATTTCCATCTTTATGCAGATGGCGGTGTAGATATTTCCATGTTCATAGAGATGGCGGTGTAGATATTTCCATGTTTATACAGATAGCGGTGTAGATATTTCCATGTTTATACAGGTAGCTGTGTAGATATTTCCATCTTTATACAGATGGCGGTGTAGATATTTCCATGTTTATACAGATGGTGGTGTAGATACTTACATGTTTATAGATATGGCCATGTAGATATTTCCATGTTTAAAGAGATGACAGTGTAGATATTTCCATTTTTATAGAGATAGCGGTGTAGTTATTTCCCTTTAAATAGGCATAGCGGTGTAGATATTTAATTGTTTATAGACATAGAGTTGTAGATATTTCCTAGTTTAAACAGATAGCGGTGTAGATATTTCCATGTTTATAGAGATAGCGGTGTAGACATTTCCACGTTTATACAGTAAGCGGTGTAGATATATCCATGTTCATACAGTTGGTGGTGTAGATATTTCCATCCTTACAGAGATAGCAGTGTAGTTATTTCCATGTTCATAGAGATGGCGGTGTAGATATTTACATGTTTACAGAGATAGAGGTGTAGATATTTCCTTGTTTATAGAGATAGCGGTGTAGATATTTCCATGTTTATACAAATGGCGGTGTAGACATTTCCATCTCTATACAGATGGCGGTGTACATATTTCCATGTTCATACAGATGGCGGTGTAGATATTTCCGTGTTTTTAGATATGGCTGTGTAGATATTTCCATGTTTATACAGATAGCGGTGTAGATATTTCCATGTTTATACAGTGAGCTGTGTAGATATTTCCATCGTTATACAGAAGGCGGTGTAGATATTTCCATGTTCATACAGATGGAGGTGTAGATATTTCCATGTTTATACAGATGACGGTGTAGATATTTCCATGTTTATACAGAAGGCGGTGTAGATATTTCCATGTTTATAGAGATGGCAGTGTAGATATTTCCATGTTTATACAGATAGCTTTGTAGATATTTCTATGTTTATACAGATACCTGTGTAGATATTTACATCTTTATACAAATGTCGGTGTAGATATTTCCATGTTTATATAGATGGCGGTGTAGATATTTCCATCTTTATACAGATGGCGGTCTAGGTATTTCCATGTTTATAGAGATGGCTGTGTAGATATTTCCATGTTTATAGTGATAGCGGTGTAGTTATTTCCATGTTAATAGGCATAGCGGTGTAGATATTTCCATGTTTATAGAGATGGCGGTGTAGATATTTCCATGTTTATAGACATAGAGTTGTAGATATTTCCTTGTTCATACAGATAGCGGTGAAAGTATTTCTATGTTTATAGAGATAGCGTTGTAGACATTGCCACGTTTATACAGATAGCGGTGCAGATATTTCCATGTTTATAGAGATGGCGGTGTAGACATTTCCATGTTTATAAAGATGGCTGTGTAGATATTTCCACCTTTATTCAGATGGTGGTGTAGATATTTCCATGTTTACACAGATAGCGGTGTAGATATTTCCATGTTTATACAGATGGCGTTGTAGATATTTCCATGTTTATAGAGATGGTGGTGTAGATATTTCCATGTTTATAGAGATAAAGGTGTAGACATTTCCACGTTTATACAGTAAGCGGTGTAGATATATCCATGTTCATACAGATGGCGGTGTAGATATTTCCATCCTTATACAGATAGCGTTGTGGATATTTCCATGTTTATACAGATGGCTGTGTAGATATTTCCATGTTTATGGAGATGGCGGTGTAGATATTTACCATGTTTATAGAGATAGAGGTTTAGATGTTTCCTTGTTTATAGAGATAGCGGTATAGATATTTCCATGTTTATACAGATGGCGGTGTAGATATTTCCATCTCTATACAGATGGCGGTGTACATATTTCCATGTTCATACAGATGGCGGTGTAGATATTTCCATGTTTTTAGACGTGGCGTTGAAGATATTTCCATGTTTATACAGATAGCAGTGTAGATAATTCCATGTTTATACAGTTAGCTGTGTAGATATTTCCTTCGTTATACAGATGGCGGTGTAGATATATCCATGTTTATACAGATAGCAGTGTAGATATTTCCATCTTTATACAGATGGCGGTGTAGATATTTCCATCTTTATACAGATGGCGGTGTAGGTATTTCCATGTTTATAGAGATTGCGGTGTAGATATTTCCATGTTTATAGAGACAGACGTGTAGATGTTTCCTTGTTTATACAGATAGCGGTGTAGATATTTCCATGTTTATACAGATAGCGGTGTAGATATTTCCATATTTATAGAGTTGGAGGTGTAGATATTTCCATGTTCATAGAGATGGCGGTGTAGATATTTCCATGATTATATACTTGGTGGTGTAGATATTTCCATGTTCATACAGATGGCGGTGAAGATATTTCTATGTTTATACACATGATGGTGTACATATTTCCCAGTTTTAAGAGATAGCGGTTTAGATATTTCCGTTTTTACACAGATAGCAGTGTAGATATTTCCATGTTTACACAGATAGCGGTGTAGATATTTCCATGTTTATACTGATAGCGGTGTAGATATTTCGAAGTGTATACAGACAACGGTGTAGATATTTACATATTCCTAAAGATGGCTGGGTAGATATTTATATGTTGATACAGATTGTGGAGTAGATATTTCCATGTTTATACAGATAGCGGTGTAGATATTTCCATGTTTTTCAGTTGGTGTTGTAGATATTTCCATGTTTACCCTGATAGCGGTGTAGACATTTCCATGTTTACAAAGAAAGCGGTGAAGATATTTCCATGTTTATACAGATAGCGGTCTAGATATTTCCATGTTTATAAATATGGCTGTGTAGCTATTTCCATGTTTATAGAGATAGCGGCGTAGATATTTCCATGTTTACATAGATAGCGGTGTAGATATTTCCATGTTTACACAGATAGCGGTGTAGATATTTCCAAGTTTATACAGAAAGCGGTGTAGATATTTCCATGTTTATAGAGATATCGGAGTAGATATTTCCATGTTCACATAGATAGCGATGTAGATATTTCCATGTTTACACATATAGCGGTGTAGATATTTCCAAGTTTATGCAAATAGCGTTGTAGATATTTCAACATTTATGCAGATAGAGGTATAGATATTTCGATGTTTATACAGAGAGCGGTGTAGATATTTCCATGTTCCTACAGATGGCGCTGTAGATATTTCCATGTTTATAGAGTTGGCGGTTAAGGCATTTTCATGTTCATACAGATGGCGGAGTAGATATTTCCATGTTTATACAGATAGCGGTGTAGATATTTCCATCTTTACACAGATAGCGGAGTAGATATTTCCATGTTTTTACAGATAGCGGTGAAGATATTTCCATATTTATAGAGTTGGCGGTGTAGATATTTCCATGTTCATACAGATGGCGGTGAGGATATTTCTATGTTTATACACATGATGGTGTAGATATTTCCAAGTTTTGAGAGATAGCGGTGTAGATATTTTCGTGTTTACACAGATAGCGGTGTAGATATTTCCATGTTTACACAGATAGCGGTGTAGATATTTCCATGTTTAAACTGATAGCGGTGTAGATATTTCCATGTGTATGCAGATAACGTTGTAGATATTTACATATTCCTACAGATGGCTGTGTAGATATTTATATGTTTATACAGAATGCGGAGTAGATATTTCCCTGTTTATAGAGATAGCGGTGTAGATATTTCCATGTTTCTACAGTTGGTGTTGTAGATATTTCCATGTTTACACAGATAGCGGTGTAGATATTTCCATGTTTATGCAGATAGCGGAGTAGATATTTCCTCTTTTATGCAGATAGCGGTGAAGATATTTCCATGTTTATGCAGAAAGCGGTGGAGATATTTCCATGTTCCTGCAGATGGCTGTGTAGATATTTCCAAGTTTATACAGATACTGGTGTAGATATTTCCATGTTTACACACATAGCGTTGTAGATATTTCCATGTTCCTACAGAGGGCGGTGTACATATTTACATGTTTGTAGAGTTGGCGGTTTAGACATTTCCACGTTCATACAGATGGTGGTGTATATATTTCCATGTTTATACAGATAGAGGTGTGGATATTTCCATCTTTATACACATAATGTTGTAGATCTTTCCATGTTTTTAGAGATAGCGGCGTAGTTATTTCCATGTTTACACAGATAGCGGTGTAGATATTTCCATGTTTACACAGATAGCGGTGTAGATATTTCCATATTTGTACAGAAAGCGGTGTAGATATTTCCAAGTTTATAGAGATATCGGTGTAGATATTTCCATGTTTATACAGATAGCAGTGTAGATATTTCCATGCTAATACACATGGCGGTGTAGATATTTCTATGTTCATACAGATGGCGGTGAAGATATTTCCATGTTTATACAGATAACGGTGTATATATTTCCATGTTTACACAGATAGCGGTGTAGATATTTCTATGTTTACACAGATAGCGGTGTAGATATTTCCATGTTTATACAGATAGGGGTGTAGATATTTCCATGTTCATACAGATGGCGTAGATATTTCCATCTTTATATAGTTGGCAGTGTAGATATTTCCAGGTTCATACAGATGGCGGTGAAGATATTTCCATGTTTATACACATAACGGTGTAGATATTTCCAAGTTTTAAGAGATAGCGGAGTAGATATTTCCATGTATACACAGATAGCGGTAGAGATATTTCCATGTTTACACAGATAGCGGTGTATTTTCATGTTTATACAGATAGCGATGTAGATATTTCCATGGGTATACAGAAAGCGCTGTAGATAGTTACATGTTCCTACAGATGTCTGTGTAGATATTTCCAAGTTTATACTGATAGTGGTGTAGATATTTCCGTGTTTATAGAGATACCGTTGTACATATTTCCATCTTCCTTCTGTGGGTGGTGTTGATATTTCCATGTTTACACAGATAGCGGTGTAGATATTTCCAAGTTTATGCAGATAGCGGTGGAGATATTTCCACTTTTATGCACATAGAAGTGTAGATATTTCCATGTTTATACAGAAAGCGGTGTAGATAATTCCATGTTCCTACAGATTGCGCTGTAGATATTTCCATGTTTATAGAGTTGGCGGTTTAGACATTTCCATATTCATGCAGATGGCAGTGTAGATATTTCCGTGTTCATACAGATAGCAGTGTAGATATTTCCATCTTTATACACGTAACGGTGTAGATATTTCCATGTTTATACAGATGGCGGTGTAGATATTTCCAAACTCATACAGATGGCGGTGTAGATATTTCCATGTGTATAGAGATAGCGGTGTAGGTATTTCCATGTTTACACAGATAGCGGTGTAGATATTTTTATGTTTACACAGATAGCGGTGTAGATATTTCCATGTTTATACAGATAGCGGTGTTGTTATTTCCATGTTTATACAGAGAGCGGTGTAGATATTTCCATATTTATAGAGTTGGAGGTGTAGATATCTCCATGTTCATACAGATGGCGTTGAAGTTATTTCCATGTTTAGAGAGATAGCGGTGTACATATTTCCGTGTTTACACAGATAGCGGTGTAGATATTTCCATGTTTATACAGATAGCGGTGTAGATATTTCCATATTTATAGAGTTGGTGGTGTAGATATTTCCATGTTCATACAGATGGCGGTGTAGATATTTCCATGTTTATATAGTTGGCAGTGTAGATATTTCCATGTTCATACAGATGGCGGTGAAGTTATTTCCATGTTTATACACATGACGTAGATATTTCCAAGTTTTAAGAGGTAGCGGTGTAGATATTTCCGTGTTTACACAGATGGCGGTGAAGATATTTCGATCTTTAGAGAGATAGCGGTGTATATATTTCCATGTTTATACTGATAGTGGTGTAGATATTTCCATGTTTATACAGATAACGGTGTAGATATTTACGTATTCATACAGATGGTTGTGTATATATATATTTGTTTATACAGATTGCGGAGTAGATATTTCCATGTTTATAGAGATAGCGGTGTAGATATTTCCATGTTTCTACAGTTGGTGTTGTAGATATTTCCATGTTTACACAGATAGCGGTGTAGATATTTCCAAGTTTAAGCAGATAGCGGAGTAGATATTTCCACATTTATGCAGATAGCGGTGAAGATATTTCCATGTTTATACAGATGACGGTGTAGATATTTCCATGTTTATACAGAAGGCGGTGCAGATATTTCCATGTTTATAGAGATGGCAGTGCAGATATTTCCATGTTTATACAGATAGCGGTGTAGATATTTCCATGTTTATACAGATAGCTGTGTAGATATTTACATCTTTATAGATATGGCGGTGTAGATATTTCCATGTTTATATAGATGGCGGTGTAGATATTTCCATGTTTATACAGGTGGCGGTGTAGGTATTTCCATGTTTATAGAGATGGCAGTGTAGATATTTCCATGTTTATAGAGATAACGGTGTAGTTATTTCCATGTTAATAGGCATAGCAGTGTAGATATTTCCATGTTTATAGAGATGGCGGTGTAGATATTTCCATGTTTATAGAGATAGAGGTGTAGATATTTCCTTGTGTATACAGATAACGGTGAAAATATTTCCATGTTTATAGAGATAGCGGTGTAGACATTGCCATGTTTATACAGATAGCTGTGTAGATATTTCCATGTTTATAGAGATGGCGTTGTAGACATTTCCATGTTTATACAGATGGCTGTGTAGATATTTCCACCTTTATACAGATGGTGGTGTAGATATTTCCATGTTTACACAGATAGCCGTGTAGATATTTCCATGTTTATACAGATGGCGGTGTAGATATTTCCATGTTTATATAGATGTCGGTGTAGATATTTCCAACTTTATACTGATGGCGGTGTAGATATTTCCATCTTTATACAGATGGCGGTGTAGGTATTTCCATGTTTATAGAGATGGCGGTGTAGATATTTCCATGTTCATAGAGATGGCGGTGTAGATATTTCCATGTTTACAGAGATAGAGGTGTAGATATTTCCTTGTTTATAGAGATAGCGGTGTAGATATTTCCATGTTTATACAGATGGCTGTGTAGACATTTCCATCTCTATACAGATGGCGGTGTACATATTTCCATGTTCATAGAGATGGCGGTGTAGATATTTCCATGTTTTTAGATATGGCGTGTAGATATTTCCATGTTTATACAGATAGCGGTGTAGATATTTCCATGTTTATACAGTTAGCTGTGTAGATATTTCCATCGTTATACAGAAGGCGGTGTAGATATTTCCATGTTCATACAGATGGAGGTGTAGATATTTCCATGTTTATACAGATACCTGTGTAGATATTTACATCTTTATACAAATGGCGGTGTAGATATTTCCATGTTTATATAGATGGCGGTGTAGATATTTCCATCTTTATACAGATGGCGGTCTAGGTATTTCCATGTTTATAGAGATGGCGGTGCAGATATTTCCATGTTTAGAGACAGACGTGTAGATGTTTCCTTGTTTATACTGATAGCGGTGTAGATATTTCCATGTTTATAGAGATAGCGTTGTAGCCATTTCCAAATTTATACAGATAGCCGTGTGGATATTTAAAGGTTCATATAGATGGCGGTGTAGATATTTCCACCCTTATACAGATAGCGGTGTAGATATTTCCATGCTTATACAGATAGCAGTGTAGATATTACCATATTTATAGAGTTGGAGGTGTAGATATTTCCATATTCATAGAGATGGCGGTGTAGATATTTCCATGTTTATATACTTGGCAGTGTAGATATTTCCATGTTCATACAGATGTCGGTGAAGATATTTCTATGTTTATACACAAGATGGTGTACATATTTCCCAGTTTTAAGAGATAGCGGTGTAGATATTTCCGTGTTTACACAGATAGCAGTGTAGATATTTCCATGTTTACACAGATAGCGGTGTAGATATTTCCATGTTTATACTGATAGCTGTGTAGATATTTCCATGTGTATACAGATAACGGTGTAGATATTTACATATTCCTACAGATGGCTGTGTAGATATTTATGTGTTTATACAGATTGTGGAGTAGATATTTCCATGTTCCTAGAGATAGCGGTGTAGATATTTCCATGTTTCTACAGTTGGTGTTGTAGGTATTTCCATGAATACCCTGATATTGGTGTAGACATTTCCATGTTTACAAAGAAATCGGTGTAGATATTTCCATGTTTATGCAGATAGCGGTGTAGATATTTCCATGTTTATAAAGATGGCTGTGTAGCTATTTCCATGTTTATAGAGATAGCGGCGTAGATATTTCCATGTTTACATAGATAGCGGTGTAGATATTTCCATGTTTACACAGATAGCGGTGTAGATATTTCCAAGTTTATACAGAAAGCGGTGTAGATATTTCCATGTTTATAGAGATATCGGAGTAGATATTTCCATGTTCACACAGCGGTGTAGATATTTCCATGTTTACACACATAGCGGTGTAGATATTTCCAAGTTTATGCAAATAGCGTTGTAGATATTTCCACTTTTATGCAGATTGTGGTAGAGATATTTCGATGTTTTTACAGAGAGCGGTGTAGATATTTCCATGTTCCCACAGATGGCGCTGTAGATATTTCCACGTTTATAGAGTTGGCGGTTAAGGCATTTTCATGTTCATACAGATGGCGGAGTAGATATTTCCATGTTTATACAGATAGCGGTGTAGATATTTCCATGTTTACACAGATAGCGGTGTAGATATTTCCATGTTTTTACAGATAGCGGTGTAGATATTTCCATATTTATAGAGTTGGCGGTGTAGACATTTCCATGTTCATACAGATGGCGGTGTAGATATTTCCATGTTTATATAGTTGGCAGTGTAGATATTTCCATGTTCATACAGATGGCGGTGAAGATATTTCTATGTTTATACACATGATGGTGTAGATATTTCCAAGTTTTAAGAGATAGCGGTGTAGATATTTTCGTGTTTACACAGATAGCGGTGTAGATATTTCCATGTTTATACTGATAGCGGTGTAGGTATTTCCATGTGTATGCAGATAACGGTGTAGATATTTACATATTCCTACAGATGGCTGTGTAGATATTTATAAGTTTATACAGATTGCAGAGTAGTTATTTCCATGTTTATAGAGATAGCGGTGTAGCCATTTCCAAATTTATACAGATAGCGGTGTAGATATTTAAAGGTTCATACAGATGTTGGTGTAGATATTTCCATCCTTATACAGATAGCGGTGTAGATATTTCCATGTTTATACAGATGGCGGTGTAGATATTTCCACCTTTATACAGATAGCGGTGTAGTTATTTCCATGTTCATAGAGATGGCGGTGTAGATATTTCCATGTTTACAGAGATAGAGGTGTAGATATTTCCTTGTTTATAGAGATAGCGGTGTAGATATTTCCATGTTTATACAGATGGCTGTGTAGACATTTCCATCTCTATACAGATGGCGGTGTACATATTTCCATGTTCATACAGATGGCGGTGTAGATATTTCCATGTTTTTAGATATGGCGGTGTAGATATTTCCATGTTTATACAGATAGCGGTGTAGATATTTCCATGTTTATACAGTTAGCTGTGTAGATATTTCCATCGTTATACAGAAGGCGGTGTAGATATTTCCATGTTCATACAGATGGAGGTGTAGATATTTCCATGTTTATACAGATACCTGTGTAGATATTTACATCTTTATACAAATGGCGGTGTAGATATTTCCATGTTTATATAGATGGCGGTGTAGATATTTCCATCTTTATACAGATGGCGGTCTAGGTATTTCCATGTTTATAGAGATGGCGGTGTAGATATTTCCATGTTTAGAGACAGACGTGTAGATGTTTCCTTGTTTATACTCATAGCGGTGTAGATATTTCCATGTTTATAGAGATAGCGGTGTAGCCATTTCCAAATTTATACAGATAGCCGTGTGGATATTTAAAGGTTCATATAGATGGCGGTGTAGATATTTCCACCCTTATACAGATAGCGGTGTAGATATTTCCATGCTTATACAAATAGCGGTGTAGATATTTCCATATTTATAGAGTTGGAGATGTAGATATTTCCATATTCATAGAGATGGCGGTGTAGATATTTCCATGTTTATATACTTGGCAGTGTAGATATTTCCATGTTCATACAGATGGCGGTGAAGATATTTCTATGTTTATACACATGATGGTGTACATATTTCCCAGTTTTAAGAGATAGCGGTGTAGATATTTCCATGTTTACACAGATAGCAGTGTAGATATTTCCATGTTTACACAGATAGCGGTGTAGATATTTCCATGTTTATACTGATAGCTGTGTAGATATTTCCATGTGTATACAGATAACGGTGTAGATATTTACATATTCCTACAGATGGCTGTGTAGATATTTATATGTTTATACAGATTGTGGAGTAGATATTTCCATGTTCCTAGAGATAGCGGTGTAGATATTTCCATGTTTCTACAGTTGGTGTTGTAGGTATTTCAATGAATACCCTGATATTGGTGTAGACATTTCCATGTTTACAAAGAAATCGGTGTAGATATTTCCATGTTTATGCAGATAGCGGTGTAGATATTTCCATGTTTATAAAGATGGCTGTGTAGCTATTTCCATGTTTATAGAGATAGCGGCGTAGATATTTCCATGTTTACATAGATAGCGGTGTAGATATTTCCATGTTTACACAGATAGCGGTGTAGATATTTCCAAGTTTATACAGAAAGCGGTGTAGATATTTCCATGTTTATAGAGATATCGGAGTAGATATTTCCATGTTCACACAGCGGTGTAGATATTTCCATGTTTACACACATAGCGGTGTAGATATTTCCAAGTTTATGCAAATAGCGTTGTAGATATTTCCACTTTTATGCAGATTGTGGTAGAGATATTTCGATGTTTTTACAGAGAGCGGTGTAGATATTTCCATGTTCCCACAGATGGCGCTGTAGATATTTCCACGTTTATAGAGTTGGCGGTTAAGGCATTTTCATGTTCATACAGATGGCGGAGTAGATATTTCCATGTTTATACAGATAGCGGTGTAGATATTTCCATGTTTACACAGATAGCGGTGTAGATATTTCCATGTTTTTACAGATAGCGGTGTAGATATTTCCATATTTATAGAGTTGGCGGTGTAGACATTTCCATGTTCATACAGATGGCGGTGTAGATATTTCCATGTTTATATAGTTGGCAGTGTAGATATTTCCATGTTCATACAGATGGCGGTGAAGATATTTCTATGTTTATACACATGATGGTGTAGATATTTCCAAGTTTTAAGAGATAGCGGTGTAGATATTTTCGTGTTTACACAGATAGCGGTGTAGATATTTCCATGTTTATACTGATAGCGGTGTAGGTATTTCCATGTGTATGCAGATAACGGTGTAGATATTTACATATTCCTACAGATGGCTGTGTAGATATTTATAAGTTTATACAGATTGCAGAGTAGTTATTTCCATGTTTATAGAGATAGCGGTGTAGCCATTTCCAAATTTATACAGATAGCGGTGTAGATATTTAAAGGTTCATACAGATGTTGGTGTAGATATTTCCATCCTTATACAGATAGCGGTGTAGATATTTCCATGTTTATACAGATGGCGGTGTAGATATTTCCACCTTTATACAGATAGCGGTGTAGTTATTTCCATGTTCATAGAGATGGCGGTGTAGATATTTCCATGTTTACAGAGATAGAGGTGTAGATATTTCCTTGTTTATAGAGATAGCGGTGTAGATATTTCCATGTTTATACAGATGGCTGTGTAGACATTTCCATCTCTATACAGATGGCGGTGTACATATTTCCATGTTCATACAGATGGCGGTGTAGATATTTCCATGTTTTTAGATATGGCGGTGTAGATATTTCCATGTTTATACAGATAGCGGTGTAGATATTTCCATGTTTATACAGTTAGCTGTGTAGATATTTCCATCGTTATACAGAAGGCGGTGTAGATATTTCCATGTTCATACAGATGGAGGTGTAGATATTTCCATGTTTATACAGATACCTGTGTAGATATTTACATCTTTATACAAATGGCGGTGTAGATATTTCCATGTTTATATAGATGGCGGTGTAGATATTTCCATCTTTATACAGATGGCGGTCTAGGTATTTCCATGTTTATAGAGATGGCGGTGTAGATATTTCCATGTTTAGAGACAGACGTGTAGATGTTTCCTTGTTTATACTCATAGCGGTGTAGATATTTCCATGTTTATAGAGATAGCGGTGTAGCCATTTCCAAATTTATACAGATAGCCGTGTGGATATTTAAAGGTTCATATAGATGGCGGTGTAGATATTTCCACCCTTATACAGATAGCGGTGTAGATATTTCCATGCTTATACAAATAGCGGTGTAGATATTTCCATATTTATAGAGTTGGAGATGTAGATATTTCCATATTCATAGAGATGGCGGTGTAGATATTTCCATGTTTATATACTTGGCAGTGTAGATATTTCCATGTTCATACAGATGGCGGTGAAGATATTTCTATGTTTATACACATGATGGTGTACATATTTCCCAGTTTTAAGAGATAGCGGTGTAGATATTTCCATGTTTACACAGATAGCAGTGTAGATATTTCCATGTTTACACAGATAGCGGTGTAGATATTTCCATGTTTATACTGATAGCTGTGTAGATATTTCCATGTGTATACAGATAACGGTGTAGATATTTACATATTCCTACAGATGGCTGTGTAGATATTTATATGTTTATACAGATTGTGGAGTAGATATTTCCATGTTCCTAGAGATAGCGGTGTAGATATTTCCATGTTTCTACAGTTGGTGTTGTAGGTATTTCCATGAATACCCTGATATTGGTGTAGACATTTCCATGTTTACAAAGAAATCGGTGTAGATATTTCCATGTTTATGCAGATAGCGGTGTAGATATTTCCATGTTTATAAAGATGGCTGTGTAGCTATTTCCATGTTTATAGAGATAGCGGCGTAGATATTTCCATGTTTACATAGATAGCGGTGTAGATATTTCCATGTTTACACAGATAGCGGTGTAGATATTTCCAAGTTTATACAGAAAGCGGTGTAGATATTTCCATGTTTATAGAGATATCGGAGTAGATATTTCCATGTTCACACAGCGGTGTAGATATTTCCATGTTTACACACATAGCGGTGTAGATATTTCCAAGTTTATGCAAGTAGCGTTGTAGATATTTCCACTTTTATGCAGATTGAGGTAGAGATATTTCGATGTTTTTACAGAGAGCGGTGTTGATATTTCCATGTTCCTACAGATGGCGCTGTAGATATTTCCACGTTTATAGAGTTGGCGGTTAAGGCATTTTCATGTTCATACAGATGGCGGAGTAGATATTTCCATGTTTATACAGATAGCGGTGTAGATATTTCCATGTTTACACAGACAGCGGTGTAGATATTTCCATGTTTTTACAGATAGCGGTGTAGATATTTCCATATTTATAGAGTTGGCGGTGTAGACATTTCCATGTTAATACAGATGGTGGTGTAGATATTTCCATGTTTATATAGTTGGCAGTGTAGATATTTCCATGTTCATACAGATGGCGGTGAAGATATTTCTATGTTTATACACATGATGGTGTAGATATTTCCAAGTTTTAAGAGATAGCGGTGTAGATATTTTCGTGTTTACACAGATAGCGGTGTAGATATTTCCATGTTTACACAGATAGCGGTGTAGATATTTCCATGTTTATACTGATAGCGGTGTAGGTATTTCCATGTGTATGCAGATAACGGTGTAGATATTTACATATTCCTACAGATGGCTGTGTAGATATTTATAAGTTTATACAGATTGCAGAGTAGTTATTTCCATGTTTATAGAGATAGCGGTGTAGCCATTTCCAAATTTATACAGATAGCGGTGTAGATATTTAAAGGTTCATACAGATGTTGGTGTAGATATTTCCATCCTTATACAGATAGCGGTGTAGATATTTCCATGTTTATACAGATGGCGGTGTAGATATTTCCACCTTTATACAGATAGCGGTGTAGTTATTTCCATGTTCATAGAGATGGCGGTGTAGATATTTCCATGTTTACAGAGATAGAGGTGTAGATATTTCCTTGTTTATAGAGATAGCGGTGTAGATATTTCCATGTTTATACAGATGGCTGTGTAGACATTTCCATCTCTATACAGATGGCGGTGTACATATTTCCATGTTCATACAGATGGCGGTGTAGATATTTCCATGTTTTTAGATATGGCGGTGTAGATATTTCCATGTTTATACAGATAGCGGTGTAGATATTTCCATGTTTATACAGTTAGCTGTGTACATATTTCCATCGTTATACAGAAGGCGGTGTAGATATTTCCATGTTCATACAGATGGAGGTGTAGATATTTCCATGTTTATACAGATACCTGTGTAGATATTTACATCTTTATACAAATGGCGGTGTAGATATTTCCATGTTTATATAGATGGCGGTGTAGATATTTCCATCTTTATACAGATGGCGGTCTAGGTATTTCCATGTTTATAGAGATGGCAGTGTAGATATTTCCATGTTTATAGAGATAGCGGTGTAGTTATTTCCATGTTAATAGGCATAGCGGTGTAGATATTTCCATGTTTATAGAGATGGCGGTGTAGATATTTCCATGTTTATAGACATAGAGGTGTAGATATTTCCTTGTTTATACAGATAGCGGTGAAAATATTTCTATGTTTATAGAGATAGCGTTGTAGACATTGCCACGTTTATACAGATAGCGGTGTAGATATTTCCATGTTTATAGAGATGGCGGTGTAGACATTTCCATGTTTATAAAGATGGCTGTGTAGATATTTCCACCTTTATTCAGATGGTGGTGTAGATATTTCCATGTTTACACAGATAGAGGTGTAGACATTTCCATGTTTATACAGATGGCAGTGTAGATATTTCCATGTTTATAGAGATGGCGGTGTAGATATTTCCATGTTTATAGAGATAACGGTGTAGACATTTCCACGTTTATACAGTAAGCGGTGTAGATATATCCATGTTCATACAGATGGCGGTGTAGATATTTCCATCCTTATACAGATAGCGTTGTGGATATTTCCATGTTTATACAGATGGCTGTGTAGATATTTCCATGTTTATGGAGATGGCGGTGTAGATATTTCCATGTTTATAGAGACAGAGCTGTAGATGTTTCCTTGTTTATACAGATAGCGGTGTAGATATTTCAATGTTTATAAAGATAGCGGTGTAGACATTTCCAAATTTATACAGATAGCGGTGTAGATATTTAAAGGTTCATACAGATGATGGTGTAGATATTTCCATCCTTATACAGATAGCGGTGTAGATATTTCCATGTTTATACAGATGGCGGTGTAGATATTTCCATCTGTATACAGATGGCGGTGTAGATATTTCCATGTTCATAGACATGGCTGTGTAGATATTTCCATGTTTACAGAGATAGAGATGTAGATATTTCCTTGTTTATAGAGATAGCGGTGTAGATATTTCCATGTTTATACAGATGGCGGTGTAGATATTTCCATCTCTATACAGATGGCGGTGTACATATTTCCATGTCCATACAGATGGCGGTGTAGATATTTCCATGTTTTTAGACGTGGCAGTGTAGATATTTCCATGTTTATACAGATAGCAGTGTAGATATTTCCATGTTTATACAGTTAGCTGTGTAGGTATTTCCTTCGTTATACAGATGGCGGTGTAGATATTTCCATGTTCATACAGATGGAGGTGTAGATATTTCCATGTTGATACAGATGACGGTGTAGATATTTCCATGTTTATACAGAAGGCGGTGTAGATATTTCCATGTTTATAGAGATGGCAGCGTAGATATTTCCATGTTTACACAGATAGCTGTGTTGATATATCCATGTTTATGCAGATAGCTGTGTAGATATTTAAATCTTTATGCAAATGGCGGTGTAGGTATTTCCATGTTTATAGAGACAGATGTGTAGATGTTTCCTTGTTTATACAGATAGCGGTGTAGATATTTCCATGTTTATAGAGATAGCGGTGTAGCCATTTCCAAATTTATACAGATAGCTGTGTAGATATTTAAAAGTTCATACAGATGGCGGTGTTGGTATTTCCATCCTTATACAGATAGCGGTGTAGATATTTCCATGTTTATACAGTTATCTGTGTAGATATTTCCTTCGTTATACAGATGGCGGTGTAGATATTTCCATGTTCATACAGATGGAGGTGTAGATATTTCCATGTTGATACAGATGACGGTGTAGATATTTCCATGTTTATACAGAAGGCGGTGTAGATATTTCCATGTTTATAGAGATGGCAGCGTAGATATTTCCATGTTTACACAGATAGCTGTGTAGATATATCCATGTTTATGCAGATAGCTGTGTAGATATTTACATCTTTATGCAAATGGCGGTGTAGGTATTTCCATGTATATAAAGATGGCGGTGTAGATATTTCCATCTTTATACAGATGGCGGTGTAGATATTTCCATCTTTATACAGATGGCGGTGTAGGTATTTCCATGTTTATAGAGATGGCGGTGTAGATATTTCCAAGTTTTAAGAGATAGCGGTGTAGATATTTTCGTGTTTACACAGATAGCGGTGTAGATATTTCCCTGTTTACACAGATAGCGGTGGAGATATTTCCACTTTTATGCAGATAGCAGTGTAGATATTTCCATGTTTATACAGAAAGCGGTGTAGATAATTCCATGTTCCTACAGATTGCACTGTAGATATTTCCATGTTTATAGAGTTGGCGGTTTAGACATTTCCATATTCATGCAGATGGCAGTGTAGATATTTCCGTGTTCATACAGATAGCAGTGTAGATATTTCCATCTTTATACACGTAACGGTGTAGATATTTCCATGTTTATACAGATGGCGGTGTAGATATTTCCATACTCATACAGATGGCGGTGTAGATATTTCCATGTGTATTGAGATAGCGGTGTAGGTATTTCCATGTTTACACAGATAGCGGTGTAGATATTTTTATGTTTACACAGATAGCGGTGTAGATATTTCCATGTTTATACAGATAGCGGTGTTGTTATTTCCATGTTTATACAGAGAGCGGTGTAGATATTTCCGTATTTATAGAGTTGGAGGTGTAGATATCTCCATGTTCATACAGATGGCGTTGAAGATATTTCCATGTTTAGAGAGATAGCGGTGTAGATATTTCCATGTTTACACAGATAGCGGTGTAGATATTTCCATGTTTATACAGATAGCGGTGTAGATATTTCCATATTTATGGAGTTGGCGGTGTAGATATTTCCATGTTCATACAGATGGCGGTGTAGATATTTCCATGTTTATATAGTTGGCAGTGTAGATATTTCCATGTTCATACAGATGGCGGTGAAGTTATTTCCATGTTTATACACATGACGGTGTAGATATTTCCAAGTTTTAAGAGGTAGCGGTGTGGATATTTCCGTGTTTACACAGATGGTGGTGAAGATATTTCCATGTTTAGACAGATAGCGGTGTAGATATTTCCATGTTTATACTGATAGCGGTGTAGATATTTCCATGTTTATACAGATAACGGTGTAGATATTTACATATTCATACAGATGGTTGTGTATATGTTTATATGTTTATACAGATTGCGGAGTAGATATTTCCATGTTTATAGAGATAGCTGTGTAGATATTTCCATGTTTCTACAGTTGGTGTTCTAGATATTTCCATGTTTACACAGATAGCGGTGTAGATATTTCCAAGTTTAAGCAGATAGCGGAGTAGATATTTCCACTTTTATGCAGATAGCGGTGAAGATATTTCCATGTTTATACAGAAAGCGGTGTAGATATTTCCATGTTCCTGGAGATGGCTGTGTAGATATTTCCAAGTTTATACAGATAGTGGTGTAGATATTTCCATGTTTACAAAGATAGCATTGTAGATGTTTCCATTTTTAAACAGATAGCGGTGTAGATATTTCCATGCTTATAGAGATACCGGTGTAGATATTTCCAGGTTTCTATAGATTGCAGTGTAGATATTTCCACGTTTATATAGATGGCTGTGTAGATATTTCCATGTTTATAGAGATAGCGGTGTAGATATTTCCATGTTTATACAGATAGCGGTGTAGATATTAACATGTTTGCACAGATAGCGGTGTAGATATTTCCATGTTTACCCAGATAGCGGAGTAGATATTTCCATGTTTATACAGATAGCGGTGTAGATATTTCCATGTTTACACAGATAACGGTGAAGATATTTACATGTTCCTACAGATGGCTGTGTAGATATTTCCAGGTTTATACAGATAGCAGTGTAGATATTTCCGTGTTTTTAGAGATAGCCGTGTAGTTATTTCCATGTAAATAGGCATAGCGGTGTAGATATTTCCATGTTTATATAGATAGAGGTGTAGATATTTCCTAGTTTATACAGAGAGCGGTGTAGATATTTCCATGTTTATAGAGATAGCGGTGTAGATATTTCCATCCTTATACAGATAGCCGTGTAGATATTTCCATGTTTATACAGATGGTGGTGTAGATATTTCCATGTTTATACAGATGGCGGTGTAGATATTTCCATCTTTATACACATGGCGGAGTAGATTTTTCCATGTTTATACAGATGGTGGTGCAGATATTTCCATGTTTATAGAGATGGCGGTATAGATATTTCCATGTTTATACAGGTGGCGGTGTAGATATTTCCATCTTTATACAGATGGCAGTGTAGATATATCCTTGTTTATATAAATGGCGGTGTAGATATTTCCATGTTTATACAGATGGCAGTGTATATATTTCCATGTTTATAGAGATGGCGGTGTAGATATTTCCATGTTTATAGAGATAGCGGTGTAGTTATTTCCATGTAAATAGGCATAGCGGTGTAGATGTTTCCATGTTTATAGAGATAGAGGTGTAGATATTTCCTAGTTTCTACAGATAGCGGTGTAGATATTTCCATGCTTATAGAGATAGCGGTGTAGACATTTCCACGTTTATACAGATAGCAGTGTAGATATTTCCATATTCTTACAGATGGCGGTGCAGATATTTCCATCCTTATACAGATAGCCGTGTAGAAATTTCCATGTTTATCCAGATGGCGGTGTAGATATTTCCATATTTATGGAGATGGCGGTGTAGATATTTCCATGTTTATAGAGATAACAGTGTAGTTATTTCAAAGTTAATAGGCATAGCGGTGTAGATATTTCCATGTTTATAGAGACAGAGGTGTAGATGTTTCCTTGTTTATACAGATATAGGTGTAGATATTTCCATGTTTATAGAGATAGCGGTGTAGACATTTCCAAATTTATACCGATAGCGGTGTAGGTATTTAAAGGTTGTTACAGATGGTGGTGTGGATATTTCCATCCTTATACAGATAGCGGTGTAGATATTTCCAAGTTTATGCAGATAGAGGAATAGATATTTCCACTTTTATGCAGATAGCGGTGAAGATATTTCCATGTTTATATAGATAGCGGTGTAGATATTTCCATGTTCCTGCAGATGTCTGTGTAGATATTTACAGGTTTATACAGATAGTGGTGTAGATATTTCCATGTTTACACAGATAGCGTAGATATTTCCATGTTCCTACAGCTGGTGGTGTAGATGTTTCCATGCTTACACAGATAGTGGTGTAGATATTTCCAAGTTTATGCAGATAGCAGTGGAGATATTTCCACTTTTATGGAGTTAGCTGTGTAGATATTTTCATGTTTATACAGAAAGCGGTGTAGATATTTCCATGTTCCTACAAATGGCGCTGTAGATATTTCCATGTTTATAGAGTTGGCGGTTTAGACATTTCCATCTTCGTACAGATGGCGGTGTAGATATTTCCATCTTCCTACACATAACGGTGTAGATATTTCCATGTTTATACAGGTGACGGTGTATATATTTCCATACTCATACAGATGGCGTTGTAGATATTTCCATGTTTATAGAGATAGCGGTGTAGGTATTTCCATGTTTACACAGATAGCGGTGTTGTTATTTCCATGTTTATAGAGACAGAGGTGTAGATGTTTCCTTGCTTATACAGATATAGGTGTAGATATTTCCATGTTTATAGAGATAGCAGTGTAGACATTTCCAAATTTATACCAATAGCGGTGTAGGAATTTAAAGGTTCATACAGATGGTGGTGTAGATATTTCCATCCTTATACAGATAGCGGTGTAGATATTTCCAAGTTTATGCAGATAGCGGAGTAGATATTTCCACTTTTATGCAGATAGCTGTGAAGATATTTCCATGTTTATACAGATAGCGGTGTAGATATTTCCATGTTCCTGCAGATGGTTGTGTAGATATTTCCAAGTTTATACAGATAGTGGTGTAGATATTTCCATGTTTACACAGATAGCGTAGATATTTCCATGTTCCTACAGCTGGTGGTGTAGATGTTTCCATGTTTACACAGATAGTGGTGTAGATATTTCCAAGTTTATGCAGATAGCGGTGGAGATATTTCCACTTTTATGGAGACAGCGATGTAGATATTTCCATGTTTACACAGAAAGCGGTGTAGATAATTCCATGTTCCTACAAATGGCGCTGTAGATATTTCCATGTTTATAGAGTTGGCGGTTTAGACATTTCCATCTTCGTACAGATGGCGGTGTAGATATTTCCATCTTCATACACATAACGATGTAGATATTTCCATGTTTATACAGGTGACGGTGTATATATTTCCATACTCATACAGATGGCGTTGTAGATATTTCCATGTTAATAGAGATAGCGGTGTAGGTATTTCCATGTTTACACAGATAGCGGTGTAGAGATTTCAATGTTTACACAGATAGCATTGTAGATATTTACATTTTTATACAGATAGCGGTGTAAATATTTCCATGCTTATAGAGATATCGGTGTAGATATTTCCGGGTTTCTACAGATTGCAGTGTAGTTATTTCCACGTTTATATAGATGGCTGTGTAGATATTTCCATGTTTATAGAGATAGCGGTGTAGATATTTCCATGTTTATACAGATAGCGGTGTAGATATTTCCATGTTTACACAGATAGCGGTGTAGATATTTCCATGTTTACACAGATAGCGAATTAGATATTTCCATGTTTATACAGATAGCGCTGTAGATATTTCCATGTTTATAGAGATAGCGGTGTAGACATTGCCACGTTTATACAGATAGCGGTGTAGATATTTCCATATTTATAGAGATGTCAGTGTAGATATTTAAATGTTTATACAGATGGCTGTGTAGATATTTCCATCTTTATACATTTGGTGATGTAGATATTTCCATCCTTATACAGATAGCGGTGTAGATATTTCCATGTTTATACAGATGGCGGTGTAGATATATCCATGTTTATAGAGATGGCAGTGTAGATATTTCCAAGTTTATAGAGATAACGGTGTAGTTATTTCCATGTTAATAGGCATAGTGGTGTAGATATTTCCATGTTTATAGAGACAGAGGTGTAGATATTTCCTAGTTTAAACAGATAGCGGTGTAGATATTTCCATGTTTATAGAGATAGCGGTGTAGACATTTCCACGTTTATACAGTAAGCGGTGTAGATATATACATGTTCATGCAGATCACGGTGTAGATATTTCCATCCTTATACAGATAGCGGTGTAGATATTTCCATGTTTATACAGATGGCTGTGTAGATGTTTCCATGTTTATGGACATGGCGGTGTAGATATATCCATGTTTATTGAGACAGAGGTGTAGATGTTTCCTTGTTTATGCAGATAGTGGTGTAGATATTTCCATGTTTATAGAGATAACGGTGTAGCCATTTCCAAATTTATACAGATAGCGATGTAGATATTTAAAGGTTCATATATATGGTGGTGTAGATATTTCCATCCTTATACAGATAGTGGTGTAGATATTTCCATGTTTATACAGATGGCGGTGTAGATATTTCCATTTCTATACAGATGGTGGTGTACATATTTCCGTGTTCATACAGATGGCGGTGTAGATATTTCCATATTTTTAGACATGGCGGTGTAGATATTTCCATGTTTATACAGATAGCAGTGTAGATATTTCCATGTTTATATAGATGGCAGTGTAGATATTTCCATGTTTATACAGATAGCGGTATAGATATTTCCATGTTTATACAGATAGCTGTGTAGGTATTTACATCTTTATACAAATAGCGGTGTTGATATTTCAATGTTTATATAGATGGCGGTGTAGATATTTCCATCTTTATACAGATGGCGGTGCAGGTATTTCCATGTTTATAGAGGTGGCGGTGTAGATATTTCCATGTTTATACAGATAGTGGTGTAGTTATTTCCATGTTAATAGGCATAGCGTTGTAGATATTTCCATGTTTATAGAGATGGCGGTGTAGATATATCCATGTTTACATAGATAACAGTGAAGATATTTACATGTTCCTACAGATGGCTGTGTAGATATTTCCATGTTTATACAGATTGCAGTGTAGATATTTCCGTGTTGTTAGAGATTGCCGTGTAGTTATTTCCATGTAAATAGGCATAGCGGTGTAGATATTTCCATGATTATATAGATAGAGGTGTAGATATTTCCTTGTTTATACAGACAGCGGTGTAGATATTTCCATGTTTATAGAGATAGCGGTGTAGACATTTCCACGTTTATACAGATAGCGGTGTAGATATTTCCATGTTCTTACAGATGGCGGTGTAGATATTTCCATCTTTATACACATGGCGGAGTAGATTTTTCCATGTTCATACACAAGGCGGTGTAGATATTTCCATCTTTATACAGATGGCTGTGTAGATATTTCCATGTTTATACAGATGGCCGTGTAGGCATTTCCATGTTTATAGAGATGGCGGTGTAGATATTTCCATGTTTATACAGATAGCTGTGTAGATATTTCCATCTTTATACAGATGGCAGTGTAGATATATCCATGTTTATACAATTGGCGGTGTAGATATTTCCATGTTTATACAGATGGCAGTGTAGATATTTCCATGTTTATAGAGATGGCGGTGTAGATATTTCCATGTTCATAGAGATAGCGGTGTAGTTATTTCCATGTAAATAGGCATAGCGGTGTAGATATCTCCATGTTTATAGAGATGGAGGTGTAGATATTTCCTAGTTTATGCAGATAGCGGTGTAGATATTTCCATGTTTATAGAGATAGCGGTGTAGACATTTCCACGTTTATACATATAGCGGTGTAGATATTTCCATATTCTTACAGATGGCGGTGCAGATATTTCCATCCTTATACAGATAGCCGTGTAGAAATTTCCATGTTTATACAGATGGCGGTGTAGATATTTCCATGTTTATGGAGATGGCGGTGTAGATATTTCCATGTTTATAGAGATAACGGTGTAGTTATTTCAAAGTTAATAGGCATAGCGGTGTAGATATTTCCATGTTTATAGAGACAGAGGTGTAGATGTGTCCTTGTTTATACAGATATAGGTGTAGATATTTCCATGTTTATAGAGACAGCGGTGTAGACATTTCCAAATTTATACAGATAGCGGTGTAGGTATTTAAAGGTTCATACAGATGGTGGTGTGGATATTTCCATCCTTATACAGATAGCGGTGTAGGTATTTCCAAATTTATGCAGATAGAGGAGTAGATATTTCCACTTTTATGCAGATAGCGGTGAAGATATTTCCATGTTTATACAGATAGCGGTGTAGATATTTCCATGTTCCTGCAGATGGCTGTGTAGATATTTCCAAGTTTATAGAGATAGTGGTGTAGATATTTCCATGTTTACACAGATAGCATAGATATTTCCATGTTCCTACAGCTGGTGGTGTAGATGTTTCCATGCTTACACAGATAGTGGTGTAGATATTTCCAAGTTTATGCAGATAGCGGTGGAGATATTTCCACTTTTATGGAGTTAGCGGTGTTGATATTTCCATGTTTATACAGAAAGCGGTGTAGATATTTCCATGTTCCTACAAAAGGCACTGTAGATATTTTCATGTTTATAGAGTTGGCGGTTTTGACATTTCCATCTTCGTACAGATGGCGGTGTAGATATTTCCATCTTCATACACATAACGGAGTAGATATTTCCATGTTTATACAGGTGACGGTGTATATATTTCCATAATCATACAGATGGCGTTGTAGATATTTCCATGTTTATAGAGATAGCGGTGTAGGTATTTCCATGTTTACACGGATAGCGGTGTAGATATTTCCATGTTTATAGAGACAGAGGTGTAGATGTTTCCTTGTTTTTACAGATATAGGTGTAAATATTTCCATGTTTATAGAGATAGCGGTGTAGACTTTTCCAAATTTATACAGATAGCGGTGTAGGTATTTAAAGGTTCATACAGATGGTGGTGTGGATATTTCCATCCTTATACAGATAGCGGTGTAGATATTTCCACTTATATGCAGATAGCGGTGAAGATATTTCCATGTTTATACAGATAGCGGTGTAGATATTTCCATGTTCCTGCAGATGGTTGTGTAGATATTTCCAAGTTTATACTGATAGTGGTGTAGATATTTCCATGTTTACACAGATAGCGTAGATATTTCCATGTTCCTACAGCTGGTGGTGTAGATGTTTCCATGTTTACACAGATAGTGGTGTAGATATTTCCAAGTTTATGCAGATAGCGGTGGAGATATTTCCACTTTTATGGAGATAGCGGTGTAGATATTTCCATGTTTATACAGAAAGCGGTGTAGATATTTCCATGTTCCTACAAATGGCGCTGTAGATATTTCCATGTTTATAGAGTTGGCGGTTTAGACATTTCCATCTTCGTACAGATGGCGGTGTAGATATTTCCATCTTCATACACATAACGGTGTAGGTATTTCCATGTTTATACAGGTGAGGGTGTATATATTTCCATACTCATACAGATGGCGTTGTAGATATTTCCATGTTTATAGAGATAGCAGTTTAGGTATTTCCATGTTTACACAGATAGCGGTGTAGATATTTCAATGTTTACACAGATAGCATTGTAGATATTTACATTTTTATACAGATAGCGGTGTAGATATTTCCATGGTTATAGAGATATCGGTGTAGATATTTCCAGGTTTCTACAGATTGCAGTGTAGATATTTCCACGTTTATATAGATGGCTGTGTAGATATTTCCATGTTTATAGAGACAGCGGTGTAGATATTTCCATGTTTATACAGATAGCGGTGTAGATATTTCCATATTTACACAGATAGCGGTGTAGATATTTCCATGTTTACACAGATATCGTATTAGATATTTCCATGTTTATACAGATAGCGGTGTAGATATTTCCATGTTTATAGAGATAGCGGTGTAGACATTGCCACATTTATACAGATAGCGGTGTAGATATTTCCATGTTTATAGAGATGGCGGTGTAGATATTTAAATGTTTATACAGATGGCTGTGTAGATATTTCCATCTTTATACATATGGTGATGTAGATATTTCCATCCTTATACATATAGCGGTGAAGATATTTCCATGTTTATACAGATGGCGGTGTAGATATATCCATGTTTATAGAGATGGCAGTGTAGATATTTCCATGTTTATAGAGATAACGGTGTAGTTATTTCCATGTTAATAGGCATAGCGGTGTAGATATTTCCATGTTTATAGAGACAGAGGTGTAGATATTTCCTAGTTTAAACAGATAGTGGTGTAGATATTTCCATGTTTATAGAGATAGCGGTGTAGACATTTCCACGTTTATACAGTAAGCGGTGTAGATATATACATGTTCATACAGATCACGGTGTAGATATTTCCATCCTTATGCAGATAGCGGTGTAGATATTTCCATGTTTATACAGATGGCTGTGCAGATGTTTCCATGTTTATGGAGATAGCGGTGTAGATATTTCCATGTTTATTGAGACAGAGGTGTAGATGTTTCCTTGTTTATACAGATAGCGGTGTAGATATTTCCATTTTTATAGAGATAGCGGTGTAGAAATTTCCAAATTTATACAGATAGCGGTGTAGATATTTAAAGGTTCATACAGATGGTGGTGTAGATATTTCCATCCTTATACAGATAGCGGTGTAGATATTTCCATGTTTATACAGATGGCGGTGCAGATATTTCCACCTTTATACAGATAGCGGTGTAGTTATTTCCATGTTCATAGAGATGGCGGTGTAGATATTTCCATGTTTACAGAGGTAGAGGTGTAGATATTTATTTGTTTATAGAGATAGCAGTGTAGATATTTCCATGTTTATACAGATGTCGGTGTAGATATTTCCATTTCTGTACAGATGGCGGTGTACGTATTTCCATGTTCATACAGATGGCGGTGTAGATATTTCCATGTTTTTAGACATGGCGGTGTAGGTATTTCCATGTTTATACAGGTAGCGGTGTAGATATTTCCATGTTTATATAGATGGCAGTGTAGATATTTCCATGTTTATACAGATAGCATATAGATATTTCCATGTTTATACCGATAGCTGTGTAGGTATTTACATCTTTATACAAATGGCGGAGTAGATATTTCCATGTTTATATAGATGGCGGTGTAGATATTTCCATCTTTATACAGATGGCGGTGTAGGTATTTCAATGTTTATAGAGGTGGCAGTGTAGATATTTCCATGTTTATACAGATAGTGGTGTAGTTATTTCCATGTTAATAGGCATAGCGGTGTATATATTTCCATGTTTATAGAGATGGCGGTGTAGATATTTCCATGTTTCCACAGATAACAGTGAAGATATTTACATGTTCCTACAGATGGCTGTGTGGATATTTCCATGTTTATACAGATAGCAGTGTAGATATTTCCGTGTTTTTAGAGATAGCCGTGGAGTTATTTCCATGTAAATAGGCATAGCGGTGTAGATATTTCCATGTTTACATAGATAGAGGTGTAGATATTTCCTAGTTTATACAGACAGCGGTGTAGATATTTCCATGTTTATAGAGATAGCGGTGTAGACATTTCCACGTTTATACAGATAGCGGTGTAGATATTTCCATGTTCTTACAGATGGCGGTGTAGATATTTCCATCATTTTACAGATAGCCGTGTAGATATTTCCATGTTTATACAGATGGTGGTGTAGATATTTCCATGTTTATTCAGATGGCGGTGTAGATATTTCCATCTTTATACACGTGGCGGAGTAGATTTTTCCATGTTCATACAGATGGCGGTGTAGATATTTCCATGTTTATAGAGATGGTGGTGTAGATATTTCCATGTTTATACAGATGGCGGTGTCGATATTTCCATGTTTATACAGATGGCGGTGTAGATATTTCCATAGTTATACAGATGGCGGTGTAGACATTTCCATGTTCTTACACATGGCGGTGGAGATATTTCCATCTTTATACAGATGGCAGTGTAGATATTTCCATGTTTATAGAGATGGCAGTGTAGATATTTCCATGTTCATTCAGATGGCGGTGTAGATATTTCCATCCTTATACAGATAGCGGTGTAGATATTTCCATGTTTATACAGATGACGGTGTAGTTATTTCCATCTTTATACAGATGGCGGTGTAGATATTTCCATGTTCATACAGATGGCGGTGTAGATATTTCCATGTTTATAGAGATGGCGGTATAGATATTTCCATGTTTATATAGGTGGCGGTGTAGATATTTCCATCTTTATACAGATGGCGGTGTAGATATTTCCATGTTTATAGAGATAACGGTGTAGTTATTTCAAAGTTAATAGGCATAGCGGTGTAGATATTTCCATGTTTATAGAGACAGAGGTGTAGATGTTTCCTTGTTTATACAGATATATGTGTAGATATTTCCATGTTTATAGAGAAAGCGGTGTAGATATTTCCAAATTTATACAGATAGCCGTGTAGGTATTTAAAGGTTCATACAGATGGTGGTGTGGATATTTCCATCCTTATACAGATAGCGGTGTAGATATTTCCAAGTTTATTCAGATAGAGGAGTAGATATTTCCAGTTTTTTGCAGATATCGGTGAAGTTATTTCCATGTTTATACAGATAGCGGTGTAGATATTTCCATGTTCCTGCAGATGGCTGTGTAGATATTTCCATGTTTATAGAGATGGCGGTATAGATATTTCCATGTTTATATAGGTGGCGGTGTAGATATTTCCATCTTTATACAGATGGCGGTGTAGATATTTCCATCTTTATACAGATGGCGGTGTAGATATTTCCATGTTCATACACAAGGCCGTGTAGATATTTCCATCTTTATACAGATGGCTGTGTAGATATTTCCATGTTTATACAGATGGCAGTGTAGGCATTTCCATGTTTATAGAGATGGCGGTGTAGATACTTCCATGTTTATACAGATAGCTGTGTAGATATTTCCATCTTTATACAGATGGCAGTGTAGATATATCCATGTTTATACAAATGGCGGTGTAGATATTTCCATGTTTATACAGATGGCAGTGTAGATATTTCCATGTTTATAGAGATGGCAGTGTAGATATTTCCGTGTTTATAGAGATAGCGGTGTAGTTATTTCCATGTAAATAGGCATAGCAGTGTAGATATTTCCATGTTTATAGAGATAGAGGTGTAGATATTTCCTAGTTTATACAGATAGCGGTGTAGATGTTTCCATGTTTATAGAGATAGCGGTGTATACATTTTCACGTTTATACAGATAGCGGTGAAGATATTTCCATATTCTTACAGATGGCGGTGCAGATATTTCCATCCTTATACAGATAGCCGTGTAGAAATTTCCATGTTTATACAGATGGCGGTGTAGATATTTCCATGTTTATGGAGATGGCGGTGTAGATATTTCCATGTTTATAGAGATAACGGTGTAGTTATTTCAAAGTTAATAGGCATAGCGGTGTAGATATTTCCATGTTTATAGAGACAGAGGTGTAGATGTTTCCTTGTTTATACAGATATATGTGTAGATATTTCCATGTTTATAGAGAAAGCGGTGTAGACATTTCCAAATTTATACAGATAGCCGTGTAGGTATTTAAAGGTTCATACAGATGGTGGTGTGGATATTTCCATCCTTTTACAGATAGCGGTGTAGATATTTCCAAGTTTATGCAGATAGAGGAGTAGATATTTCCACTTTTTTGCAGATATCGGTGAAGTTATTTCCATGTTTATACAGATAGCGGTGTAGATATTTCCATGTTCCTGCAGATGGCTGTGTAGATATTTCCAAGTTTATACAGATACTGGTGTACATATTTCCATGTTTACACAGATAGCGTAGATATTTCCATGTTCCTACAGCTGGTGGTGTAGATGTTTCCATGTTTACACAGATAGTGGTGTAGATATTTCCAAGTTTATGCAGATAGCGGTGGAGATATTTCCACTTTTATGGAGATAGCGGTGTAGATATTTCCATGTTTATACAGAAAGCGGTGTAGATATTTCCATGTTCCTACAAATGGCGCTGTAGATATTTCCATGTTTATAGAGTTGGCGGTTTAGACATTTCCATCTTCGTACAGATGGCGGTGTAGATATTTCCATCTTCATACACATAACGGTGTAGGTATTTCCATGTTTATACAGGTGAGGGTGTATATATTTCCATACTCATACAGATGGCGTTGTAGATATTTCCATGTTTATAGAGATAGCAGTTTAGGTATTTCCATGTTTACACAGATAGCGGTGTAGATATTTCAATGTTTACACAGATAGCATTGTAGATATTTACATTTTTATACAGATAGCGGTGTAGGTATTTCCATGGTTATAGAGATATCGGTGTAGATATTTCCAGGTTTCTACAGATTGCAGTGTAGATATTTCCACGTTTATATAGATGGCTGTGTAGATATTTCCATGTATATAGAGACAGCGGTGTAGATATTTCCATGTTTATACAGATAGCGGTGTAGATATTTCCATATTTACACAGATAGCGGTGTAGATATTTCCATGTTTACACAGATATCGTATTAGATATTTCCATGTTTATACAGATAGCGGTGTAGATATTTCCATGTTTATAGAGATAGCGGTGTAGACATTGCCACATTTATACAGATAGCGGTGTAGATATTTCCATGTTTATAGAGATGGCGGTGTAGATATTTAAATGTTTATACAGATGGCTGTGTAGATATTTCCATCTTTATACATATGGTGATGTAGATATTTCCATCCTTATACATATAGCGGTGAAGATATTTCCATGTTTATACAGATGGCGGTGTAGATATATCCATGTTTATAGAGATGGCAGTGTAGATATTTCCATGTTTATAGAGATAACGGTGTAGTTATTTCCATGTTAATAGGCATAGCGGTGTAGATATTTCCATGTTTATAGAGACAGATGTGTAGATATTTCCTAGTTTAAACAGATAGTGGTGTAGATATTTCCATGTTTATAGAGATAGCGGTGTAGACATTTCCACGTTTATACAGTAAGCGGTGTAGATATATACATGTTCATACAGATCACGGTATAGATATTTCCATCCTTATACAGATAGCGGTGTAGATATTTCCATGTTTATACAGATGGCTGTGCAGATGTTTCCATGTTTATGGAGATAGCGGTGTAGATATTTCCATGTTTATTGAGACAGAGGTGTAGATGTTTCCTTGTTTATACAGATAGCGGTGTAGATATTTCCATGTTTATAGAGATAGCGGTGTAGAAATTTCCAAATTTATACAGATAGCGGTGTAGATATTTAAAGGTTCATACAGATGGTGGTGTAGATATTTCCATCCTTATACAGATAGCGGTGTAGATATTTCCATGTTTATACAGATGGCGGTGCAGATATTTCCACCTTTATACAGATAGCGGTGTAGTTATTTCCATGTTCATAGAGATGGCGGTGTAGATATTTCCATGTTTACAGAGGTAGAGGTGTAGATATTTATTTGTTTATAGAGATAGCAGTGTAGATATTTCCATGTTTATACAGATGTCGGTGTAGACATTTCCATTTCTGTACAGATGGCGGTGTACATATTTCCATGTTCATACAGATGGCGGTGTAGATATTTCCATGTTTTTAGACATGGCGGTGTAGGTATTTCCATGTTTATACAGGTAGCGGTGTAGATATTTCCATGTTTATATAGATGGCAGTGTAGATATTTCCATGGTTATAAAGATAGCAGTATATATATTTCCATGTTTATACCGATAGCTGTGTAGGTATTTACATCTTTATACAAATGGCGGTGTAGATATTTCCATGTTTATATAGATCGCGGTGTAGATATTTCCATCTTTATACAGATGGCGGTGTAGGTATTTCAATGTTTATAGAGGTGGCAGTGTAGATATTTCCATGTTTATACAGATAGTGGTGTAGTTATTTCCATGTTAATAGTCATAGCGGTGTAGATATTTCCATGTTTATAGAGATGGCGGTGTAGATATTTCCATGTTTACACAGATAACAGTGAAGATATTTACATGTTCCTACAGATGGCTGTGTAGATATTTCCATGTTTATACAGATAGCAGTGTAGATATTTCCGTGTTTTTAGAGATAGCCGTGGAGTTATTTCCATGTAAATAGGCATAGCGGTGTAGATATTTCCATGTTTACATAGATAGAGGTGTAGATATTTCCTAGTTTATACAGACAGCGGTGTAGATATTTCCATGTTTATAGAGATAGCGGTGTAGACATTTCCACGTTTATACAGATAGCGGTGTAGATATTTCCATGTTCTTACAGATGGCGGTGTAGATATTTCCATCATTTTACAGAAAGCCGTGTAGATATTTCCATGTTTATACAGATGGTGGTGTAGATATTTCCATGTTTATTCAGATGGCGGTGTAGATATTTCCATCTTTATACACATGGCGGAGTAGATTTTTCCATGTTCATACAGATGGCGGTGTAGATATTTCCATGTTTATATAGATGGTGGTGTAGATATTTCCATGTTTATACAGATGGCGGTATCGATATTTCCATGTTTATACAGATGGCGGTGTAGATATTTCCATAGTTATACAGATGGCGGTGTAGACATTTCCATGTTCTTACACATGGCGGTGGAGATATTTCCATCTTTATACAGATGGCAGTGTAGATATTTCCATGTTTATAGAGATGGCAGTGTAGATATTTCCATGTTCATTCAGATGGCGGTGTAGATATTTCCATCCTTATACAGATAGCGGTGTAGATATTTCCATGTTTATGCAGATGACGGTGTAGTTATTTCCATCTTTATACAGATGGCGGTGTAGATATTTCCATGTTCATACAGATGGCGGTGTAGATATTTCCATGTTTATAGAGATGGCGGTATAGATATTTCCATGTTTATATAGGTGGCGGTGTAGATATTTCCATCTTTATACAGATGGCGGTGTAGATATTTCCATCTTTATACAGATGGCGGTGTAGATATTTCCATGTTCATACACAAGGCGGTGTAGATATTTCCATCTTTATACAGATGGCTGTGTAGATATTTCCATGTTTATACAGATGGCAGTGTAGGCATTTCCATGTTTATAGAGATGGCGGTGTAGATACTTCCATGTTTATACAGATAGCTGTGTAGATATTTCCATCTTTATACAGATGGCAGTGTAGATATATCCATGTTTATACAAATGGCGGTGTAGATATTTCCATGTTTATACAGATGGCAGTGTAGATATTTCCATGTTTATAGAGATGGCAGTGTAGATATTTCCGTGTTTATAGAGATAGCGGTGTAGTTATTTCCATGTAAATAGGCATAGCGGTGTAGATATTTCCATGTTTATAGAGATAGAGGTGTAGATATTTCCTAGTTTATACAGATAGCGGTGTAGATATTTCCATGTTTATAGAGATAGCGGTGTATACATTTCCACGTTTATACAGATAGCGGTGAAGATATTTCCATATTCTTACAGATGGCGGTGCAGATATTTCCATCCTTATACAGATAGCCGTGTAGAAATTTCCATGTTTATACAGATGGCGGTGTAGATATTTCCATGTTTATGGAGATGGCGGTGTAGATATTTCCATGTTTATAGAGATAACGGTGTAGTTATTTCAAAGTTAATAGGCATAGCGGTGTAGATATTTCCATGTTTATAGAGACAGAGGTGTAGATGTTTCCTTGTTTATACAGATATATGTGTAGATATTTCCATGTTTATAGAGAAAGCGGTGTAGACATTTCCAAATTTATACAGACAGCCGTGTAGGTATTTAAAGGTTCATACAGATGGTGGTGTGGATATTTCCATCCTTATACAGATAGCGTTGTAGATATTTCCAAGTTTATGCAGATAGAGGAGTAGATATTTCCACTTTTTTGCAGATATCGGTGAAGTTATTTCCATGTTTATACAGATAGCGGTGTAGATATTTCCATGTTCCTGCAGATGGCTGTGTAGATATTTCCAAGTTTATAGAGATGGCGGTATAGATATTTCCATGTTTATATAGGTGGCGGTGTAGATATTTCCATCTTTATACAGATGGCGGTGTAGATATTTCCATCTTTATACAGATGGCGGTGTAGATATTTCCATGTTCATACACAAGGCCGTGTAGATATTTCCATCTTTATACAGATGGCTGTGTAGATATTTCCATGTTTATACAGATGGCAGTGTAGGCATTTCCATGTTTATAGAGATGGCGGTGTAGATACTTCCATGTTTATACAGATAGCTGTGTAGATATTTCCATCTTTATACAGATGGCAGTGTAGATATATCCATGTTTATACAAATGGCGTTGTAGATATTTCCATGTTTATACAGATGGCAGTGTAGATATTTCCATGTTTATAGAGATGGCAGTGTAGATATTTCCGTGTTTATAGAGATAGCGGTGTAGTTATTTCCATGTAAATAGGCATAGCGGTGTAGATATTTCCATGTTTATAGAGATAGAGGTGTAGATATTTCCTAGTTTATACAGATTGCGGTGTAGATGTTTCCATGTTTATAGAGATAGCGGTGTATACATTTCCACGTTTATACAGATAGCGGTGAAGATATTTCCATATTCTTACAGATGGCGGTGCAGATATTTCCATCCTTATACAGATAGCCGTGTAGAAATTTCCATGTTTATACAGATGGCGGTGTAGATATTTCCATGTTTATGGAGATGGCGGAGTAGATATTTCCATGTTTATAGAGATAACGGTGTAGTTATTTCAAAGTTAATAGGCATAGCGGTGTAGATATTTCCATGTTTATAGAGACAGAGGTGTAGATGTTTCCTTGTTTATACAGATATATGTGTAGATATTTCCATGTTTATAGAGAAAGCGGTGTAGACATTTCCAAATTTATACAGATAGCCGTGTAGGTATTTAAAGGTTCATACAGATGGTGGTGTGGATATTTCCATCCTTATACAGATAGCGGTGTAGATATTTCCAAGTTTATGCAGATAGAGGAGTAGATATTTCCACTTTTTTGCAGATATCGGTGAAGTTATTTCCATGTTTATACAGATAGCGGTGTAGATATTTCCATGTTCCTGCAGATGGCTGTGTAGATATTTCCAAGTTTATACAGATACTGGTGTACATATTTCCATGTTTACACAGATAGCGTAGATATTTCCATGTTCCTACAGCTGGTGGTGTAGATGTTTCCATGCTTACACACATAGTGGTGTAGATATTTCCAAGTTTATGTAGATTGCGGTGGAGATATTTCCACTTTTATGGAGTTAGCGGTGTAGATATTTCCATGTTTATACAGAAGGCGGTGTAGATATTTCCATGTTCCTACAAATGGCGCTGTAGATATTTCCATGTTTATAGAGTTGGCGATTTAGACATTTCTATCTTCGTACAGATGGCGGTGTAGAAATTTCCATCTTCATACACATAACGGTGTAGATATTTCCATGTTTATACAGGTGAGGGTGTATATATTTCCATACTCATACAGATGGCGTTGTAGATATTTCCATGTTTATAGAGATAGCGGTGTAGGTATTTCCATGTTTACACAGATAGCGGAGTAGATATTTCAATGTTTACACATATAGCATTGTAGATATTTACATTTTTATACAGATAGCGGTGTAGATATTTCCATGGTTATAGAGATATCGGTGTAGATATTTCCAGGTTTCTACAGATTGCAGTGTAGATATTTCCACGTTTATATAGATGGCTGTGTAGATATTTCCATGTTTATAGAGATAGCGGTGTAGATATTTCCACGTTTATACAGATAGCGGTGTAGATATTTCCATGTTTACACAGATAGCGGTGTAGATATTTCCATGTTTACACAGATAGCGTATTAGATATTTCCATGTGTATACAGATAGCGGTGTAGATATTTCCATGTTTGTAGAGATAGTGGTGTAGACATTGCCACGTTTATGCAGATAGCGGTGTAGATATTTCCATGTTTATAGAGATGGCGGTGTAGATATTTAAATGTTTATACAGATGGCTGTGTAGATATTTCCATCTTTATGCATTTGGTGATGTAGATATTTCCGTCCTTATACAGATAGCGGTGTAGATATTACCATGTATATACACATGGCGGTGTAGATATATCCACGTTTATAGAGATGGCGGTGTAGATATTTCCATGTTTATAGAGATAACGGTGTAGTTATTTCCATGTTAATAGGCATAGCGGTGTAGATATTTCCATGTTTATGGAGACAGATGTGTAGATATTTCCTAGTTTAAACAGATAGCGGTGTAGATATTTCCATGTTTATAGAGATTGCGGTGTAGACATTTCCACATTTATACAGATAGTGGTGTAGATATTTAAAGCTTCATACAGATGCTGGTGTAGATATTTCCATCCTTATACAGATAGCGGTGTAGATATTTCCGTGTTTGTACAGATGGCGGTGGAGAAATTTCCATCTTTATGGCGATGGCGGTGTAGATATTTCCATGTTTATTGAGACAGAGGTGTAGATATTTCCATCTTTATACAGATAGTGGTGTAGATATTTCCATGTTTATACAGATAGCTGTGTAGATATTTCCAACTTTATACAGAGGGCGGTGTAGATATTTCCATGTTTATACAGATGGCGGTGTAGATATTTCCATGTTAATAGATTTGGCCGTGTAGATATTTCCATGTTTAAAGAGATGACAGTGTAGATATTTCCATTTTTATAGAGACAGCGGTGTATTTATTTCCATGTAAATAGGCATAGCGGTGTAGATATTTCCTTGTTTATAGAGATAGAGGTGTAGATATTTCCTAGTTTAAACAGATAGCGGTGTAGATATTTCCATGTTTATTGAGACAGAGGTGTAGATACTTCCATGTTTATACAGATAGCGGTGTAGATATTTCCATGTTTATAGAGATAGATGTGTAGATATTTCCTAGTTTATACAGATTGCGGTGTAGATATTTCCATGTGTATAGAGATAGCGGTGTAGACATTTCCAAATTTATACAGGTGGCGGTGTAGATATTTAAAGGTTCATACAGATGATAGTGTAGATATTTCCATCCTTATACAGATAGCGGTTTAGATATTTCCATGTTTATACAGATGGCGGTGTAGATATTTCCATGTTTATATAGATGGCGGTGTAGATATTTCCATCTTTATATAGATGGCGGTGTAGATATTTCCATCTTTATACAGATGGCGGTGTAGGTATTTCCATGTTTATAGAGATGGCGGTGGAGATATTTCCATGTTGATAGAGACAGACGTGTAGATGTTTCCTTGTTTATACAGATAGTGGTGTAGATATTTCCATGTTTATAGAGTTAGCTGTGTAGCCATTTCCAAATTTATACTGATAGCCGTGTAGATATTTAAAGGTTCATACAGATGGTGGTGTAGGTATTTCCATCCTTATACAGATAGCGGTGTAGATATTTCCATGTTTATAGAGATGGCGGTGTAGATATTTCCATGTTTATGGAGATAGCGCTGTATTTATTTCCGTGTTAATAGGCATAGCGGTGTAGATATTTCCATGTTTATAGCGATGGCGGTGTAGATATTTCCATCTTTATACAGATAGCAGTGTAGTTCTTTCAATGTAAATATGCATACCGGTGTAGATATTTCCATGTTTATAGAGATAGAGGTGTAGATATTTCTTAGTTTATACAGAATGCGGTGTAGATATTTCCATGTGTATAGAGATAGCGCTGTAGACATTTCCAAATTTATACAGATATCGGTGTAGATATTTAAAGGTTCATACAGATGGTGGTGTAGATATTTCCATCCTTATACAGATAGCGGTGTAGATATTTCCATGTTTATTCAGATGGCGGTGTAGATATTTCCATGTTTACACAGATAGCGGTGTAGATATTTCCATGTTTTTACAGATAGCGGTATAGATATTTCCATATTTATAGAGTTGGCGGTGTAGATATTTCCATGTTCATACAGATGGCGGTGTAGATATTTCCATGTTTATATAGTTGGCAGTGTAGATATTTCCATGTTTATACAGATGTCGGTGAAGATATTTCTATGTTTATACACATGATGGTGTAGGTATTTCCAAGTTTTAAGAGATAGCGTTGTAGATATTTTCGTGTTTACACAGATAGCGGTGTAGATATTTCCATGTTTACACAGATAGCGGTGTAGATATTTCCATGTTTATACAGGTGACGGTGTATATATTTCCATACTCATACAGTTGGCGTTGTAGATATTTCCATGTTTATAGAGATAGCGGTGTAGGTATTTCCATGTTTACACAGATAGCGGTGTAGATATTTCAATGTTTACACAGATAGCATTGTAGATATTTACATTTTTATACAGATAGCGGTGTAGATATTTCCATGCTTATAGAGATATCGGTGTAGATATTTCCAGGTTTCTACAGATTGCAGTGTAGATATTTCCACGTTTATATACATGGCTGTGTAGATATTTCCATGTTTATAGAGATAGCGGTGTAGATATTTCCACGTTTATACAGATAGCGGTGTAGATATTTCCATGTTTATACAGATAGCGGTGTAGATATTTCCATGTTTATAGAGATAGCGGTGTAGACATTGCCACGTTTATACAGATAGCGGTGTAGATATTTCCATGTTTATAGAGATGGCGGTGTAGATATTCAAATGTTTATACAGATGGCTGTGTAGATATTTCCATCTTTATACATTTGGTGATGTAGATATTTCCATCCTTATACAGATAGCGGTGTAGATATTTCCATGTTTATACAGATGGTGGTGTAGATATTTCCATGTTTATACAGATGGCAGAGTAGATATTTCCATGTTTATAGAGATAACGGTGTAGTTATTTCCATGTTAATAGGCACAGCGGTGTAGATATTTCCATGTTTATAGAGACAGAGGTGTAGATATTTCCAAAACAGATAGCGGTGCAGATATTTCCATGTTTATAGAGATAGCAGTGTAGACATTTCCACGTTTATACAGTAAGCGGTGTAGATATATACATGTTCATACAGATGGGGTTGTAGATATTTCCATCCTTATACAGATAGCGGTATAGATATTTCCATGTTTATACAGATGGCGGTGTAGATATTTCCATCTTTTACGGATGGCGGTGTAGATATTTCCATGTTCATAGAGATGGCGGTGTAGATATTTCCATGTTTACAGAGATAGAAGTGTAGACATTTCCTTGTTTGTAGAGATAGCGGGGTAGATATTTCCATGTTTATACAGATAGCGGAGTAGATATTTCCATGTTTATACAGTTAGCTGTGTAGATATTTCCATCGTTATACAGATGGCGGTGTAGATATTTCCATGTTCAAACAGATGGCGGTGTAGATATTTCCATGTTTATACAGATGACGGTGTAGATATTTCCCTGTTTATACAGAAGGCGGTGTAGATATTTCCATGTTTATAGAGATGGCAGTGTAGATATTTCCATGTTTATACAGATAGCCGTGTAGATATTTCCATGTTTATACAGATAGCTGTGTAGATATTTACATCCTTATACAAATGGCGGTGTAGATTTTTCCATGTTTATATAGATGGCAGTGTAGATATTTCCGTGTTTATAGAGAAGGCGGTGTTGGTATTTCCATGTTTATAGAGATGACGGTGTAGATATTTCGATGTTTATAGAGATAGCGGTGTAGTTATTTACATGTTAATAGGCATAGCGGTGTAGATATTTCCATGTTTATAGAGATAGAGGAGTAGATATTTCCTTGTTTATACAGATAGCGGTGTAGATATTTCCATGTTTATAGAGATAGCGGTGTAGACATTGCCACGTTTATACAGATAGCGGTGTAGATATTTCAATGTTTATAGAGATGGCGGTGTAGATATTTCCATGTTTATACAGATAGCTCTGCAGATATTTCCATCTTTATACAGATGGTGGTGTAGATATTTCCATCCTTATACAGATAGCGGTGTAGATATTTCCATGTTTATACAGATGGCGGTGTAGATATTTCAATGTTTATAGAGATCGCGGTGTAGATATTTCCACGTTTATAGAGATAATGATGTAGTTATTTCCATATTAATAGGCATAGCGGTGTAGATATTTCCATGTTTATATAGATGGCGGAGTAGATATTTCCATCTTTATACAGATGTCGGTGTAGGTATTTCCATGTTTATATAGATGGCGGTGTAGATATTTCCATGTTTGTAGAGATAGCGGTGTAGTTATTTCCAAGTTAATAGGCATAGCGGTGTAGATATTTCCATGTTTATAGAGATAGCGGTGTAGACATTTCCACATTTATACAGATAGTGGTGTAGATATTTAAAGCTTTATACAGATGGTGGAGTAGATATTTCCATCCTTATACAGATAGCGGTGTAGATATTTCCATGTTTGTACAGATGGCGGAGTAGATATTTCCTTCTTTGTACAGATGGCGGTGCAGATATTTCCATGTTCATAGAGAAGGCGGTGTAGATATTTCCATGTTTACAGAGATAGAGGTGTAAATATTTCCTTGTTTATAGAGATAACGGTGTAGATATTTCCATGTTTATACAGATGGCAGTGTAGATATTTCCATATTTATATAGATGGCGGTGTAGATATTTCCATCTTTATACAGATGGGGTGTAGATATTTCCATCTTTATACAGATGGCGGTGTAGGTATTTCCATGTTTATAGAGATGGCGGTGAAGATATTTCCATGTTTATAGAGACAGACGTGTAGATGTTTCCTTGTTTATACAGATAGCGGTGTAGATATTTCCATGTTTATAGAGATAGCGGTGTAGCCATTTCCAAATTTATACAGATAGCCGTGTAGATATTTAAAGGTTCATACAGATGGTGGTGTAGATATTTCCAACCTTATACAGATAGCGGTGTAAATATTTCCATGTTTATACAGATGGCGGTGTAGATATTTCCATCTTAATACAGATGGCGGTGTAGATATTTCCATGTTCATAGAGATGGCGGTGTAGATATTTCCATGTTTACAGAGATAGAGGTGTAGACATTTCCTTGTTTGTAGAGATAGCGGGTTATATATTTCCATGTTTATACAGATGGCGGTGTAGTTATTTCCATCTCTATACAGATGGTGGTGTACATATTTCCATGTTCATACGGATGGCGTTGTAGATATTTCCATGTTTTTAGACATGGCGGTGAAGATATTTCCATGTTTATACAGATAGCGGTGTCGATATTTCCATGTTTATACAGTTAGCTGTGTAGATATTTCCATCGTTATACAGATGGCGGTGTAGATATTTCCATGTTCATGCAGATGGTGGTGTAGATATTTCCATCTTTATACAGATGACGGTGTAGATATTTCCATGTTTATACATAAGGCGGTGTAGATATTTCCATGTTTATAGAGATTGCGGTGTAGATATTTACTTGTTTATACAGACAGCGGTGTAGATATTTCCATGTTTATACATAAGGCGGTGTAGATATTTCCATGTTTATAGAGATAGCGGTGTAGCCATTTTCAAATTTATACAGATAGCCGTGTAGATATTTAAAGGTTCATACAGATGGGGGTGTAGATAATTCCATCCTTATACAGATAGCGGTGTAGATATTTCCATGTTTATACAGATGGCGGTGTAGATATTTCCATCTTTTACGGATGGAGGTGTAGATATTTCCATGTTCATAGAGATGGCGGTGTAGATATTTCCATGTTTACAGAGATAGAGGTGTAGACATTTCCTTGTTTGTAGAGATAGCGGGGTAGATATTTCCATGTTTATACAGATAGCGGAGTAGATCTTTCCATGTTTACACAGTTAGCTGTGTAGATATTTCCATCGTTATACAGATGGCGGTGTAGATATTTCCATGTTCAAACAGATGGCGGTGTAGATATTTCCATGTTTATACAGATGACGGTGTAGATATTTCCCTGTTTATACACAAGGCGGTGTAGATATTTCCATGTTTATAGAGATGGCAGTGTAGATATTTCCATGTTTATACAGATAGCGGTGTAGATATATCCATGTTTATACAGATAGCTGTGTAGATATTTACATCCTTATACAAATGGCGGTGTAGATTTTTCCATGTTTATATAGATGGCAGAGTAGGTATTTCCATGTTTATACAGAAGGCGGTGTTGGTATTTCCATGTTTATAGAGATGACGGTGTAGATATTTCGATGTTTATAGAGATATCGGTTTAGTTATTTACATGTTAATGGGCATAGCGGTGTAGATATTTCCATGTTTATAGAGATAGAGGAGTAGATATTTCCTTGTTTATACAGATAGCGGTGTAGATATTTCCATGTTTATAGAGATAGCGGTGTAGACATTGCCACGTTTATACAGATAGCGGTGTAGATATTTCAATGTTTATAGAGATGGCGGTGTAGATATTTCCATGTTTATACAGATAGCTCTGCAGATATTTCCATCTTTATACAGATGGTGGTGTAGATATTTCCATCCTTATACAGATAGCGGTGTAGATATTTCCATGTTTATACAGATGGCGGTGTAGATATTTCCATGTTTATACAGATGGCGGTGTAGATATTTCCACGTTTATAGAGATAACGGTGTAGTTATTTCCATATTAATAGGCATAGCGCTGTAGATATTTCCATGTTTATAGAGACAGAGGTGTAGATATTTCCTTGTTTATAGAGATAGCGGTGTAGATATTTCCATGTTTATAGAGATAGCGGTGTAGGCATTTCCACATTTATACAGATAGTGGTGTAGATATTTAAAGCTTTATACGGATGGTGGAGTAGATATTTCCATCCTTATACAGATAGCGGTGTAGACATTTCCATGTTTGTACAGATGGCGGAGTAGATATTTCCTTCTTTGTACAGATGGCGGTGCAGATATTTCCATGTTCATAGAGAAGGCGGTGTAGATATTTCCATGTTTACAGAGATAGAGGTGTAGATATTTCCTTGTTTATAGAGATAACGGTGTAGATATTTCCATGTTTATACAGATGGCGGTGTAGATATTTCCATGTTTATATAGATGGCGGTGTAGATATTTCCATCTTTATACAGATGGGGTGTAGATATTTCCATCTTTATACTGATGGCGGTGTAGGTATTTCCATGTTTATAGACATGGCGGTGTAGATATCTCCATGTTTATAGAGACACACGTGTAGATGTTTCCTTGTTTATACAGATAGCGGTGTAGATATTTCCATGTTTATAGAGATAGCGGTGTAGCCATTTCCAAATTTATACAGATAGCCGTGTAGATATTTAAAGGTTCATACAGATGGTGGTGTAGATATTTCCATCTTTATACAGATAGCGCTGTAAATATTTCCATGTTTATACAGATGGTGGTGTAGATATTTCCATCTTTATACAGATGGCGGTGTAGATATTTCCATGTTCATAGAGATGGCGGTGTAGATATTTCCATGTTTACAGAGATAGAGGTGTAGACATTTCCTTGTTTGTAGAGATAGCGGGTTATATATTTCCATGTTTATACAGATGGCGGTGTAGTTATTTCCATCTCTGTACAGATGGTGGTGTACATATTTCCATGTTCATACGGATGGCGTTGTAGATATTTCCATGTTTTTAGACATGGCGGTGAAGATATTTCCATGTTTATACAGATAGCGGTGTCGATATTTCCATGTTTATACAGTTAGCTGTGTATATATTTCCATCGTTATACAGATGGCGGTGTAGATATTTCCATGTTCATACAGATGGTGGTGTAGATATTTCCATCTTTATACAGATGACGGTGTAGATATTTCCATGTTTATACATAAGGCGGTGTAGATATTTCCATGTTTATAGAGATTGCGGTGTAGATATTTACTTGTTTATACAGATAGCGGTGTAGATATTTCCATGTTTATAGAGATAGCGGTGTAGCCATTTTCAAATTTATACAGATAGCCGTGTAGATATTTAAAGGTTCATACAGATGGGGGTGTAGATAATTCCATCCTTATACAGATAGCGGTGTAGATATTTCCATGTTTATACAGATGGCGGTGTAGATATTTCCAACTTTTACGGATGGCGGTGTAGATATTTCCATGTTCATAGAGATGGCGGTGTAGATATTTCCATGTTTACAGAGATAGAGGTGTAGACATTTCCTTGTATGTAGAGATGGCGGGGTAGATATTTCCATGTTTATACAGATAGCGGAGTAGATATTTCCATGTTTACACAGTTAGCTGTGTAGATATTGCCATCGTTATACAGATGGCGGTGTAGATATTTCCATGTTCAAACAGATGGCGGTGTAGATAATTCCATGTTTATACAGATGACGGTGTAGATATTTCCCTGTTTATACAGAAGGCGGTGTAGATATTTCCATGTTTATAGAGATGGCAGTGTAGATATTTCCATGTTTATACAGATAACGATGTAGATATATCCATGTTTATACAGATAGCTGTGTAGATATTTACATCCTTATACAAATGGCGGTGTAGATTTTTCCATGTTTATATAGATGGCAGTGTAGGTATTTCCATGTTTATACAGAAGGCCGTGTTGGTATTTCCATGTTTATAGAGATGACGGTGTAGATATTTCGATGTTTATAGATATAGCGGTTTAGTTATTTACATGTTAATAGGCATAGCGGTGTAGATATTTCCATGTTTATAGAGATAGAGGAGTAGATATTTCCTTGTTTATACAGATAGCGGTGTAGATATTTCCATGTTTATAGAGATAGCGGTGTAGACATTGCCACGTTTATACAGATAGCGGTGTAGATATTTCAATGTTTATAGAGATGGCGGTGTAGCTATTTCCATGTTTATACAGATAGCTCTGCAGATATTTCCATCTTTATACAGATGGTGGTGTAGATATTTCCATCCTTATACAGATAGCGGTGTAGATATTTCCATGTTTATACAGATGGCGGTGTAGATATTTCCATGTTTATAGAGATGGCGGTGTAGATATTTCCACGTTTATAGAGATAACGGTGTAGTTATTTCCATATTAATAGGCATAGCGGTGTAGATATTTCCATGTTTATAGAGACAGAGGTGTAGATATTTCCTTGTTTATAGAGATAGCGGTGTAGATATTTCCATGTTTATAGAGATAGCGGTGTAGACATTTCCACATTTATACAGATATTGGTGTAGATATTTAAAGCTTTATACAGATGGTGGAGTAGATATTTCCATCCTTATACAGATAGCAGTGTAGATATTTCCATGTTTGTACAGATGGCGGAGTAGATATTTCCTTCTTTGTACAGATGGCGGTGCAGATATTTCCATGTTCATAGAGAAGGCGGTGTAGATATTTCCATGTTTACAGAGTTAGAGGTGTAGATATTTCCTTGTTTATAGAGATAACGGTGTAGATATTTCCATGTTTATACAGATGGCGGTGTAGATATTTCCATGTTTATATAGATGGCGGTGTAGATATTTCCATCTTTATACAGATGGGGTGTAGATATTTCCATCTTTATACAGATGGCGGTGTAGGTATTTCCATGTTTATAGAGATGGCGGTGTAGATATTTCCATGTTTATAGAGACACACGTGTAGATGTTTCCTTGTTTATACAGATAGCGGTGTAGATATTTCCATGTTTATACAGATAGCGGTGTAGCCATTTCCAAATTTATACAGATAGCCGTGTAGATATTTAAAGGTTCATACAGATGGTGGTGTAGATATTTCCATCCTTATACAGATAGCGGTGTAAATATTTCCATGTTTATACAGATGGCGGTGTAGATATTTCCATCTTTATACAGATGGCGGTGTAGATATTTCTATGTTCATAGAGATGGCGGTGTAGATATTTCCATCTTTACAGAGATAGAGGTGTAGACATTTCCTTGTTTGTAGAGATAGCGGGTTATATATTTCCATGTATATACAGATGGCGGTGTAGTTATTTCCATCTCTATACAGATGGTGGTGTACATATTTCCATGTTCGTACGGATGGCGTTGTAGATATTTTCATGTTTTTAGACATGGCGGTGAAGATATTTCCACGTTTATACAGATAGCAGTTTCGATATTTCCATGTTTATACAGTTAGCTGTGTAGATATTTCCATCGTTATACAGATGGCGGTGTAGATATTTCCATGTTCATACAGATGGTGGTGTAGATATTTCCATCTTTATACAGATGACGGTGTAGATATTTCCATGTTTATACATAAGGCGGTGTAGATATTTCCATGTTTATAGAGATGGCGGTGTAGATATTTCCATGTTTACAGAGATAGAGGTGTAGACATTTCCTTGTTTGTAGAGATAGCGGTGTAGATATTTCCATGTTTATAGAGATTGCGGTGTAGATATTTCCTTGTTTATACAGATAGCGTTGTAGATATTTCCATGTTTATAGAGATAGCGGTGTAGACATTTCCACGTTTATACAGATAGTGGTGTAGATATTTAAAGCTTCATACAGACGCTGGTGTGGTTATTTCCATTCTTATACAGATAGCGGTGTAGATGTTTCCGTGTTTGTACAGATGGCGGTGTAGATATTTCCATCTTTATACAGATGTCGGTGTAGATATTTCCAAAACAGATAGCGGTGTAGATATTTCCATGTTTATAGAGATAGCGGTGTAGACATTTCCACGTTTATACAGTAAGCGGTGTAGATATATACATGTTCATACAGATGGGGTTGTCGATATTTCCATCCTTATACAGATAGCGGTATAGATATTTCCATGTTTATACAGATGGTGGTGTAGATATTTCCATCTTTTACGGATGGCGGTGTAGATATTTCCATGTTCATAGAGATGGCGGTGTAGATATTTCCATGTTTACAGAGATAGAAGTGTAGACATTTCCATGTTTGTAGAGATAGCGGGGTAGATATTTCCATGTTTATACAGATAGCGGAGTAGATATTTCCATGTTTATACAGTTAGCTGTGTAGATATTTCCATCGTTATACAGATGGCGGTGTAGATATTTCCATGTTCAAACAGATGGCGGTGTAGATATTTCCATGTTCATACAGATGACGGTGTAGATATTTCCCTGTTTATACAGAAGGCGGTGTAGATATTTCCATGTTTATAGAGATGGCAGTGTAGATATTTCCATGTTTATACAGATAGCCGTGTAGATATTTCCATGTTTATACAGATAGCTGTGTAGATATTTACATCCTTATACAAATGGCGGTGTAGATTTTTCCATGATTATATAGATGGCAGTGTAGATATTTCCGTGTTTATAGAGAAGGCGGTGTTGGTATTTCCATGTTTATAGAGATGACGGTGTAGATATTTCGATGTTTATAGAGATAGCGGTGTAGTTATTTACATGTTAATAGGCATAGCGGTGTAGATATTTCCATGTTTATAGAGATAGAGGAGTAGATATTTCCTTGTTTATACAGATAGCGGTGTAGATATTTCCATGTTTATAGAGATAGCGGTGTAGACATTGCCACGTTTATACAGATAGCGGTGTAGATATTTCAATGTTTATAGAGATGGCGGTGTAGATATTTCCATGTTTATACTGATAGCTCTGCAGATATTTCCATCTTTATACAGATGGTGGTGTAGATATTTCCATCCTTATACAGATAGCGGTGTAGATATTTCCATGTTTATACAGATGGCGGTGTAGATATTTCAATGTTTATAGAGATCACGGTGTAGATATTTCCACGTTTATAGAGATAATGATGTAGTTATTTCCATATTAATTGGCATAGCGGTGTAGATATTTCCATGTTTATATAGATGGCGGAGTAGATATTTCCATCTTTATACAGATGTCGGTGTAGGTATTTCCATGTTTATATAGATGGCGGTGTAGATATTTCCATGTTTGTAGAGATAGCGGTGTAGTTATTTCCAAGTTAATAGGCATAGCGGTGTAGATATTTCCATGTTTATAGAGATAGCGGTGTAGACATTTCCACATTTATACAGATAGTGGTGTAGATATTTAAAGCTTTATACAGATGGTGGAGTAGATATTTCCATCCTTATACAGATAGCGGTGTAGATATTACCATGTTTGTACAGATGGCGGAGTAGATATTTCCTTCTTTGTACAGATGGCGGTGCAGATATTTCCATGTTCATAGAGAAGGCGGTGTAGACATTTCCATGTTTATACAGATGGCTGTGTAGATATTTCCACCTTTATACAGATGGTGCTGTTGATATTTCCATGTTTACACAGATAGCCGTGTAGATATTTCCATGTTTATGCAGATAGCGGTGTAGATATTTCCATGTTTCTACAGTTGGTGTTGTAGATATTTCCATGTTTACCCTGAGAGCGGTGTAGACATTTCCATGTTTACAAAGAAAGCGGTGAAGATATTTCCATGTTTATACAGATAGCGGTCTAGATATTTCCATGTTTATAAAGATGGCTGTGTAGCTATTTCCATGTTTATAGAGATAGCGGCGTAGATATTTCCATGTTTACATAGATAGCGGTGTAGGTATTTCCATGTTTACACTGATAGCGGTGTAGATATTTCCAAGTTTATACAGAAAGTGGTGTAGATATTTCCATGTTTATAGAGATATCGGAGTAGATATTTCCATGTTCACACAGATAGAGGTGTAGATATTTCCATGTTTACACATATAGCGGTGTAGATATTTCCAAGTTTATGCAAATAGCGTTGTAGATATTTCCACATTTATGCAGATAGAGGTATAGATATTTCGATGTTTATACAGAGAGCGCTGTAGATTTTTTCGTGTTCCTACAGATGGCGCTGTAGATATTTCCATGTTTATAGAGTTGGCGGTTAAGGCATTTTCATGTTCATACAGATGGCGGAGTAGATATTTCCATGTTTATACAGATAGCAGTGTAGATATTTCCATGTTTACACAGATAGCGGTGTAGATATTTCCATGTTTTTACAGATAGCGGTGAAGATATTTCCATATTTATAGAGTTGGCGGTGTAGATATTTCCATGTTCATACAGATGGCGGTGTAGATATCTCCATGTTTATATAGTTGGCAGTGTAGATATTTCCATGTTCATACAGATGGCGGTGAAGATATTTCTATGTTTATACACATGATGGTGTAGATATTTCCAAGTTTTAAGAGATAGCGGTGTAGATATTTCCATGTTTATACAGATGGCGGTGTAGATATTTCCATACTCATACAGATGGCGGTGTTGATATTTCCATGTGTATAGAGATAGCGGTGTAGGTATTTCCATGTTTACACAGATAGCGGTGTAGATATTTTTATGTTTACACAGATAGCGGTGTAGATATTTCCATGTTTATACAGATAGCGGTGTAGTTATTTCCATGATTATACAGAGAGCGGTGTAAATATTTCCATATTTATAGAGGTGGAGGTGTAGATATCTCCATGTTCATACAGATGGCGTTGAAGATATTTCCATGTTTAGAGAGATAGCGGTGTAGTTATTTCCATGTTTACACAGATAGCGGTGTAGATATTTCCATGTTTATACAGATAGCGTTGTAGATATTTCCATATTTATAGAGTTGGCGGTGTAGATATTTCCATGTTCATACAGATGGCGGTGTAGATATTTCCATATTTATAGAGTTGGCGGTGTAGATATCTCCATGTTCATACAGATGGCGTTGAAGATATTTCCATGTTTAGAGAGATAGCGGTGTAGATATTTCCATGTTTACACAGATAGCGTTGTAGATATTTCCATATTTATAGAGTTGACGGTGTAGATATTTCCATGTTCATACAGATGGCGGTGTAGATATTTCCATGTTTATATAGTTGGCAGTGTAGATATTTCCATGTTCATACAGATGGCGGTGAAGTTATTTCCATGTTTATACACATGACGTTGTAGATATTTCCAAGTTTTAAGAGGTAGCGGTGTAGATATTTCCGTGTTTACACAGATGGCGGTGAAGATATTTCCATGTTTAGAGAGATAGCGGTGTAGATATTTCCATGTTTATACTGATAGCGGTGTAGGTATTTCCATGTTTATACAGATAACGGTGTAGATATTTACATATTCATACAGATGTTTGTGAATATATTTATATGTTTATACAGATTGCGGAGTAGATATTTGCATTTTATAGAGATAGCGGTGTAGATATTTCCATGTTTCTACAGTTGGTGTTGTAGAAATTTCCATGTTTACACAGATAGCGGTGTAGATATTTCCAAGTTTAAGCAGATAGCGGAGTAGATATTTCCACTTTTATGCAGATAGCGGTGAAGATATTTCCATGTTTATGCAGAAAGCGGTGTAGATATTTCCATGTTCCTGGTGATGGCTGTGTAGATATTTCCAAGTTTATACTGATAGTGGTGTAGATATTTCCGTGTTTATAGAGATACCGTTGTACATATTTCCATCTTCCTTCGGTGGGTGGTGTAGATATTTCCATGTTTACACAGATAGCGGTGTAGATATTTCCAAATTTATGCAGATAGCGGTGGAGATATTTCCACTTTTATGCAGATAGCAGTGTAGATATTTCCATGTTTATACAGAAAGCGGTGTAGATAATTCCATGTTCCTACAGATTGCGCTGTAGATATTTCCATGTTTATAGAGTTGGCGGTTTAGACATTTCCATATTCATGCAGATGGCAGTGTAGATATTTCCGTGTTAATACAGATAGCAGTGTAGATATTTCCTTCTTTATACACGTAACGGTGTAGGTATTTCCATGTTTATACAGATGGCGGTGTAGATATTTCCATACTCATACAGATGGCGGTGTAGATATTTCCATGTGTATAGAGATAGCGGTGTAGGTATTTCCATGTTTACACAGATAGCGGTGTAGATATTTTTATGTTTACACAGATAGCAGTGTAGATATTTCCATGTTTATACAGATAGCGGTGTAGTTATTTCCATGTTTATACAGAGAGCGGTGTAGATATTTCCATATTTATAGAGGTGGAGGTGTAGATATCTCCATGTTCATACAGATGGCGTTGAAGATATTTCCATGTTTAGAGAGATAGCGGTGGAGATATTTCCATGTTTACACAGATAGCGGTGTAGATATTTCCATGTTTATACAGATAGCGTTGTAGATATTTCCATATTTATAGAGTTGGCGGTGTAGATATTTCCATGTTCATACAGATGGCGGTGTAGATATTTCCATGTTTATATAGTTGGCAGTGTAGATATTTCCATGTTCATACAGATGGCGGTAAAGTTATTTCCATGTTTATACACATGACGTAGATATTTCCAAGTTTTAAGAGGAAGCGGTGTAGATATTTCCGTGTTTACACAGATGGCGGTGAAGATATTTCCATGTTTAGAGAGATAGCGGTGTAGATATTTCCATGTTTATACTGATAGCGGTGTAGATATTTCCATTTTTATACAGATAACGGTGTAGATATTTACATATTCATACAGATGGTTGTGTATATATTTATATGTTTATACAGATTGAGGAGTAGATATTTCCATGTTTATATAGATAGCGGTGTAGATATTTCCATGTTTCTACAGTTGGTGTTGTAGATATTTCCATGTTTACACAGATAGCGGTGTAGATATTTCCAAGTTTAAGCAGATAGCGGAGTTGATATTTCCACTTTTATGCAGATAGCGGTGAAGATATTTCCATGTTTATGCAGAAAGCGGTGTAGATATTTCCAAGTTCCTGCAGATGGCTGTGTAGATATTTCCAAGTTTATAAAGATACTGGTGTAGATATCTCCATGTTGACACACATAGCGTTGTAGATTTTCCATGTTCCTACAGAGGGCGGTGTACATATTTACATGTTTGTAGAGTTGGCGGTTTAGACATTTCCACGTTCATACAGACGGTGGTGTAGATATTTCCATGTTTATACAGATAGCGGTGTGGATATTTCCATCTTTATACACATAATGGTGTAGATCTTTCCATGTTTTTAGAGATAGCGGTGCAGTTATTTCCATGTTTACACAGATAGCGGTGTAGATATTTCCATGTTTATACAGATGACTCTGTAGATATTTCCATGTTTACAGAGATAGCGGTGAAGATATTTCCATGTTTATAGAGATAGCGGTGTAGATATTTCCATGTTTACACAGATAGCGGTGTAGATATTTCCATATTTATACAGAAAGCGGTGTAGATATTTCCATGTTTATAGAGATATCGGTGTAGATATTTCCATGTTTATACAGATAGCAGTGTAGATATTTCCATGCTAATACACATGGCGGTGTAGATATTTCCATGTTCATACAGATGGCGGTGAGGATATTTCCATGTTCATACAGATAGCGGTGTAGATATTTCCATGTTCATAGAGAAAGCGGTGTAGATATTTCCATGTTCAAACAGATAGCGGTGTATGTATTTCCATGTTCATACAGATAGTGGTGTAGATATTTCCATTTTGAAGCAGATAGCGGTGTATATATTTCCATGTTCAAACAGTTAGCGGTGTAGATATTTCCATGTTCATAAAGATAGCGGTGTAGATATTTCCATGTTTATACAGATAGCGGTGAAAATGTATGCATGTTTACACAGATAGCGGTGTAGATATTTCCATGTTCATCCAGATGGCTGTGTAGATATATCCATGTTCATACAGATGGCGGTGAAGATATTTACATGTTCATACAGATAGCGGTGTAGATATTTCCATGTTCATACAGATAGCGGTGTAGATATTTCCATGTTCATACAGATAGCGGTGTATATATTTCCATGTTTACACAGATAGCGGTGTAGATATTAATATGTTTACACAGATCGCGGTGCAGATATTTCCATGTTTATAGAGATAACTGTGTAGATATTTCCATGTTTATACAGATAGCATTGTAGATATTTCCATGCTAATACACATGGCGGTGTAGATATTTCCATGTTCATACAGATGGCGGTGAAGATATTTCCATGTTTATACACATAACAGTGTAGATATTTCCAAGGTTTAAGAGATAGCGGAGCAGATATTTCCATGTATACACAGATAGCGGTATAGATATTTCCATGTTTACACAGATAGCGGTGTATTTTCATGTTTATACAGATAGCGATGTAGATATTTCCATGTGTATACAGAAAGCGGTGTAGATAGTTACATGTTCCTACAGATGGCTGTGTAGATATTTCCAAGTTTATACTGATAGTGGTGTAGATATTTCCGTGTTTATAGAGATACCGTTGTACATATTTCCCTCTTCCTTCGGTGGGTGGTGTAGATATTTCCATGTTTACACAGATAGCGGTGTAGATATTTCCAAATTTATGCAGATAGCGGTGGAGATATTTCCACTTTTATACAGATAGCAGTGTAGATATTTCCATGTTTATACAGAAAGCGGTGTAGATAATTCCATGTTCCTACAGATTGCGCTGTAGATATTTCCATGATTATATACTTGGCAGTGTAGATATTTCCATGTTCATACAGATGGCGGTGAAGATATTTCTATGTTTATACACATGATGGTGTACATATTTCCCAGTTTTAAGAGATAGCGGTGTAGATATTTCCGTTTTTACACAGATAGCAGTGTAGATATTTCCATGTTTACACAGATAGCGGTGTAGATATTTCCATGTTTATTCTGAAAGCGGTGTAGATATTTCCAAGTGTATACAGATAACGGTGTAGATATTTACATATTCCTACAGATCGCTGGGTAGATATTTATATGTTGATACAGATTGTGGAGTAGATATTTCCATGTTTATACAGATAGCGGTGTAGATATTTCCATGTTTTTCAGTTGGTGTTGTAGATATTTCCATGTTTACCCTGATAGCGGTGTAGACATTTCCATGTTTACAAAGAAAGCGGTGAAGATATTTCCATGTTTATACAGATAGCGGTCTAGATATTTCCATGTTTATAAAGATGGCTGTGTAGCTATTTCCATGTTTATAGAGATAGCGGCGTAGATATTTCCATGTTTACATAGATAGCGGTGTAGATATTTCCATGTTTACACAGATAGCGGTGTAGATATTTCCAAGTTTATACAGAAAGCGGTGTAGATATTTCCATGTTTATAGAGATATCGGAGTAGATATTTCCATGTTCACATAGATAGCGGTGTAGATATTTCCATGTTTACACATATAGCGGTGTAGATATTTCCAAGTTTATGCAAATAGCGTTGTAGATATTTCCACAGTTATGCAGATAGAGGTATAGATATTTCGATGTTTATACAGAGAGCGGTGTAGATATTTCCATGTTCCTACAGATGGCGTTGTAGATATTTCCATGTTTATAGAGTTGGCGGTTAAGGCATTTTCATGTTCATACAGATGGCGGAGTAGATATTTCCATGTTTATACAGATAGCGGTGTAGATATTTCCATGTTTACACAGATAGCGGTGTAGATATTTCCATGTTTTTACAGATAGCGGTGAAGATATTTCCATATTTATAGAGTTGGCGGTGTAGATATTTCCATGTTCATAAAGATGGCGGTGTAGATATTTCCATGTTTATATAGTTGGCAGTGTAGATATTTCCATGTTCATACAGATGGCGGTGAGGATATTTCTATGTTTATACACATGATGGTGTAGATATTTCCAAGTTTTAAGAGATAGCGGTGTAGATATTTTCGTGTTTACACAGATAGCGGTGTAGATATTTCCATGTTTACACAGATAGCGGTGTAGATATTTCCATGTTTATACTGATAGCCGTGTAGATATTTCCATGTGTATGCAGATAACGGTGTAGATATTTACATATTCCCACAGATGGCTGTGTAGATATTTATATGTTTATACAGAATGCGGAGTAGATATTTCCATGTTTATAGAGATAGCGGTGTAGATATTTCCATGTTTCTACAGTTGGTGTTGTAGATATTTCCATGTTTACACAGATAGCGGTGTAGATATTTCCAAGTTTATGCAGATAGCGGAGTAGATATTTCCACTTTTATGCAGATAGCGGTGAAGATATTTCCATGTTTATGCAGAAAGCGGTGGAGATATTTCCATGTTCCTGCAGATGGCTGTGTAGATATTTCCAAGTTTATACAGATACTGGTGTAGATATTTCCATGTTGACACACATAGCGTTGTAGATATTTCCATGTTCCTACAGAGGGCGGTGTACATATTTACATGTTTGTAGAGTTGGCGGTTTAGACATTTCCACGTTCATACAGATGGTGGTGTAGATATTGCCATGTTTATACAGATAGCAGTGTGGATATTTCCATCTATATACACATAATGTTGTAGATCTTTCCATGTTTTTAGAGATAGCGGCGTAGTTATTTCCATGTTTACACAGATAGCGGTGTAGAAATTTCCATGTTTATACAGATGACTCTGTAGATATTTCCATGTTTACAGAGATAGCGGTGTAGATATTTCCATGTTTACACAGATAGCGGTGTAGGTATTTCCATATTTATACAGAAAGCGGTGTAGATATTTCCATGTTTATAGAGATATCGGTGTAGATATTTCCATGTTTATACAGATAGCAGTGTAGATATTTCCATGCTAATACACATGGCGGTGAAGATATTTCCATGTTTATACATATAACGGTGTATATATTTCCATATTTACACAGATAGCGGTGTAGATATTTCCATGTTTATACAGATAGGGGTGTAGATATTTCCATGTTCATACAGATGGCGTAGATATTTCCATCTTTATATAGTTGGCAGTGTAGATATTTCCATGTTCATACAGATGGCGGTGAAGTTATTTCCATGTTTATACACATGACGTAGATATTTCCAAGTTTTAAGAGGTAGCGGTGTAGATATTTCCGTGTTTACACAGATGGCGGTGAAGATATTTCGATGTTTAGAGAGATAGCGGTGTATATATTTCCATGTTTATACTGATAGTGGTGTAGATATTTCCATGTTTATACAGATAACGGTGTAGGTATTTACATATTCATACAGATGGTTGTGTATATATATATATGTTTATACAGATTGCGGAGTATATATTTCCACGTTTATAGAGATAGCGGTGTAGATATTTCCATGTTTCTACAGTTGGTGTTGTAGATATTTCCATGTTTACACAGATCGCGGTGTAGATATTTCCAAGTTTAAGAAGACAGAGGAGTAGATATTTCCACTTTTATGCAGATAGCGGTGAAGATATTTCCATGTTTATGCAGAAAGCGGTGTAGATATTTCCATGTTTATACAGATGACGGTGTAGATATTTCCATGTTTATACAGAAGGCGGTGTAGATATTTCCATGTTTATAGAGATGGCAGTGTAGATATTTCCATGTTTATACAGATAGCGGTGTAGATATTTCCATGTTTATACAGATAGCTGTGTAGATATTTACATCTTTATAGAAATGGCGGTGTAGATATTTCCATGTTTATATAGATGGCGGTGTAGATATTTCCATGTTTATAGAGATAACGGTGTAGTTATTTCCATGTTAATAGGCATAGCGGTGTAGATATTTCCATGTTTATAGAGATGGCGGTGTAGATATTTCCATGTTTATAGAGATAGAGCTGTAGATATTTCCTTGTGTATACAGATAACGGTGAAAATATTTCCATGTTTATAGAGATAGCGGTGTAGACATTGCCACGTTTATACAGATAGCGGTGTAGATATTTCCATGTTTATAGAGATGGCGTTGTAGACATTTCCATGTTTATACAGATGGCTGTGTAGATATTTCCACCTTTATACAGATGGTGGTGTAGATATTTCCATGTTTACACAGATAGCCGTGTAGATATTTCCATGTTTATACAGATGGCGGTGTAGATATTTCCATGTTTATATAGATGTCGGTGTAGATATTTCCATCTTTATACAGATGGCGGTGTAGATATTTCCATCTTTATACAGATGGCGGTGTAGGTATTTCCATGTTTATAGAGATGGCGGTGTAGATATTTCCATGTTTATAGAGACAGACGTGTAGATGTTTCCTTGTTTATACAGATAGCGGTGTAGATATTTCCATGTTTATAGAGATAGCGGTGTAGCCATTTCCAAATTTATACAGATAGCCGTGTAGATATTTAAAGGTTCATATAGATGGCGGTGTAGATATTTCCACCCTTATACAGATAGCGGTGTAGATATTTCCATGTTTATACAGATAGCGGTGTAGATATTTCCATATTTATAGAGTTGGAGGTGTAGATATTTCCATATTCATAGAGATGTCGGTGTAGATATTTCCATGTTTATATACTTGGCAGTGTAGATATTTCCATGTTCATACAGATGGCGGTGAAGATATTTCTATGTTTATACACATGATGGTGTACATACTTCCCAGTTTTAAGAGATAGCGGTGTAGATATTTCCGTGTTTACACAGAGAGCAGTGTAGATATTTCCATGTTTACACAGACAGCGGTGTAGATATTTCCATGTTTATACAGATAGCAGTGTAGATATTTCCATATTTATGGAGTTGGCGGTGTAGATATTTCCATGTTCATACTGATGGCGGTGTAGATATTTCCATGTTTATATAGTTGGCAGTGTAGATATTTCCATGTTCATACAGATGGCAGTGAAGTTATTTCCATGTTTATACACATGACGGTGTAGATATTTCCAAGTTTTAAGAGGTAGCGGTGTAGATATTTCCATGTTTACACAGATAGCGGTGTAGATATTTCCGTGTTTACACAGATGGCGGTGTAGATATTTCCATGTTTATAGAGATATCGGTGTAGATATTTCCATGTTCATACAGATGGCGGTGAAGATATTTCCATGTTTATACAGATAACGGTGTATATATTTCCATGTTTACACAGATAGCGGTGTAGATATTTCTATGTTTACACAGATCGCGGTGTAGATATTTCCATGTTTATACAGATAGGGGTGTAGATATTTCCATGTTCATACAGATGGCGTAGATATTTCCATCTTTATATAGATGGCAGTGTAGATATTTCCATGGTCATACAGATGGCGGTGAAGATATTTTCATGTTTATACACATAACGGTGTAGATATTTCCAAGTTTTAAGAGATAGCGGAGTAGATATTTCCATGTATACAGAGATAGCGGTAGAGATATTTCCATGTTTACACAGATTGCGGTGTATTTTCATGTTTATACAGATAGCGATGTAGATATTTCCATGTGTATACAGAAAGCGGTGTAGATAGTTACATGTTCCTACAGATGTCTGTGTACATATTTCCAAGTTTATACTGATAGTGGTGTAGATATTTCCGTGTTTATAGAGATACCGTTGTACATATTTCCATCTTCCTTCGGTGGGTGGTGTAGATATTTCCATGTTTACACAGATAGCGGTGTAGATATTTCCAAGTTTATGCAGGTAGCGGTGGAGATATTTCCACTTTTATGCAGATAGCAGTGTAGATATTTCCATGTTTATACAGAAAGCGGTGTAGATAATTCCATGTTCCTACAGACTGCGCTGTAGATATTTCCATGTTTATAGAGTTGGCGGTTTAGACATTTCCATATTCATGCAGATGGCAGTGTAGATATTTCCGTGTTAATACAGATAGCAGTGTAGATATTTCCTTCTTTATACACGTAACGGTGTAGGTATTTCCATGTTTATACAGATGGCGGTGTAGATATTTCCATACTCATACAGATGGCGGTGTAGATATTTCCATGTGTATAGAGATAGCGGTGTAGGTATTTCCATGTTTACACAGATAGCGGTGTAGATATTTTTATGTTTACACAGAAAGCAGTGTAGATATTTCCATGTTTATACAGATAGCGGTGTAGTTATTTCCATGTTTATACAGAGAGCGGTGTAGATATTTCCATATTTATAGAGTTGGAGGTGTAGATATCTCCATGTTCATACAGATGGCGTTGAAGATACTTCCATGTTTAGAGAGATAGCGGTGGAGATATTTCCATGTTTACACAGATAGCGGTGTAGATATTTCCATGTTTATACAGATAGCGTTGTAGATATTTCCATATTTATAGAGTTGGCGGTGTAGATATTTCCATGTTCATACAGATGGCGGTGTAGATATTTCCATGTTTATATAGTTGGCAGTGTAGATATTTCCATGTTCATACAGATGGCGGTAAAGTTATTTCCATGTTTATACACATGACGTAGATATTTCCAAGTTTTAAGAGGAAGCGGTGTAGATATTTCCGTGTTTACACAGATGGCGGTGAAGATATTTCCATGTTTAGAGAGATAGCGGTGTAGATATTTCCATGTTTATACTGATAGCGGTGTAGATATTTCCATTTTTATACAGATAACGGTGTAGATATTTACATATTCATACAGATGGTTGTGTATATATTTATATGTTTATACAGATTGCGGAGTAGATATTTCCATGTTTATATAGATAGCGGTGTAGATATTTCCATGTTTCTACAGTTGGTGTTGTAGATATTTCCATGTTTACACAGATAGCGGTGTAGATATTTCCAAGTTTAAGCAGATAGCGGAGTAGATATTTCCACTTTTATGCAGATAGCGGTGAAGATATTTCCATGTTTTTGCAGAAAGCGGTGTAGATATTTCCAAGTTCCTGCAGATGGCTGTGTAGATATTTCCAAGTTTATAAAGATACGGGTGTAGATATTTCCATGTTGACACACATAGCGTTGTAGATATTTCCATGTTCCTACAGAAGGCGGTGTACATATTTACATGTTTGTAGAGTTGGCGGTTTAGACATTTCCACGTTCATACAGATGGTGGTGTAGATATTTCCATGTTTACACAGATAGCGGTGTAGATATTTCCATGTTTATACAGATGACTCTGTAGATATTTCCATGTTTACAGAGATAGCGGTGAAGATATTTCCATGTTTATAGAGATAGCGGTGTAGATATTTCCATGTTTACACAGATAGCGGTGTAGATATTTCCATATTTATACAGAAAGCGGTGTAGATATTTCCATGTTTATAGAGATATCGGTGTAGATATTTCCATGTTTATACAGATAGCAGTGTAGATATTTCCATGCTAATACACATGGCGGTGTAGATATTTCCATGTTCCTACAGATGGCGGTGAAGATATTTCCATGTTTATACAGATAACGGTGTATATATTTCCATGTTTACACAGATAGCGGTGTAGATATTAATATGTTTACACAGATCGCGGTGCAGATATTTCCATGTTTATAGAGATAACTCTGTAGATATTTCCATGTTTATACAGATAGCAGTGTAGATATTTCCATGCTAATACACATGGCGGTGTAGATACTTCCATGTTCATACAGATGGCGGTGAAGATATTTCCATGTTTATACACATAACAGTGTAGATATTTCCAAGGTTTAAGAGATAGCGGAGTAGATATTTCCATGTATACACAGATAGCGGTATAGATATTTCCATGTTTACACAGATAGTGGTGTATTTTCATGTTTATACAGATTGCGATGTAGATATTTCCATGTGTATACAGAAAGCGGTGTAGATAGTTACATGTTCCTACAGATGGCTGTGTAGATATTTCCAAGTTTATACTGATAGTGGTGTAGATATTTCCGTGTTTATAGAGATACCGTTGTACATATTTCCCTCTTCCTTCGGTGGGTGGTGTAGATATTTCCATGTTTACACAGATAGCGGTGTAGATATTTCCAAGTTTATGCAGATAGCGGTGGAGATATTTCCACTTTTATGCAGATAGCAGTGTAGATATTTCCATGTTTATACAGAAAGCGGTGTAGATAATTCCATGTTCCTACAGATTGCGCTGTAGATATTTCCATGATTATATACTTGGCAGTGTAGATATTTCCATGTTCATACAGATGGCGGTGAAGATATTTCTATGTTTATACACATGATGGTGTACATATTTCCCAGTTTTAAGAGATAGCGGTGTAGATATTTCCGTTTTTACACAGATAGCAGTGTAGATATTTCCATGTTTACACAGATAGCGGTGTAGATATTTCCATGTTTATACTGAAAGCGGTGTAGATATTTCCAAGTGTATACAGATAACGGTGTAGATATTTACATATTCCTACAGATGGCTGGGTAGATATTTATATGTTGATACAGATTGTGGAGTAGATATTTCCATGTTTATACAGATAGCGGTGTAGATATTTCGATGTTTTTCAGTTGGTGTTGTAGATATTTCCATGTTTACCCTGATAGCGGTGTAGACATTTCCATGTTTACAAAGAAAGCGGTGAAGATATTTCCATGTTTATACAGATAGCGGTCTAGATAATTCCATGTTTATAAAGATGGCTGTGTAGCTATTTCCATGTTTATAGAGATAGCGGCGTAGATATTTCCATGTTTACATAGATAGCGGTGTAGATATTTCCATGTTTACACAGATAGCGGTGTAGATATTTCCAAGTTTATACAGAAAGCGGTGTAGATATTTCCATGTTTATAGAGATATCGGAGTAGATATTTCCATGTTCACATAGATAGCGGTGTAGATATTTCCATGTTTACACATATAGCGGTGTAGATATTTCCAAGTTTATGCAAATAGCGTTGTAGATATTTCCACATTTATGCAGATAGAGGTATAGATATTTCGATGTTTATACAGAGAGCGGTGTAGATATTTCCATGTTCCTACAGATGGCGTTGTAGATATTTCCATGTTTATAGAGTTGGCGGTTAAGGCATTTTCATGTTCATACAGATGGCGGAGTAGATATTTCCATGTTTATACAGATAGCGGTGTAGATATTTCCATGTTTACACCGATAGCGGTGTAGATATTTCCATGTTTTTACAGATAGCGGTGAAGATATTTCCATATTTAAAGAGTTGGCGGTGTAGATATTTCCATGTTCATAAAGATGGCGGTGTAGATATTTCCATGTTTATATAGTTGGCAGTGTAGATATTTCCATGTTCATACAGATGGCGGTGAGGATATTTCTATGTTTATACACTTGATGGTGTAGATATTTCCAAGTTTTAAGAGATAGCGGTGTAGATATTTTCGTGTTTACACAGATAGCGGTGTAGATATTTCCATGTTTACACAGATAGCGGTATAGATATTTCCATGTTTATACTGATAGCGGTGTAGATATTTCCATGTGTATGCAGATAACGGTATAGATATTTACATATTCCTACAGATGGCTGTGTAGATATTTATATGTTTATACAGAATGCGGAGTAGATATTTCCATGTTTATAGAGATAGCGGTGTAGATATTTCCATGTTTCTACAGTTGGTGTTGTAGATATTTCCATGTTTACACAGATAGCGGTGTAGATATTTCCAAGTTTATGCAGATAGCGGAGTAGATATTTCCACTTTTATGCAGATAGCGGTGAAGATATTTCCATGTTTATGCAGAAAGCGGTGGAGATATTTCCATGTTCCTGCAGATGGCTGTGTAGATATTTCCAAGTTTATACAGATACTGGTGTAGATATTTCCATGTTGACACACATAGCGTTGTAGATATTTCCATGTTCCTACAGAGGGCGGTGTACATATTTACATGTTTGTAGAGTTGGCGGTTTAGACATTTCCACGTTCATACAGATGGTGGTGTAGATATTGCCATGTTTATACAGATAGCAGTGTGGATATTTCCATCTATATACACATAATGTTGTAGATCTTTCCAAGTTTTTAGAGATAGCGGCGTAGTTATTTCCATGTTTACACAGATAGCGGTGTAGATATTTCCATGTTTATACAGATGACTCTGTAGATATTTCCATGTTTACAGAGATAGCGGTGTAGATATTTCCATGTTTACACAGATAGCGGTGTAGATATTTCCATATTTATACAGAAAGCGGTGTAGATATTTCCATGTTTATAGAGATATCGGTGTAGATATTTCCATGTTTATACAGATAGCAGTGTAGATATTTCCATGCTAATACACATGGCGGTGTAGATATTTCCATGTTCATACAGATGGCGGTGAAGATATTTCCATGTTTATACAGATAACGGTGTATATATTTCCATGTTTACACAGATAGCGGTGTAGATATTTCCATGTTTATACAGATAGGGGTGTAGATATTTCCATGTTCATACAGATGGCGTAGATATTTCCATCTTTATATAGTTGGCAGTGTAGATATTTCCATGTTCATACAGATGGCGGTGAAGTTATTTCCATGTTTATACACATGACGTAGATATTTCCAAGTTTTAAGAGGTAGCGGTGTATATATTTCCGTGTTTACACAGATGGCGGTGAAGATATTTCGATGTTTAGAGAGATAGCGGTGTATATATTTCCATGTTTATACTGATAGTGGTGTAGATATTTCCATGTTTATACAGATAACGGTGTAGGTATTTACATATTCATACAGATGGTTGTGTATATATATATATGTTTATACAGATTGCGGAGTATATATTTCCATGTTTATAGAGATAGCGGTGTAGATATTTCCATGTTTCTACAGTTGGTGTTGTAGATATTTCCATGTTTACACAGATAGCGGTGTAGATATTTCCAACTTTAAGCAGATAGCGGAGTAGATATTTCCACTTTTATGCAGATAGCGGTGAAGATATTTCCATGTTTATGCAGAAAGCGGTGTAGATATTTCCATGTTTATACAGATGACGGTGTAGATATTTCCATGTTTATACAGAAGGCGGTGTAGATATTTCCATGTTTATAGAGATGGCAGTGTAGATATTTCCATGTTTATACAGATAGCGGTGTAGATATTTCCATGTTTATACAGATAGCTGTGTAGATATTTACATCTTTATAGAAATGGCGGTGTAGATATTTCCATGTTTATATAGATGGCGGTGTAGATATTTCCATGTTTATACAGGTGGCGGTGTAGGTATTTCCATGTTTATACAGATGGCGGTGTAGATATTTCCATGTTTATAGAGATAACGGTGTAGTTATTTCCATGTTAATAGGCATAGCGGTGTAGATATTTCCATGTTTATAGAGATGGCGGTGTAGATATTTCCATGTTTATAGAGATAGAGCTGTAGATATTTCCTTGTGTATACAGATAACGGTGAAAATATTTCCATGTTTATAGAGATAGCGGTGTAGACATTGCCACGTTTATACAGATAGCGGTGTAGATATTTCCATGTTTATAGAGATGGCGTTGTAGACATTTCCATGTTTATACAGATGGCTGTGTAGATATTTCCACCTTTATACAGATGGTGGTGTAGATATTTCCATGTTTACACAGATAGCCGTGTAGATATTTCCATGTTTATACAAATGGCGGTGTAGATATTTCCATGTTTATATAGATGTCGGTGTAGATATTTCCATCTTTATACAGATGGCGGTGTAGATATTTCCATCTTTATACAGATGGCGGTGTAGGTATTTCCATGTTTATAGAGATGGCGGTGTAGATATTTCCATGTTTATAGAGACAGACGTGTAGATGTTTCCTTGTTTATACAGATAGCGGTGTAGATATTTCCATGTTTATAGAGATAGCGGTGTAGCCATTTCCAAATTTATACAGATAGCCGTGTAGATATTTAAAGGTTCATATAGATGGCGGTGTAGATATTTCCACCCTTATACAGATAGCGGTGTAGATATTTCCATGTTTATACAGATAGCGGTGTAGATATTTCCATATTTATAGAGTTGGAGGTGTAGATATTTCCATATTCATAGAGATGGCGGTGTAGATATTTCCATGTTTATATACTTGGCAGTGTAGATATTTCCATGTTCATACAGATGGCGGTGAAGATATTTCTATGTTTATACACATGATGGTGTACATATTTCCCAGTTTTAAGAGATAGCGGTGTAGATATTTCCGTGTTTACACAGATAGCAGTGTAGATATTTCCATGTTTACACAGATAGCGGTGTAGATATTTCCATGTTTATACTGATAGCTGTGTAGATATTTCCATGTGTATACAGGTAACGGTGTAGATATTTACATATTCCTACAGATGACTGTGTAGATATTTATATGTTTATACAGATTGTGGAGTAGATATTTCCATGTTCTTAGAGATAGCGGTGTAGATATTTCCATGTTTCTACAGTTGGTGTGGTAGTTATTTCCATGTATACCCTGATAGTGGTGTAGACTTTTCCATGTTTACAAAGAAATTGGTGTAGATATTTCCATGTTTATACAGATAGCGGTGTAGATATTTCCATGTTTATAAAGATGGCTGTGTAGCTATTTCCATGTTTATAGAGATAGCGGCGTAGATATTTCCATGTTTACATAGATAGCGGTGTAGGTATTTCCATGTTTACACAGATAGCGGTGTAGATATTTCCAAGTTAATACAGAAAGCGGTGTAGATATTTCCATGTTTATGGATATATCGGAGTAGATATTTCCATGTTCACACAGCGGTGTAGATATTTCCATGTTTACACATATAGCGGTGTAGATATTTCCAAGTTTATGCAAATAGCGTTGTAGATATTTCCACTTTTATGCAGATAGAGGTAGAGATATTTCGATGTTTATACAGAGAGCGGTGTAGATATTTCCATGTTCCTACAGATGGCGCTGTAGATATTTCCATGTTTATAGAGTTGGCGGTTAAGGCATTTTCATGTTCATACAGACGGCGGAGTAGATATTTCCATGTTTATACAGATAGTGGTGTAGATATTTCCATGTTTACACAGATAGCGGTGTAGATATTTCCATGTTTTTACAGATAGCGGTGTAGATATTTACATATTTATAGAGTTGGCGGTGTAGATATTTCCATGTTCATACAGATGGCGGTGTAGATATTTCCATGTTTATATAGTTGGCAGTGTAGATATTTCCATGTTCATACAGATGGCGGTGAAGATATTTTTATGTTTATACACATGATGGTGTAGATATTTCCAAGTTTTAAGAGATAGCGGTGTAGATATTTTCGTGTTTACACAGATTGCGGTGTAGATATTTCCATGTTTACACAGATAGCGGTGTAGATATTTCCATGTTTATACTGATAGCGGTGTAGATATTTCCATGTGTATGCAGATAACGGTGTAGATATTTACATATTCCTACAGATGGCTGTGTAGATATTTATATGTTTATACAGATTGCAGAGTAGATATTTCCATGTTTATAGAGATTGCGGTGTAGCCATTTCCAAATTTATACAGATAGCGGTGTAGATATTTAAAGGTTCATACAGATGGTGGTGTAGATATTTCCATCCTTATACAGATAGCGGTGTAGATATTTCCATGTTTATACAGATGGCGGTGTAGATATTTCCACCTTTGTACAGATAGCGGTGTAGTTATTTCCATGTTCATAGAGATGGCGGTGTAGATATTTCCATGTTTATAGGGAAGGTGGTGTAGATATTTCCATGTTTATAGAGATGGCAGAGTAGATATTTCCATGTTTATACAGATGGCAGTGTACATATTTCCATCTCTATACAGATTGCGGTGTCCATATTTCCATGTTCATACAGATGGCGGTGTAGATATTTAAATGTTTTTAGACATGGCGTTGTAGATATTTCCGTGTTTATACAGATAGCGGTATAGATATTTCCATGTTTATACAGTTAGCTGTGTAGATATTTCTATCGTTATACAGATGGCGGTGTAGATATTTCCATGTTCATACAGATGGCGGTGTAGATATTTCCATGTTTATACAGATAGCGGTGTAGATATTTCCATGTTTATAGGGAAAGTGGTGTAGATATTTCCATGTTTATAGAGATGGCAGTGTAGATATTTCCATGTTTATACAGATAGCGGTATAGATATTTCCATGTTTATACAGATATCTGTGTAGATATTTACATCTTTATACAAATGGCGGTGTAGATATTTCCATGTTTATATAGATGGCGGTGTAGATATTTCCATCTTTATACAGATGGCGGTGTAGGTATTTCCATGTTTATAGAGGTGGCGGTGTAGATATTTCCATGTTTATAGAGATAGCGGTGTAGTTATTTCCATGTTAATAGGCATAGCGGTGTAGATATTTCCATGTTTATAGAGATAGAGGTGTAGATATTTCCTTGTGTATACAGATAGCGGTGAAAATATTTCCATGTTTATAAAGATAGCTGTGTAGACATTGCCACGTTTATACAGATAGCGGTGTAGATATTTCCATGTTTATAGAGATGGCGGTGTAGATATTTCCATGTTTCTACAGATGGCTGTGTAGATATTTCCACCTTTATACAGATGGTGGTGTAGATATATCCATGTTTATACAGATAGCGGTTTAGATATTTCCATGTTTATACAGATGGCAGTGTAGATATTTCCATGTTAATAGAGATGGCGGTGTAGATATTTCCATGTTCATAGAGATAACGGTGTAGTTATTTCCAAGTTAATAGGCATAGCGGTGTAGATATTTCCATGTTTATAAAGAAAGAGGTGTAGATATTTCCTTGTTTATACAGATAGCGTTGTAGATATTTCCATGTTTATAGAGATAGTTGTGTAGACATTTCCACTTTTATACCGATAGTGGTGTAGATATTTAAAGCTTCATACAGATGCTGGTGTAGATATTTCCATCCTTATACAGATAGCAGTGTAGATATTTCCGTGTTTGTACAGATGGCGGTGTAGATATTTCCATCTTTATGCAGATGGCGGTGTAGATATTTCCATGTTTTTAGATATGGCTGTGTAGATATTTCCATGTTTATACAGATAGCGGTGTAGATATTTCCATGTTTATACAGTGAGCTGTGTAGATATTTCCATCGTTATACAGAAGGCGGTGTAGATATTTCCATGTTCATACAGATGGAGGTGTAGATATTTCCATGTTTATACAGATGACGGTGTAGATATTTCCATGTTTATACAGAAGGCGGTGTAGATATTTCCATGTTTATAGAGATGGCAGTGTAGATATTTCCATGTTTATACAGATAGCTTTGTAGATATTTCTATGTTTATACAGATACCTGTGTAGATATTTACATCTTTATACAAATGTCGGTGTAGATATTTCCATGTTTATATAGATGGCGGTGTAGATATTTCCATCTTTATACAGATGGCGGTCTAGGTATTTCCATGTTTATAGAGATGGCGGTGTAGATATTTCCATGTTTATAGTGATAGCGGTGTAGTTATTTCCATGTTAATAGGCATAGCGGTGTAGATATTTCCATGTTTATAGAGATGGCGGTGTAGATATTTCCATGTTTATAGACATAGAGTTGTAGATATTTCCTTGTTCATACAGATAGCGGTGAAAGTATTTCTATGTTTATAGAGATAGCGTTGTAGACATTGCCACGTTTATACAGATAGCGGTGCAGATATTTCCATGTTTATAGAGATGGCGGTGTAGACATTTCCATGTTTATAAAGATGGCTGTGTAGATATTTCCACCTTTATTCAGATGGTGGTGTAGATATTTCCATGTTTACACAGATAGCGGTGTAGATATTTCCATGTTTATACAGATGGCGTTGTAGATATTTCCATGTTTATAGAGATGGTGGTGTAGATATTTCCATGTTTATAGAGATAAAGGTGTAGACATTTCCACGTTTATACAGTAAGCGGTGTAGATATATCCATGTTCATACAGATGGCGGTGTAGATATTTCCATCCTTATACAGATAGCGTTGTGGATATTTCCATGTTTATACAGATGGCTGTGTAGATATTTCCATGTTTATGGAGATGGCGGTGTAGATATTTACCATGTTTATAGAGATAGAGGTTTAGATGTTTCCTTGTTTATACAGATAGCGGTGTAGATATTTCAATGTTTATAAAGATAGCGGTGTAGCCATTTCCAAATTTATACAGATAGCGGTGGAGATATTTAAAGGTTCATACAGATGATGGTGTAGATATTTCCATCCTTATACAGATAGCGGTTTAGATATTTCCATGTTTATACAGATGGCGTTGTAGATATTTCCATCTGTATACAGATGGCGGTGTAGATATTTCCATGTTCGTAGACATGGCAGTGTAGATATTTCCATGTTTACAGAGATAGAGGTGTAGATATTTCCTTGTTTATAGAGATAGCGGTGTAGATATTTCCATGTTTATACAGATGGCGGTGTAGATATTTCCATCTCTATACAGATGGCGGTGTACATATTTCCATGTTCATACAGATGGCGGTGTAGATATTTCCATGTTTTTAGACGTGGCGTTGTAGATATTTCCATGTTTATACAGATAGCAGTGTAGATAATTCCATGTTTATACAGTTAGCTGTGTAGATATTTCCTTCGTTATACAGATGGCGGTGTAGATATATCCATGTTTATACAGATAGCAGTGTAGATATTTCCATCTTTATACAGATGGCGGTGTAGATATTTCCATCTTTATACAGATGGCGGTGTAGGTATTTCCATGTTTATAGAGATGGCGGTGTAGATATTTCCATGTTTATAGAGACAGACGTGTAGATGTTTCCTTGTTTATACAGATAGCGGTGTAGATATTTCCATGTTTATACAGATAGCGGTGTAGATATTTCCATATTTATAGAGTTGGAGGTGTAGATATTTCCATGTTCATAGAGATGGCGGTGTAGATATTTCCATGATTATATACTTGGTGGTGTAGATATTTCCATGTTCATACAGATGGCGGTGAAGATATTTCTATGTTTATACACATGATGGTGTACATATTTCCCAGTTTTAAGAGATAGCGGTGTAGATATTTCCGTTTTTACACAGATAGCAGTGTAGATATTTCCATGTTTACACAGATAGCGGTGTAGATATTTCCATGTTTATACTGATAGCGGTGTAGATATTTCGAAGTGTATACAGACAACGGTGTAGATATTTACATATTCCTAAAGATGGCTGGGTAGATATTTATATGTTGATACAGATTGTGGAGTAGATATTTCCATGTTTATACAGATAGCGGTGTAGATATTTCCATGTTTTTCAGTTGGTGTTGTAGATATTTCCATGTTTAACCTGATAGCGGTGTAGACATTTCCATGTTTACAAAGAAAGCGGTGAAGATATTTCCATGTTTATACAGATAGCGGTCTAGATATTTCCATGTTTATAAATATGGCTGTGTAGCTATTTCCATGTTTATAGAGATAGCGGCGTAGATATTTCCATGTTTACATAGATAGCGGTGTAGATATTTCCATGTTTACACAGATAGCGGTGTAGATATTTCCAAGTTTATACAGAAAGCGGTGTAGATTTTTCCATGTTTATAGAGATATCGGAGTAGATATTTCCATGTTCACATAGATAGCGATGTAGATATTTCCATGTTTACACATATAGCGGTGTAGATATTTCCAAGTTTATGCAAATAGCGTTGTAGATATTTCAACATTTATGCAGATAGAGGTATAGATATTTCGATGTTTATACAGAGAGCGGTGTAGATATTTCCATGTTCCTACAGATGGCGCTGTAGATATTTCCATGTTTATAGAGTTGGCGGTTAAGGCATTTTCATGTTCATACAGATGGCGGAGTAGATATTTCCATGTTTATACAGATAGCGGTGTAGATATTTCCATCTTTACACAGATAGCGGAGTAGATATTTCCATGTTTTTACAGATAGCGGTGAAGATAATTCCATATTTATAGAGTTGGCGGTGTAGATATTTCCATGTTCATACAGATGGCGGTGAGGATATTTCTATGTTTATACACATGATGGTGTAGATATTTCCAAGTTGTAAGAGATAGCGGTGTAGATATTTTCGTGTTTACACAGATAGCGGTGTAGATATTTCCATGTTTACACAGATAGCGGTGTAGATATTTCCATGTTTATACTGATAGCGGTGTAGATATTTCCATGTGTATGCAGATAACGTTGTAGATATTTACATATTCCTACAGATGGCTGTGTAGATATTTATATGTTTATACAGAATGCGGAGTAGATATTTCCCTGTTTATAGAGATAGCGGTGTAGATATTTCCATGTTTCTACAGTTGGTGTTGTAGATATTTCCATGTTTACACAGATAGCGGTGTAGATATTTCCATGTTTATGCAGATAGCGGAGTAGATATTTCCTCTTTTATGCAGATAGCGGTGAAGATATTTCCATGTTTATGCAGAAAGCGGTGGAGATATTTCCATGTTCCTGCAGATGGCTGTGTAGATATTTCCAAGTTTATACAGATACTGGTGTAGATATTTCCATGTTTACACACATAGCGTTGTAGATATTTCCATGTTCCTACAGAGGGCGGTGTACATATTTACATGTTTGTAGAGTTGGCGGTTTAGACATTTCCACGTTCATACAGATGGTGGTGTAGATATTTCCATGTTTATACAGATAGAGGTGTGGATATTTCCATCTTTATACACATAATGTTGTAGATCTTTCCATGTTTTTAGAGATAGCGGCGTAGTTATTTCCATGTTTACACAGATAGCGGTGTAGATATTTCCATGTTTACACAGATAGCGGTGTAGATATTTCCATATTTGTACAGAAAGCGGTGTAGATATTTCCATGTTTATAGAGATATCGGTGTAGATATTTCCATGTTTATACAGATAGCAGTGTAGATATTTCCATGCTAATACACATGGCGGTGTAGATATTTCTATGTTCATACAGATGGCGGTGAAGATATTTCCATGTTTATACAGATAACGGTGTATATATTTCCATGTTTACACAGATAGCGGTGTAGATATTTCTATGTTTACACAGATAGCGGTGTAGATATTTCCATGTTTATACAGGTAGGGGTGTAGATATTTCCATGTTCATACAGATGGCGTAGATATTTCCATCTTTATATAGTTGGCAGTGTAGATATTTCCATGTTCATACAGATGGCGGTGAAGATATTTCCATGTTTATACACATAACGGTGTAGATATTTCCAAGTTTTAAGAGATAGCGGAGTAGATATTTCCATGTATACACAGATAGCGGTAGAGATATTTCCATGTTTACACAGATAGCGGTGTATTTTCATGTTTATACAGATAGCGATGTAGATATTTCCATGGGTATACAGAAAGCGCTGTAGATAGTTACATGTTCCTACAGATGTCTGTGTAGATATTTCCAAGTTTATACTGATAGTGGTGTAGATATTTCCGTGTTTATAGAGATACCGTTGTACATATTTCCATCTTCCTTCTGTGGGTGGTGTTGATATTTCCATGTTTACACAGATAGCGGTGTAGATATTTCCAAGTTTATGCAGATAGCGGTGGAGATATTTCCACTTTTATGCACATAGAAGTGTAGATATTTCCATGTTTATACAGAAAGCGGTGTAGATAATTCCATGTTCCTACAGATTGCGCTGTAGATATTTCCATGTTTATAGAGTTGGCGGTTTAGACATTTCCATATTCATGCAGATGGCAGTGTAGATATTTCCGTGTTCATACAGATAGCAGTGTAGATATTTCCATCTTTATACACGTAACGGTGTAGATATTTCCATGTTTATACAGATGGCGGTGTAGATATTTCCATGTTTACACAGATAGCGGTGTAGATATTTCCATGTTTACACAGATAGCGGTGTAGATATTTCCATGTTTATACTGATAGCGGTGTAGATATTTCCATGTGTATGCAGATAACGTTGTAGATATTTACATATTCCTACAGATGGCTGTGTAGATATTTATATGTTTATACAGAATGCGGAGTAGATATTTCCCTGTTTATAGAGATAGCGGTGTAGATATTTCCATGTTTCTACAGTTGGTGTTGTAGATATTTCCATGTTTACACAGATAGCGGTGTAGATATTTCCAAGTTTATGCAGATAGCGGAGTAGATATTTCCTCTTTTATGCAGATAGCGGTGAAGATATTTCCATGTTTATGCAGAAAGCGGTGGAGATATTTCCATGTTCCTGCAGATGGCTGTGTAGATATTTCCAAGTTTATACAGATACTGGTGTAGATATTTCCATGTTTACACACATAGCGTTGTAGATATTTCCATGTTCCTACAGAGGGCGGTGTACATATTTACATGTTTGTAGAGTTGGCGGTTTAGACATTTCCACGTTCATACAGATGGTGGTGTAGATATTTCCATGTTTATACAGATAGAGGTGTGGATATTTCCATCTTTATACACATAATGTTGTAGATCTTTCCATGTTTTTAGAGATAGCGGCGTAGTTATTTCCATGTTTACACAGATAGCGGTGTAGATATTTCCATGTTTACACAGATAGCGGTGTAGATATTTCCATATTTGTACAGAAAGCGGTGTAGATATTTCCATGTTTATAGAGATATCGGTGTAGATATTTCCATGTTTATACAGATAGCAGTGTAGATATTTCCAAGCTAATACACATGGCGGTGTAGATATTTCTATGTTCATACAGATGGCGGTGAAGATATTTCCATGTTTATACAGATAACGGTGTATATATTTCCATGTTTACACAGATAGCGGTGTAGATATTTCTATGTTTACACAGATAGCGGTGTAGATATTTCCATGTTTATACAGATAGGGGTGTAGATATTTCCATGTTCATACAGATGGCGTAGATATTTCCATCTTTATATAGTTGGCAGTGTAGATATTTCCATGTTCATACAGATGGCGGTGAAGATATTTCCATGTTTATACACATAACGGTGTAGATATTTCCAAGTTTTAAGAGATAGCGGAGTAGATATTTCCATGTATACACAGATAGCGGTAGAGATATTTCCATGTTTACACAGATAGCGGTGTATTTTCATGTTTATACAGATAGCGATGTAGATATTTCCATGGGTATACAGAAAGCGCTGTAGATAGTTACATGTTCCTACAGATGTCTGTGTAGATATTTCCAAGTTTATACTGATAGTGGTGTAGATATTTCCGTGTTTATAGAGATACCGTTGTACATATTTCCATCTTCCTTCTGTGGGTGGTGTTGATATTTCCATGTTTACACAGATAGCGGTGTAGATATTTCCAAGTTTATGCAGATAGCGGTGGAGATATTTCCACTTTTATGCACATAGAAGTGTAGATATTTCCATGTTTATACAGAAAGCGGTGTAGATAATTCCATGTTCCTACAGATTGCGCTGTAGATATTTCCATGTTTATAGAGTTGGCGGTTTAGACATTTCCATATTCATGCAGATGGCAGTGTAGATATTTCCGTGTTCATACAGATAGCAGTGTAGATATTTCCATCTTTATACACGTAACGGTGTAGATATTTCCATGTTTATACAGATGGCGGTGTAGATATTTCCATACTCATACAGATGGCGGTGTAGATATTTCCATGTGTATAGAGATAGCGGTGTAGGTATTTCCATGTTTACACAGATAGCGGTGTAGATATTTTTATGTTTACACAGATAGCGGTGTAGATATTTCCATGTTTATACAGATAGCGGTGTTGTTATTTCCATGTTTATACAGAGAGCGGTGTAGATATTTCCATATTTATAGAGTTGGAGGTGTAGATATCTCCATGTTCATACAGATGGCGTTGAAGTTATTTCCATGTTTAGAGAGATAGCGGTGTACATATTTCCGTGTTTACACAGATAGCGGTGTAGATATTTCCATGTTTATACAGATAGCGGTGTAGATATTTCCATATTTATAGAGTTGGTGGTGTAGATATTTCCATGTTCATACAGATGGCGGTGTAGATATTTCCATGTTTATATAGTTGGCAGTGTAGATATTTCCATGTTCATACAGATGGCGGTGAAGTTATTTCCATGTTTATACACATGACGTAGATATTTCCATGTTTTAAGAGGTAGCGGTGTAGATATTTCCGTGTTTACACAGATGGCGGTGAAGATATTTCGATGTTTAGAGAGATAGCGGTGTATATATTTCCATGTTTATACTGATAGTGGTGTAGATATTTCCATGTTTATACAGATAACGGTGTAGATATTTACATATTCATACAGATGGTTGTGTATATATATATTTGTTTATACAGATTGCGGAGTAGATATTTCCATGTTTATAGAGATAGCGGTGTAGATATTTCCATGTTTCTACAGTTGGTGTTGTAGATATTTCCATGTTTACACAGATAGCGGTGTAGATATTTCCAAGTTTAAGCAGATAGCGGAGTAGATATTTCCACTTTATGCAGATAGCGGTGAAGATATTTCCATGTTTATACAGATGACGGTGTAGATATTTCCATGTTTATACAGAAGGCGGTGCAGATATTTCCATGTTTATAGAGATGGCAGTGCAGATATTTCCATGTTTATACAGATAGCGGTGTAGATATTTCCATGTTTATACAGATAGCTGTGTAGATATTTACATCTTTATAGATATGGCGGTGTAGATATTTCCATGTTTATATAGATGGCGGTGTAGATATTTCCATGTTTATACAGGTGGCGGTGTAGGTATTTCCATGTTTATAGAGATGGCAGTGTAGATATTTCCATGTTTATAGAGATAACGGTGTAGTTATTTCCATGTTAATAGGCATTGCAGTGTAGATATTTCCATGTTTATAGAGATGGCGGTGTAGATATTTCCATGTTTATAGAGATAGAGGTGTAGATATTTCCTTGTGTATACAGATAACGGTGAAAATATTTCCATGTTTATAGAGATAGCGGTGTAGACATTGCCATGTTTATACAGATAGCTGTGTAGATATTTCCATGTTTATAGAGATGGCGTTGTAGACATTTCCATGTTTATACAGATGGCTGTGTAGATATTTCCACCTTTATACAGATGGTGGTGTAGATATTTCCATGTTTACACAGATAGCCGTGTAGATATTTCCATGTTTATACAGATGGCGGTGTATATATTTCCATGTTTATATAGATGTCGGTGTAGATATTTCCAACTTTATACTGATGGCGGTGTAGATATTTCCATCTTTATACAGATGGCGGTGTAGGTATTTCCATGTTTATAGAGATGGCGGTGTAGATATTTCCATGTTCATAGAGATGGCGGTGTAGATATTTCCATGTTTACAGAGATAGAGGTGTAGATATTTCCTTGTTTATAGAGATAGCGGTGTAGATATTTCCATGTTTATACAGATGGCTGTGTAGACATTTCCATCTCTATACAGATGGCGGTGTACATATTTCCATGTTCATACAGATGGCGGTGTAGATATTTCCATGTTTTTAGATATGGCGGTGTAGATATTTCCATATTTATACAGATAGCGGTGTAGATATTTCCATGTTTATACAGTTAGCTGTGTAGATATTTCCATCGTTATACAGAAGGCGGTGTAGATATTTCCATGTTCATACAGATGGAGGTGTAGATATTTCCATGTTTATACAGATACCTGTGTAGATATTTACATCTTTATACAAATGGCGGTGTAGATATTTCCATGTTTATATAGATGGCGGTGTAGATATTTCCATCTTTATACAGATGGCGGTCTAGGTATTTCCATGTTTATAGAGATGGCGGTGTAGATATTTCCATGTTTAGAGACAGACGTGTAGATGTTTCCTTGTTTATACTGATAGCGGTGTAGATATTTCCATGTTTATAGAGATAGCGGTGTAGCCATTTCCAAATTTATACAGATAGCCGTGTGGATATTTAAAGGTTTATATAGATGGCGGTGTAGATATTTCCACCCTTATACAGATAGCGGTGTAGATATTTCCATGCTTATACAGATAGCGGTGTAGATATTTCCATATTTATAGAGTTGGAGGTGTAGATATTTCCATATTCATAGAGATGGCGGTGTAGATATTTCCATGTTTATATACTTGGCAGTGTAGATATTTCCATGTTCATACAGATGTCGGTGAAGATATTTCTATGTTTATACACATGATGGTGTACATATTTCCCAGTTTTAAGAGATAGCGGTGTAGATATTTCCGTGTTTACACAGATAGCAGTGTAGATATTTCCATGTTTACACAGATAGCGGTGTAGATATTTCCATGTTTATACTGATAGCTGTGTAGATATTTCCATGTGTATACAGATAACGGTGTAGATATTTACATATTCCTACAGATGGCTGTGTAGATATTTATATATTTATACAGATTGTGGAGTAGATATTTCCATGTTCCTAGAGATAGCGGTGTAGATATTTCCATGTTTCTACAGTTGGTGTTGTAGGTATTTCCATGAATACCCTGATATTGGTGTAGACATTTCCATGTTTACAAAGAAATCGGTGTAGATATTTCCATGTTTATGCAGATAGCGGTGTAGATATTTCCATGTTTATAAAGATGGCTGTGTAGCTATTTCCATGTTTATAGAGATAGCGGCGTAGATATTTCCATGTTTACATAGATAGCGGTGTAGATATTTCCATGTTTACACAGATAGCGGTGTAGATATTTCCAAGTTTATACAGAAAGCGGTGTAGATATTTCCATGTTTATAGAGATATCGGAGTAGATATTTCCATGTTCACACAGCGGTGTAGATATTTCCATGTTTACACACATAGCGGTGTAGATATTTCCAAGTTTATGCAAATAGCGTTGTAGATATTTCCACTTTTATGCAGATTGTGGTAGAGATATTTCGATGTTTTTACAGAGAGCGGTGTAGATATTTCCATGTTCCCACAGATGGCGCTGTAGATATTTCCACGTTTATAGAGTTGGCGGTTAAGGCATTTTCATGTTCATACAGATGGCGGAGTAGATATTTCCATGTTTATACAGATAGCGGTGTAGATATTTCCATGTTTACACAGATAGCGGTGTAGATATTTCCATGTTTTTACAGATAGCGGTGTAGATATTTCCATATTTATAGAGTTGGCGGTGTAGACATTTCCATGTTCATACAGATGGCGGTGTAGATATTTCCATGTTTATATAGTTGGCAGTGTAGATATTTCCATGTTCATACAGATGGCGGTGAAGATATTTCTATGTTTATACACATGATGGTGTAGATATTTCCAAGTTTTAAGAGATAGCGGTGTAGATATTTTCGTGTTTACACAGATAGCGGTGTAGATATTTCCATGTTTACACAGATAGCGGTGTAGATATTTCCATGTTTATACTGATAGCGGTGTAGGTATTTCCATGTGTATGCAGATAACGGTGTAGATATTTACATATTCCTACAGATGGCTGTGTAGATATTTATAAGTTTATACAGATTGCAGAGTAGTTATTTCCATGTTTATAGAGATAGCGGTGTAGCCATTTCCAAATTTATACAGATAGCGGTGTAGATATTTAAAGGTTCATACAGATGTTGGTGTAGATATTTCCATCCTTATACAGATAGCGGTGTAGATATTTCCATGTTTATACAGATGGCGGTGTAGATATTTCCACCTTTATACAGATAGCGGTGTAGTTATTTCCATGTTCATAGAGATGGCGGTGTAGATATTTCCATGTTTACAGAGATAGAGGTGTAGATATTTCCTTGTTTATAGAGATAGCGGTGTAGATATTTCCATGTTTATACAGATGGCGGTGTAGATATTTCCATCTCTATACAGATGGCGGTGTACATATTTCCATGTCCATACAGATGGCGGTGTAGATATTTCCATGTTTTTAGACGTGGCAGTGTAGATATTTCCATGTTTATACAGATAGCAGTGTAGATATTTCCATGTTTATACAGTTAGCTGTGTAGGTATTTCCTTCGTTATACAGATGGCGGTGTAGATATTTCCATGTTCATACAGATGGAGGTGTAGATATTTCCATGTTGATACAGATGACGGTGTAGATATTTCCATATTTATACAGAAGGCGGTGTAGATATTTCCATGTTTATAGAGATGGCAGCGTAGATATTTCCATGTTTACACAGATAGCTGTGTTGATATATCCATGTTTATGCAGATAGCTGTGTAGATATTTAAATCTTTATGCAAATGGCGGTGTAGGTATTTCCATGTATATATAGATGGCGGTGTAGATATTTCCATCTTTATACAGATGGCGGTGTAGATATTTCCATCTTTATACAGATGGCGGTGTAGGTATTTCCATGTTTATAGAGATGGCGGTGTAGATATTTCCATGTTTATAGAGACAGATGTGTAGATGTTTCCTTGTTTATACAGATAGCGGTGTAGATATTTCCATGTTTATAGAGATAGCGGTGTAGCCATTTCCAAATTTATACAGATAGCCGTGTAGATATTTAAAAGTTCATACAGATGGCGGTGTTGGTATTTCCATCCTTATACAGATAGCGGTGTAGATATTTCCATGTTTATACAGTTAGCTGTGTAGATATTTCCTTCGTTATACAGATGGCGGTGTAGATATTTCCATGTTCATACAGATGGAGGTGTAGATATTTCCATGTTGATACAGATGACGGTGTAGATATTTCCATGTTTATACAGAAGGCGGTGTAGATATTTCCATGTTTATAGAGATGGCAGCGTAGATATTTCCATGTTTACACAGATAGCTGTGTAGATATATCCATGTTTATGCAGATAGCTGTGTAGATATTTACATCTTTATGCAAATGGCGGTGTAGGTATTTCCATGTATATAAAGATGGCGGTGTAGATATTTCCATCTTTATACAGATGGCGGTGTAGATATTTCCATCTTTATACAGATGGCGGTGTAGGTATTTCCATGTTTATAGAGATGGCGGTGTAGATATTTCCAAGTTTTAAGAGATAGCGGTGTAGATATTTTCGTGTTTACACAGATAGCGGTGTAGATATTTCCCTGTTTACACAGATAGCGGTGGAGATATTTCCACTTTTATGCAGATAGCAGTGTAGATATTTCCATGTTTATACAGAAAGCGGTGTAGATAATTCCATGTTCCTACAGATTGCACTGTAGATATTTCCATGTTTATAGAGTTGGTGGTTTAGACATTTCCATATTCATGAAGATGGCAGTGTAGATATTTCCGTGTTCATACAGATAGCAGTGTAGATATTTCCATCTTTATACACGTAACGGTGTAGATATTTCCATGTTTATACAGATGGCGGTGTAGATATTTCCATACTAATACAGATGGCGGTGTAGATATTTCCATGTGTATTGAGATAGCGGTGTAGGTATTTCCATGTTTACACAGAGAGCGGTGTAGATATTTTTATGTTTACACAGATAGCGGTGTAGATATTTCCATGTTTATACAGATAGCGGTGTTGTTATTTCCATGTTTATACAGAGAGCGGTGTAGATATTTCCGTATTTATAGAGTTGGAGGTGTAGATATCTCCATGTTCATACAGATGGCGTTGAAGATATTTCCATGTTTAGAGAGATAGCGGTGTAGATATTTCCATGTTTACACAGATAGCGGTGTAGATATTTCCATGTTTATACAGATAGCGGTGTAGATATTTCCATATTTATGGAGTTGGCGGTGTAGATATTTCCATGTTCATACAGATGGCGGTGTAGATATTTCCATGTTTATATAGTTGGCAGTGTAGATATTTCCATGTTCATACAGATGGCGGTGAAGTTATTTCCATGTTTATACACATGACGGTGTAGATATTTCCAAGTTTTAAGAGGTAGCGGTGTGGATATTTCCGTGTTTACACAGATGGTGGTGAAGATATTTCCATGTTTAGACAGATAGCGGTGTAGATATTTCCATGTTTATACTGATAGCGGTGTAGATATTTCCATGTTTATACAGATAACGGTGTAGATATTTACATATTCATACAGATGGTTGTGTATATGTTTATATGTTTATACAGATTGCGGAGTAGATATTTCCATGTTTATAGAGATAGCTGTGTAGATATTTCCATGTTTCTACAGTTGGTGTTCTAGATATTTCCATGTTTACACAGATAGCGGTGTAGATATTTCCAAGTTTAAGCAGATAGCGGAGTAGATATTTCCACTTTTATGCAGATAGCGGTGAAGATATTTCCATGTTTATACAGAAAGCGGTGTAGATATTTCCATGTTCCTGGAGATGGCTGTATAGATATTTCCAAGTTTATACAGATAGTGGTGTAGATATTTCCATGTTTACAAAGATAGCATTGTAGACGTTTCCATTTTTAAACAGATAGCGGTGTAGATATTTCCATGCTTATAGAGATACCGGTGTAGATATTTCCAGGTTTCTATAGATTGCAGTGTAGATATTTCCACGTTTATATAGATGGCTGTGTAGATATTTCCATGTTTAGACAGATAGCGGTGTAGATATTTCCATGTTTATACAGATAGCGGTGTAGATATTAACATGTTTGCACAGATAGCGGTGTAGATATTTCCATGTTTACCCAGATAGCGGAGTAGATATTTCCATGTTTATACAGATAGCGGTGTAGATATTTCCATGTTTACACAGATAACGGTGAAGATATTTACATGTTCCTACAGATGGCTGTGTAGATATTTCCAGGTTTATACAGATAGCAGTGTAGATATTTCCGTGTTTTTAGAGATAGCCGTGTAGTTATTTCCATGTAAATAGGCATAGCGGTGTAGATATTTCCATGTTTATATAGATAGAGGTGTAGATATTTCCTAGTTTATAGAGACAGCGGTGTAGATATTTCCATGTTTATAGAGATAGCGGTGTAGATATTTCCATCCTTATACAGATAGCCGTGTAGATATTTCCAAGTTTATACAGATGTTTGTGTAGATATTTCCATGTTTATACAGATGGCGGTGTAGATATTTCCATCTTTATACACATGGCGGAGTAGATTTTTCCATGTTCATACAGATGGCGGTGTAGATATTTCCATGTTTATAGAGATGGTGGTGTATATATTTCCATGTTTATACAGATGGCGGTGTCGATATTTCCATGTTTATACAGATGGCGGTGTAGATATTTCCATATTTATACAGATGGCGGTGTAGATATTTCCATGTTCTTACACATGGCGGTGGAGATATTTCCATCTTTATACAGATGGCAGTGTAGATATTTCCAATTTATAGAGATGGCAGTGTAGATATTTCCATGTTCATACAGATGGCGGTTGTAGATATTTCCATGCTTATACAGATGGCGGTGTAGATATTTCCATGTTTATACAGATGACGGTGTAGATATTTCCATCTTTATACAGATGGCGGTGTAGATATTTCCATGTTCATACAGATGGCGGTGTAGATATTTCCATGTTTATAGAGATGGCGGTATAGATATTTCCATGTTTATACAGGTGGCGGTGTAGATATTTCCATGTTCATACACAAGGCGGTGTAGATATTTCCATCTTTATACAGATGGCTGTGTAGATATTTCCATGTTTATAGAGATAGCGGTGTAGACATTGCCACGTTTATACAGATAGCGGTGTAGATATTTCCATGTTTATAAAGATGGCGGTGTAGATATTTCCATGTTTATACAGATGGCAGTGTAGACATTTCCAAGTTTTTACAGTAAGCGGTGTAGACATATCCATATTCATACAAATGGCGGTGTAGATATTTCCATCCTTATACAGATAGCGGTGTAGATATTTCCATATTTCTACAGATGGATGTGTAGATATTTCCATCTTTATACAGATGGTGGTGTAGATATTTCCATGTTTACACAGATAGCGGTGTAGATATTTCCATGTGTATGCAGATGGCGGTGTACAAATTTCCATGTTTATAGAGATGGCGGTGTAGATATTTCCATGTTTATAGAGATAGCGGTGTAATTATTTCCATGTAAATAGGCTTAGCGGTGTAGATATTTCCATGTTTATAGAGATAGAGGTGTAGATATTTCCTAGTTTAAACAGATAGCGGTGTAGATATTTCCATGTTTATAGAGATAGCGGTGTAGACATTTCCACGTTTATACAGTAAGCGGTATAGATATATCCATGTTCATACAGATGGTGGTGTAGATATTTCCACCCTTATACAGATAGCGGTGTAGATATTTTCATGTTTATACAGTTATCTGTGTAGATATTTACATCTTTATACAGATGGTGGTGTAGATATTTCCATGTTCATACGTATGGCGGTGTAGATATTTCCAAGTTTATACAGATAGTTGTGTAGATATTTCCATGTTTATACAGATAGCTGTGTATATATTTATATCTTTATACAAATGGCGGTGTAGATATTTCCATGTTTACACAGATAGCGGTGTAGATATTTCCATGTTTATAGAGATAGCGGTGTAGCCATTTCCAAATTTATACAGATAGCGGTGTAGATATTTATAGGTTCATACAGATGGTGGTGTAGATATTTCCATCCTTATACAGATAGCAGTGTAGATATTTCCATGTTGATACAGATGGCGGTGTAGATATTTCCATCTTTATACAGATGGCGGTGTAGATATTTCCATGTTCATACGTATGGCGGTGTAGATATTTCCATGTTTATAGAGATGGCGGTGTAGATATTTCCATGTTTACAGGTGGTGGTGTAGATATTTCCATCTTTATACAGATGGCGGTGTAGATATTTCCATTTTTATACAGATGGCGGTGTAGATATTACCATGTTCATACACAAGGCGGTGTAGATATTTCCATCTTTATACAGATGGCGGTGTAGGTATTTCCATGTTTATAGAGATGGCGGTGTAGATATTTCCATGTTTATAGAGATATCGGTGTAGTTATTTCCATGTTAATAGGCATAGCGGTGTAGATATTTCCTTGTTTATAGAGATAAAGGTGTAGATATTTCCATGTTTATACAGATAGCGGTGTAGATATTTCCATGTTTATACAGATAGCTGTGTAGATATTTACATCTTTATACAAATGGCGGTGTAGATATTTCCATGTTTATACAGATGGCGGTGTAGATATTTCCATCCTTATACAGATAGCGGTGTAGATATTTCCATATTTGTACAGATGTCATTGTAGATATTTCCATGTTTATAGAGATGGCGGTGTAGATATTTCCATGTTTATAGAGATGGCGTTGTAGATATTTCCATGTTTATACAGATAGCTGTGTAGATATTTCCATGTTTATACAAATGGCGGTGTAGATATTTCCATGTTTGTACAGAAGGCAGTGTAGATATTTCCATCTTTATACAGATGGCGTTGTAAATATATCCATGTTTATAAAGATGGCAGTGTATATATTTCCATGTTTATACAGATGGCAGTGTGGATATTTCCATGTTTATAGAAATGGCGGTGTAAATATTTCCATGTTTGTAGAGATCGTGTTGTAGATATTTCCATGTTAATAGGCATAGCGGTGTAGATATTTCCAGGTTTATAGAGATAGAGGTGTAGATATTTCTTTGTTTATACGGATAGCTGTGTAGATATTTACATCTTTATACAAATGGCAGTGTAGATATTTCCATGTTTATATAGATTGTGGTGTAGATATTTCCATCTTTATACAGATAGCGGTGTAGATATTTTCATGTTTATAGAGATGGCGGTGCAGAAATTTCCATGTTCATACGGATAGCTGTGTAGATATTTCCATCTTTATACAGATGGCGATGTAGACAGTCCATCTTTAGACAGATCGCGGTGTAGATATTTCCATGTTTACGCAGATAGCGGTGTAGATATTTCCATGTTTATAGAGATAGCGGTGTAGACATTTCCACATTTATACAGATAGCGGTGTAGATATTTATAGGTTCATACAGATGGTGGTGTAGATATTTCCATCCTTATACAGACAGCAGTGTAGATATTTCCATGTTTATACAGATGTCGGTGTAGATATTTCCATCTTTATACAGATGGCGGTGTAGATATTTCCATGTTCATACGTATGGCGGTGTAGATATTTCCATGTTTATAGAGATGGCGGTGTAGATATTTCCATGTTTACAGGTGGTGGTGTAGATATTTCCATCTTTATACAGATGGCGGTGTAGATATTTCCATTTTTATACAGATGGCGGTGTAGATATTACCATGTTCGTACACAAGGCGGTGTAGATATTTCCATCTTTATACAGATGGCGGTGTAGATATTTTCATGTTTATACAGACGGCAGTGTAGGTATTTCCATGTTTATAGAGATGGCGGTGTAGATATTTTCATGTTTGTACAGATAGCTGTGTAGATATTTCCATCTTTTTACAGATGGCAGTGTAGATGTATCCATGTTTATACAGATGGCGGTGTAGATATTTCGATCTTTATACAGATGGCTGTGTAGATATTTCCATGTTTATAGAGATAGCGGTGTAGACGTTGCCACGTTTATACAGATAGCGGTGTAGATATTTCCATGTTTATAAAGATGGTGGTGTAGATATTTCCATGTTTATACAGATGGCAGTGTAGACATTTCCAAGTTTATACAGTAAGCGGTGTAGATATATCCATATTCATACAAATGGCGGTGTAGATATTTCCATCCTTATACAGATAGCGGTGTAGATATTTCCATATTTCTACAGATGGATGTGTAGATATTTCCATCTTTATACAGATGGTGGTGTAGATATTTCCATGTTTACACAGATAGCGGTGTAGATATTTCCATGTGTATGCAGATGGCGGTGTAGAAATTTCCATGTTTAAAGAGATGGCGGTGTAGATATTTCCATGTTTATAGAGATAGCGGTGTAATTATTTCCATGTAAATAGGCTTAGCGGTGTAGATATTTCCATGTTTATAGAGATAGAGGTGTAGATATTTCCTAGTTTAAACAGATAGCGGTGTAGATATTTCCATGTTTATAGAGATAGCGGTGTAGACATTTCCACGTTTATACAGTAAGCGGTATAGATATATCCATGTTCATACAGATGGTGGTGTAGATATTTCCACCCTTATACAGATAGCGGTGTAGATATTTTCATGTTTATACAGTTATCTGTGTTGATATTTCCATGGTTATACAGATGGCGGTGTAGATATTTCCAAGTTTATACAGATAGTTGTGTAGATATTTCCATGTTTATATAGATAGCTGTGTATATATTTACATCTTTATACAAATGGCGGTGTAGATATTTCCATCTTTATACAGATGGCGGTGTAGGTATTTCCATGTTTATAGAGATGGCGGTGTAGATATTTCCATGTTTATAGAGATATCGGTGTAGTTATTTCCATGTTAATAGGCATAGCGGTGTAGATATTTCCTTGTTTATAGAGATAAAGGTGTAGATATTTCCAAGTTTATAGGGATGGCGGTGTAGATATTTCCATGTTTATACAGATGGCGGTGTAGATATTTCCATCCTTATACAGATAGCGGTGTAGATATTTCCATATTTGTACAGATGGTGGTGTAGATATTTCCATGTTTATAGAGATGGCCGTGTAGATATCTCCATGTTTATAGAGATGGCGGTGTAGATATTTCCATGTTTATACAGATAGATGTGTAGATATTTCCATGTTTATACAAATGGCGGTGTAGATATTTCCATGTTTGTACAGAAGGCGGTGTAGATATTTCCATCTTTATACAGATGGCGTTGTAAATATATCCATGTTTATAAAGTTGGCGGTGTATATATTTCCATGTTTATACAGATGGCAGTGTAGATATTTCCATGTTTATAGAAATGGCGGTGTAAATATTTCCATGTTTGTAGAGATCGCGTTGTAGTTATTTCCATGTTAATAGGCATAGCGGTGTAGATGTTTCCAGGTTTATAGAGATAGAGGTGCAGATATTTCTTTGTTTATACAGATAGCTGTGTAGATATTTACATCTTTATAAAAATGGCAGTGTAGATATTTCCATGTTTATATAGATTGCGGTGTAGATATTTCCATCTTAATACAGATAGCAGTGTAGATATTTTCATCTTTATAGAGATGGCGGTGCAGAAATTTCCATGTTCATACGGAAAGCTGTGTAGATATTTCCATCTTTATACAGATGGCGGTGTAGACAGTCCATCTTTAGACAGATGGTGGTGTAGATATTTCCATGTTTACACAGATAGCGGTGTAGATATTTCCATGTTTATAGAGATAGCGGTGTAGCCATTTCCAAATTTATACAGATAGCGGTGTAGATATTTATAGGTTCATACAGATGGTGGTGTAGATATTTCCATCCTTATACAGATAGCAGTGTAGATATTTCCATGTTGATACAGATGGCGGTGTAGATATTTCCATCTTTATACAGATGGCGGTGTAGATATTTCCATGTTCATACGTATGGCGGTGTAGATATTTCCATGTTTATAGAGATGGCGGTGTAGATATTTCCATGTTTACAGGTGGTGGTGTAGATATTTCCATCTTTATACAGATGGCGGTGTAGATATTTCCATTTTTATACAGATGGTGGTGTAGATATTACCATGTTCATACACAAGGCGGTGTAGATATTTCCATCTTTATACAGATGGCGGTGTAGGTGTTTCCATGTTTATAGAGATGGCGGTGTAGATATTTCCATGTTTATAGAGATATCGGTGTAGTTATTTCCATGTTAATAGGCATAGCGGTGTAGATATTTCCTTGTTTATAGAGATAAAGGTGTAGATATTTCCATGTTTATACAGATAGCAGTGTAGATATTTCCATGTTTATACAGATAGCTGTGTAGATATTTACATCTTTATACAAATGGCGGTGTAGATATTTCCATGTTTATACAGATGGCGGTGTAGATATTTCCATCCTTATACAGATAGCGGTGTAGATATTTCCATATTTGTACAGATGTCGTTGTAGATATTTCCATGTTTATAGAGATGGCGGTGTAGATATTTCCATGTTTATAGAGATGGCGTTGTAGATATTTCCATGTTTGTACAGATAGCTGGGTAGATATTTCCATGTTTATACAAATGGCGGTGTAGATATTTCCATGTTTGTACAGAAGGCAGTGTAGATATTTCCATCTTTATACAGATGGCGTTGTAAATATATCCATGTTTATAAAGATGGCGGTGTATATATTTCCATGTTTATACAGATGGCAGTGTAGATATTTCCATGTTTATAGAAATGGCGGTGTAAATATTTCCATGTTTGTAGAGATCGCGTTGTAGATATTTCCATGTTAATAGGCATAGCGGTTTAGATATTTCCAGGTTTATAGAGATAGAGGTGTAGATATTTCTTTGTTTATACGGATAGCTGTTTAGATATTTACATCTTTATACAAATGGCAGTGTAGATATTTCCATGTTTATATAGATTGTGGTGTAGATATTTCCATGTTCATACGTATGGCAGTGTAGATATTTCCATGTTTATAGAGATGGCGGTGTAGATATTTCCATGTTTACAGGTGGTGGTGTAGATATTTCCATCTTTATACAGATGGCGGTGTAGATATTTCCATTTTTATACAGATGGCGGTGTAGATATTACCATGTTCGTACACAAGGCGGTGTAGATATTTCCATCTTTATACAGATGGCGGTGTAGATATTTTCATGTTTATACAGACGGCAGTGTAGGTATTTCCATGTTTATAGAGATGGCGGTGTAGATATTTTCATGTTTGTACAGATAGCTGTGTAGATATTTCCATCTTTTTACAGATGGCAGTGTAGATGTATCCATGTTTATACAGATGGCGGTGTAGATATTTCGATCTTTATACAGATGGCTGTGTAGATATTTCCATGTTTATAGAGATAGCGGTGTAGACATTGCCACGTTTATACAGATAGCGGTGTAGATATTTCCATGTTTATAAAGATGGCGGTGTAGATATTTCCATGTTTATACAGATGGCAGTGTAGACATTTCCAAGTTTATACAGTAAGCGGTGTAGATATATCCATATTCATACAAATGGCGGTGTAGATATTTCCATCCTTATACAGATAGCGGTGTAGATATTTCCATATTTCTACAGATGGATGTGTAGATATTTCCATCTTTATACAGATGGTGGTGTAGATATTTCCATGTTTACACAGATAGCGGTGTAGATATTTCCATGTGTATGCAGATGGCGGTGTAGAAATTTCCATGTTTAAAGAGATGGCGGTGTAGATATTTCCATGTTTATAGAGATAGCGGTGTAATTATTTCCATGTAAATAGGCTTAGCGGTGTAGATATTTCCATGTTTATAGAGATAGAGGTGTAGATATTTCCTAGTTTAAACAGATAGCGGTGTAGATATTTCCATGTTTATAGAGATAGCGGTGTAGACATTTCCACGTTTATACAGTAAGCGGTATAGATATATCCATGTTCATACAGATGGTGGTGTAGATATTTCCACCCTTATACAGATAGCGGTGTAGATATTTTCATGTTTATACAGTTATCTGTGTTGATATTTCCATGGTTATACAGATGGCGGTGTAGATATTTCCAAGTTTATACAGATAGTTGTGTAGATATTTCCATGTTTATACAGATAGCTGTGTATATATTTACATCTTTATACAAATGGCGGTGTAGATATTTCCATGTTTATACAGATGGCGGTGTAGACATTTCCATCTTTATACAGATGGCGGTGTAGATATTTCCAAGTTTTACAGATAGTTGTGTAGATATTTCCATGTTTATATAGATAGCTGTGTATATATTTACATCTTTATACAAATGGCGGTGTAGATATTTCCATCTTTATACAGATGGCGGTGTAGGTATTTCCATGTTTATAGAGATGGCGGTGTAGATATTTCCATGTTTATAGAGATATCGGTGTAGTTATTTCCATGTTAATAGGCATAGCGGTGTAGATATTTCCTTGTTTATAGAGATAAAGGTGTAGATATTTCCAAGTTTATAGGGATGGCGGTGTAGATATTTCCATGTTTATACAGATGGCGGTGTAGATATTTCCATCCTTATACAGATAGCGGTGTAGATATTTCCATATTTGTACAGATGGCGGTGTAGATATTTCCATGTTTATAGAGATGGCGGTTTAGATATTTCCATGTTTATAGAGATGGCATTGTAGATATTTCCATGTTTATACAGATAGCTGTGTAGATATTTCCATGTTTATACAAATGGCGGTGTAGATATTTCCATGTTTGTACAGAAGGCAGTGTAGATATTTCCATCTTTATACAGATGGCGTTGTAAATATATCCATGTTTATAAAGATGGCGGTGTATATATTTCCATGTTTATACAGATGGCAGTGTAGATATTTCCATGTTTATAGAAATGGCGGTGTAAATATTTCCATGTTTGTAGAGATCGCGTTGTAGATATTTCCATGTTAATAGGCATAGCGGTGTAGATATTTCCAGGTTTATAGAGATAGAGGTGTAGATATTTCTTTGTTTATACGGATAGCTGTTTAGATATTTACATCTTTATACAAATGGCAGTGTAGATATTTCCATGTTTATATAGATTGTGGTGTAGATATTTCCATGTTCATACGTATGGCGGTGTAGATATTTCCATGTTTATAGAGATGGCGGTGTAGATATTTCCATGTTTACAGGTGGTGGTGTAGATATTTCCATCTTTATACAGATGGCAGTGTAGATATTTCCATTTTTATACAGATGGCGGTGTAGATATTACCATGTTCGTACACAAGGCGGTGTAGATATTTCCATCTTTATACAGATGGCGGTGTAGATATTTTCATGTTTATACAGACGGCAGTGTAGGTATTTCCATGTTTATAGAGATGGCGGTGTAGATATTTTCATGTTTGTACAGATAGCTGTGTAGATATTTCCATCTTTTTACAGATGGCAGTGTAGATGTATCCATGTTTATACAGATGGCGGTGTAGATATTTCGATCTTTATACAGATGGCTGTGTAGATATTTCCATGTTTATAGAGATAGCGGTGTAGACATTGCCACGTTTATACAGATAGCGGTGTAGATATTTCCATGTTTATAAAGATGGTGGTGTAGATATTTCCATGTTTATACAGATGGCAGTGTAGACATTTCCAAGTTTATACAGTAAGCGGTGTAGATATATCCATATTCATACAAATGGCGATGTAGATATTTCCATCCTTATACAGATAGCGGTGTAGATATTTCCATATTTCTACAGATGGATGTGTAGATATTTCCATCTTTATACAGATGGTGGTGTAGATATTTCCATGTTTACACAGATAGCGGTGTAGATATTTCCATGTGTATGCAGATGGCGGTGTAGAAATTTCCATGTTTATAGAGATGGCGGTGTAGATATTTCCATGTTTATAGAGATAGCGGTGTAATTATTTCCATGTAAATAGGCTTAGCGGTGTAGATATTTCCATGTTTATAGAGATAGAGGTGTAGATATTTCCTAGTTTAAACAGATAGCGGTGTAGATATTTCCATGTTTATAGAGATAGCGGTGTAGACATTTCCACGTTTATACAGTAAGCGGTATAGATATATCCATGTTCATACAGATGGTGGTGTAGATATTTCCACCCTTATACAGATAGCGGTGTAGATATTTTCATGTTTATACAGTTATCTGTGTTGATATTTCCATGGTTATACAGATGGCGGTGTAGATATTTCCAAGTTTATACAGATAGTTGTGTAGATATTTCCATGTTTATACAGATAGCTGTGTATATATTTACATCTTTATACAAATGGCGGTGTAGATATTTCCATGTTTATACAGATGGCGGTGTAGACATTTCCATCTTTATACAGATGGCGGTGTAGGTATTTCCATGTTTATAGAGATGGCGGTGTAGATATTTCCATGTTTATAGAGATATCGGTGTAGTTATTTCCATGTTAATAGGCATAGCGGTGTAGATATTTCCTTGTTTATAGAGATAAAGGTGTAGATATTTCCAAGTTTATAGGGATGGCGGTGTAGATATTTCCATGTTTATACAGATGGCGGTGTAGATATTTCCATCCTTATACAGGTAGCGGTGTAGATATATCCATATTTGTACAGATGGTGGTGTAGATATTTCCATGTTTATAGAGATGGCGGTGTAGATATCTCCATGTTTATAGAGATGGCGGTGTAGATATTTCCATGTTTATACAGATAGATGTGTAGATATTTCCATGTTTATACAAATGGCGGTGTAGATATTTCCATGTTTGTACAGAAGGCGGTGTAGATATTTCCATCTTTATACAGATGGCGCTGTAAATATATCCATGTTTATAAAGTTGGCGGTGTATATATTTCCATGTTTATAGAGATGGCAGTGTAGATATTTCCATGTTTATAGAAATGGCGGTGTAAATATTTCCATGTTTGTAGAGATCGCGTTGTAGTTCTTTCCATGTTAATAGGCATAGCGGTGTAGATGTTTCCAGGTTTATAGAGATAGAGGTGCAGATATTTCTTTGTTTATACAGATAGCTGTGTAGATATTTACATCTTTATAAAAATGGCAGTGTAGATATTTCCATGTTTATATAGATTGCGGTGTAGATATTTCCATCTTAATACAGATAGCGTTGTAGATATTTTCATCTTTATAGAGATGGCGGTGCAGAAATTTCCATGTTCATACGGAAAGCTGTGTAGATATTTCCATCTTTATACAGATGGCGGTGTAGACAGTCCATCTTTAGACAGATGGCGGTGTAGATATTTCCATGTTTACACAGATAGCGGTGTAGATATTTCCATGTTTATAGAGATAGCGGTGTAGCCATTTCCAAATTTATACAGATAGCGGTGTAGATATTTATAGGTTCATACAGATGGTGGTGTAGATATTTCCATCCTTATACAGATAGCAGTGTAGATATTTCCATGTTGATACAGATGTCGGTGTAGATATTTCCATCTTTATACAGATGGCGGTGTAGATATTTCCATGTTCATACGTATGGCGGTGTAGATATTTCCATGTTTATAGAGATGGCGGTGTAGATATTTCCATGTTTACAGGTGGTGGTGTAGATATTTCCATCTTTATACAGATGGCGGTGTAGATATTTCCATTTTTATACAGATGGCGGTGTAGATATTACCACGTTCATACACAAGGCGGTGTAGATATTTCCATCTTTATACAGATGGCGGTGTAGGTATTTCCATGTTTATAGAGATGGCGGTGTAGATATTTCCATGTTTATAGAGATATCGGTGTAGTTATTTCCATGTTAATAGGCATAGCGGTGTAGATATTTCCTTGTTTATAGAGATAAAGGTGTAGATATTTCCATGTTTATTCAGATAGCGGTGTAGATATTTCCATGTTTATACAGATAGCTGTGTAGATATTTACATCTTTATACAAATGGCGGTGTAGATATTTCCATGTTTATACAGATGGCGGTGTAGATATTTCCATCCTTATACAGATAGCGGTGTAGATATTTCCATATTTGTACAGATGTCCTTGTAGATATTTCCATGTTTATAGAGATGGCGGTGTAGATATTTCCATGTTTATATAGATGTCGGTGTAGATATTTCCATCTTTATACAGATGGCGGTGTAGATATTTCCATCTTTATACAGATGGCGGTGTAGGTATTTCCATGTTTATAGAGATGGCGGTGTAGATATTTCCATGTTTATAGAGACAGATGTGTAGATGTTTCCTTGTTTATACAGATAGCCGTGTAGATATTTCCATGTTTATAGAGATAGCGGTGTAGCCATTTACAAATTTATACAGATAGCCGTGTAGATATTTAAAGGTTCATACAGATGGCGGTGTAGATATTTCCATCCTTATACAGATAGCGGTGTAGATATTTCCATGTTTATACAGATAGCGGTGTAGATATTTCCATATATATAGAGTTGGAGGTGTAGATATTTCCATGTTCATAGAGATGGCGGTGTAGATATTTCCATGTTTATATACTTGGCAGTGTAGATATTTCCATGTTCATACAGATGGCGGTGAAGATATTTCTATGTTTATACACATGATGGTGTACATATTTCCCAGTTTTAAGAGATAGCGGTGTAGATATTTCCGTTTTTACACAGATAGCAGTGTAGATATTTCCATGTTTACACAGATAGCGGTGTAGATATTTCCATGTTTATACTGATAGCGGTGTAGATATTTCCAAGTGTATACAGATAACGGTGTAGATATTTACATATTCCTACAGATGGCTGTGTAGATATTTATATGTTTATACAGATTGTGGAGTAGATATTTCCATGTTTATACAGATAGCGGTGTAGATATCTCCATGTTTCTACAGTTGGTGTTGTAGATATTTCCATGTTTACCCTGATAGCGGTGTAGACATTTCCATGTTTACAAAGAAAGCGGTGAAGTTATTTCCATGTTTATACAGATAGCGGTCTAGATATTTCCAAGTTTATAAAGATGGCTGTGTAGCTATTTCCATGTTTATAGAGATAGCGGCGTAGATATTTCCATGTTTACGTAGATAGCGGTGTAGATATTTCCATGTTTACACTGATAGCGGTGTAGATATTTCCATCTTTATACACATAACGGTGTAGATATTTCCATGTTTGCACAGATGGCGGTGTAGGTATTTCCATGTTTACACAGATAGCGGTGTAGATATTTCCAAGTTTATGCAAATAGCGTTGTAGATATTTCCACTTTTATGCAGATAGAGGTATAGATATTTGGATGTTTATACAGAGAGCGGTGTAGATATTTCCATGTTCCTACAGATGGCGCTGTAGATATTTCCATGTTTATAGAGTTGGTGGTTAAGGCATTTTCATGTTCATACAGATGGCGATGTAGATATTTCCATGTTTATACAGATAGCGGTGCAGATATTTCCATGTTTACACAGATAGCGGTGTAGATATTTCCATGTTTTTACAGATAGCGGTGTTGATATTTCCATATTTATAGAGTTGGCGGTGTAGATATTTCCATGTTCATACAGATGGCGGTGTAGATATTTCCATGTTTATATAGTTGGCAGTGTAGATATTTCCATGTTCATACAGATGGCGGTGTAGATATTTCCATGTTTATATAGATGGCAGTGTAGATATTTCCATGTTCATGCAGATGGCTATGATGATATTTCTATGTTTATACACATGATGGTGTAGATATTTCCAAGTTTTAAGAGATAGCGCTGTAGATATTTCCGTGTTTACACAGATAGCGGTGTAGATATTTCCATGTTTACACAGATAGCGGTGTAGATATTTCCATGTTTACACAGATAGCGGAGTAGATATTTCCATGTGTATACAGATAACGGTGTAGATATTTACAAATTCCTACAGATGGCTGTGTAGATATTTATATGTTTATGCAGATTGCGGAGTAGATATTTCCATGTTTATAGAGATAGTGGTGTAGATATTTCCATGTTTCTACAGTTGCTGTTGTAGATATTTGCTTGTTTACACAGATAGCGGTGTAGATATTTCCAAGTTTATGCAGATAGCGGAGTAGATATTTCCACTTTTATGCCGATAGCGTTGAAGATATTTCCATGTTTATGCAGAAAGCGGTGTAGATATTTCCATGTTCCTGCAGATGTCTGTGTAGATATTTCCAAGTTTATACAGATACTGGTGTAGATATTTCCATGTTGACACACATAGCGTTGTTGATATTTCCATGTTCCTACAGAGGGCGGTGTACATATTTACATGTTTGTAGAGTTGGCGGTTTAGACATTTCCACGTTCATAGAGATGGTGGTGTGGATATTTCCATGTGTATACAGATAGCGGTGTGGATATTTCCATCTTTATACACATAATGGTGTAGATCTTTCCATGTTTTTAGAGATAGCGGTATAGTTATTTCCATGTTTACACAGATCGCGGTGTAGATATTTCCATGTTTATACAGATGACTCTGTAGATATTTCCATGTTTACAGCGATAGCGGTGTAGATATTTCCATGTTTATAGAGATAGCGGTGTAGATATTTCCATGTTTATACAGATAGCGGTGTAGATATTTCCATATTTATACAGAAATCAGTGTAGATATTTCCATGTTTATAGAGATATCGGTGTAGATATTTCCATGTTTATACAGATAGCAGTGTAGATATTTCCATGCCAATACACATGGCGGTGTAGATATTTCCATGTTCATACAGATGGCGGTGAAGTTATTTCCATGTTTATACAGATAACGGTGTATATATTTCCATGTTTACACAGATAGCGGTGTAGATATTTCTATGTTTACACAGATCGCGGTGTAGATATTTCCATGTTTATACTGATAGGGGTGTAGATATTTCCATGTTCATACAGATGGCGTAGATATTTCCATCTTTATATAGTTGGCAGTGTAGATATTTCCATGTTCATACAGATGGCGTTGAAGATATTTCCATGTTTATACAGATGGCAGTGTAGACATTTCCAAGTTTATACAGTAAGCGGTGTAGATATATCCATATTCATACAAATGGCGGTGTAGATATTTCCATCCTTATACAGATAGCGGTGTAGATATTTCCATATTTCTACAGATGGATGTGTAGATATTTCCATCTTTATACAGATGGTGGTGTAGATATTTCCATGTTTACACAGATAGCGGTGTAGATATTTCCATGTGTATGCAGATGGCGGTGTAGAAATTTCCATGTTTATAGAGATGGCGGTGTAGATATTTCCATGTTTATAGAGATAGCGGTGTAATTATTTCCATGTAAATAGGCTTAGCGGTGTAGATATTTCCATGTTTATAGAGATAGAGGTGTAGATATTTCCTAGTTTAAACAGATAGCGGTGTAGATATTTCCATGTTTATAGAGATAGCGGTGTAGACATTTCCACGTTTATACAGTAAGCGGTATAGATATATCCATGTTCATACAGATGGTGGTGTAGATATTTCCACCCTTATACAGATAGCGGTGTAGATATTTTCATGTTTATACAGTTATCTGTGTTGATATTTCCATGGTTATACAGATGGCGGTGTAGATATTTCCAAGTTTATACAGAGAGTTGTGTAGATATTTCCATGTTTATACAGATAGCTGTGTATATATTTACATCTTTATACAAATGGCGGTGTAGATATTTCCATGTTTATACAGATGGCGGTGTAGACATTTCCATCTTTATACAGATGGCGGTGTAGATATTTCCAAGTTTTACAGATAGTTGTGTAGATATTTCCATGTTTATATAGATAGCTGTGTATATATTTACATCTTTATACAAATGGCGGTGTAGATATTTCCATCTTTATACAGATGGCGGTGTAGGTATTTCCATGTTTATAGAGATGGCGGTGTAGATATTTCCATGTTTATAGAGATATCGGTGTAGTTATTTCCATGTTAATAGGCATAGCGGTGTAGATATTTCCTTGTTTATAGAGATAAAGGTGTAGATATTTCCAAGTTTATAGGGATGGCGGTGTAGATATTTCCATGTTTATACAGATGGCGGTGTAGATATTTCCATCCTTATACAGATAGCGGTGTAGATATTTCCATATTTGTACAGATGGCGGTGTAGATATTTCCATGTTTATAGAGATGGCGGTTTAGATATTTCCATGTTTATAGAGATGGCATTGTAGATATTTCCATGTTTATACAGATAGCTGTGTAGATATTTCCATGTTTATACAAATGGCGGTGTAGATATTTCCATGTTTGTACAGAAGGCAGTGTAGATATTTCCATCTTTATACAGATGGCGTTGTAAATATATCCATGTTTATAAAGATGGCGGTGTATATATTTCCATGTTTATACAGATGGCAGTGTAGATATTTCCATGTTTATAGAAATGGCGGTGTAAATATTTCCATGTTTGTAGAGATCGCGTTGTAGATATTTCCATGTTAATAGGCATAGCGGTGTAGATATTTCCAGGTTTATAGAGATAGAGGTGTAGATATTTCTTTGTTTATACGGATAGCTGTTTAGATATTTACATCTTTATACAAATGGCAGTGTAGATATTTCCATGTTTATATAGATTGTGGTGTAGATATTTCCATGTTCATACGTATGGCGGTGTAGATATTTCCATGTTTATAGAGATGGCGGTGTAGATATTTCCATGTTTACAGGTGGTGGTGTAGATATTTCCATCTTTATACAGATGGCAGTGTAGATATTTCCATTTTTATACAGATGGCGGTGTAGATATTACCATGTTCGTACACAAGGCGGTGTAGATATTTCCATCTTTATACAGATGGCGGTGTAGATATTTTCATGTTTATACAGACGGCAGTGTAGGTATTTCCATGTTTATAGAGATGGCGGTGTAGATATTTTCATGTTTGTACAGATAGCTGTGTAGATATTTCCATCTTTTTACAGATGGCAGTGTAGATGTATCCATGTTTATACAGATGGCGGTGTAGATATTTCGATCTTTATACAGATGGCTGTGTAGATATTTCCATGTTTATAGAGATAGCGGTGTAGACATTGCCACGTTTATACAGATAGCGGTGTAGATATTTCCATGTTTATAAAGATGGCGGTGTAGATATTTCCATGTTTATACAGATGGCAGTGTAGACATTTCCAAGTTTATACAGTAAGCGGTGTAGATATATCCATATTCATACAAATGGCGATGTAGATATTTCCATCCTTATACAGATAGCGGTGTAGATATTTCCATATTTCTACAGATGGATGTGTAGATATTTCCATCTTTATACAGATGGTGGTGTAGATATTTCCATGTTTACACAGATAGCGGTGTAGATATTTCCATGTGTATGCAGATGGCGGTGTAGAAATTTCCATGTTTATAGAGATGGCGGTGTAGATATTTCCATGTTTATAGAGATAGCGGTGTAATTATTTCCATGTAAATAGGCTTAGCGGTGTAGATATTTCCATGTTTATAGAGATAGAGGTGTAGATATTTCCTAGTTTAAACAGATAGCGGTGTAGATATTTCCATGTTTATAGAGATAGCGGTGTAGACATTTCCACGTTTATACAGTAAGCGGTATAGATATATCCATGTTCATACAGATGGTGGTGTAGATATTTCCACCCTTATACAGATAGCGGTGTAGATATTTTCATGTTTATACAGTTATCTGTGTTGATATTTCCATGGTTATACAGATGGCGGTGTAGATATTTCCAAGTTTATACAGATAGTTCTGTAGATATTTCCATGTTTATACAGATAGCTGTGTATATATTTACATCTTTATACAAATGGCGGTGTAGATATTTCCATGTTTATACAGATGGCGGTGTAGACATTTCCATCTTTATACAGATGGCGGTGTAGGTATTTCCATGTTTATAGAGATGGCGGTGTAGATATTTCCATGTTTATAGAGATATCGGTGTAGTTATTTCCATGTTAATAGGCATAGTGGTGTAGATATTTCCTTGTTTATAGAGATAAAGGTGTAGATATTTCCAAGTTTATAGGGATGGCGGTGTAGATATTTCCATGTTTATACAGATGGCGGTGTAGATATTTCCATCCTTATACAGGTAGCGGTGTAGATATATCCATATTTGTACAGATGGTGGTGTAGATATTTCCATGTTTATAGAGATGGCGGTGTAGATATCTCCATGTTTATAGAGATGGCGGTGTAGATATTTCCATGTTTATACAGATAGATGTGTAGATATTTCCATGTTTATACAAATGGCGGTGTAGATATTTCCATGTTTGTACAGAAGGCGGTGTAGATATTTCCATCTTTATACAGATGGCGCTGTAAATATATCCATGTTTATAAAGTTGGCGGTGTATATATTTCCATGTTTATAGAGATGGCAGTGTAGATATTTCCATGTTTATAGAAATGGCGGTGTAAATATTTCCATGTTTGTAGAGATCGCGTTGTAGTTCTTTCCATGTTAATAGGCATAGCGGTGTAGATGTTTCCAGGTTTATAGAGATAGAGGTGCAGATATTTCTTTGTTTATACAGATAGCTGTGTAGATATTTACATCTTTATAAAAATGGCAGTGTAGATATTTCCATGTTTATATAGATTGCGGTGTAGATATTTCCATCTTAATACAGATAGCGTTGTAGATATTTTCATCTTTATAGAGATGGCGGTGCAGAAATTTCCATGTTCATACGGAAAGCTGTGTAGATATTTCCATCTTTATACAGATGGCGGTGTAGACAGTCCATCTTTAGACAGATGGCGGTGTAGATATTTCCATGTTTACACAGATAGCGGTGTAGATATTTCCATGTTTATAGAGATAGCGGTGTAGCCATTTCCAAATTTATACAGATAGCGGTGTAGATATTTATAGGTTCATACAGATGGTGGTGTAGATATTTCCATCCTTATACAGATAGCAGTGTAGATATTTCCATGTTGATACAGATGTCGGTGTAGATATTTCCATCTTTATACAGATGGCGGTGTAGATATTTCCATGTTCATACGTATGGCGGTGTAGATATTTCCATGTTTATAGAGATGGCGGTGTAGATATTTCCATGTTTACAGGTGGTGGTGTAGATATTTCCATCTTTATACAGATGGCGGTGTAGATATTTCCATTTTTATACAGATGGCGGTGTAGATATTACCACGTTCATACACAAGGCGGTGTAGATATTTCCATCTTTATACAGATGGCGGTGTAGGTATTTCCATGTTTATAGAGATGGCGGTGTAGATATTTCCATGTTTATAGAGATATCGGTGTAGTTATTTCCATGTTAATAGGCATAGCGGTGTAGATATTTCCTTGTTTATAGAGATAAAGGTGTAGATATTTCCATGTTTATTCAGATAGCGGTGTAGATATTTCCATGTTTATACAGATAGCTGTGTAGATATTTACATCTTTATACAAATGGCGGTGTAGATATTTCCATGTTTATACAGATGGCGGTGTAGATATTTCCATCCTTATACAGATAGCGGTGTAGATATTTCCATATTTGTACAGATGTCCTTGTAGATATTTCCATGTTTATAGAGATGGCGGTGTAGATATTTCCATGTTTATATAGATGTCGGTGTAGATATTTCCATCTTTATACAGATGGCGGTGTAGATATTTCCATCTTTATACAGATGGCGGTGTAGGTATTTCCATGTTTATAGAGATGGCGGTGTAGATATTTCCATGTTTATAGAGACAGATGTGTAGATGTTTCCTTGTTTATACAGATAGCCGTGTAGATATTTCCATGTTTATAGAGATAGCGGTGTAGCCATTTACAAATTTATACAGATAGCCGTGTAGATATTTAAAGGTTCATACAGATGGCGGTGTAGATATTTCCATCCTTATACAGATAGCGGTGTAGATATTTCCATGTTTATACAGATAGCGGTGTAGATATTTCCATATATATAGAGTTGGAGGTGTAGATATTTCCATGTTCATAGAGATGGCGGTGTAGATATTTCCATGTTTATATACTTGGCAGTGTAGATATTTCCATGTTCATACAGATGGCGGTGAAGATATTTCTATGTTTATACACATGATGGTGTACATATTTCCCAGTTTTAAGAGATAGCGGTGTAGATATTTCCGTTTTTACACAGATAGCAGTGTAGATATTTCCATGTTTACACAGATAGCGGTGTAGATATTTCCATGTTTATACTGATAGCGGTGTAGATATTTCCAAGTGTATACAGATAACGGTGTAGATATTTACATATTCCTACAGATGGCTGTGTAGATATTTATATGTTTATACAGATTGTGGAGTAGATATTTCCATGTTTATACAGATAGCGGTGTAGATATCTCCATGTTTCTACAGTTGGTGTTGTAGATATTTCCATGTTTACCCTGATAGCGGTGTAGACATTTCCATGTTTACAAAGAAAGCGGTGAAGTTATTTCCATGTTTATACAGATAGCGGTCTAGATATTTCCAAGTTTATAAAGATGGCTGTGTAGCTATTTCCATGTTTATAGAGATAGCGGCGTAGATATTTCCATGTTTACGTAGATAGCGGTGTAGATATTTCCATGTTTACACTGATAGCGGTGTAGATATTTCCATCTTTATACACATAACGGTGTAGATATTTCCATGTTTGCACAGATGGCGGTGTAGGTATTTCCATGTTTACACAGATAGCGGTGTAGATATTTCCAAGTTTATGCAAATAGCGTTGTAGATATTTCCACTTTTATGCAGATAGAGGTATAGATATTTGGATGTTTATACAGAGAGCGGTGTAGATATTTCCATGTTCCTACAGATGGCGCTGTAGATATTTCCATGTTTATAGAGTTGGTGGTTAAGGCATTTTCATGTTCATACAGATGGCGATGTAGATATTTCCATGTTTATACAGATAGCGGTGCAGATATTTCCATGTTTACACAGATAGCGGTGTAGATATTTCCATGTTTTTACAGATAGCGGTGTTGATATTTCCATATTTATAGAGTTGGCGGTGTAGATATTTCCATGTTCATACAGATGGCGGTGTAGATATTTCCATGTTTATATAGTTGGCAGTGTAGATATTTCCATGTTCATACAGATGGCGGTGTAGATATTTCCATGTTTATATAGATGGCAGTGTAGATATTTCCATGTTCATGCAGATGGCTATGATGATATTTCTATGTTTATACACATGATGGTGTAGATATTTCCAAGTTTTAAGAGATAGCGCTGTAGATATTTCCGTGTTTACACAGATAGCGGTGTAGATATTTCCATGTTTACACAGATAGCGGTGTAGATATTTCCATGTTTACACAGATAGCGGAGTAGATATTTCCATGTGTATACAGATAACGGTGTAGATATTTACAAATTCCTACAGATGGCTGTGTAGATATTTATATGTTTATGCAGATTGCGGAGTAGATATTTCCATGTTTATAGAGATAGTGGTGTAGATATTTCCATGTTTCTACAGTTGCTGTTGTAGATATTTGCTTGTTTACACAGATAGCGGTGTAGATATTTCCAAGTTTATGCAGATAGCGGAGTAGATATTTCCACTTTTATGCCGATAGCGTTGAAGATATTTCCATGTTTATGCAGAAAGCGGTGTAGATATTTCCATGTTCCTGCAGATGTCTGTGTAGATATTTCCAAGTTTATACAGATACTGGTGTAGATATTTCCATGTTGACACACATAGCGTTGTTGATATTTCCATGTTCCTACAGAGGGCGGTGTACATATTTACATGTTTGTAGAGTTGGCGGTTTAGACATTTCCACGTTCATAGAGATGGTGGTGTGGATATTTCCATGTGTATACAGATAGCGGTGTGGATATTTCCATCTTTATACACATAATGGTGTAGATCTTTCCATGTTTTTAGAGATAGCGGTATAGTTATTTCCATGTTTACACAGATCGCGGTGTAGATATTTCCATGTTTATACAGATGACTCTGTAGATATTTCCATGTTTACAGCGATAGCGGTGTAGATATTTCCATGTTTATAGAGATAGCGGTGTAGATATTTCCATGTTTATACAGATAGCGGTGTAGATATTTCCATATTTATACAGAAATCAGTGTAGATATTTCCATGTTTATAGAGATATCGGTGTAGATATTTCCATGTTTATACAGATAGCAGTGTAGATATTTCCATGCCAATACACATGGCGGTGTAGATATTTCCATGTTCATACAGATGGCGGTGAAGTTATTTCCATGTTTATACAGATAACGGTGTATATATTTCCATGTTTACACAGATAGCGGTGTAGATATTTCTATGTTTACACAGATCGCGGTGTAGATATTTCCATGTTTATACTGATAGGGGTGTAGATATTTCCATGTTCATACAGATGGCGTAGATATTTCCATCTTTATATAGTTGGCAGTGTAGATATTTCCATGTTCATACAGATGGCGTTGAAGATATTTCCATGTTTATACACATAACGGTGTAGATATTTCCAAGTTTTAAGAGATAGCGGAGTAGATATTTCCATGTATACACAGATAGCGGTATAGATATTTCCATGTTTACCCAGATAGCGGTGTATTTTCATGTTTATACAGATAGCGATGTAGATATTTCCATGTGTATACAGAAAGCGGTGTAGATAGTTACATGTTCCTACAGATGGCTGTGTAGATATTTCCAAGTTTATACTGATAGTGGTGTAGATATTTCCGTGTTTATAGGCATACCGTTGTACATATTTCCATCTTCCTTCGGTGGGTGGTGTAGATATTTCCATGTTTACACAGATAGCGGTGTAGATATTTCCAAGTTTATGCAGATAGCGGTGGAGATATTTCCAATTTTATGCAGATAGCAGTGTAGATATTTCCATGTTTATACAGAAAGCGGTGTAGATAATTCCATGTTCCTACAGATTGCGCTGTAGATATTTCCATGTTTATAGAGTTGGCGGTTTAGACATTTCCATATTCATGCAGATGGCAGTGTAGGTATTTCCGTGTTTACACAGATGGAGGTGAAGATATTTCCATGTTTAGAGAGATAGCGGTGTAGATATTTCCATGTTTATACTGATAGCGGTGTATATATTCCCATGTTTATAGAGATAACGGTGTAGATACTTACATATTCATACAGATGGTTGTGTATATATTTATATGTTTATACAGATTGCGGAGTAGATATTTCCATGTTTATAGAGATAGCGGTGTAGATATTTCCATGTTTCTACAGTTGGTGTTGTAGATATTTCCATGTTTACACAGATATCGGTGTAGATATTTCCAAGTTTATGCAGATATCGGAGTAGATATTTCCACTTTTATGCCGATAGCAGTGAAGGTATTTCCATGTTTATACAGAAAGCGGTGTAGATATTTCCATGTTCCTGCAGATGGCTGTGTAGATATTTACAAGTTTATACAGATAGTGGTGTAGATATTTCCATGTTTACACAGATAGCATTGTAGATATTTCCATTTTTATACAGATAGCCGTGTAGATATTTCCATGCTTATAGAGATATCGGTGTAGATATTTCCAGGTTTCTACAGATTGCAGTGTAGGTATTTCCACGTTTATATAGATGGCTGTGTAGATATTTCCATGTTTATAGATATAGCGGTGTAGATATTTCCATGTTTATACAGATAGCGGTGTAGATATTTCCATGTTTACACAGATAGCGGTGTAGATATTTCCAATTTACCCAGATAGCGGAGTAGATATTTCCATGTTTATACAGATAGCGGTGTAGATATTTCCATGTTTACACAGATAACGGTGAAGATATTTACATGTTCCTACAGATGGCTGTGTAGATATTTCCTTGTTTACACAGATAACGGTGAAGATATTTCCATGTTCCTGCAGATGGCTGTGTAGATATTTACAAGTTTATACAGATAGTGATGTAGATATTTCCATGTTTACACAGACAGCGTAGATATTTCCATGTTCCTACAGCTGGTGGTGTAGATATTTCCATGCTTACACAGATAGTGGTGTAGATATTTCCAAGTTTATGCAGATAGCGGTGGAGATATTTCCACTTTTATGGAGATAGCGATGTAGATATTTCCATGTTTATACAGAAAGGGGTGTAGATATTTCCATGTTCCTACAAATGGCGCTGTAGATATTTCCATGTTTACAGAGTTGGCGGTTTAGACATTTCCATCTTCGTACAGATGGCGGTGTAGATATTTCCATCTTCATACACATAACGGTGTAGATATTTCCATGTTTATACAGGTGACGGTGTATATATTTCCATACTCATACAGATGGCGTTGTAGATATTTCCATGTTTATAGAGATAGCGGTGTAGGTATTTCCATGTTTACACAGATAGCGGTGTAGATATTTCCATGTTTATAGAGACAGAGGTGTAGATGTTTCCTTGTTTATACAGATATAGGTGTAGATATTTCCATGTTTATAGAGATAGCGGTGTAGAGATTTCCAAATTTATACAGATAGCGGTGTAGGTATTTAAAGTTCATACAGATGGTGGTGTAGATATTTCCATCCATATACAGATAGCGGTGTAGATATTTCCATGTTTATACAGATGGCTGTGTAGATGTTTCCATGTTTATGGAGATTGCGGTGCAGTTATTTCCATGTTTATTGAGACAGAGGTGTAGATGTTTCCTTGTTTATACAGATAGCGGTGTAGATATTTCCATGTTTATAGAGATAGCGGTGTAGCCATTTTCAAATTTATACAGATAGCCGTGTAGATATTTAAAGGTTCATACAGATGGTGGTGTAGATATTTCCATCCTTATACAGATAGCGGTGTAGATATTTCCATGTTTATACAGATGGCGGTGTAGATATTTCCATCTTTATACGGATGGCGGTGTAGATATTTCCATGTTGATAGAGATGGCGGTGTAGATATTTCCATGCTTACAGAGATAGAGGTGTAGACATTTCCTTGTTTGTAGAGATAGCGGTGTAGATATTTCCATGTTTACACAGATAGCGGTGTAGATATTTCCATATTTATAGAGTTGGCGGTGTAGATATTTCCATGTTCATACAGATGGTGGTGTAGATATTTCCATGTTCTTAAAGATGGCAGTGTAGATATTTCCATGTTTATATAGTTGGCAGTGTAGATATTTCCAAGTTCATACAGATGGCGGTGAAGTTATTTCCATGTTTATGCACATGACGGTGTAGATATTTCCAAGTTTTAAGAGGTAGCGGTGTAGATATTTCCGTGTTTACACAGATGGCGGTGAAGATATTTCCATGTTTAGAGAGATAGCGGTGTAGATATTTCCATGTTTATACTGATAGCGGTGTATATATTCCCATGTTTATACAGATATCGGTGTAGATACTACATATTCATACAGATGGTTGTGTATATATTTATATGTTTATACAGATTGCGGAGTAGATATTTCCATGTTTATAGAGATAGCGGTGTAGATATTTCCATGTTTCTACAGTTGGTGTTGTAGATATTTCCATGTTTACACAGATATCGGTGTAGATATTTCCAAGTTTATGCAGATAGCGGAGTAGATATTTCCACTTTTATGCAGATAGCAGTGAAGATATTTCCATGTTTATACAGAAAGCGGTGTAGATATTTCCATGTTCCTGCAGATGGCTGTGTAGATATTTCCAAGTTTATACAGATAGTGGTGTAGATATTTCCATGTTTACACAGATAGCATTTTAGATATTTCCATCTTTATACAGATAGCGGTGTAGATATTTCCATGCTTATAGAGATATCGGTGTAGATATTTCCAGGTTTCTACAGATTGCAGTGTAGGTATTTCCACGTTTATATAGATGGCTGTGTAGATATTTCCATGTTTATAGATATAGCGGTGTAGATATTTCCATGTTTATACAGATAGCGGTGTAGATATTTCCATGTTTACACAGATAGCGGTGTAGATATTTCCAATTTACCCAGATAGCGGAGTAGATATTTCCATGTTTATACAGATAGCGGTGTAGATATTTCCATGTTTACACAGATAACGGTGAAGATATTTACATGTTCCTACAGATGGCTGTGTAGATATTTCCATGTTTATACAGATAGCAGTGTAGATATTTCCGTGTTTTTAGAGATAGACGTGTAGTTATTTCCATGTAAATAGGCATAGCGGTGTAGATATTTCCATTTTTATATAGATAGAGGTGTAGATATTTCCTAGTTTATACAGACAGCGGTGTAGATATTTCCATGTTTATAGAGATAGCGGTGTAGACATTTCCACGTTTATACAGATAGCGGTGTAGATATTTCCATGCTCTTACAGATGGCGGTGTAGATATTTCCATCCTTATACAGATAGCCGTGTAGATATTTCCATGTTTATACAGATGGTGGTGTAGATATTTCCATGTTTATACAGATGGCGGTGTAGATAATTCCATCTTTATACACATGGCGGAGTAGATTTTTCCATGTTCATACAGATGGCAGTGTAGATATTTCCATGTTTATAGAGATGGTGGAGTAGATATTTCCATGTTTATACAGATGGCGGGGTCGATATTTCCATGTTTATACAGATGGCGGTGTAGATATTTCCATATATATACAGAAGGCGGTGTAGATATTTCCATTTTGTTACACATGGCTGTGGAGATATTTCCATCTTTATACAGATGGCAGTGTAGATATTTCCATGTTTATAGAGATGGCAGTGTAGATATTTCCATGTTCATACAGATGGCGGGGTAGATATTTCCATCCTTATACAGATAGCGGTGTAGATATTTCCATGTTTATACAGTTGACGGTGTAGATATTTCCATCTTTATACAGATGGCAGTGTAGATATTTCCATGTTCATACAGATGGCGGTGTAGATATTTCCATGTTTATAGAGATGGCGGTATAGATATTTCCATGTTTATACAGGTGGCGGTGTAGATATTTCCATCTTTATACAGATGGCGGTGTAGATATTTCCATGTTCATACACAAGACGGTGTAGATATTTCCATCTTTATACAGATGGCTGTGTAGATATTTCAATGTTTATACAGATGGCAGTGTAGGCATTTCCATGTTTATAGAGATGGCGGTGTAGATATTTCCATGTTTATACAGATAGCTGTGTAGGTATTTCCATCTTTATACAGAAGGCGGTGTAGATATATCCATGTTTATACAAATGGCGGTGGAGATATTTCCATGTTTATACAGATGGCAGTGTAGATACTTCCATGTTTAAAGAGATTACAGTGTAGATATTTCCATGTTTATAGAGATAGCGGTGTAGTTATTTCCATGTAAATAGGCATAGCGGTGTAGATATTTCCATGTTTATAGAGATAGAGGTGTAGATATTTCCTAGTTTATACATATAGCGGTGTAGATATTTCCATGTTTATAGAGATAGCGGTGTAGACATTTCCACGTTTATACAGATAGCGGTGTAGATATTTCCATATTCTTACAGATGGCGGTGCAGTTATTTCCATCCTTATACAGATAGCCGTGTAGAAATTTCCATGTTTATACATATGGCTGTGTAGATATTTCCATGTTTATGGAGATGGCGGTGTAGATATTTCCATGTTTATAGAGATAACAGTGTAGTTATTTCAAAGTTAATAGGCATAGCGATGTAGATATTTCCATGTTTATAGAGACAGAGGTGTAGATGTTTCCTTGTTTATACAGATATAGGTGTAGATATTTCCATGTTTATAGAGATAGCGGTGTAGACATTTCCAAATTTATACAGATAGCGGTGTAGATATTTAAAGGTTCATACAGATGGTGGTGTAGATATTTCCATCCTTATACAGATAGCGGTGTAGATATTTCCATGTTTATACAGAAGGCGGTGTAGATATTTCCACCTTTTTACAGATAGCGGTGTAGTTATTTCCATGTTCATAGAGATGGCGGTGTAGATATTTCCATGTTTATAGAGATAGAGGTGTAGATATTTCCTTGTTTATAGAGATAGCGGTGTAGATATTTCCATGTTTATACAGATGCCGGTGTAGATATTTCCATATTCTTACAGATGGCGGTGCAGATATTTCCATCCTTATACAGATAGCCGTGTAGAAATTTCCATGTTTATACAGATGGCGGTGTAGATATTTCCATGTTTATGGAGATGGCGGTGTAGATATTTCCTTGTTTATAGAGATAACGGTGTAGTTATTTCAAAGTTAATAGGCATAGCGGTGTAGATATTTCCATTTTTATAGAGACAGAGGTGTAGATGTTTCCTTGTTTATACAGATATAGGTGAAGATATTTCCATGTTCATAGAGATAGCGGTGTAGACATTTCCAAATTTATACAGATAGCGGTGTAGGTATTTAAAGGATCATACAGATGGTGGTGTGGATATTTCCATCCTTATACAGATAGCGGTGTAGATATTTCCAAGTTTATGCAGATAGAGTAGATATTTCCACTTTTATGCAGATAGCGGTGAAGATATTTCCATGTTTATACAGATAGCGGTGTAGATATTTCCATGTTCCTGCAGATGGCTGTGTAGATATTTACAAGTTTATACAGATAGTGATGTAGATATTTCCATGTTTACACAGACAGCGTAGATATTTCCATGTTCCTACTGCTGGTGGTGTAGATATTTCCATGCTTACACAGATAGTGGTGTAGATATTTCCAAGTTTATGCAGATAGCGGTGGAGATATTTCCACTTTTATGGAGATAGCGATGTAGATATTTCCATGTTTATACAGAAAGGGGTGTAGATATTTCCATGTTCCTACAAATGGTGCTGTAGAAATTTCCATGTTTACAGAGTTGGCGGTTTAGACATTTCCATCTTCGTACAGATGGCGGTGTAGATATTTCCATCTTCATACACATAACGGTGTAGATATTTCCATGTTTATACAGGTGACGGTGTATATATTTCCATACTCATACAGATGGCGTTGTAGATATTTCCATGTTTATAGAGATAGCGGTGTAGGTATTTCCATGTTTACACAGATAGCGGTGTAGATATTTCCATGTTTATAGAGACAGAGGTGTAGATGTTTCCTTGTTTATACAGATATAGGTGTAGATATTTCCATGTTTATAGAGATAGCGGTGTAGAGATTTCCAAATTTATACAGATAGCGGTGTAGGTATTTAAAGGTTCATACAGATGGTGGTGTAGATATTTCCATCCATATACAGATAGCGGTGTAGATATTTCCATGTTTATACAGATGGCTGTGTAGATGTTTCCATGTTTATGGAGATTGCGGTGTAGATATTTCCATGTTTATTGAGACAGAGGTGTAGATGTTTCCTAGCTTATACAGATAGCGGTGTAGATATTTCCATGTTTATAGAGATAGCGGTGTAGCCATTTTCAAATTTATACAGATAGCCGTGTAGATATTTAAAGGTTCATACAGATGGTGGTGTAGATATTTCCATCCTTATACAGATAGCGGTGTAGATATTTCCATGTTTATACAGATGGCGGTGTAGATATTTCCATCTTTATACGGATGGCGGTGTAGATATTTCCATGTTGATAGAGATGGCGGTGTAGATATTTCCATGCTTACAGAGATAGAGGTGTAGACATTTCCTTGTTTGTAGAGATAGCGGGGTAGATATTTCCATGTTTATACAGATAGCGGAGTAGATATTTCCATGTTTATACAGTTAGCTGTGTAGATATTTCCATCCTTATACAGATGGCGGTGTAGATATTTCCATGTTCAAACAGATGGCGGTGTAGATATTTCCATGTTTATACAGATGACGGTGTAGATATTTCCATGTTTATACAGAAGGCGGTGTAGATATTTCCATGTTTATAGAGATGGCAGTGTAGATATTTCCATGTTTATACAGATAGCGGTGTAGATATTTCCATGTTTATACAGATTGCTGTGTAGATATATACATCCTTATACAAATGGCGGTGTAGATTTTCCATGTTTATATAGATGGCAGTGTAGATATTTCCATGTTTATACAGAAGACGGTGTTGGTATTTCCATGTTTATAGAGATGACGGTGTAGATATTTCGATGTTTATAGAGATAGCGGTGTAGTTATTTACATGTTAATAGGCATAGCGGTGTAGATATTTCCATGTTTATAGAGACATAGGTGTAGATATTTCCTTGTTTATAGAGATAGTGGTGTAGATATTTCCATGTTTATAGAGATAGCGGTGTAGACATTTCCACATTTATACAGATAGTGGTGTAGATATTTAAAGCTTTATACAGATGGTGGAGTAGATATTTCCATCCTTATACAGATAGCGGTGTAGATATTTCCATGTTTGTACAGATGGCGGAGTAGATATTTCCTTCTTTGTACAGATGGCGGTGCAGATATTTCCATGTTCATAGAGAAGGCAGTGTAGATATTTCCATGTTTACAGAGATAGAGGTGTAAATATTTCCTTGTTTATAGAGATAACGGTGTAGATATTTCCATGTTTATACAGATGGCAGTGTAGATATTTCCATATTTATATAGATGGCGGTGTAGATATTTCCATCTTTATACAGATGGGGTGTAGATATTTCCATCTTTATACAGATGGCGGTGTAGGTATTTCCATGTTTATAGAGATGGCGGTGAAGATATTTCCATGTTTATAGAGACAGACGTGTAGATGTTTCCTTGTTTATACAGAGAGCGGTGTAGATATTTCCATGTTTATAGAGATAGCGGTGTAGCCATTTCCAAATTTATACAGATTGCCGTTTAGATATTTAAAGGTTCATACAGATGGTGGTGTAGATATTTCCAACCTTATACAGATAGCGGTGTAAATATTTCCATGTTTATACAGATGGCGGTGTAGATATTTCCATCTTTATACAGATGGCGGTGTAGATATTTCCATGTTCATAGAGATGGCGGTGTAGATATTTCCATGTTTACAGAGATAGAGGTGTAGACATTTCCTTGTTTGTAGAGATAACGGGTTATATATTTCCATGTTTATACAGATGGCGGTGTAGTTATTTCCATCTCTATACAGATGGTGGTGTACATATTTCCATGTTCATACGGATGGCATTGTAGATATTTCCATGTTTTTAGACATGGCGGTGAAGATATTTCCATGTTTATACAGATAGCGGTGTCGATATTTCCATGTTTATACAGTTAGCTGTGTAGATATTTCCATCGTTATACAGATGGCGGTGTAGATATTTCCATGTTCATACAGATGGTGGTGTAGATATTTCCATCTTTATACAGATGACGGTGTAGATATTTCCATGTTTATACATAAGGCGGTGTAGATATTTCCATGTTTATAGAGATTGCGGTGTAGATGTTTACTTGTTTATACAGATAGCGGTGTAGATATTTCCATGTTTATAGAGATAGCGGTGTAGCCATTTTCAAATTTATACAGATAGCCGTGTAGATATTTAAAGGTTCATACAGATGGGGGTGTAGATAATTCCATCCTTATACAGATAGCGGTGTAGATGTTTCCATGCTTATACAGATGGCGGTGTAGATATTTCCATCTTTTACGGATGGCGGTGTAGATATTTCCATGTTCTTAGAGATGGCGGTGTAGATATTTCCATGTTTACAGAGATAGAGGTGTAGACATTTCCTTGTTTGTAGAGATAGCGGGGTAGATATTTCCATGTTTATACAGATAGCGGAGTAGATATTTCCATGTTTACACAGTTAGCTGTGTAGATATTTCCATCGTTATACAGATGGCGGTGTAGATATTTCCATGTTCAAACAGATGGCGGTGTAGATATTTCCATGTTTATACAGATGACGGTGTAGATATTTCCCTGTTTATACAGAAGGCGGTGTAGATATTTCCATGTTTATAGAGATGTCAGTGTAGATATTTCCATGTTTATACAGATAGCGGTGTAGATATATCCATGTTTATACAGATAGCTGTGTAGATATTTACATCCTTATACAAATGGGGGTGTAGATTTTTCCATGTTTATTTAGATGGCAGTGTAGGTATTTCCATGTTTATACAGAAGGCTGTGTTGGTATTTCCATGTTTATAGAGATGACGGTGTAGATATTTCGATGTTTATAGAGATAGCGGTTTAGTTATTTACATGTTAATAGGCATAGCGGTGTAGATATTTCCATGTTTATAGAGATAGAGGAGTAGATATTTCCTTGTTTATACAGATAGCGGTGTAGATATTTCCATGTTTATAGAGATAGCGGTGTAGACATTGCCACGTTTATACAGATAGCGGTGTAGATATTTCAATGTTTATAGAGATGGCGGTGTAGATATTTCCATGTTTATACAGATAGCTCTGCAGATATTTCCATCTTTATACAGATGGTGGTGTAGATATTTCCATCCTTATACAGATAGCGGTGTAGATATTTCCATGTTTATACAGATGGCGGTGTAGATATTTCCATGTTTATAGAGATGGCGGTGTAGATATTTCCACGTTTATAGAGATAACGGTGTAGTTATTTCCATATTAATAGGCATAGCGCTGTAGATATTTCCATGTTTATAGAGACAGAGGTGTTGATATTTCCTTGTTTATAGAGATAGCGGTGTAGATATTTCCATGTTTATAGAGATAGCGGTGTAGGCATTTCCACATTTATACAGATAGTGGTGTAGATATTTAAACCTTTATACAGATGGTGGAGTAGATATTTCCATCCTTATACAGATAGCGGTGTAGATATTTCCATGTTTGTACAGATGGCGGAGTAGATATTTCCTTCTTTGTACAGATGGCAGTGCAGATATTTCCATGTTCATAGAAAAGGCGGTGTAGATATTTCCATGTTTACAGAGATAGAGGTGTAGATATTTCCTTGTTTATAGAGATAACGGTGTAGATATTTCCATGTTTATACAGATGACGGTGTAGATATTTCCATGTTTATATAGATGGCGGTGTAGATATTTCCATCTTTATACAGATGGGGTGTAGATATTTCCATCTTTATACAGATGGCGGTGTAGGTATTTCCATGTTTATAGAGATGGCGGTGTAGATATCTCCATGTTTATAGAGACACACGTGTAGATGTTTCCTTGTTTATACAGATAGCGGTGTAGATATTTCCATGTTTATAGAGATAGCGGTGTAGCCATTTCCAAATTTATACAGATAGCCGTGTAGATATTTAATGCTTCATACAGATGGTGGTGTAGATATTTCCATCCTTATACAGATAGCGGTGTAAATATTTCCATGTTTATACAGATGGCGGTGTAGATATTTCCATCTTTATACAGATGGCGGTGTAGATATTTCCATGTTCATAGAGATGGCGGTGTAGATATTTCCATGTTTACAGAGATAGAGGTGTAGACATTTCCTTGTTTGTAGAGATAGCGGGTTATATATTTCCATGTTTATACAGATGGCGGTGTAGTTATTTCCATCTCTGTACAGATGGTGGTGTACATATTTCCATGTTCATACGGATGGCGTTGTAGATATTTCCATGTTTTTAGACATGGCGGTGAAGATATTTCCATGTTTATACAGATTGCGGTGTCGATATTTCCATGTTTATACAGTTAGCTGTGTAGATATTTCCATCGTTATACAGATGGCGGTGTAGATATTTCCATGTTCATACAGATGGTGGTGTAGATATTTCCATCTTTATACAGATGACGGTGTAGATATTTCCATGTTTATACATAAGGCGGTGTAGATATTTCCATGTTTATGGAGATTGCGGTGTAGATATTTACTTGTTTATACAGATAGCGGTGTAGATATTCCATGTTTATAGAGATAGCGGTGTAGCCATTTTCAAATTTATACAGATAGCCGTGTAGATATTTAAAGGTTCATACAGATGGGGGTGTAGATAATTCCATCCTTATACAGATAGCGGTGTAGATATTTCCATGTTTATACAGATGGCAGTGTAAATATTTCCAACTTTTACGGATGGCGGTGTAGATATTTCCATGTTCATAGAGATGGCGGTGTAGATATTTCCATGTTTACAGAGATAGAGGTGTAGACATTTCCTTGTTTGTAGAGATGGCGGGGTAGATATTTCCATGTTTATACAGATAGCGGAGTAGATATTTCCATGTTTACACAGTTAGCTGTGTAGATAATTCCAACGTTATACAGATGGCGGTGTAGATATTTCCATGTTCAAACAGATGGCGGTGTAGATATTTCCATGTTTATACAGATGACGGTGTAGATATTTCCCTGTTTATACAGAAGGCGGTGTAGATATTTCCATGTTTATAGAGATGGCAGTGTAGATATTTCCATGTTTATACAGATAACGATGTAGATATATCCATGTTTATACAGATAGCTGTGTAGATATTTACATCCTTATACAAATGGCGGTGTAGATTTTTCCATGTTTATATAGATGGCAGTGTAGGTATTTCCATGTTTATACAGAAGGCGGTGTTGGTATTTCCATGTTTATAGAGATGACGGTGTAGATATTTCGATGTTTATAGATATAGCGGTTTAGTTATTTACATGTTAATAGGCATAGCGGTGTAGATATTTCCATGTTTATAGAGATAGAGGAGTAGATATTTCCTTGTTTATACAGATAGCGGTGTAGATATTTCCATGTTTATAGAGATAGCGGTGTAGACATTGCCACGTTTATACAGATAGCGGTGTAGATATTTCAATGTTTATAGAGATGGCGGTGTAGCTATTTCCATGTTTATACAGATAGCTCTGCAGATATTTCCATCTTTATACAGATGGTGGTGTAGATATTTCCATCCTTATACAGATAGCGGTGTAGATATTTCCATGTTTATACAGATGGCGGTGTAGATATTTCCATGTTTATAGAGATGGCGGTGTAGATATTTCCACGTTTATAGAGATAACGGTGTAGTTATTTCCATATGAATAGGCATAGCGGTGTAGATATTTCCATGTTTATAGAGACATAGGTGTAGATATTTCCTTGTTTATACAGATAGCGTTGTAGATATTTCCATGTTTATAGAGATAGCGGTGTAGACATTTCCACATTTATACAGATAGTGGTGTAGATATTTAAAGCTTCATACAGATGCTGGTGTAGTTATTTCCATTCTTATACAGATAGCGGTTTAGATGTTTCCGTGTTTGTACAGATGGCGGTGTAGATATTTCCATCTTTATACAGATGGCGGTGTAGATATTTCCATGTTTATAGAGAGAGCGGTGTAGATATTTCCATGTTTACACAGATAGCGGTGTAGATATTTCCATGTTTTTACAGATAGCGGTATAGATATTTCCATATTTATAGAGTTGGCGGTGTAGATATTTCCATGTTCATACAGATGGCGGTGTAGATATTTCCATGTTTATATAGTTGGCAGTGTAGATATTTCCATGTTCATACAGATGTCGGTGAAGATATTTCTATGTTTATACACATGATGGTGTAGGTATTTCCAAGTTTTAAGAGATAGCGTTGTAGATATTTTCGTGTTTACACAGATAGCGGTGTAGATATTTCCATGTTTACACAGATAGCGGTGTAGATATTTCCATGTTTATACAGGTGACGGTGTATATATTTCCATACTCATACAGTTGGCGTTGTAGATATTTCCATGTTTATAGAGATAGCGGTGTAGGTATTTCCATGTTTACACAGATAGCGGTGTAGATATTTCAATGTTTACACAGATAGCATTGTAGATATTTACATTTTTATACAGATAGCGGTGTAGATATTTCCATGCTTATAGAGATATCGGTGTAGATATTTCCAGGTTTCTACAGATTGCAGTGTAGATATTTCCACGTTTATATAGATGGCTGTGTAGATATTTCCATGTTTATAGAGATAGCGGTGTAGATATTTCCACATTTATACAGATAGCGGTGTAGATATTTCCATGTTTATACAGATAGCGGTGTAGATATTTCCATGTTTATAGAGATAGCGGTGTAGACATTGCCACGTTTATACAGATAGCGGTGTAGATATTTCCATGTTTATAGAGATGGCGGTGTAGATATTCAAATGTTTATACAGATGGCTGTGTAGATATTTCCATTTTTATACATTTGGTGATGTAGATATTTCCATCCTTATACAGGTAGCGGTGTAGATATTTCCATGTTTATACAGATGGTGGTGTAGATATATCCATGTTTATACAGATGGCAGAGTAGATATTTCCATGTTTATAGAGATAACGGTGTAGTTATTTCCATGTTAATAGGCACAGCGGTGTAGATATTTCCATGTTTATAGAGACAGAGGTGTAGATATTTCCAAAACAGATAGCGGTGTAGATATTTCCATGTTTATAGAGATAGCAGTGTAGACATTTCCACGTTTATACAGTAAGCGGTGTAGATATATACATGTTCATACAGATGGGGTTGTAGATATTTCCATCCTTATACAGATAGCAGTATAGATATTTCCATGTTTATACAGATGGCGGTGTAGATATTTCCATCTTTTACGGATGGCGGTGTAGATATTTCCATGTTCATAGAGATGGCGGTGTAGATATTTCCATGTTTACAGAGATAGAAGTGTAGACATTTCCTTGTTTGTAGAGATAGCGGGGTAGATATTTCCATGTTTATACAGATAGCGGAGTAGATATTTCCATGTTTATACAGTTAGCTGTGTAGATATTTCCATCGTTATACAGATGGCGGTGTAGATATTTCCATGTTCAAACAGATGGCGGTGTAGATATTTCCATGTTTATACAGATGACGGTGTAGATATTTCCCTGTTTATACAGAAGGCGGTGTAGATATTTCCATGTTTATAGAGATGGCAGTGTAGATATTTCCATGTTTATACAGATAGCCGTGTAGATATTTCCATGTTTATACAGATAGCTGTGTAGATATTTACATCCTTATACAAATGGCGGTGTAGATTTTTCCATGTTTATATAGATGGCAGTGTAGATATTTCCGTGTTTATACAGAAGGCGGTGTTGGTATTTCCATGTTTATAGAGATGACGGTGTAGATATTTCGATGTTTATAGAGATAGCGGTGTAGTTATTTACATGATAATAGGCATAGCGGTGTAGATATTTCCATGTTTATAGAGATAGAGGAGTAGATATTTCCTTGTTTATACAGATAGCAGTGTAGATATTTCCATGTTTATAGAGATAGCGGTGTAGACATTGCCACGTTTATACAGATAGCGGTGTAGATATTTCAATGTTTATAGAGATGGCGGTGTAGATATTTCCATGTTTATACAGATAGCTCTGCAGATATTTCCATCTTTATACAGATGGTGGTGTAGATATTTCCATCCTTATACAGATAGCGGTGTAGATATTTCCATGTTTATACAGATGGCGGTGTAGATATTTCAATGTTTATAGAGATCGCGGTGTAGATATTTCCACGTTTATAGAGATAATGATGTAGTTATTTCCATATTAATAGGCATAGCGGTGTAGATATTTCCATGTTTATATAGATGGCGGAGTAGATATTTCCATCTTTATACAGATGTCGGTGTAGGTATTTCCATGTTTATATAGATGGCGGTGTAGATATTTCCATGTTTGTAGAGATAGCGGTGTAGTTGTTTCCAAGTTAATAGGCATAGCGGTGTAGATATTTCCATGTTTATAGAGATAGCGGTGTAGACATTTCCACATTTATACAGATAGTGGTGTAGATATTTAAAGCTTTATACAGATGGTGGAGTAGATATTTCCATCCTTATACAGATAGCGGTGTAGATATTTCCATGTTTGTACAGATGGCGGAGTAGATATTTCCTTCTTTGTACAGATGGCGGTGCAGATATTTCCATGTTCATAGAGAAGGCGGTGTAGATATTTCCATGTTTACAGAGATAGAGGTGTAAATATTTCCTTGTTTATAGAGATAACGGTGTAGATATTTCCATGTTTATACAGATGGCAGTGTAGATATTTCCATATTTATATAGATGGCGGTGTAGATATTTCCATCTTTACAGATGGGGTGTAGATATTTCCATCTTTATACAGATGGCGGTGTATGTATTTCCATGTTTATAGAGATGGCGGTGAAGATATTTCCATGTTTATAGAGACAGACGTGTAGATGTTTCCTTGTTTATACAGATAGCGGTGTAGGTATTTCCATGTTTATAGAGATAGCGGTGTAGCCATTTCCAAATTTATACAGATAGCCGTGTAGATATTTAAAGGTTCATACAGATGGTGGTGTAGATATTTCCAACCTTATACAGATAGCGGTGTAAATATTTCCATGTTTATACAGATGGCGGTGTAGATATTTCCATCTTTATACAGATGGCGGTGTAGATATTTCCATGTTCATAGAGATGGCGGTGTAGATATTTCCATGTTTACAGAGATAGAGGTGTAGACATTTCCTTGTTTGTAGAGATAGCGGGTTATATATTTCCATGTTTATACAGATGGCGGTGTAGTTATTTCCATCTCTATACAGATGGTGGTGTACATATTTCCATGTTCATACGGATGGCGTTGTAGATATTTCCATGTTTTTAGACATGGCGGTGAAGATATTTCCATGTTTATACAGATAGCGGTGTCGATATTTCCATGTTTATACAGTTAGCTGTGTATATATTTCCATCGTTATACAGATGGCGGTGTAGATATTTCCATGTTCATGCAGATGGTGGTGTAGATATTTCCATCTTTATACAGATGACGGTGTAGATATTTCCATGTTTATACATAAGGCGGTGTAGATATTTCCATGTTTATAGAGATTGCGGTGTAGATATTTACTTGTTTATACAGATAGCGGTGTAGATATTTCCATGTTTATAGAGATAGCGGTGTAGCCATTTTCAAATTTATACAGATAGCCGTGTAGATATTTAAAGGTTCATACAGATGGGGGTGTAGATAATTCCATCCTTATACAGATAGCGGTGTAGATATTTCCATGTTTATACAGATGGCGGTGTAGATATTTCCAACTTTTACGGATGGCGGTGTAGATATTTCCATGTTCATAGAGATGGCGGTGTAGATATTTCCATGTTTACAGAGATAAAGGTGTAGACATTTCCTTGTTTGTAGAGATAGCGGGGTAGATATTTCCATGTTTATACAGATAGCGGAGTAGATATTTCCATGTTTACACAGTTAGCTGTGTAGATATTTCCATCGTTATACAGATGGCGGTGTAGATATTTCCATGTTCAAACAGATGGCGGTGTAGATATTTCCATGTTTATACAGATGACGGTGTAGATATTTCCCTGTTTATACAGAAGGCGGAGTAGATATTTCCATGTTTATAGAGATGGCAGTGTAGATATTTCCGTGTTTATACAGATAGCGGTGTAGATATATCCATGTTTATACAGATAGCTGTGTAGATATTTACATCCTTATACAAATGTCGGTGTAGATTTTTCCATGTTTATATAGATGGCAGTGTAGGTATTTCCATGTTTATACAGAAGGCGGTGTTGGTATTTCCATGTTTATAGAGATGACGGTGTAGATATTTCGATGTTTATAGAGATAGCGGTTTAGTTATTTACATGTTAATAGGCATAGCGGTGTAGATATTTCCATGTTTATAGAGATAGAGGAGTAGATATTTCCTTGTTTATACAGATAGCGGTGTAGATATTTCCATGTTTATAGAGATAGCGGTGTAGACATTGCCACGTTTATACAGATAGCGGTGTAGATATTTCAATGTTTATAGAGATGGTGGTGTAGCTATTTCCATGTTTATACAGATAGCTCTGAAGATATTTCCATCTTTATACAGATGGTGGTGTAGATATTTCCATCCTTATACAGATAGCGGTGTAGATATTTCCATGTTTATACAGACGGCGGTGTAGATATTTCCATGTTTATAGAGATGGCGGTGTAGATATTTCCACGTTTATAGAGATAACGGTGTAGTTATTTCCATATTAATAGGCATAGCGGTGTAGATATTTCCATGTTTATAGAGACAGAGGTGTAGATATTTCCTTGTTTATAGAGACAGCGGTGTAGATATTTCCATGTTTATACAGATGGCTGTGTAGACGTTTCCATGCTTATGGAGATTGCGGTGTAGATATTTCCATGTTTATTGAGACAGAGGTGTAGATGTTTCCTTGTTTATACAGATAGCGGAGTAGATATTTCCATGTTTATAGAGATAGCGGTGTACCCATTTTCAAATTTATACAGATAGCCGTGTAGATATTTAAAGGTTAATACAGATGGTGGTGTAGATATTTCCATCCTTATACAGATAGCAGTGTAGATATTTCCATGTTTATACAGATGGCGGTGTAGATATTTCCATCTTCATACGGATGGCGGTGTAGATATTTCCATGTTGATAGAGATGGCGGTGTAGATATTTCCATGCTTACAGAGATAGAGGTGTAGACATTTCCTTATTCGTAGAGATAGCGGGGTAGATATTTCCATGTTTATACAGATAGCGGAGTAGATATTTCCATGTTTATACAGTTAGCTGTGTAGATATTTCCATCCTTATACAGATGGCGGTGTAGATATTTCCATGTTCAAACAGATGGCGGTGTAGATAATTCCATGTTTATACAAATGACGGTGTAGATATTTCCATGTTTATACAGAAGGCGGTGTAGATATTTCCATGTTTATAGAGATGGCAGTGTAGATATTTCCATGTTTATACAGATAGCGGTGTAGATATTTCCATGTTTATACAGATAGCTGTGTAGATATTTACATCCTTATACAAATGGCGGTGTAGATTTTTCATGTTTATATAGATGGCAGTGTAGATATTTCCATGTTTATACAGAAGGCGGTGTTGGTATTTCCATGTTTATAGAGAAGATGGTGTAGATATTTCGATGTTTATAGAGATAGCGGTGTAGTTATTTACATGTTAATAGGCATAGCGGTGTAGATATTTCCATGTTTATAGAGATAGAGGAGTAGATATTTCCTTGTTTATACAGATAGCGGTGTAGATATTTCCATGTTTATAGAGATAGCGGTGTAGACATTGCCACATTTATACAGATAGCGGTGTAGATATTTCAATGTTTATAGAGATGGCAGTGTAGCTATTTCCATGTTTATACAGATAGTTCTGCAGATATTTCCATCTTTATACAGATGGTGGTGTAGATATTTCCATCCTTATACAGATAGCGGTGTAGATATTTCCATGTTTGTACAGATAGCGGTGTAGATATTTCCATGTTTATAGAGATGGCGGTGTAGATATTTCCACGTTTATAGAGATAACGGTGTAGTTATTTCCATATGAGTAGACATAGCGGTGTAGATATTTCCATGTTTATAGAGACAGAGGTGTAGATATTTCCTTGTTTATAGAGATAGTGGTGTCGATATTTCCATGTTTATAGAGATAGCGGTGTAGACATTTCCACATTTATACAGATAGTGGTGTAGATATTTAAAGCTTTATACAGATGGTGGAGTAGATATTTCCATCCTTATACAGATAGCGGTGTAGATATTTCCATGTTTGTACAGATGGCGGAGTAGATATTTCCTTCTTTGTACAGATGTCGGTGCAGATATTTCCATGTTCATAGAGAAGGCGGTGTAGATATTTCCATGTTTACAGAGATAGAGGTGTAAATATTTCCTTGTTTATAGAGATAACGGTGTAGATATTTCCATGTTTATACAGATGGCAGTGTACATATTTCCATATTTATATAGATGGCGGTGTAGATATTTCCATCTTTATACAGATGGGGTGTAGATATTTCCATCTTTATACAGATGGCGGTGTAGGTATTTCCATGTTTATAGAGATGGCGGTGAAGATATTTCCATGTTTATAGAGACAGACGTGTAGATGTTTCCTTGTTTATACAGATAGCGGTGTAGATATTTCCATGTTTATAGAGATAGCGGTGTAGCCATTTCCAAATTTATACAGATTGCCGTTTAGATATTTAAAGGTTCATACAGATGGTGGTGTAGATATTTCCAACCTTATACAGATAGCGGTGTAAATATTTCCATGTTTATACAGATGGCGGTGTAGTTATTTCCATCTCTATACAGATGGTGGTGTACATATTTCCATGTTCATACGGATGGCATTGTAGATATTTCCATGTTTTTAGACATGGCGGTGAAGATATTTCCATGTTTATACAGATAGCGGTGTCGATATTTCCATGTTTATACAGTTAGCTGTGTAGATATTTCCATCGTTATACAGATGGCGGTGTAGATATTTCCATGTTCATACAGATGGTGGTGTAGATATTTCCATCTTTATACAGATGACGGTGTAGATATTTCCATGTTTATACATAAGGCGGTGTAGATATTTCCATGTTTATAGAGATTGCGGTGTAGATGTTTACTTGTTTATACAGATAGCGGTGTAGATATTTCCATGTTTATAGAGATAGCGGTGTAGCCATTTTCAAATTTATACAGATAGCCGTGTAGATATTTAAAGGTTCATACAGATGGAGGTGTAGATAATTCCATCCTTATACAGATAGCGGTGTAGATATTTCCATGTTTATACAGATGGCGGTGTAGATATTTCCATCTTTTACGGATGGCGGTGTAGATATTTCCATGTTCATAGAGATGGCGGTGTAGATATTTCCATGTTTACAGAGATAGAGGTGTAGACATTTCCTTGTTTGTAGAGATAGCGGGGTAGATATTTCCATGTTTATACAGATAGCGGAGTAGATATTTCCATGTTTACACAGTTAGCTGTGTAGATATTTCCATCGTTATACAGATGGCGGTGTAGATATTTCCATGTTCAAACAGATGGCGGTGTAGATATTTCCATGTTTATACAGATGACGGTGTAGATATTTCCCTGTTTATACAGAAGGCGGTGTAGATATTTCCATGTTTATAGAGATGGCAGTGTAGATATTTCCGTGTTTATACAGATAGCCGTGTAGATATATCCATGTTTATACAGATAGCTGTGTAGATATTTACATCCTTATACAAATGGGGGTGTAGATTTTTCCATGTTTATATAGATGGCAGTGTAGGTATTTCCATGTTTATACAGAAGGCGGTGTTGGTATTTCCATGTTTATAGAGATGACGGTGTAGATATTTCCATGTTTATAGAGATAGCGGTTTAGTTATTTACATGTTAATAGGCATAGCGGTGTAGATATTTCCATGTTTATAGAGATAGAGGAGTAGATATTTCCTTGTTTATACAGATAGCGGTGTAGATATTTCCATGTTTATAGAGATAGCGGTGTAGACATTGCCACGTTTATACAGATAGTGGTGTAGATATTTCCATGTTTATAGAGATGGCGGTGTAGATATCTCCATGTTTATAGAGACACACGTGTAGATGTTTCCTTGTTTATACAGATAGCGGTGTAGATATTTCCATGTTTATAGAGATAGCGGTGTAGCCATTTCCAAATTTATACAGATAGCCGTGTAGATATTTAATGCTTCATACAGATGGTGGTGTAGATATTTCCATCCTTATACAGATAGCGGTGTAAATATTTCCATGTTTATACAGATGGCGGTGTAGATATTTCCATCTTTATACAGATGGCGGTGTAGATATTTCCATGTTCATAGAGATGGCGGTGTAGATATTTCCATGTTTACAGAGATAGAGGTGTAGACATTTCCTTGTTTGTAGAGATAGCGGGTTATATATTTCCATGTTTATACAGATGGCGGTGTAGTTATTTCCATCTCTGTACAGATGGTGGTGTACATATTTCCATGTTCATACGGATGGCGTTGTAGATATTTCCATGTTTTTAGACATGGCGGTGAAGATATTTCCATGTTTATACAAATAGCGGTGTCGATATTTCCATGTTTATACAGTTAGCTGTGTAGATATTTCCATCGTTATACAGATGGCGGTGTAGATATTTCCATGTTCATACAGATGGTGGTGTAGATATTTCCATCTTTATACAGATGACGGTGTAGATATTTCCATGTTTATACATAAGGCGGTGTAGATATTTCCATGTTTATAGAGATTGCGGTGTAGATATTTACTTGTTTATACAGATAGCGGTGTAGATAGTTCCATGTTTATAGAGATAGCGGTGTAGCCATTTTCAAATTTATACAGATAGCCGTGAAGATATTTAAAGGTTCATACAGATGGGGGTGTAGATAATTCCATCCTTATACAGATAGCGGTGTAGATATTTCCATGTTTATACAGATGGCGGTGTAGATATTTCCAACTTTTACGGATGGCGGTGTAGATATTTCCATGTTCATAGAGATGGCGGTGTAGATATTTCCATGTTTACAGAGATAGAGGTGTAGACATTTCCTTGTTTGTAGACATAGCGGGGTAGATATTTCCATGTTTATACAGATAGCGGAGTAGATATTTCCATGTTTACACAGTTAGCTGTGTAGATATTTCCATCGTTATACAGATGGCGGTGTAGATATTTCCATGTTCAAACAGATGGCGGTGTAGATATTTCCATGTTTATACAGATGACGGTGTAGATATTTCCCTGTTTATACAGAAGGCGGTGTAGATATTTCCATGTTTATAGAGATGGCAGTGTAGATATTTCCATGTTTATACAGATAGCGGTGTAGATATATCCATGTTTATACAGATAGCTGTGTAGATATTTACATCATTATACAAATGGGGGTGTAGATTTTCCATGTTTATATAGATGGCAGTGTAGGTATTTCCATGTTTATACAGAAGGCGGTGTTGGTATTTCCATGTTTATAGAGATGACGGTGTAGATATTTCGATGTTTATAGAGATAGCGGTTTAGTTATTTACATGTTAATAGGCATAGCGGTGTAGATATTTCCATGTTTATAGAGATAGAGGAGTAGATATTTCCCTGTTTATACAGATAGCGGTGTAGATATTTCCATGTTTATAGAGATAGCGGTGTAGACATTGCCACGTTTATACAGATAGCGGTGTAGATATTTCAATGTTTATAGAGATGGCGGTGTAGATATTTCCATGTTTATACAGATAGCTCTGCAGATATTTCCATCTTTATACAGATGGTGGTGTAGATATTTCCATCCTTATACAGATAGCGGTGTAGATATTTCCATGTTTATACAGATGGCGGTGTAGATATTTCCATGTTTATAGAGATGGCGGTGTAGATATTTCCACGTTTATAGAGATAACGGTGTAGTTATTTCCATATTAATAGGCATAGCGCTGTAGATATTTCCATGTTTATAGAGACAGAGGTGTAGATATTTCCTTGTTTATAGAGATAGCGGTGTAGATATTTCTATGTTTATAGAGATAGCGGTGTAGGCATTTCCACATTTATACAGATAGTGGTGTAGATATTTAAAGCTTTATACAGATGGTGGAGTGGATATTTCCATCCTTATACAGATAGCGGTGTAGATATTTCCATGTTTGTACAGATGGCGGAGTAGATATTTCCTTCTTTGTACAGATGGCAGTGCAGATATTTCCATGTTCATAGAGAAGGCGGTGTAGATATTTCCATGTTTACAGAGATAGAGGTGTAGATATTTCCTTGTTTATAGAGATAACGGTGTAGATATTTCCATGTTTATACAGATGGCGGTGTAGATATTTCCATGTTTATATAGATGGCGGTGTAGATATTTCCATCTTTATACAGATGGGGTGTAGATATTTCCATCTTCATACAGATGGCGGTGTAGGTATTTCCATGTTTATAGAGATGGCGGTGTAGATATCTCCATGTTTATAGAGACACACGTGTAGATGTTTCCTTGTTTATACAGATAGCCGTGTAGATATTTCCATGTTTATAGAGATAGCGGTGTAGACATTGCCACGTTTATACAGATAGCGGTGTAGATATTTCAATGTTTATAGAGATGGCGGTGTAGCTATTTCCATGTTTATACAGATAGCTCTGCAGATATTTCCATCTTTATACAGATGGTGGTGTAGATATTTCCATCCTTATACAGATAGCGGTGTAGATATTTCCATGTTTATACAGATGGCGGTGTAGATATTTCCATGTTTATAGAGATGGCGGTGTAGATATTTCCACGTTTATAGAGATAACGGTGTAGTTATTTCCATATTAATAGGCATAGCGGTGTAGATATTTCCATGTTTATAGAGACAGAGGTGTAGATATTTCCTCGTTTATAGAGATAGCGGTGTAGATATTTCCATGTTTATAGAGATAGCGGTGTAGACATTTCCACATTTATACAGATATTGGTGTAGATATTTAAAGCTTTATACAGATGGTGGAGTAGATATTTCCATCCTTATACAGATAGCGGTGTAGATATTTCCATGTTTGTACAGATGGCGGAGTAGATATTTCCTTCTTTGTACAGATGGCGGTGCAGATATTTCCATGTTCATAGAGAAGGCGGTGTAGATATTTCCATGTTTACAGAGTTAGAGGTGTAGATATTTCCTTGTTTATAGAGATAACGGTGTAGATATTTCCATGTTTATACAGATGGCGGTGTAGATATTTCCATGTTTATATAGATGGCGGTGTAGATATTTCCATCTTTATACAGATGGGGTGTAGATATTTCCATCTTTATACAGATGGCGGTGTAGGTATTTCCATGTTTATAGAGATGGCGGTGTATATATTTCCATGTTTATAGAGACACACGTGTAGATGTTTCCTTGTTTATACAGATAGCGGTGTAGATAATTCCATGTTTATAGAGATAGCGGTGTAGCCATTTCCAAATTTATACAGATAGCCATGTAGATATTTAAAGGTTCATACAGATGGTGGTGTAGATATTTCCATCCTTATACAGATAGCGGTGTAAATATTTCCATGTTTATACAGATGGCGGTGTAGATATTTCCATCTTTATACAGATGGCGGTGTAGATATTTCTATGTTCATAGAGATGGCGGTGTAGATATTTCCATCTTTACAGAGATAGAGGTGTAGACATTTCCTTGTTTGTAGAGATAGCGGGTTATATATTTCCATGTATATACAGATGGCGGTGTAGTTATTTCCATCTCTATACAGATGGTGGTGTACATATTTCCATGTTCGTACGGATGGCGTTGTAGATATTTTCATGTTTTTAGACATGGCGGTGAAGATATTTCCACGTTTATACAGATAGCATTTTCGATATTTCCATGTTTATACAGTTAGCTGTGTAGATATTTCCATCGTTATACAGAAGGCGGTGTAGATATTTCCATGTTCATACAGATGGTGGTGTAGATATTTCCATCTTTATACAGATGACGGTGTAGATGTTTCCATGTTTATACATAAGGCGGTGTAGATATTTCCATGTTTATAGAGATTGCGGTGTAGATATTTCCTTGTTTATACAGATAGCGTTGTAGATATTTCCATGTTTATAGAGATAGCGGTGTAGACATTTCCACATTTATACAGATAGTGGTGTAGATATTTAAAGCTTCATACAGATGCTGGTGTAGTTATTTCCATTCTTATACAGATAGCGGTTTAGATGTTTCCGTGTTTGTACAGATGGTGGTGTAGATATTTCCATCTTTATACAGATGGCGGTGTAGATATTTCCATGTTTATAGAGAGAGCGTTGTAGATATTTCCATGTTTACACAGATAGCGGTGTAGATATTTCCATGTTTTTACAGATAGCGGTATAGATATTTCCATATTTATAGAGTTGGCCGTGTAGATATTTCCATGTTCATACAGACGGCGGTGTAGATATTTCCATGTTTATATAGTTGGCAGTGTAGATATTTCCATGTTCATACAGATGTCGGTGAAGATATTTGTATATTTATACACATGATGGTGTAGGTATTTCCAAGTTTTAAGAGATAGCGTTGTAGATATTTTCGTGTTTACACAGATAGCGGTGTAGATATTTCCATGTTTACACAGATAGCGGTGTAGATATTTCCATGTTTATACAGGTGACGGTGTATATATTTCCATACTCATACAGTTGGCGTTGTAGATATTTCCATGTTTATAGAGATAGCGGTGTAGGTATTTCCATGTTTACACAGATAGCGGTGTAGATATTTCAATGTTTACACAGATAGCATTGTAGATATTTACATTTTTATACAGATAGCGGTGTAGATATTTCCATGCTTATAGAGATATCGGTGTAGATATTTCCAGGTTTCTACAGATTGCAGTGTAGATATTTCCACGTTTATATAGATGGCTGTGTAGATATTTCCATGTTTATAGAGATAGCGGTGTAGATATTTCCACGTTTATACAGATAGCGGTGTAGATATTTCCATGTTTATACAGATAGCGGTGTAGATATTTCCATGTTTATAGAGATAGCGGTGTAGACATTGCCACGTTTATACAGATAGCGGTGTAGATATTTCCATGTTTATAGAGATGGCGGTGTAGATATTCAAATGTTTATACAGATGGCTGTGTAGATATTTCCATTTTTATACATTTGGTGATGTAGATATTTCCATCCTTATACAGATAGCGGTGTAGATATTTCCATGTTTATACAGATGGTGGTGTAGATATATCCATGTTTATACAGATGGCAGAGTAGATATTTCCATGTTTATAGAGATAACGGTGTAGTTATTTCCATGTTAATAGGCACAGCGGTGTAGATATTTCCATGTTTATAGAGACAGAGGTGTAGATATTTCCAAAACAGATAGCGGTGTAGATATTTCCATGTTTATAGAGATAGCAGTGTAGACATTTCCACGTTTATACAGTAAGCGGTGTAGATATATACATGTTCATACAGATGGGGTTGTAGATATTTCCATCTTTTACGGATGGCGGTGTAGATATTTCCATGTTCATAGAGATGGCGGTGTAGATATTTCCATGTTTACAGAGATAGAAGTGTAGACATTTCCTTGTTTGTAGAGATAGCGGGGTAGATATTTCCATGTTTATACAGATAGCGGAGTAGATATTTCCATGTTTATACAGTTAGCTGTGTAGATATTTCCATCGTTATAAAGATGGCGGTGTAGATATTTCCATGTTCAAACAGATGGCGGTGTAGATATTTCCATGTTTATACAGATGACGGTGTAGATATATCCCTGTTTATACAGAAGGCGGTGTAGATATTTCCATGTTTATAGAGATGGCAGTGTAGATATTTCCATGTTTATACAGATAGCCGTGTAGATATTTCCATGTTTATACAGATAGCTGTGTAGATATTTACATCCTTATATAAATGGCGGTGTAGATTTTTCCATGTTTATATAGATGGCAGTGTAGATATTTCCGTGTTTATACAGAAGGCGGTGTTGGTATTTCCATGTTTATAGAGATGACGGTGTAGATATTTTGATGTTTATAGAGATAGCGGTGTAGTTATTTACATGTTAATAGGCATAGCGGTGTAGATATTTCCATGTTTATAGAGATAGAGGAGTAGATGTTTCCTTGTTTATACAGATAGCGGTGTAGATATTTCCATGTTTATAGAGATAGCGGTGTAGCCATTTCCAAATTTATACAGATTGCCGTTTAGATATTTAAAGGTTCATACAGATGGTGGTGTAGATATTTCCAACCTTATACAGATAGCGGTGTAAATATTTCCATGTTTATACAGATGGCGGTGTAGTTATTTCCATCTCTATACAGATGGTGGTGTACATATTTCCATGTTCATACGGATGGCATTGTAGATATTTCCATGTTTTTAGACATGGCGGTGAAGATATTTCCATGTTTATACAGATAGCGGTGTCGATATTTCCATGTTTATACAGTTAGCTGTGTAGATATTTCCATCGTTATACAGATGGCGGTGTAGATATTTCCATGTTCATACAGATGGTGGTGTAGATATTTCCATCTTTATACAGATGACGGTGTAGATATTTCCATGTTTATACATAAGGCGGTGTAGATATTTCCATGTTTATAGAGATTGCGGTGTAGATGTTTACTTGTTTATACAGATAGCGGTGTAGATATTTCCATGTTTATAGAGATAGCGGTGTAGCCATTTTCAAATTTATACAGATAGCCGTGTAGATATTTAAAGGTTCATACAGATGGAGGTGTAGATAATTCCATCCTTATACAGATAGCGGTGTAGATATTTCCATGTTTATACAGATGGCGGTGTAGATATTTCCATCTTTTACGGATGGCGGTGTAGATATTTCCATGTTCATAGAGATGGCGGTGTAGATATTTCCATGTTTACAGAGATAGAGGTGTAGACATTTCCTTGTTTGTAGAGATAGCGGGGTAGATATTTCCATGTTTATACAGATAGCGGAGTAGATATTTCCATGTTTACACAGTTAGCTGTGTAGATATTTCCATCGTTATACAGATGGCGGTGTAGATATTTCCATGTTCAAACAGATGGCGGTGTAGATATTTCCATGTTTATACAGATGACGGTGTAGATATTTCCCTGTTTATACAGAAGGCGGTGTAGATATTTCCATGTTTATAGAGATGGCAGTGTAGATATTTCCGTGTTTATACAGATAGCCGTGTAGATATATCCATGTTTATACAGATAGCTGTGTAGATATTTACATCCTTATACAAATGGGGGTGTAGATTTTTCCATGTTTATATAGATGGCAGTGTAGGTATTTCCATGTTTATACAGAAGGCGGTGTTGGTATTTCCATGTTTATAGAGATGACGGTGTAGATATTTCCATGTTTATAGAGATAGCGGTTTAGTTATTTACATGTTAATAGGCATAGCGGTGTAGATATTTCCATGTTTATAGAGATAGAGGAGTAGATATTTCCTTGTTTATACAGATAGCGGTGTAGATATTTCCATGTTTATAGAGATAGCGGTGTAGACATTGCCACGTTTATACAGATAGTGGTGTAGATATTTCAATGTTTATAGAGATGGCGGTGTAGATATTTCCATGTTTATACAGATAGCTCTGCAGATATTTCCATCTTTATACAGATGGTGGTGTAGATATTTCCATCCTTATACAGATAGCGGTGTAGATATTTCCATGTTTATACAGATGGCGGTGTAGATATTTCCATGTTTATAGAGATGGCGGTGTAGATATTTCCACGTTTATAGAGATAACGGTGTAGTTATTTCCATATTAATAGGCATAGCGCTGTAGATATTTCCATGTTTATAGAGACAGAGGTGTAGATATTTCCTTCTTTATAGAGATAGCGGTGTAGATATTTCCATGTTTATAGAGATAGCGGTGTAGGCATTTCCACATTTATACAGATAGTGGTGTAGATATTTAAAGCTTTATACAGATGGTGGAGTAGATATTTCCATCCTTATACAGATAGCGGTGTAGATATTTCCATGTTTGTACAGATGGCGGAGTAGATATTTCCTTCTTTGTACAGATGGCAGTGCAGATATTTCCATGTTCATAGAGAAGGCGGTGTAGATATTTCCATGTTTACAGAGATAGAGGTGTAGATATTTCCTTGTTTATAGAGATAACGGTGTAGATATTTCCATGTTTATACAGATGGCGGTGTAGATATTTCCATGTTTATATAGATGGCAGTGTAGATATTTCCATCTTTATACAGATGGGGTGTAGATATTTCCATCTTTATACAGATGGCGGTGTAGGTATTTCCATGTTTATAGAGATGGCGGTGTAGATATCTCCATGTTTATAGAGACACACGTGTAGATGTTTCCTTGTTTATACAGATAGCGGTGTAGATATTTCCATGTTTATAGAGATAGCGGTGTAGCCATTTCCAAATTTATACAGATAGCCGTGTAGATATTTAATGCTTCATACAGATGGTGGTGTAGATATTTCCATCCTTATACAGATAGCGGTGTAAATATTTCCATGTTTATACAGATGGCGGTGTAGATATTTCCATCTTTATACAGATGGCGGTGTAGATATTTCCATGTTCATAGAGATGGCGGTGTAGATATTTCCATGTTTACAGAGATAGAGGTGTAGACATTTCCTTGTTTGTAGAGATAGCGGGTTATATATTTCCATGTTTATACAGATGGCGGTGTAGTTATTTCCATCTCTGTACAGATGGTGGTGTACATATTTCCATGTTCATACGGATGGCGTTGTAGATATTTCCATGTTTTTAGACATGGCGGTGAAGATATTTCCATGTTTATACAAATAGCGGTGTCGATATTTCCATGTTTATACAGTTAGCTGTGTAGATATTTCCATCGTTATACAGATGGCGGTGTAGATATTTCCATGTTCATACAGATGGTGGTGTAGATATTTCCATCTTTATACAGATGACGGTGTAGATATTTCCATGTTTATACATAAGGCGGTGTAGATATTTCCATGTTTATAGAGATTGCGGTGTAGATATTTACTTGTTTATACAGATAGCGGTGTAGATAGTTCCATGTTTATAGAGATAGCGGTGTAGCCATTTTCAAATTTATACAGATAGCCGTGAAGATATTTAAAGGTTCATACAGATGGGGGTGTAGATAATTCCATCCTTATACAGATAGCGGTGTAGATATTTCCATGTTTATACAGATGGCGGTGTAGATATTTCCAACTTTTACGGATGGCGGTGTAGATATTTCCATGTTCATAGAGATGGCGGTGTAGATATTTCCATGTTTACAGAGATAGAGGTGTAGACATTTCCTTGTTTGTAGACATAGCGGGGTAGATATTTCCATGTTTATACAGATAGCGGAGTAGATATTTCCATGTTTACACAGTTAGCTGTGTAGATATTTCCATCGTTATACAGATGGCGGTGTAGATATTTCCATGTTCAAACAGATGGCGGTGTAGATATTTCCATGTTTATACAGATGACGGTGTAGATATTTCCCTGTTTATACAGAAGGCGGTGTAGATATTTCCATGTTTATAGAGATGGCAGTGTAGATATTTCCATGTTTATACAGATAGCGGTGTAGATATATCCATGTTTATACAGATAGCTGTGTAGATATTTACATCATTATACAAATGGGGGTGTAGATTTTCCATGTTTATATAGATGGCAGTGTAGGTATTTCCATGTTTATACAGAAGGCGGTGTTGGTATTTCCATGTTTATAGAGATGACGGTGTAGATATTTCGATGTTTATAGAGATAGCGGTTTAGTTATTTACATGTTAATAGGCATAGCGGTGTAGATATTTCCATGTTTATAGAGATAGAGGAGTAGATATTTCCCTGTTTATACAGATAGCGGTGTAGATATTTCCATGTTTATAGAGATAGCGGTGTAGACATTGCCACGTTTATACAGATAGCGGTGTAGATATTTCAATGTTTATAGAGATGGCGGTGTAGATATTTCCATGTTTATACAGATAGCTCTGCAGATATTTCCATCTTTATACAGATGGTGGTGTAGATATTTCCATCCTTATACAGATAGCGGTGTAGATATTTCCATGTTTATACAGATGGCGGTGTAGATATTTCCATGTTTATAGAGATGGCGGTGTAGATATTTCCACGTTTATAGAGATAACGGTGTAGTTATTTCCATATTAATAGGCATAGCGCTGTAGATATTTCCATGTTTATAGAGACAGAGGTGTAGATATTTCCTTGTTTATAGAGATAGCGGTGTAGATATTTCTATGTTTATAGAGATAGCGGTGTAGGCATTTCCACATTTATACAGATAGTGGTGTAGATATTTAAAGCTTTATACAGATGGTGGAGTGGATATTTCCATCCTTATACAGATAGCGGTGTAGATATTTCCATGTTTGTACAGATGGCGGAGTAGATATTTCCTTCTTTGTACAGATGGCAGTGCAGATATTTCCATGTTCATAGAGAAGGCGGTGTAGATATTTCCATGTTTACAGAGATAGAGGTGTAGATATTTCCTTGTTTATAGAGATAACGGTGTAGATATTTCCATGTTTATACAGATGGCGGTGTAGATATTTCCATGTTTATATAGATGGCGGTGTAGATATTTCCATCTTTATACAGATGGGGTGTAGATATTTCCATCTTCATACAGATGGCGGTGTAGGTATTTCCATGTTTATAGAGATGGCGGTGTAGATATCTCCATGTTTATAGAGACACACGTGTAGATGTTTCCTTGTTTATACAGATAGCCGTGTAGATATTTCCATGTTTATAGAGATAGCGGTGTAGACATTGCCACGTTTATACAGATAGCGGTGTAGATATTTCAATGTTTATAGAGATGGCGGTGTAGCTATTTCCATGTTTATACAGATAGCTCTGCAGATATTTCCATCTTTATACAGATGGTGGTGTAGATATTTCCATCCTTATACAGATAGCGGTGTAGATATTTCCATGTTTATACAGATGGCGGTGTAGATATTTCCATGTTTATAGAGATGGCGGTGTAGATATTTCCACGTTTATAGAGATAACGGTGTAGTTATTTCCATATTAATAGGCATAGCGGTGTAGATATTTCCATGTTTATAGAGACAGAGGTGTAGATATTTCCTCGTTTATAGAGATAGCGGTGTAGATATTTCCATGTTTATAGAGATAGCGGTGTAGACATTTCCACATTTATACAGATATTGGTGTAGATATTTAAAGCTTTATACAGATGGTGGAGTAGATATTTCCATCCTTATACAGATAGCGGTGTAGATATTTCCATGTTTGTACAGATGGCGGAGTAGATATTTCCTTCTTTGTACAGATGGCGGTGCAGATATTTCCATGTTCATAGAGAAGGCGGTGTAGATATTTCCATGTTTACAGAGTTAGAGGTGTAGATATTTCCTTGTTTATAGAGATAACGGTGTAGATATTTCCATGTTTATACAGATGGCGGTGTAGATATTTCCATGTTTATATAGATGGCGGTGTAGATATTTCCATCTTTATACAGATGGGGTGTAGATATTTCCATCTTTATACAGATGGCGGTGTAGGTATTTCCATGTTTATAGAGATGGCGGTGTATATATTTCCATGTTTATAGAGACACACGTGTAGATGTTTCCTTGTTTATACAGATAGCGGTGTAGATAATTCCATGTTTATAGAGATAGCGGTGTAGCCATTTCCAAATTTATACAGATAGCCATGTAGATATTTAAAGGTTCATACAGATGGTGGTGTAGATATTTCCATCCTTATACAGATAGCGGTGTAAATATTTCCATGTTTATACAGATGGCGGTGTAGATATTTCCATCTTTATACAGATGGCGGTGTAGATATTTCTATGTTCATAGAGATGGCGGTGTAGATATTTCCATCTTTACAGAGATAGAGGTGTAGACATTTCCTTGTTTGTAGAGATAGCGGGTTATATATTTCCATGTATATACAGATGGCGGTGTAGTTATTTCCATCTCTATACAGATGGTGGTGTACATATTTCCATGTTCGTACGGATGGCGTTGTAGATATTTTCATGTTTTTAGACATGGCGGTGAAGATATTTCCACGTTTATACAGATAGCATTTTCGATATTTCCATGTTTATACAGTTAGCTGTGTAGATATTTCCATCGTTATACAGATGGCGGTGTAGATATTTCCATGTTCATACAGATGGTGGTGTAGATATTTCCATCTTTATACAGATGACGGTGTAGATGTTTCCATGTTTATACATAAGGCGGTGTAGATATTTCCATGTTTATAGAGATTGCGGTGTAGATATTTCCTTGTTTATACAGATAGCGTTGTAGATATTTCCATGTTTATAGAGATAGCGGTGTAGACATTTCCACATTTATACAGATAGTGGTGTAGATATTTAAAGCTTCATACAGATGCTGGTGTAGTTATTTCCATTCTTATACAGATAGCGGTTTAGATGTTTCCGTGTTTGTACAGATGGTGGTGTAGATATTTCCATCTTTATACAGATGGCGGTGTAGATATTTCCATGTTTATAGAGAGAGCGTTGTAGATATTTCCATGTTTACACAGATAGCGGTGTAGATATTTCCATGTTTTTACAGATAGCGGTATAGATATTTCCATATTTATAGAGTTGGCCGTGTAGATATTTCCATGTTCATACAGACGGCGGTGTAGATATTTCCATGTTTATATAGTTGGCAGTGTAGATATTTCCATGTTCATACAGATGTCGGTGAAGATATTTGTATATTTATACACATGATGGTGTAGGTATTTCCAAGTTTTAAGAGATAGCGTTGTAGATATTTTCGTGTTTACACAGATAGCGGTGTAGATATTTCCATGTTTACACAGATAGCGGTGTAGATATTTCCATGTTTATACAGGTGACGGTGTATATATTTCCATACTCATACAGTTGGCGTTGTAGATATTTCCATGTTTATAGAGATAGCGGTGTAGGTATTTCCATGTTTACACAGATAGCGGTGTAGATATTTCAATGTTTACACAGATAGCATTGTAGATATTTACATTTTTATACAGATAGCGGTGTAGATATTTCCATGCTTATAGAGATATCGGTGTAGATATTTCCAGGTTTCTACAGATTGCAGTGTAGATATTTCCACGTTTATATAGATGGCTGTGTAGATATTTCCATGTTTATAGAGATAGCGGTGTAGATATTTCCACGTTTATACAGATAGCGGTGTAGATATTTCCATGTTTATACAGATAGCGGTGTAGATATTTCCATGTTTATAGAGATAGCGGTGTAGACATTGCCACGTTTATACAGATAGCGGTGTAGATATTTCCATGTTTATAGAGATGGCGGTGTAGATATTCAAATGTTTATACAGATGGCTGTGTAGATATTTCCATTTTTATACATTTGGTGATGTAGATATTTCCATCCTTATACAGATAGCGGTGTAGATATTTCCATGTTTATACAGATGGTGGTGTAGATATATCCATGTTTATACAGATGGCAGAGTAGATATTTCCATGTTTATAGAGATAACGGTGTAGTTATTTCCATGTTAATAGGCACAGCGGTGTAGATATTTCCATGTTTATAGAGACAGAGGTGTAGATATTTCCAAAACAGATAGCGGTGTAGATATTTCCATGTTTATAGAGATAGCAGTGTAGACATTTCCACGTTTATACAGTAAGCGGTGTAGATATATACATGTTCATACAGATGGGGTTGTAGATATTTCCATCTTTTACGGATGGCGGTGTAGATATTTCCATGTTCATAGAGATGGCGGTGTAGATATTTCCATGTTTACAGAGATAGAAGTGTAGACATTTCCTTGTTTGTAGAGATAGCGGGGTAGATATTTCCATGTTTATACAGATAGCGGAGTAGATATTTCCATGTTTATACAGTTAGCTGTGTAGATATTTCCATCGTTATAAAGATGGCGGTGTAGATATTTCCATGTTCAAACAGATGGCGGTGTAGATATTTCCATGTTTATACAGATGACGGTGTAGATATATCCCTGTTTATACAGAAGGCGGTGTAGATATTTCCATGTTTATAGAGATGGCAGTGTAGATATTTCCATGTTTATACAGATAGCCGTGTAGATATTTCCATGTTTATACAGATAGCTGTGTAGATATTTACATCCTTATATAAATGGCGGTGTAGATTTTTCCATGTTTATATAGATGGCAGTGTAGATATTTCCGTGTTTATACAGAAGGCGGTGTTGGTATTTCCATGTTTATAGAGATGACGGTGTAGATATTTTGATGTTTATAGAGATAGCGGTGTAGTTATTTACATGTTAATAGGCATAGCGGTGTAGATATTTCCATGTTTATAGAGATAGAGGAGTAGATATTTCCTTGTTTATACAGATAGCGGTGTAGATATTTCCATGTTTATAGAGATAGCGGTGTAGACATTGCCACGTTTATACAGATAGCGGTGTAGATATTTCAATGTTTATAGAGATGGCGGTGTAGATATTTCCATGTTTATACAGATAGCTCTGCAGATATTTCCATCTTTATACAGATGGTGGTGTAGATATTTCCATCCTTATACAGATAGCGGTGTAGATATTTCCATGTTTATACAGATGGCGGTGTAGATATTTCAATGTTTATAGAGATCGCGGTGTAGATATTTCCACGTTTATAGAGATAATGATGTAGTTATTTCCACATTAATAGGCATAGCGGTGTAGATATTTCCATGTTTATATAGATGGCGGAGTAGATATTTCCATCTTTATACAGATGTCGGTGTAGGTATTTCCATGTTTATATAGATGGCGGTGTAGATATTTCCATGTTTGTAGAGATAGCGGTGTAGTTATTTCCAAGTTAATAGGCATAGCGGTGTAGATATTTCCATGTTTATAGAGATAGCGGTGTAGACATTTCCACATTTATACAGATAGTGGTGTAGATATTTAAAGCTTTATACAGATGGTGGAGTAGATATTTCCATCCTTATACAGATAGCGGTGTAGATATTTCCATGTTTGTACAGATGGCGGAGTAGATATTTCCTTCTTTGTACAGATGGTGGTGCAGATATTTCCATGTTCATAGAGAAGGCGGTGTAGATATTTCCATGTTTACAGAGATAGAGGTGTAAATATTTCCTTGTTTATAGAGATAACGGTGTAGATATTTCCATGTTTATACAGATGGCAGTGTAGATATTTCCATATTTATATAGATGGCGGTGTAGATATTTCCATGTTTATACAGATGGGGTGTAGATATTTCCATCTTTATATAGATGGCGGTGTAGGTATTTCCATGTTTATAGAGATGGCGGTGAAGATATTTCCATGTTTATAGAGACAGACGTGTAGATGTTTCCTTGTTTATACAGATAGCGGTGTAGGTATTTCCATGTTTATAGAGATAGCGGTGTAGCCATTTCCAAATTTATACAGATAGCCGTGTAGATATTTAAAGGTTCATACAGATGGTGGTGTAGATATTTCCAACCTTATACAGATAGCGGTGTAAATATTTCCATGTTTATACAGATGGCGGTGTAGATATTTCCATCTTTATACAGATGGCGGTGTAGATATTTCCATGTTCATAGAGATGGCGGTGTAGATATTTCCATGTTTACAGAGATAGAGGTGTAGACATTTCCTTGTTTGTAGAGATAGCGGGTTATATATTTCCATGTTTATACAGATGGCGGTGTAGTTATTTCCATCTCTATACAGATGGTGGTGTACATATTTCCATGTTCATACGGATGGCGTTGTAGATATTTCCATGTTTTTAGACATGGCGGTGAAGATATTTCCATGTTTATACAGATAGCGGTGTCGATATTTCCATGTTTATACAGTTAGCTGTGTAGATATTTCCATCGTTATACAGATGGCGGTGTAGATATTTCCATGTTCATGCAGATGGTGGTGTAGATATTTCCATCTTTATACAGATGACGGTGTAGATATTTCCATGTTTATACATAAGGCGGTGTAGATATTTCCATGTTTATAGAGATTGCGGTGTAGATATTTACTTGTTTATACAGATAGCGGTGTAGATATTTCCATGTTTATAGAGATAGCGGTGTAGCCATTTTCAAATTTATACAGATAGCCGTGTAGATATTTAAAGGTTCATACAGATGGGGGTGTAGATAATTCCATCCTTATACAGATAGCGGTGTAGATATTTCCATGTTTATACAGATGGCGGTGTAGATATTTCCAACTTTTACGGATGGCGGTGTAGATATTTCCATGTTCATAGAGATGGCGGTGTAGATATTTCCATGTTTACAGAGATAGAGGTGTAGACATTTCCTTGTTTGTAGAGATAGCGGGGTAGATATTTCCATGTTTATACAGATAGCGGAGTAGATATTTCCATGTTTACACAGTTAGCTGTGTAGATATTTCCATCGTTATACAGATGGAGGTGTAGATATTTCCATGTTCAAACAGATGGCGGTGTAGATATTTCCATGTTTATACAGATGACGGTGTAAATATTTCCCTGTTTATACAGAAGGCGGTGTAGATATTTCCATGTTTATAGAGATGGCAGTGTAGATATTTCCATGTTTATACAGATAGCGGTGTAGATATATCCATGTTTATACAGATAGCTGTGTAGATATTTACATCCTTATACAAATGGCGGTGTAGATTTTTCCATGTTTATATAGATGGCAGTGTAGGTATTTCCATGTTTATACAGAAGGCGGTGTTGGTATTTCCATGTTTATAGAGATGACGGTGTAGATATTTCGATGTTTATAGAGATAGCGGTTTAGTTATTTACATGTTAATAGGCATAGCGGTGTAGATATTTCCATGTTTATAGAGATAGAGGAGTAGATATTTCCTTGTTTATACAGATAGCGGTGTAGATATTTCCATGTTTATAGAGATAGTGGTGTAGACATTGCCACGTTTATACAGATAGCGGTGTAGATATTTCAATGTTTATAGAGATGGTGGTGTAGATATTTCCATGTTTATACAGATAGCTCTGCAGATATTTCCATCTTTATACAGATGGTGGTGTAGATATTTCCATCCTTATACAGATAGCGGTGTAGATATTTCCATGTTTATACAGATGGCGGTGTAGATATTTCCATGTTTATAGAGATGGCGGTGTAGATATTTCCACGTTTATAGAGATAACGGTGTAGTTATTTCCATATTAATAGGCATAGCGGTGTAGATATTTCCATGTTTATAGAGACAGAGGTGTAGATATTTCCTTGTTTATAGAGATAGCGGTGTAGATATTTCCATGTTTATACAGATGGCTGTGTAGATGTTTCCATGTTTATGGAGATTGCGGTGTAGATATTTCCATGTTTATTGAGACAGAGGTGTAGATGTTTCCTTGTTTATACAGATAGCGGAGTAGATATTTCCATGTTTATAGAGATAGCGGTGTAGCCATTTTCAAATTTATACAGATAGCCGTGTAGATATTTAAAGGTTCATACAGATGGTGGTGTAGATATTTCCATCCTTATACAGATAGCAGTGTAGATATTTCCATGTTTATACAGATGGCGGTGTAGATATTTCCATGCTTACAGAGATAGAGGTATAGACATTTCCTTGTTCGTAGAGATAGCGGGGTAGATATTTCCATGTTTATACAGATAGCGGAGTAGATATTTCCATGTTTATACAGTTAGCTGTGTAGATATTTCCATCCTTATACAGATGGCGGTGTAGATATTTCCATGTTCAAACAGATGGCGGTGTAGATATTTCCATGTTTATACAAATGACGGTGTAGATATTTCCATGTTTATACAGAAGGCAGTGTAGATATTTCCATGTTTATAGAGATGGCAGTGTAGATATTTCCATGTTTATACAGATAGCGGTGTAGATATTTCCATGTTTATACAGATAGCTGTGTAGATATTTACATCCTTATACAAATGGCGGTGTAGATTATTCATGTTTATATAGATGGCAGTGTAGATATTTCCATGTTTATACAGAAGGCGGTGTTGGTATTTCCATGTTTATAGAGAAGATGGTGTAGATATTTCGATGTTTATAGAGATAGCGGTGTAGTTATTTACATGTTAATAGGCATAGCGGTGTAGATATTTCCATGTTTATAGAGATAGAGGAGTAGATATTTCCTTGTTTATACAGATAGCGGTGTAGATATTTCCATGTTTATAGAGATAGCGGTGTAGACATTGCCACATTTATACAGATAGCGGTGTAGATATTTCAATGTTTATAGAGATGGCGGTGTAGCTATTTCCATGTTTATACAGATAGTTCTGCAGATATTTCCTTCTTTATACAGATGGTGGTGTAGATATTTCCATCCTTATACAGATAGCGGTGTAGATATTTCCATGTTTATACAGATGGCGGTGTAGATATTTCCATGTTTATAGAGATGGCGGTGTAGATATTTCCACGTTTATAGAGATAACGGTGTAGTTATTTCCATATGAATAGGCATAGCGGTGTAGATATTTCCATGTTTATAGAGACAGAGGTGTAGATATTTCCTTGTTTATAGAGATAGTGGTGTAGATATTTCCATGTTTATAGAGATAGCGGTGTAGACATTTCCACATTTATACAGATAGTGGTGTAGATATTTAAAGCTTTATACAGATGGTGGAGTAGATATTTCCATCCTTATACAGATAGCGGTGTAGATATTTCCATGTTTGTACAGATGGCGGAGTAGATATTTCCTTCTTTGTACAGATGGCGGTGCAGATATTTCCATGTTCATAGAGAAGGCGGTGTAGATATTTCCATGTTTACAGAGATAGAGGTGTAAATATTTCCTTGTTTATAGAGATAACGGTGTAGATATTTCCATGTTTATACAGATGACAGTGTAGATATTTCCATATTTATATAGATGGCAGTGTGGATATTTCCATCTTTATACAGATGGGGTGTAGATATTTCCATCTTTATACAGATGGCGGTGTAGGTATTTCCATGTTTATAGAGATGGCGGTGAAGATATTTCCATGTTTATAGAGACAGACGTGTAGATGTTTCCTTGTTTATACAGATAGCGGTGTAGATATTTCCATGTTTATAGAGATAGCGGTGTAGACATTTCCAAATTTATGCAGATTGCCGTTTAGATATTTAAAGGTTCATACAGATGGTGGTGTAGATATTTCCAACCTTATACAGATAGCGGTGTAAATATTTCCATGTTTATACAGATGGCGGTGTAGATATTTCCATCTTTATACAGATGGCGGTGTAGATATTTCCATTTTCATAGAGATGGCGGTGTAGATATTTCCATGTTTACAGAGATAGAGGTGTAGACATTTCCTTGTTTGTAGAGATAGCGGGGTAGATATTTCCATGTTTATACAGATAGCGGAGTAGATATTTCCATGTTTACACAGTTAGCTGTGTAGATATTTCCATCGTTATACAGATGGCGGTGTAGATATTTCCATGTTCAAACAGATGGCGGTGTAGATATTTCCATGTTTATACAGATGACGGTGTAGATATTTCCCTGTTTATACAGTGGGCGGTGTAGATATTTCCATGTTTATAGAGATGGCAGTGTAGATATTTCCATGTTTATACAGATAGCGGTGTAGATATATCCATGTTTATACAGATAGCTGTGTAGATATTTACATCCTTATACAAATGGCGGTGTAGATTTTTCCATGTTTATATAGGTGGCAGTGTAGGTATTTCCATGTTTATACAGAAGGCGGTGTTGGTATTTCCATGTTTATAGAGATGACGGTGTAGATATTTCGATGTTTATAGAGATAGCGGTTTAGTTATTTACATGTTAATAGGCATAGCGGTGTAGATATTTCCATGTTTATAGAGATAGAGGAGTAGATATTTCCTTGTTTATACAGATAGCGGTGTAGATATTTCCATGTTTATAGAGATAGCGGTGTAGACATTGCCACGTTTATACAGATAGCGGTGTAGATATTTCAATGTTTATAGAGATGGCGGTGTAGATATTTCCATGTTTATACAGATAGCTCTGCAGATATTTCCATCTTTATACAGATGGTGGTGTAGATATTTCCATCCTTATACAGATAGCGGTGTAGATATTTCCATGTTTATACAGATGGCGGTGTAGATATTTCCATGTTTATAGAGATGGCGGTGTAGATATTTCCACGTTTATAGAGATAACGGTGTAGATATTTCCAAATTAATAGGCATAGCGGTGTAGATATTTCCATGTTTATAGAGACAGAGATGTAGATATTTCCTTGTTTATAGAGATAGCGGTGTAGATATTTCCATGTTTATAGAGATAGCGGTGTAGACATTTCCACATTTATACAGATAGTGGTGTAGATATTTAAAGCTTTATACAGATGGTGGAGTAGATATTTCCATCCTTATACAGATAGCGGTGTAGATATTTCCATGTTTGTACAGATGGCGGAGTAGATATTTCCTTCTTTGTACAGATGGCGGTGCAGATATTTCCATGTTCATAGAGAAGGCGGTGTAGATATTTCCATGTTTACAGAGATTGAGGTGTAGATATTTCCTTGTTTATAGAGATAACGGTGTAGATATTTCCATGTTTATACAGATGGCGGTGTAGATATTTCCATGTTTATATAGATGGCGGTGTAGATATTTCCATCTTTATACAGATGGGGTGTAGATATTTCCATCTTTATACAGATGGCGGTGTAGGTATTTCCATGTTTATAGAGATGGCGGTGTAGATATTTCCATGTTTATAGAGACACACGTGTAGATGTTTCCTTGTTTATACAGATAGCGGTGTAGATATTTCCATGTTTATAGAGATAGCGGTGTAGCCATTTCCAAATTTATACAGATAGCCGTGTAGATATTTAAAGGTTCATACAGATGGTGGTGTAGATATTTCCATCCTTATACAGATAGCGGTGTAAATATTTCCATGTTTATACAGATGGCGGTGTAGATATTTCCATCTTTATACAGATGGTGGTGTAGATATTTCCATGTTCATAGAGATGGCGGTGTAGATATTTCCATGTTTACAGAGATAGAGGTGTAGACATTTCCTTGTTTGTAGAGATAGCGGGTTATATATTTCCATGTTTATACAGATGGCGGTGTAGTTATTTCCATCTCTATACAGATGGTGGTGTACATATTTCCATGTTCATACGGATGGCGTTGTAGATATTTCCATGTTTTTAGACATGGCGGTGAAGATATTTCCATGTTTATACAGATAGCGGTGTCGATATTTCCATGTTTATACAGTTAGCTGTGTAGATATTTCCATCGTTATACAGATGGCGGTGTAGATATTTCCATGTTCATACAGATGGTGGTGTAGATATTTCCATCTTTATACAGATGACGGTGTAGATATTTCCATGTTTATACATAAGGCGGTGTAGATATTTCCATGTTTATAGAGATTGCGGTGTAGATATTTACTTGTTTATACAGATAGCGGTGTAGATATTTCCATGTTTATAGAGATAGCGGTGTAGCCATTTTCAAATTTATACAGATAGCCGTGTAGATATTTAAAGGTTCATACAGATGGGGGTGTAGATAATTCCATCCTTATACAGATAGCGGTGTAGATATTTCCATGTTTATACAGATGGCGGTGTAGATATTTCCAACTTTTACGGATGGCGGTGTAGATATTTCCATGTTCATAGAGATGGCGGTGTAGATATTTCCATGTTTACAGAGATAGAGGTGTAGACATTTCCTTGTTTGTAGAGATAGCGGGGTAGATATTTCCATGTTTATACAGATAGCGGAGTAGATATTTCCATGTTTACACAGTTAGCTGTGTAGATATTTCCATCGTTATACAGATGGCGGTGTAGATATTTCCATGTTCAAACAGATGGCGGTGTAGATATTTCCATGTTTATACAGATGACGGTGTAGATATTTCCCTGTTTATACAGAAGGCGGTGTAGATATTTCCATGTTTATAGAGATGGCAGTGTAGATATTTCCATGTTTATACAGATAGCGGTGTAGATATATCCATGTTTATACAGATAGCTGTGTAGATATTTACATCCTTATACAAATGGCGGTGTAGATTTTTCCATGTTTATATAGATGGCAGTGTAGGTATTTCCATGTTTATACAGAAGGCGGTGTTGGTATTTCCATGTTTATAGAGATGACGGTGTAGATATTTCGATGTTTATAGAGATAGCGGTTTAGTTATTTACATGTTAATAGGCATAGCGGTGTAGATATTTCCATGTTTATAGAGATAGAGGAGTAGATATTTCCTTGTTTATACAGATAGCGGTGTAGATATTTCCATGTTTATAGAGATAGCGGTGTAGACATTGCCACGTTTATACAGATAGCGGTGTAGATATTTCAATGTTTATAGAGATGGTGGTGTAGATATTTCCATGTTTATACAGATAGCTCTGCAGATATTTCCATCTTTATACAGATGGTGGTGTAGATATTTCCATCCTTATACAGATAGCGGTGTAGATATTTCCATGTTTATACAGATGGCGGTGTAGATATTTCCATGTTTATAGAGATGGCGGTGTAGATATTTCCACGTTTATAGAGATAACGGTGTAGTTATTTCCATATTAATAGGCATAGCGGTGTAGATATTTCCATGTTTATAGAGACAGAGGTGTAGATATTTCCTTGTTTATAGAGATAGCGGTGTAGATATTTCCATGTTTATAGAGATAGCGGTGTAGACACTTCCACATTTATACAGATAGTGGTGTAGATATTTAAAGCTTTATACAGATGGTGGAGTAGATATTTCCATCCTTATACAGATAGCGGTGTAGATATTTCCATGTTTGTACAGATGGCGGAGTAGATATTTCCTTCTTTGTACTGATGGCGGTGCAGATATTTCCATGTTCATAGAGAAGGCGGTGTAGATATTTCCATGTTTAGAGAGATAGACGTGTAGATATTTCCTTGTTTATAGAGATAACGGTGTAGATATTTCCATGTTTATACAGATGGCGGTGTAGATATTTCCATGTTTATATAGATGGCGGTGTAGATATTTCCATCTTTATACAGATGGGGTGTAGATATTTCCATCTTTATACAGATGGCGGTGTAGGTATTTCCATGTTTATAGAGATGGCGGTGTAGATATTTCCATGTTTATAGAGACACACGTGTAGATGTTTCCTTGTTTATACAGATAGCGGTGTAGATATTTCCATGTTTATAGAGATAGCGGTGTAGCCATTTCCAAATTTATACAGATAGCCGTGTAGATATTTAAAGGTTCATACAGATGGTGGTGTAGATATTTCCATCCTTATACAGATAGCGGTGTAAATATTTCCATGTTTATACAGATGGCGGTGTAGATATTTCCATCTTTATACAGATGGCGGTGTAGATATTTCCATGTTCATAGAGATGGCGGTGTAGATATTTCCATCTTTACAGAGATAGAGGTGTAGACATTTCCTTGTTTGTAGAGATAGCGGGTTATATATTTCCATGTATATACAGATGGCGGTGTAGTTATTTCCATCTCTATACAGATGGTGGTGTACATATTTCCATGTTCGTACGGATGGCGTTGTAGATATTTCCATGTTTTTAGACATGGCGGTGAAGATATTTCCACGTTTATACAGATAGCAGTGTCGATATTTCCATGTTTATACAGTTAGCTGTGTAGATATTTCCATCGTTATACAGATGGCGGTGTAGATATTTCCATGTTCATACAGATGGTGTTGTAGATATTTTCATCTTTATACAGATGATGCTGTAGATATTTCCATGTTTATACATAAGGCGGTGTAGATATTTCCATGTTTATAGAGATTGCGGTGTAGATATTTCCTTGTTTATGCAGATAGCGTTGTAGATATTTCCATGTTTATAGAGATAGCGGTGTAGACATTTCCACGTTTATACAGATAGTGGTGTAGATATTTAAAGCTTCATACAGACGCGGGTGTAGTTATTTCCATTCTTATACAGATAGCGGTGTAGATGTTTCCGTGTTTGTACAGATGGCGGTGTAGATATTTCCATCTTTATACAGATGGCGGTGTAGATATTTCCATGTTTATAGAGAGAGCGGTGTAGATATTTCCATGTTTACACAGATAGCGGTGTAGATATTTTCATGTTTTTACAGATAGCGGTATAGATATTTCCATATTTATAGAGTTGGCAGTGTAGATATTTCCATGTTCATACAGATGGCGGTGTAGATATTTCCATGTTTATATAGTTGGCAGTGTAGATATTTCCATGTTCATACAGATGTCGGTGAAGATATTTCTATGTTTATACACATGATGGTGTAGGTATTTCCAAGTTTTAAGAGATAGCGTTGTAGATATTTTCGTGTTTACACAGATAGCGGTGTAGATATTTCCATGTTTACACAGATAGCGGTGTAGATATTTCCATGTTTATACAGGTGACGGTGTATATATTTCCATACTCATACAGTTGGCGTTGTAGATATTTCCATGTTTATAGAGATAGCGGTGTAGGTATTTCCATGTTTACACAGATAGCGGTGTAGATATTTCAATGTTTACACAGATAGCATTGTAGATATTTACATTTTTATACAGATAGCGGTGTAGATATTTCCATGCTTATAGAGATATCGGTGTAGATATTTCCAGGTTTCTACAGATTGCAGTGTAGATATTTCCACGTTTATATAGATGGCTGTGTAGATATTTCCATGTTTATAGAGATAGCGGTGTAGATATTTCCACTTTTATACAGATAGCGATGTAGATATTTCCATGTAGATACAGATAGCGGTGTAGATATTTCCACGTTTATAGAGATAGCGGTGTAGACATTGCCACGTTTATACAGATAGCGTTGTAGATATTTCCATGTTTATAGTGATGGCAGTGTAGATATTCAAATGTTTATACAAATGGCTGTGTAGATATTTCCATCTTTATACCTTTGGTGATGTAGATATTTCCATCCTTATACAGATAGCGGTGTAGATATTTCCAAGTTTATACAGATGGCGGTGTAGATATATCCATGTTTATACAGATGGCAGAGTAGATATTTCCATGTTTATAGAGATAACGGTGTAGTTATTTCCATGTTAATAGGCACAGCGGTGTAGATATTTCCATGTTTATAGAGACAGAGGTGTAGATATTTCCAAAACAGATAGCGGTGTAGATATTTCCATGTTTATAGAGATAGCGGTGTAGACATTTCCACGTTTATACAGTAAGTGGTGTAGATATATACATGTTCATACAGATGGGGTTGTAGATATTTCCATCCTTATACAGATAGCGGTATAGATATTTCCATGTTTATACAGACGGCGGTGTAGATATTTCCATCTTGTACGGATGGCGGTGTAGATATTTCCATGTTCATAGAGATGGCGGTGTAGATATTTCCATGTTTACAGAGATAGAAGTGTAGACATTTCCTTGTTTGTAGAGATAGCGGGGTAGATATTTCCATGTTTATACAGATAGCGGAGTTGATATTTCCATGTTTATACAGTTAGCTGTGTAGATATTTCCATCGTTATACAGATGGCGGTGTAGATATTTCCATGTTCAAACAGATGGCGGTGTAGATATTTCCATGTTTATACAGATGACGGTGTAGATATTTCCCTGTTTATACAGAAGGCGGTGCAGATATTTCCATGTTTATAGAGATGGCAGTGTAGATATTTCCATGTTTATACAGATAGCCGTGTAGATATTTCCATGTTTATACAGATAGCTGTGTAGATATTTACATCCTTATACAAATGGCGGTGTAGATTTTTCCATGTTTATATAGATGGCAGTGTAGATATTTCCGTGTTTATACAGAAGGCGGTGTTGGTATTTCCATGTTTATAGAGATGACGGTGTAGATATTTCCATGTTTATAGAGATAGCGGTGTAGTTATTTACATGTTAATAGGCATAGCGGTGTAGATATTTCCATGTTTATAGAGATAGAGGAGTAGATATTTCCTTGTTTATACAGATAGCGGTGTAGATATTTCCATGTTTATAGAGATAGCGGTGTAGACATTGCCACGTTTATACAGATAGCGGTGTAGATATTTCAATGTTTATAGAGATGGCGGTGTAGATATTTCCATGTTTATACAGATAGCTCTGTAGATGTTTCCATCTTTATACAGATGGTGGTGTAGATATTTCCATCCTTATACAGATAGCGGTGTAGATATTTCCATGTTTATACAGATGGCGGTGTAGATATTTCAATGTTTATAGAGGTCGCGGTGTAGATATTTCCACGTTTATAGAGATAATGATGTAGTTATTTCCATATTAATAGGCATAGCGGTGTAGATATTTCCATGTTTATATAGATGGCGGAGTAGATATTTCCATCTTTATACAGATGTCGGTGTAGGTATTTCCATGTTTATATAGATGGCGGTGTAGATATTTCCATGTTTGTAGAGATAGCGGTGTAGTTATTTCCAAGTTAATAGGCATAGCGGTGTAGATATTTCCATGTTTATAGAGATAGCGGTGTAGACATTTCCACATTTATACAGATAGTGGTGTAGATATTTAAAGCTTTATACAGATGGTGGAGTAGATGTTTCCATCCTTATACAGATAGCGGTGTAGATATTACCATGTTTGTACAGATGGCGGAGTAGATATTTCCTTCTTTGTACAGATGGCGGTGCAGATATTTCCATGTTCATAGAGAAGGCGGTGTAGATATTTCCATGTTTACAGAGATAGAGGTGTAGATATTTCCTTGTTTATAGAGATAACGGTGTAGATATTTCCATGTTTATACAGATGGCGGTGTAGATATTTCCATGTTTATATAGATGGCGGTGTAGATATTTCCATCTTTATACAGATGGGGTGTAGATATTTCCATCTTTATACAGATGGCGGTGCAGGTATTTCCATGTTTATAGAGATGGCAGTGTAGATATTTCCATGATTATAGAGACAGACGTGTAGATGTTTCCTTGTTTATACAGATAGCGGTGTAGATATTTCCATGTTTATAGAGATGGCGGTGTAGCCATTTCCATGTTTATACAGATGGCGGTGTAGATATTTCCATGTTTATAGATATGGCCGTGTAGATATTTCCATGTTTAAAGAGATGACAGTGTAGATATTTCCATTTTTATAGAGATAGCGGTGTAGTTATTTCCCTTTAAATAGGCATAGCAGTGTAGATATTTAATTGTTTATAGAGATAGATGTGTAGATATTTCCCAGTTTAAACAGATAGTAGTTTAGATATTTCCATGTTTATAGAGATAGCGGTGTAGACATTTCCACGTTTATACAGTAAGCGGTGTAGATATATCCATGTTCATACAGATGGCGGTGTAGATATTTCCATCCTTATAGAGATAGCGGTGTAGATATTTCCATGTTTATGCAGATGGCTGTGTAGATATTTCCATGTTTATGGAGATGGCGGTGTAGATATTTCCATGTTTATAGAGACAGAGGTGTAGATGTTTCCTTGTTCATACAGATAGCTGTGTAGATATTTCCATGTTTACAGAGACAGCGGTGTAGCCATTTCCAAATTTATACAGATAGCGGTGTAGATATTTAAAAGTTCATACAGATGGTGGTGTAGATATTTCCATCCTTATAGAGATAGCGGAGTAGATATTTCCATGCTTATTCAGATGGCGGTGTAGATATTTCCATCTTCATACAGATAGTGGTGTAATTTCCATGTTTATAGAGATGGCGGTGTAGATATTAACATGTTTACAGAGATAGAGGTGTAGATATTTCCTTGTTTATAGAGATAGCGGTGTAGATATTTCCATGTTTTTACAGATGGCGGTGTAGATATTTCCATCTCTATACAGATGGTGGTGTACGTATTTCCATGTTAATACAGATGGCGGTGTAGATATTTCCATGTTTTTAGATATGGCGGTGTGGTTATTTCCATGTTTATACAGATAGCGGTGTAGATATTTCCATGTTTATACAGTTAGCTGTGTAGATATTTCCATCGTTATACAGAAGGCGGTGAAGATATTTCCATGTTCATACAGATGGCGGTGTAGATATTTCCATGTTTATACAGATGACGGTGTAGATATTTCCATGTTTATACAGAAGGCGGTGTAGATATTTCCATGTTTATAGAGATGGCAGTGTAGACATTTCCATGTTTATACAGATGGCTGTGTAGATATTTCCACCTTTATACAGATGGTGCTGTAGATATTTCCATGTTTACACAGATAGCCGTGTAGATATTTCCATGTTTATGCAGATGGCGGTGTAGATATTTCCATGTTTATATAGATGTCGGTGTAGATATTTCCATCTTTATACAGATGGCGGTGTAGATATTTCCATCTTTATACAGATGGCGGTGTAGGTATTTCCATGTTTATAGAGATGGCGGTGTAGATATTTCCATGTTTATAGAGACAGACGTGTAGATGTTTCCTTGTTGATACAGATAGCGGTGTAGATATTTCCATGTTTGTAGAGATAGCGGTGTAGCCATTTCCAAATTTATACAGATAGCCGTGTAGATATTTAAAGGTTCATACAGATGGCGGTGTAGATTTTTCCATCCTTATACAGATAGCGGTGTAGATATTTCCATGTTTATACAGATTTCGGTGTAGATATTTCCATATTTATAGAGTTGGAGGTGTAGATATTTCCATGTTCATAGAGATGGCGGTGTAGATATTTCCATGTTTATATACTTGGCAGTGTAGATATTTCCATGTTCATACAGATGGTGGTGAGGATATTTCTATGTTTATACACATGATGGTGTACATATTTCCCAGTTTTAAGAGATAGCGGTGTAGATATTTCCGTGTTTACACAGATAGCAGTGTAGATATTTCCATGTTTATACAGATAGCGGTGTAGATATTTCCATGTTTATACTGATAGCTGTGTAGATATTTCCATGTGTATACAGATAACGGTTTAGATATTTACATATTCCTACAGATGGCTGTGTAGATATTTATATGTTTATACAGATTGTGGAGTAGATATTTCCATGTTCATAGAGATAGCGGTGTAGATATTTCCATGTTTCTACAGTTGGTGTTGTAGTTATTTCCATGTTTACCCTGATATTGGTGTAGACATTTCCATGTTTACAAAGAAATCGGTGTAGATATTTCCATGTTTATACAGATAGCGGTGTAAATATTTCCATGTTTATAAAGATGGCTGTGTAGCTATTTCCATGTTTATAGAGATAGCGGCGTAGATTTTTCCATGTTTACATAGATAGCGTTGTAGATATTTCCATGTTTACACAGATAGCGGTGTAGATATTTCCAAGTTTATACAGAAAGCGGTGTAGATATTTCCATGTTTATAGAGATTTCGGAGAAGATATTTCCATGTTCACACAGATAGCGGTGTAGATATTTCCATGTTTACACATATAGCGGTGTAGATATTTCCAAGTTTATGCAAATAGCGTTGTAGATATTTCCACTTTTATGCAGATAGAGGTATAGATATTTGGATGTTTATACAGAGAGCGGTGTAGATATTTCCATGTTCCTACAGAGGGCGCTGTAGATATTTCCATGTTTATAGAGTTGGCGGTTAAGGCATTTTCATGTTCATACAGATGGCGGAGTAGATATTTCCATGTTTATACAGATAGCGGTGTAGATATTTCCATGTTTACACAGATAGCGGTGTAGATATTTCCATGTTTTTACAGATAGCGGTGTAGATATTTCCATATTTATAGAGTTGGCGGTGTAGATATTTCCATGTTCATACAGATGGCGGTGTAGATATTTCCATGTTTATATAGTTGGCAGTGTAGATATTTCCATGTTCATACAGATGGCGGTGAAGATATTTCTATGTTAATACACATGATGGTGTAGATATTTCCAAGTTTTAAGAGATAGCGGTGTAGATATTTTCGTGTTTACACAGATAGCGGTGTAGATATTTCCATGTTTACACAGATAGCGGTGTAGATATTTCCATGTTTATACAGATGACGGTGTAGATATTTCCATGTTTATACAGAAGGCGGTGTAGTTATTTCCATGTTTATAGAGATGGCAGCGTAGATATTTCCATGTTTACACAGATAGCTGTGTAGATATATCTATGTTTATACAGATAGCTGTGTAGATATTTACATCTTTATACAGATGGCGGTGTAGATATTTCCATGTATATATAGATGGCGGTGTAGATATTTCCATCTTTATACAGATGGCAGTGTAGATATTTCCATCTTTATACATATGGCGGTGTAGGTATTTCCATGTTTATAGAGATGGCGGTGTAGACATTTCCATGTTTATACAGACAGATGTGTAGATGTTTCCTTGTTTATACAGATAGCGGTGTAGATATTTCCATGTTTATAGAGATAGCCGTGTAGCCATTTCCAAATTTATACAGATAGCCGTGTAGATATTTAAAGGTTCATACAGATGGCGGTGTAGGTATTTCAATCCTTATACAGATAGCGTTGCAGATATTTCCATGATTATACACATAGCGGTGTAGATATTTCCATATTTATAGAGATGGAGGTGTAGATATTTCCATGTTCATAGAGATGGCGGTGTAGATATTTCCATGTTTATATACTTGGCAGTGTAGATATTTCCATGTTCATACAGATGGCGGTGAAGATATTTCTATGTTTATACACATGATGGTGTACATATTTCCCAGTTTTAAGAGATAGCGGTGTAGATAATTCCGTGTTTACACAGATAGCAGTGTAGATATTTCCATGTTTACACAGATAGCGTTGTAGATATTTCCATGTTTATACTGATAGCGGTGTAGATATTTCCAAGTGTATACAGATAACGGTGTAGATATTTACATATTCCTTCAGATGGCTGTGAAGATATTTATATATTTATACAGATTGTGGAGTAGATATTTCCATGTTTATACAGATAGCGGTGTAGATATTTCCATGTTTCTACAGTTGGTGTTGTAGATATTTCCATGTTTACCCTGAGAGCGGTGTAGACATTTCCATGTTTTCAAAGAAAGCGGTGAAGATATTTCCATGTTTATACAGATAGTGGTCTAGATATTTCCATGTTTATAAAGATGGCTGTGTAGCTATTTCCATGTTTATAGAGATAGCGGCGTAGATATTTTCATGTTTACATACATAGCGGTGTAGATATTTCCATGTTTACACTGATAGCGGTGTAGATATTTCCAACTTTATACAGAAAGTGGTGTAGATATTTCCATGTTTATAGAGATATCGGAGTAGATATTTCCATGTTCACACAGATAGCGGTGTAGATATTTCCATGTTTACACATATAGCGGTGTAGATATTTCCAAGTTTATGCAAATAGCGTTGTAGATATTTCCACATTTATGCAGATAGAGGTATAGATATTTCGATGTTTATACAGAGAGCGGTGTAGATATTTCCATGTTCCTACAGATGGCGCTGTAGATATTTCCATGTTTATAGAGTTGGCGGTTAAGGCATTTTCATGTTCATACAGATGGCAGAGTAGATATTTCCATGTTTATACAGATAGCGGTGTAGATATTTCCATGTTTACACAGATAGCGGTGTAGATATTTCCATGTTTTTACAGATAGCGGTGAAGATATTTCCATATTTATAGAGTTGGCGGTGTAGATATTTCCATTTTCATACAGATGGTGGTGTAGTTATCTCCATGTTTATATAGTTGGCAGTGTAGATATTTCCATGTTCATACAGATGGCGGTGAAGATATTTCTATGTTTATACACATGATGGTGTAGATATTTCCAAGTTTTAAGAGATAGCGGTGTAGATATTTTCGTGTTTACACAGATAGCGGTGTAGATATTTCAATGTTTACACAGATAGCGGTGTAGATTCATGTTTATAGAGATATCGGTGTAGATATTTCCATGTGTATACAGAAAGCGGTGTAGATAGTTACATGTTCCTACAGATGTCTGTGTAGATATTTCCAAGTTTATACTGATAGTGGTGTAGATATTTCCGTGTTTATAGAGATACCGTTGTACATATTTCCATCTTCCTTCGGTGGGTTTTGTAGATATTTCCATGTTTACACAGATAGCGGTGTAGATATTTCCAAGTTTATGCAGATAGCGGTGGAGATATTTCCACTTATATGCAGATAGCAGTGTAGATATTTCCATGTTTATACAGAAAGCGGTGTAGATAATTCCATGTTCCTACAGATTGCGCTGTAGATATTTCCATGTTTATAGAGCTGGCGGTTTAGACATTTCAATATTAATGCAGATGGCAGTGTAGATATTTCCGTGTTTATACATATAGCAGTGTAGATATTTCCATCTTTATACACGTAACGGTGTAGATATTTCCATGTTTATACAGATGGCGGTGTAGATATTTCCATACTCATACAGATGGCGGTGTAGATATTTCCATGTGTATAGAGATAGCGGTGTAGGTATTTCCATGTTTACACAGTTAGCAGTGTAGATATTTTTATGTTAACACAGATAGCGGTGTAGATATTTCCATGTTTATACAGATAGCGGTGTAGTTATTTCCATGTTTATACAGAGAGCGGTGTAGATATTTCCATATTTATAGAGTTGGAGGTGTAGATATCTCCATGTTCATACAGATGGCGTTGAAGATATTTCCATGTTTAGAGAGATAGCGGTGGAGATATTTCCATGTTTACACAGATAGCGGTGTAGATATTTCCATGTTTATACAGATAGCAGTGTAGATATTTCCATATTTATGGAGTTGGCGGTGTAGATATTTCCATGTTCATACTGATGGCGGTGTAGATATTTCCATGTTTATATAGTTGGCAGTGTAGATATTTCCATGTTCATACAGATGGCGGTGAAGTTATTTCCATGTTTATACACATGACGGTGTAGATATTTCCAAGTTTTAAGAGGTAGCGGTGTAGATATTTCCATGTTTACACAGATAGCGGTGTAGATATTTCCGTGTTTACACAGATGGCGGTGTAGATATTTCCATGTTTATAGAGATATCGGTGTAGATATTTCCATGTTCATACAGATGGCGGTGAAGATATTTCCATGTTTATACAGATAACGGTGTATATATTTCCATGTTTACACAGATAGCGGTGTAGATATTTCTATGTTTACACAGAACGCGGTGTAGATATTTCCATGTTTATACAGATAGGGGTGTAGATATTTCCATTTTCATACAGATGGCGTAGATATTTCCATCTTTATATAGATGGCAGTGTAGATATTTCCATGTTCATACTGATGGCGGTGAAGATATTTTCATGTTTATACACATAACGGTGTAGATATTTCCAAGTTTTAAGAGATAGCGGAGTAGATATTTCCATGTATACACAGATAGCGGTAGAGATATTTCCATGTTTACACAGATAGCGGTGTATTTTCATTTTTATACAGATAGCGATGTAGATATTTCCATGTGTATACAGAAAGCGGTGTAGATAGTTACATGTTCCTACAGATGTCTGTGTACATATTTCCAAGTTTATACTGATAGTGGTGTAGATATTTCCGTGTTTATAGAGATACCGTTGTACATATTTCCATCTTCCTTCGGTGGGTGGTGTAGATATTTCCATGTTTACACAGATAGCGGTGTAGATATTTCCAATTTATGCAGATAGCGGTGGAGATATTTCCACTTTTATGCAGATAGCAGTGTTGATATTTCCATGTTTATACAGAAAGCGGTGTAGATAATTCCATGTTCCTACAGATTGCGCTGTAGATATTTCCATGTTTATAGAGTTGGCGGTTTAGACATTTCCATATTCATGCAGATGGCAGTGTAGATATTTCCGTGTTAATACAGATGGCAGTGTAGGTATTTCCGTGTTAATACAGATAGCAGTGTAGATATTTCCTTCTTTATACACGTAACGGTGTAGGTATTTCCATGTTTATACAGATGGCGGTGTAGATATTTCCATACTCATACAGATGGCGGTGTAGATATTTCCATGTGTATAGAGATAGCGGTGTAGGTATTTCCATGTTTACACAGATAGCGGTGTAGATATTTTTATGTTTACACAGATAGCAGTGTAGATATTTCCATGTTTATACAGATAGCGGTGTAGTTATTTCCATGTTTATACAGAGAGCGGTGTAGATATTTCCATATTTATAGAGGTGGAGGTGTAGATATCTCCATGTTCATACAGATGGCGTTGAAGATATTTCCATGTTTAGAGAGATAGCGGTGGAGATATTTCCATGTTTACACAGATAGCGGTGTAGATATTTCCATGTTTATACAGATAGCGTTGTAGATATTTCCATATTTATAGAGTTGGCGGTGTAGATATTTCCATGTTCATACAGATGGCGGTGTAGATATTTCCATGTTTATATAGTTGGCAGTGTAGATATTTCCATGTTCATACAGATGGCGGTAAAGTTATTTCCATGTTTATACACATGACGTAGATATTTCCAAGTTTTAAGAGGAAGCGGTGTAGATATTTCCGTGTTTACACAGATGGCGGTGAAGATATTTCCATGTTTAGAGAGATAGCGGTGTAGATATTTCCATGTTTATACTGATAGCGGTGTAGATATTTCCATTTTTATACAGATAACGGTGTAGATATTTACATATTCATACAGATGGTTGTGTATATATTTATATGTTTATACAGATTGCGGAGTAGATATTTCCATGTTTATATAGATAGCGGTGTAGATATTTCCATGTTTCTACAGTTGGTGTTGTAGATATTTCCATGTTTACACAGATAGCGGTGTAGATATTTCCAAGTTTAAGCAGATAGCGGAGTTGATATTTCCACTTTTATGCAGATAGCGGTGAAGATATTTCCATGTTTATGCAGAAAGCGGTGTAGATATTTCCAAGTTCCTGCAGATGGCTGTGTAGATATTTCCAAGTTTATAAAGATACTGGTGAAGATATCTCCATGTTGACACACATAGCGTTGTAGATTTTCCATGTTCCTACAGAGGGCGGTGTACATATTTACATGTTTGTAGAGTTGGCGGTTTAGACATTTCCACGTTCATACAGACGGTGGTGTAGATATTTCCATGTTTATACAGATATCGGTGTGGATATTTCCATCTTTATACACATAATGGTGTAGATCTTTCCATGTTTTTAGAGATAGCGGTGCAGTTATTTCCATGTTTACACAGATAGCGGTGTAGATATTTCCATGTTTATACAGATGACTCTGTAGATATTTCCATGTTTACAGAGATAGCGGTGAAGATATTTCCATGTTTATAGAGATAGCGGTGTAGATATTTCCATGTTTACACAGATAGCGGTGTAGATATTTCCATATTTATACAGAAAGCGGTGTAGATATTTCCATGTTTATAGAGATATCGGTGTAGATATTTCCATGTTTATACAGATAGCAGTGTAGATATTTCCATGCTAATACACATGGCGGTGTAGATATTTCCATGTTCATACAGATTGCGGTGAAGATATTTCCATGTTTATACAGATAACGGTGTATATATTTCCATGTTTACACAGATAGCGGTGTAGATATTAATATGTTTACACAGATCGCGGTGCAGATATTTCCATGTTTATAGAGATAACTGTGTAGATATTTCCATGTTTATACAGATAGCAGTGTAGATATTTCCATGCTAATACACATGGCGGTGTAGATATTTCCATGTTCATACAGATGGCGGTGAAGATATTTCCATGTTTATACACATAACAGTGTAGATATTTCCAAGGTTTAAGAGATAGCGGAGCAGATATTTCCATGTATACACAGATAGCGGTATAGATATTTCCATGTTTACACAGATAGCGGTGTATTTTCATGTTTATACAGATAGCGATGTAGATATTTCCATGTGTATACAGAAAGCGGTGTAGATAGTTACATGTTCCTACAGATGGCTGTGTAGATATTTCCAAGTTTATACTGATAGTGGTGTAGATATTTCCGTGTTTATAGAGATACCGTTGTACATATTTCCCTCTTCCTTCGGTGGGTGGTGTAGATATTTCCATGTTTACACAGATAGCGGTGTAGATATTTCCAAGTTTATGCAGATAGCGGTGGAGATATTTCCACTTTTATGCAGATAGCAGTGTAGATATTTCCATGTTTATACAGAAAGCGGTGTAGATAATTCCATGTTCCTACAGATTGCGCTGTAGATATTTCCATGATTATATACTTGGCAGTGTAGATATTTCCATGTTCATACAGATGGCGGTGAAGATATTTCTATGTTTATACACATGATGGTGTACATATTTCCCAGTTTTAAGAGATAGCGGTGTAGATATTTCCGTTTTTACACAGATAGCAGTGTAGATATTTCCATGTTTACACAGATAGCGGTGTAGATATTTCCATGTTTATTCTGAAAGCGGTGTAGATATTTCCAAGTGTATACAGATAACGGTGTAGATATTTACATATTCCTTCAGATGGCTGGGTAGATATTTATATGTTGATACAGATTGTGGAGTAGATATTTCCATGTTTATACAGATAGCGGTGTAGATATTTCCATGTTTTTCAGTTGGTGTTGTAGATATTTCCATGTTTACCCTGATAGCGGTGTAGACATTTCCATGTTTACAAAGAAAGCGGTGAAGATATTTCCATGTTTATACAGATAGCGGTCTAGATATTTCCATGTTTATAAAGATGGCTGTGTAGCTATTTCCATGTTTATAGAGATAGCGGCGTAGATATTTCCATGTTTACATAGATAGCGGTGTAGATATTTCCATGTTTACACAGATAGCGGTGTAGATATTTCCAAGTTTATACAGAAAGCGGTGTAGATATTTCCATGTTTATAGAGATATCGGAGTAGATATTTCCATGTTCACATAGATAGCGGTGTAGATATTTCCATGTTTACACATATAGCGGTGTAGATATTTCCAAGTTTATGCAAATAGCGTTGTAGATATTTCCACAGTTATGCAGATAGAGGTATAGATATTTCGATGTTTATACAGAGAGCGGTGTAGATATTTCCATGTTCCTACAGATGGCGTTGTAGATATTTCCATGTTTATAGAGTTGGTGGTTAAGGCATTTTCATGTTCATACAGATGGCGGAGTAGATATTTCCATGTTTATACAGATAGCGGTGTAGATATTTCCATGTTTACACAGATAGCGGTGTAGATATTTCCATGTTTTTACAGATAGCGGTGAAGATATTTCCATATTTATAGAGTTGGCGGTGTAGATATTTCCATGTTCATACAGATGGCGGTGTAGATATTTCCATGTTTATACAGTTGGCAGTGTAGATATTTCCATGTTCATACAGATGGCGGTGAGGATATTTCTATGTTTATACACATGATGGTGTAGATATTTCCAAGTTTTAAGAGATAGCGGTGTAGATATTTTCGTGTTTACACAGATAGCGGTGTAGATATTTCCATGTTTACACAGATAGCGGTGTAGATATTTCCATGTTTATACTGATAGCCGTGTAGATATTTCCAAGTGTATGCAGATAACGGTGTAGATATTTACATATTCCTACAGATGGCTGTGTAGATATTTATATGTTTATACAGAATACGGAGTAGATATTTCCATGTTTATAGAGATAGCGGTGTAGATATTTCCATGTTTCTACAGTTGGTGTTGTAGATATTTCCATGTTTACACAGATAGCGGTGTAGATATTTCCAAGTTTATGCAGATAGCGGAGTAGATATTTCCACTTTTATGCAGATAGCGGTGAAGATATTTCCATGTTTATGCAGAAAGCGGTGGAGATATTTCCATGTTCCTGCAGATGGCTGTGTAGATATTTCCAAGTTTATACAGATACTGGTGTAGATATTTCCATGTTTACACACATAGCGTTGTAGATATTTCCATGTTCCTACAGAGGGCGGTGTACATATTTACATGTTTGTAGAGTTGGCGGTTTAGACATTTCCACGTTCATACAGATGGTGGTGTAGATATTTCCATGTTTATACAGATAGCAGTGTGGATATTTCCATCTTTATACACATAATGTTGTAGATCTTTCCATGTTTTTAGAGATAGCGGCGTAGTTATTTCCATGTTTACACAGATAGCGGTGTAGATATTTCCATGTTTATACAGATGACTCTGTAGATATTTCCATGTTTACAGAGATAGCGGTGTAGATATTTCCATGTTTATAGAGATAGCGGTGTAGATATTTCCATGTTTACACAGATAGCGGTGTAGATATTTCCATATTTATACAGAAAGCGGTGTAGATATTTCCATGTTTATAGAGATATCGGTGTAGATATTTCCATGTTTATACAGATAGCAGTGTAGATATTTCCATGCTAATACACATGGCGGTGTAGATATTTCCATGTTCATACAGATGGCGGTGAAGATATTTCCATGTTTATACAGATAACGGTGTATATATTTCCATGTTTATAGAGATAGCGGTGTAGATATTTCCATGTTTATACTGATAGCGGTGTAGATATTTCCATGTGTATGCAGATAACGGTGTAGATATTTACATATTCCTACAGATGGCTGTGTAGATATTTATATGTTTATACAGATTGCAGAGTAGATATTTCCATGTTTATAGAGATAGCGGTGTAGCCATTTCCAAATTTATACAGATAGCGGTGTAGATATTTAAAGGTTCATACAGATGGTGGTGTAGATATTTCCATCCTTATACAGATAGCGGTGTAGATATTTCCATGTTTTTACAGATGGCGGTGTATATATTTCCATGTTTATTCAGTTAGCTGTGTAGATATTTCCATGTTTATACAGATAGCGGTGTAGATATTTCCATGTTTATTCAGTTAGCTGTGTAGATATTTCCATCGTTATACAGATGGTGGTGTAGACATTTCCATGTTCATACAGATGGCGGTGTAGATATTTCCATGTTTATAGGGAAGGCGGTGTAGATATTTCCATGTTTATAGAGATGGCAGTGTAGATATTTCCATGTTTATACAGATAGCGGTATAGATATTTCCATGTTTATACAGATAGCTGTGTAGATATTTACATCTTTATACAAATGGCGGTGTAGATATTTCCATGTTTATATAGATGGCGGTGTAGATATTTCCTTCTTTATACAGATGGCGGTGTAGGTATTTCCATGTTTATAGAGGTGGCGGTGTAGATATTTCCATGTTTATAGAGATAGCGGTGTAGTTATCTCCATGTTAATAGGCATAGCGGTGTAGATATTTCCATGTTTATAGAGATGGCGGTGTAGATATTTCCATGTTTATAGAGATAGAGGTGTAGATATTTCCTTGTGTATACAGATAGCGGTGAAAATATTTCCATGTTTATAAAGATAGCAGTGTAGACATTGCCACGTTTATACAGATAGCGGTGTAGATATTTCCATGTTTATAGAGATGGCGGTGTAGGTATTTCCATGTTTCTACAGATGGCTGTGTAGATATTTCCACCTTTATACAGATGGTGGTGTAGATATATCCATGTTTATACAGATAGCGGTGTAGATATTTCCATGTTTATACAGATGGCGGTGTAGATATTTCCATGTTTATAGAGATGGCGGTGTAGATGTTTCCATGTTCATAGAGATAACGGTGTAGTTATTTCCATGTTAATAGGCATAGCGGTGTAGATATTTCCATGTTTATAGAGACAGAGGTGTAGATATTTCCTTGTTTATACAGATAGCGTTGTAGATATTTCCATGTTTATAGAGATAGCGGTGTAGACATTTCCACATTTATACAGATAGTGGTGTAGATATTTAAAGCTTCATACAGATGCTGGTGTAGATATTTCCATCCTTATACAGATAGCGGTGTAGATATTTCCATGTTTGTACAGATGGCGGTGTAGATATTTCCATCTTTATACAGATGGCGGTGTAGATATTTCCATGTTCATAGAGATGGCGGTGTAGATATTTCCATGTTTATACAGATATCGGTGTAGATATTTCCATGTTTATACAGATAGCTGTGTAGATATTTCCATCTTTATACAGATGGCGGTGTAGATATTTCCATGTTTATACAGATGGTGGTGTAGATATTTCCATGTTTATAGATATGGCCGTGTAGATATTTCCATGTTTAAAGAGATGACAGTGTAGATATTTCCATTTTTATGGAGATAGCGGTGTAGTTATTTCCCTTTAAATATGCATAGCGGTGTAGATATTTAATTGTTTATAGACATAGAGTTGTAGATATTTCCTAGTTTAAACAGGTAGCGGTGTAGATATTTCCATGTTTATAGAGATAGAGGTGTAGACATTTCCACGTTTATACAGTAAGCGGTGTAGATATATCCATGTTCATACAGATGGTGGTGTAGATATTTCCATCCTTACAGAGATAGCGGTGTAGTTATTTCCATGTTCATAGAGATGGCGGTGTAGATATTTACATGTTTACAGAAATAGAGGTGTAGATATTTCCTTGTTTATAGAGATAGCGGTGTAGATATTTCCATGTTTATACAGATGGCGGTGTAGACATTTCCATCTCTATACAGATGGCGGTGTACATATTTCCATGTTCATACAGATGGCGGTGTAGATATTTCCATGTTTTTAGATATGGCTGTGTAGATATTTCCATGTTTATACAGATAGCGGTGTAGATATTTCCATGTTTACACAGATAGCGGTGTAGATATTTCCATGTTTTTACAGATAGCGGTGTAGATATTTCCATATTTATAGAGTTGGCGGTGTAGATATTTCCATGTTCATTCAGATGGCGGTGAAGATATTTCTATGTTTATACACATGATGGTGTAGATATTTCCAAGTTTTAAGAGATAGCGGTGTAGATATTTTCGTGTTTACACAGATAGCGGTGTAGATATTTCCATGTTTACACAGATAGCGGTGTAGATATTTCCATGTTTATCCTGATAGCGGTGTAGATATTTCCATGTGTATGCAGATAACGGTGTAGATATTTACATATTCCTACAGATGGCTGTGTAGATATTTATATGTTTATACAGATTGCGGAGTAGATATTTCCATGTTTATATAGATGGCGGTGTAGATATTTCCTTCTTTATACAGATGGCGGTGTAGGTATTTCCATGTTTATAGAGGTGGCGGTGTAGATATTTCCATGTTTATAGAGATAGCGGTGTAGTTATCTCCATGTTAATAGGCATAGCGGTGTAGATATTTCCATGTTTATAGAGATGGCGGTGTAGATATTTCCATGTTTATAGAGATAGAGGTGTAGATATTTCCTTGTGTATACAGATAGCGGTGAAAATATTTCCATGTTTATAAAGATAGCGGTGTAGACATTGCCACGTTTATACAGATAGCGGTGTAGTTATTTCCATGTTTATAGAGATGGCGGTGTAGATATTTCCATGTTTCTACAGATGGCTGTGTAGATATTTCCACCTTTATACAGATGGTGGTGTAGATATATCCATGTTTATACAGATAGCGGTGTAGATATTTCCATGTTTATACAGATGGCGGTGTAGATATTTCCATGTTTATAGAGATGGCGGTGTAGATGTTTCCATGTTCATAGAGATAACGGTGTAGTTATTTCCATGTTAATAGGCATAGCGGTGTAGATATTTCCATGTTTATAGAGACAGAGGTGTAGATATTTCCTTGTTTATACAGATAGCATTGTAGATATTTCCATGTTTATAGAGATAGCGGTGTAGACATTTCCACATTTATACAGATAGTGTTGTAGATATTTAAAGCTTCATACAGATGCTGGTGTAGATATTTCCATCCTTATACAGATAGCGGTGTAGATATTTCCATGTTTGTACAGATGGCGGTGTAGATATTTCCATCTTTATACAGATGGCGGTGTAGATATTTCCATGTTCATAGAGATGGCGGTGTAGATATTTCCATGTTTACACACATAGCGTTGTAGATTTTCCATGTTCCTACAGAGGGCGGTGTACATATTTACATGTTTGTAGAGTTGGCGGTTTAGACATTTCCACGTTCATACAGACGGTGGTGTAGATATTTCCATGTTTATACAGATATCGGTGTGGATATTTCCATCTTTATACACATAATGGTGTAGATCTTTCCATGTTTTTAGAGATAGCGGTGCAGTTATTTCCATGTTTACACAGATAGCGGTGTAGATATTTCCATGTTTATACAGATGACTCTGTAGATATTTCCATGTTTACAGAGATAGCGGTGAAGATATTTCCATGTTTATAGAGATAGCGGTGTAGATATTTCCATGTTTACACAGATAGCGGTGTAGATATTTCCATATTTATACAGAAAGCGGTGTAGATATTTCCATGTTTATAGAGATATCGGTGTAGATATTTCCATGTTTATTCAGATAGCAGTGTAGATATTTCCATGCTAATACACATGGCGGTGTAGATATTTCCATGTTCATACAGATGGCGGTGAAGATATTTCCATGTTTATACAGATAACGGTGTATATATTTCCATGTTTACACAGATAGCGGTGTAGATATTAATATGTTTACACAGATCGCGGTGCAGATATTTCCATGTTTATAGAGATAACTGTGTAGATATTTCCATGTTTATACAGATAGCAGTGTAGATATTTCCATGCTAATACACATGGCGGTGTAGATATTTCCATGTTCATACAGATGGCGGTGAAGATATTTCCATGTTTATACACATAACAGTGTAGATATTTCCAAGGTTTAAGAGATAGCGGAGCAGATATTTCCATGTATACACAGATAGCGGTATAGATATTTCCATGTTTACACAGATAGCGGTGTATTTTCATGTTTATACAGATAGCGATGTAGATATTTCCATGTGTATACAGAAAGCGGTGTAGATAGTTACATGTTCCTACAGATGGCTGTGTAGATATTTCCAAGTTTATACTGATAGTGGTGTAGATATTTCCGTGTTTATAGAGATACCGTTGTACATATTTCCCTCTTCCTTCGGTGGGTGGTGTAGATATTTCCATGTTTACACAGATAGCGGTGTAGATATTTCCAAGTTTATGCAGATAGCGGTGGAGATATTTCCACTTTTATGCAGATAGCAGTGTAGATATTTCCATGTTTATACAGAAAGCGGTGTAGATAATTCCATGTTCCTACAGATTGCGCTGTAGATATTTCCATGATTATATACTTGGCAGTGTAGATATTTCCATGTTCATACAGATGGCGGTGAAGATATTTCTATGTTTATACACATGATGGTGTACATATTTCCCAGTTTTAAGAGATAGCGGTGTAGATATTTCCGTTTTTACACAGATAGCAGTGTAGATATTTCCATGTTTACACAGATAGCGGTGTAGATATTTCCATGTTTATTCTGAAAGCGGTGTAGATATTTCCAAGTGTATACAGATAACGGTGTAGATATTTACATATTCCTTCAGATGGCTGGGTAGATATTTATATGTTGATACAGATTGTGGAGTAGATATTTCCATGTTTATACAGATAGCGGTGTAGATATTTCCATGTTTTTCAGTTGGTGTTGTAGATATTTCCATGTTTACCCTGATAGCGGTGTAGACATTTCCATGTTTACAAAGAAAGCGGTGAAGATATTTCCATGTTTATACAGATAGCGGTCTAGATATTTCCATGTTTATAAAGATGGCTGTGTAGCTATTTCCATGTTTATAGAGATAGCGGCGTAGATATTTCCATGTTTACATAGATAGCGGTGTAGATATTTCCATGTTTACACAGATAGCGGTGTAGATATTTCCAAGTTTATACAGAAAGCGGTGTAGATATTTCCATGTTTATAGAGATATCGGAGTAGATATTTCCATGTTCACATAGATAGCGGTGTAGATATTTCCATGTTTACACATATAGCGGTGTAGATATTTCCAAGTTTATGCAAATAGCGTTGTAGATATTTCCACAGTTATGCAGATAGAGGTATAGATATTTCGATGTTTATACAGAGAGCGGTGTAGATATTTCCATGTTCCTACAGATGGCGTTGTAGATATTTCCATGTTTATAGAGTTGGTGGTTAAGGCATTTTCATGTTCATACAGATGGCGGAGTAGATATTTCCATGTTTATACAGATAGCGGTGTAGATATTTCCATGTTTACACAGATAGCGGTGTAGATATTTCCATGTTTTTACAGATAGCGGTGAAGATATTTCCATATTTATAGAGTTGGCGGTGTAGATATTTCCATGTTCATACAGATGGCGGTGTAGATATTTCCATGTTTATACAGTTGGCAGTGTAGATATTTCCATGTTCATACAGATGGCGGTGAGGATATTTCTATGTTTATACACATGATGGTGTAGATATTTCCAAGTTTTAAGAGATAGCGGTGTAGATATTTTCGTGTTTACACAGATAGCGGTGTAGATATTTCCATGTTTATACTGATAGCCGTGTACATATTTCCAAGTGTATGCAGATAACGGTGTAGATATTTACATATTCCTACAGATGGCTGTGTAGATATTTATATGTTTATACAGAATACGGAGTAGATATTTCCATGTTTATAGAGATAGCGGTGTAGATATTTCCATGTTTCTACAGTTGGTGTTGTAGATATTTCCATGTTTACACAGATAGCGGTGTAGATATTTCCAAGTTTATGCAGATAGCGGAGTAGATATTTCCACTTTTATGCAGATAGCGGTGAAGATATTTCCATGTTTATGCAGAAAGCGGTGGAGATATTTCCATGTTCCTGCAGATGGCTGTGTAGATATTTCCAAGTTTATACAGATACTGGTGTAGATATTTCCATGTTTACACACATAGCGTTGTAGATATTTCCATGTTCCTACAGAGGGCGGTGTACATATTTACATGTTTGTAGAGTTGGCGGTTTAGACATTTCCACGTTCATACAGATGGTGGTGTAGATATTTCCATGTTTATACAGATAGCAGTGTGGATATTTCCATCTTTATACACATAATGTTGTAGATCTTTCCATGTTTTTAGAGATAGCGGCGTAGTTATTTCCATGTTTACACAGATATCAGTGTAGATATTTCCATGTTTATACAGATGACTCTGTAGATATTTCCATGTTTACAGACATAGCGGTGTAGATATTTCCATGTTTACACAGATAGCGGTGTAGATATTTCCATATTTATACAGAAAGCGGTGTAGATATTTCCATGTTTATAGAGATATCGGTGTAGATATTTCCATGTTTATACAGATAGCAGTGTAGATATTTCCATGCTAATACACATGGCGGTGTAGATATTTCCATGTTCATACAGATGGCGGTGAATATATTTCCATGTTTATACAGATAACGGTGTATATATTTCCATGTTTATAGAGATAGCGGTGTAGATATTTCCATGTTTATACTGATAGCGGTGTAGATATTTCCATGTGTATGCAGATAACGGTGTAGATATTTACATATTCCTACAGATGGCTGTGTAGATATTTATATGTTTATACAGATTGCAGAGTAGATATTTCCATGTTTATAGAGATAGCGGTGTAGCCATTTCCAAATTTATACAGATAGCGGTGTAGATATTTAAAGGTTCATACAGATGGTGGTGTAGATATTTCCATCCTTATACAGATAGCGGTGTAGATATTTCCATGTTTATACAGATGGCGGTGTATATATTTCCATGTTTATTCAGTTAGCTGTGTAGATATTTCCATGTTTATACAGATAGCGGTGTAGATATTTCCATGTTTATTCAGTTAGCTGTGTAGATATTTCCATCGTTATACAGATGGTGGTGTAGATATTTCCATGTTCATACAGATGGCGGTGTAGATATTTCCATGTTTATACAGATAGCGGTGTAGATATTTCCATGTTTATAGGGAAGGCGGTGTAGATATTTCCATGTTTATAGAGATGGCAGTGTAGATATTTCCATGTTTATACAGATAGCGGTATAGATATTTCCATGTTTATACAGATAGCTGTGTAGATATTTACATCTTTATACAAATGGCGGTGTAGATATTTCCATGTTTATATAGATGGCGGTGTAGATATTTCCTTCTTTATACAGATGGCGGTGTAGGTATTTCCATGTTTATAGAGGTGGCGGTGTAGATATTTCCATGTTTATAGAGATAGCGGTGTAGTTATTTCCATGTTAATAGGCATAGCGGTGTAGATATTTCCATGTTTATAGAGATGGCGGTGTAGATATTTCCATGTTTATAGAGATAGAGGTGTAGATATTTCCTTGTGTATACAGATAGCGGTGAAAATATTTCCATGTTTATAAAGATAGCGGTGTAGACATTGCCACGTTTATACAGATAGCGGTGTAGATATTTCCATGTTTATAGAGATGGTGGTTTAGATATTTCCATGTTTCTACAGATGGCTGTGTAGATATTTCCACCTTTATACAGATGGTGGTGTAGATATATCCATGTTTATACAGATAGCGGTGTAGATATTTCCATGTTTATACAGATGGCGGTGTAGATATTTCAATGTTTATAGAGATGGCGGTGTAGATGTTTCCATGTTCATAGAGATAACGGTGTAGTTATTTCCATGTTAATAGGCATAGCGGTGTAGATATTTCCATGTTTATAGAGACAGAGGTGTAGATATTTCCTTGTTTATACAGATAGCGTTGTAGATATTTCCATGTTTATAGAAATAGCGGTGTAGACATTTCCACATTTATACAGATAGTGGTGTAGATATTTAAAGCTTCATACAGATGCTGGTGTAGATATTTCCATCCTTATACAGATAGCGGTGTAGATATTTCCATGTTTGTACAGATGGCGGTGTAGATATTTCCATCTTTATACAGATGGCGGTGTAGATATTTCCATGTTCATAGAGATGGCGGTGTAGATATTTCCATGTTTATACAGATAGCGGTGTAGATATTTCCATGTTTATACAGATAGCTGTGTAGATATTTCCATCTTTATACAGATGGCGGTGTAGATATTTCCATGTTTATACAGATGGTGGTGTAGATATTTCCATGTTTATAGATATGGCCGTGTAGATATTTCCATGTTTAAAGAGATGACAGTGTAGATATTTCCATTTTTATAGAGATAGCGGTGTAGTTATTTCCCTTTAAATAGGCATAGCGGTGTAGATATTTAATTGTTTATAGACATAGAGTTGTAGATATTTCCTAGTTTAAACAGGTAGCGGTGTAGATATTTCCATGTTTATAGAGATAGCGGTGTAGACATTTCCACGTTTATACAGTAAGCGGTGTAGATATATCCATGTTCATAGAGATGGTGGTGTAGATATTTCCATCCTTACAGAGATAGCGGTGTAGTTATTTCCATGTTCATAGAGAAGGCGGTGTAGATATTTACATGTTTACAGAAATAGAGGTGTAGGTATTTCCTTGTTTATAGAGATAGCGGTGTAGATATTTCCATGTTTATACAGATGGCGGTGTAGACATTTCCATCTCTATACAGATGGCGGTGTACATATTTCCATGTTCATACAGATGGCGGTGTAGATATTTCCATGTTTTTAGATATGGCTGTGTAGATATTTCCATGTTTATACAGATAGCGGTGTAGATATTTCCATGTTTATACAGTGAGCTGTGTAGATATTTCCATCGTTATACAGAAGGCGGTGTAGATATTTCCATGTTCATACAGAAGGCGGTGTAGATATTTCCATGTTTATACAGATGACGGTGTAGATATTTCCATGTTTATACAGAAGGCGGTGTAGATATTTCCATGTTTATAGAGATGGCGGTGTAGATATTTCCATGTTTATCCAGATAGCGGTGTAGATATTTCTATGTTTATACAGATACCTGTGTAGATATTTACATCTTTATACAAATGTCGGTGTAGATATTTCCATGTTTATATAGATGGCGGTGTAGATATTTCCATCTTTATACAGATGGCGGTCTAGGTATTTCCATGTTTATAGAGATGGCGGTGTAGATATTTCCATGTTTATAGAGATAGCGGTGTAGTTATTTCCATGTTAATAGGCATAGCGGTGTAGATATTTCCATGTTTATAGAGATGGCGGTGTAGATATTTCCATGTTTATAGACATAGAGTTGTAGATATTTCCTTGTTTATACAGATAGCAGTGAAAGTATTTCTATGTTTATAGAGATAGCATTGTCGACATTGCCACGTTTATACAGATAGCGGTTTAGATATTTCCATGTTTATAGAGATGGCGGTGTAGACATTTCCATGTTTATAAAGATGGCTGTGTAGATATTTCCACCTTTATTCAGATGGTGGTGTAGATATTTCCATGTTTACACAGATAGCGGTGTAGATATTTCCATGTTTATACAGATGGCGGTGTAGATATTTCCATGTTTATAGAGATGGCGGTGTAGATATTTCCATGTTTATAGAGATAACGGTGTAGACATTTCCACGTTTATACAGTAAGCGGTGTAGATATATCCATGTTCATACAGATGGCGGTGTAGATATTTCCATCCTTATACAGATAGCGTTGTGGATATTTCCATGTTTATACAGATGGCTGTGTAGATATTTCCATGTTTATGGAGATGGCGGTGTAGATATTTACCATGTTTATAGATACAGAGGTTTAGATGTTTCCTTGTTTATATAGATAGCGGTGTAGATATTTCAATGTTTATAAAGATAGCGGTGTAGCCATTTCCAAATTTATACAGATAGCGGTGGAGATATTTAAAGGTTCATACAGATGATGGTGTAGATATTTCCATCCTTATACAGATAGCGGTGTAGATATTTCCATGTTTATACAGATGGCGTTGTAGATATTTCCATCTGTATACAGATGGCGGTGTAGATATTTCCATGTTCATAGACATGGCTGTGTAGATATTTCCATGTTTACAGAGATAGAGGTGTAGATATTTCCTTGTTTATAGAGATAGCGGTGTAGATATTTCCATGTTTATACAGATGGCGGTGTAGATATTTCCATCTCTATACAGATGGCGGTGTACATATTTCCATGTTCATACAGATGGCGTTGTAGATATTTCCATGTTTTTAGACGTGGCGTTGTAGATATTTCCATGTTTATACAGATAGCAGTGTAGATAATTCCATGTTTATACAGTTAGCTGTGTAGATATTTCCTTCGTTATACAGATGGCGGTGTAGATATTTCCATGTTCATACAGATGGAGGTGTAGATATTTCCATGTTGATACAGATGACGGTGTAGATGTTTCCATGTTTATACAGAAGGCGGTGTAGATATTTCCATGTTTATAGAGATGGCAGCGTAGATATTTCCATGTTTACACAGATAGCTGTGTAGATATATCCATGTTTATACAGATAGCTGTGTAGATATTTACATCTTTATACAAATGGCGGTGTAGATATTTCCATGTGTATAAAGATGGCCGTGTAGATATTTCCATCTTTGTACAGATGGCGGTGTAGATATTTCCATCTTTATACAGATGGCGGTGTAGGTATTTCCATGTTTATAGAGATGGCGGTGTAGATATTTCCATGTTTATAGAGACAGATGTGTAGATGTTTCCTTATTTATACAGATAGCGGTGTAGATATTTCCATGTTTATAGAGATAGCGGTGTAGCCATTTCCAAATTTATACAGATAGCCGTGTAGCTATTTAAAGGTTCATACAGATGGCGGTGTAGGTATTTCTATCCTTATACAGATAGCGGTGTAGATATTTCCATGTTTATACAGATAGCGGTGTAGATATTTCCATATTTATAGAGTTGGAGGTGTAGATATTTCCATGTTCATAGAGATGTAGATATTTCCATGATTATATCCTTGGCGGTGTAGATATTTCCATGTTCATACAGATGGCGGTGGAGATATTTCTATGTTAATACACATGATGGTGTACATATTTCCCAGTTTTAAGAGATAGCGGTGTAGATATTTCCGTTTTTACACAGATAGCAGTGTAGATATTTCCATGTTTACACAGATAGCGGTGTAGATATTTCCATGTTTATACTGATAGCGGTGTAGATATTTCGAAGTGTATACTGATAACGGTGTAGATATTTACATATTCCTACAGATGGCTGGGTAGATATTTATATGTTGATACAGATTGTGGAGTAGATATTTCCATGTTTATACAGATAGCGGTGTAGATATTTCCATGTTTTTCAGTTGGTGTTGTAGATATTTCCATGTTTACCCTGATAGCGGTGTAGACATTTCCATGTTTACAAAGAAAGCGGTGAAGATATTTCCATGTTTATACAGATAGCGGTCTAGATATTTCCATGTTTATAAATATGGCTGTGTAGCTATTTCCATGTTTATAGAGATAGCGGCGTAGATATTTCCATGTTTACATAGATAGCGGTGTAGATATTTCCATGTTTACACAGATAGCGGTGTAGATATTTCCAAGTTTATACAGAAAGCGGTGTAGATATTTCCATGTTTATAGAGATATCGGAGTAGATATTTCCATGTTCACACAGATAGCGGTGTAGATATTTCCATGTTTACACATATAGCGGTGTAGATATTTCCAAGTTTATGCAAATAGCGTTGTAGATATTTCCACATTTATGCAGATAGAGGTATAGATATTTCGATGTTTATACAGAGAGCGGTGTAAATATTTCCATGTTCCTACAGATGGCGCTGTAGATATTTCCATGTTTATAGAGTTGGCGGTTAAGGCACTTTCATGTTAATACAGATGGCGGAGTAGATATTTCCATGTTTATACAGATAGCGGTGTAGATATTTCCATGTTTACACAGATAGCGGTGTAGATATTTCCATGTTTTTACAGATAGCGGTGAAGATATTTCCATATTTATAGAGTTGGCGGTGTAGATATTTCCATGTTCATACTGATGGCGGTGTAGATATTTCCATGTTTATATAGTTGGCAGTGTAGATATTTCCATGTTCATACAGATGACGGTGAGGATATTTCTATGTTTATACACATGATGGTGTAGATATTTCCAAGTTTTAAGAGATAGCGGTGTAGATATTTTCGTGTTTACACAGATAGCGGTGTAGATATTTCCATGTTTACACAGATAGCGGTGTAGATATTTCCATGTTTATACTGATAGCGGTGTAGATATTTCCATGTGTATGCAGATAACGTTGTAGATATTTACATATTCCTACAGATGGCTGTGTAGATATTTATATGTTTATAAAGAATGCGGAGTAGATATTTCCATGTTTATAGAGATAGCGGTGTAGATATTTCCATGTTTCTACAGTTGGTGTTGTAGATATTTCCATGTTTACACAGATAGCGGTGAAGATATTTCCATGTTTATGCAGAAAGCGGTGGAGATATTTCCATGTTCCTGCAGATGGCTGTGTAGATATTTCCAAGTTTATACAGATACTGGTGTAGATATTTCCATGTTTACACACATAGCGTTGTAGATATTTCCATGTTCCTACAGAGGGCGGTGTACATATTTACATGTTTGTAGAGTTGGCGGTTTAGACATTTCCACGTTCATACAGATGGTGGTGTAGATATTTCCATGTTTATACAGATAGTGGTGTGGATATTTCCATCTTTATACACATAATGTTGTAGATCTTTCCATGTTTTTAGAGATAGCGGCGTAGTTATTTCCATGTTTACACAGATAGTGGTGTAGATATTTCCATGTTTATACAGATAGCGGTGTAGATAATTCCATGTTCCTACAGATTGCGCTGTAGATATTTCCATGTTTATAGAGTTGGCGGTTTAGACATTTCCATATTCATGCAGATGGCAGTGTAGATATTTCCGTGTTCATACAGATAGCAGTGTAGATATTTCCATCTTTATACACGTAACGGTGTAGATATTTCCATGTTTATACAGATGGCGGTGTAGATATTTCCATACTCATACAGATGGCTGTGTAGATATTTCCATGTGTATAGAGATAGCGGTGTAGGTATTTCCATGTTTACACAGATAGCGGTGTAGATATTTTTATGTTTACACAGATAGCGGTGTAGATATTTCCATGTTAATACAGATAGCGGTGTTGTTATTTCCATGTTTATACAGAGAGCGGTGTAGATATTTCCATATTTATAGAGTTGGAGGTGTAGATATCTCCATGTTCATACAGATGGCGTTGAAGTTATTTCCGTGTTTAGAGAGATAGCGGTGTAGATATTTCCATGTTTACACAGATAGCGGTGTAGATATTTCCATGTTTATACAGATAGCGGTGTAGATATTTCCATATTTATAGAGTTGGCGGTGTAGATATTTCCATGTTCATACAGATGGCGGTGTAGATATTTCCATGTTTATATAGTAGGCAGCGTAGATATTTCCATGTTCATACAGATGGCGATGAAGTTATTTCCAAGTTTATACACATGACGTACATATTTCCAAGTTTTAAGAGGTAGCGGTGTAGATATTTCCGTATCTACACAGATGGCGGTGAAGATATTTCGATGTTTAGAGAGATAGCGGTGTATATATTTCCATGTTTATACTGATAGTGGTGTAGATATTTCCATGTTTATACAGATAACGGTGTAGATATTTACATATTCATACAGATGGTTGTGTATATATATATATGTTTATACAGATTGCGGAGTAGATATTTCCATGTTTATAGAGATAGCGGTGTAGATATTTCCATGTTTCTACAGTTGGTGTTGTAGATATTTCCATGTTTACACAGATAGCGGTGTAGATATTTCCAAGTTTAAGCAGATAGCGGAGTAGATATTTCCACTTTTATGCAGATAGCGGTGAAGATATTTCCATGTTTATGCAGAAAGCGGTGTAGATATTTCCATGTTTATACAGATGACGGTGTAGATATTTCCATGTTTATACAGAAGGCGGTGCAGATATTTCCATGTTTATAGAGATGGCAGTGCAGATATTTCCATGTTTATACAGATAGCGGTGTAGATATTTCCATGTTTATACAGATAGCGGTGTAGATATTTACATCTTTATAGATATGGCGGTGTAGATATTTCCATGTTTATATAGATGGCGGTGTAGATATTTCCATGTTTATACAGGTGGCGGTGTAGGTATTTCCATGTTTATAGAGATGGCAGTGTAGATATTTCCATGTTTATAGAGATAACGGTGTAGTTATTTCCATGTTAATAGGCTTAGCGGTGTAGATATTTCCATGTTTATAGAGATGGCGGTGTAGATATTTCCATGTTTACACAGATAGCGGTGTAGATATTTCCATGTTTTTACAGATAGCGGTGTAGATATTTCCATATTTATAGAGTTGGCGGTGTAGATATTTCCATGTTCATACAGATGGCGGTGTAGATATTTCCATGTTTATATAGTTGGCAGTGTAGATATTTCCATGTTCATACAGATGGCGGTGAAGATATTTCTATGTTTATACACATGATGGTGTAGATATTTCCAAGTTTTAAGAGATAGCGGTGTAGATATTTTCGTGTTTACACAGATAGCGGTGTAGATATTTCCATGTTTACACAGATAGCGGTGTAGATATTTCCATGTTTATACTGATAGCGGTGTAGGTATTTCCATGTGTATGCAGATAACGGTGTAGATATTTACATATTCCTACAGATGGCTGTGTAGATATTTATAAGTTTATACAGATTGCAGAGTAGATATTTCCATGTTTATAGAGATAGCGGTGTAGCCATTTCCAAATTTATACAGATAGCGGTGTAGATATTTAAAGGTTCATACAGATGGTGGTGTAGATATTTCCATCCTTATACAGATAGCGGTGTAGATATTTCCATGTTTATACAGATGGCGGTGTAGATATTTCCACCTTTATACAGATAGCGGTGTAGTTATTTCCATGTTCATAGAGATGGCGGTGTAGATATTTCCATGTTTACATAGATAGAGGTGTAGATATTTCCTTGTTTATAGAGATAGCGGTGTAGATATTTCCATGTTTATAGAGATGGCGGTGTACATATTTCCATCTCTATACAGATGGCGGTGTACATATTTCCATGTTCATACAGATGGCGGTGTAGATATTTCCATGTTTTTAGACATGGCGTTGTAGATATTTCCATGTTTATACAGATAGCGGTGTAGATATTTCCATGTTTATACAGTTAGCTGTGTAGATATTTCCATCGTTATACAGATGGCGGTGTAGATACTTCCATGTTCATACAGATGGCGGTGTAGATATTTCCATGTTTATACAGATAGCTGTGTAGATATTTACATCTTTATACAAATGGCGGTGTAGATATTTCCATGTTTATATAGATGGCGGTGTAGATATTTCCATCTTTATACAGATGGCGGTGTAGGTATTTCCATGTTTATAGAGGTGGCGGTGTAGATATTTCCATGTTTATAGAGATAGCGGTGTAGTTATTTCCATGTTAATAGGCATAGCGGTGTAGATATTTCCATGTTTATAGAGATGGCGGTGTAGATATTTCCATGTTTATAGAGATAGAGGTGTAGATATTTCCTTGTGTATACAGATAGCGGTGAAAATATTTCCATGTTTATAAAGATAGCGGTGTAGACATTGCCACGTTTATACAGATAGCGGTGTAGATATTTCCATGTTTATAGAGATGGCGGTGTAGATATTTCCATGTTTCTACAGATGGCTGTGTAGATATTTCCACCTTTATACAGATGGTGGTGTAGATATATCCATGTTTATACAGATAGCCGTGTAGGTATTTCCATGTTTATACAGATGGCGGTGTAGATATTTCCATGTTAATAGAGATGGCGGTGTAGATAATTCCATGTTCATAGAGATAACGGTGTAGTTATTTCCATGTTAATAGGCATAGCGGTGTAGATGTTTCCATGTTTATAGAGACAGAGGTGTAGATATTTCCTTGTTTATACAGATAGCGTTGTAGATATTTCCATGTTTATAGAGATAGCGGTGTAGACATTTCCACATTTATACAGATAGTGGTGTAGATATTTAAAGCTTCATACAGAGGCTGGTGTAGATATTTCCATCCTTATACAGATAGCGGTGTAGATATTTCCGTGTTTGTACAGATGGCGGTGTACATATTTCCATCTTTATACAGATGGCGGTGTAGATATTTCCATGTTTACACAGATAGCGGTGTAGATATTTCCATGTTTTTACAGATAGCGGTGAAGATATTTCCATATTTATAGAGTTGGCGGTGTAGATATTTCCATGTTCATACAGATGGCGGTGTAGATATTTCCATGTTTATATAGTTGGCAGTGTAGATATTTCCATGTTCATACAGATGACGGTGAGGATATTTCTATGTTTATACACATGATGGTGTAGATATTTCCAAGTTTTAAGAGATAGCGGTGTAGATATTTTCGTGTTTACACAGATAGCGGTGTAGATATTTCCATGTTTACACAGATAGCGGTGTAGATATTTCCATGTATATACTGATAGCGGTGTAGATATTTCCATGTGTATGCAGATAACGTTGTAGATATTTACATATTCCTACAGATGGCTGTGTAGATATTTATATGTTTATAAAGAATGCGGAGTAGATATTTCCATGTTTATAGAGATAGCGGTGTAGATATTTCCATGTTTCTACAGTTGGTGTTGTAGATATTTCCATGTTTACGCAGATAGCGGTGAAGATATTTCCATGTTTATGCAGAAAGCGGTGGAGATATTTCCATGTTCCTGCAGATGGCTGTGTAGATATTTCCAAGTTTATACAGATACTGGTGTAGATATTTCCATGTTTACACACATAGCGTTGTAGATATTTCCATGTTCCTACAGAGGGCGGTGTACATATTTACATGTTTGTAGAGTTGGCGGTTTAGACATTTCCACGTTCATACAGATGGTGGTGTAGATATTTCCATGTTTATACAGATAGTGGTGTGGATATTTCCATCTTTATACACATAATGTTGTAGATCTTTCCATGTTTTTAGAGATAGCGGCGTAGTTATTTCCATGTTTACACAGATAGCGGTGTAGATATTTCCATGTTTATACAGATAGCGGTGTAGATAATTCCATGTTCCTACAGATTGCGCTGTAGATATTTCCATGTTTATAGAGTTGGCGGTTTAGACATTTCCATATTCACGCAGATGGCAGTGTAGATATTTCCGTGTTCATACAGATAGCAGTGTAGATATTTCCATCTTTATACACGTAACGGTGTAGATATTTCCATGTTTATACAGATGGCGGTGTAGATATTTCCATACTCATACAGATGGCGGTGTAGATATTTCCATGTGTATAGAGATAGCGGTGTAGGTATTTCCATGTTTACACAGATAGCGGTGTAGATATTTTTATGTTTACACAGATAGCGGTGTAGATATTTCCATGTTAATACAGATAGCGGTGTTGTTATTTCCATGTTTATACAGAGAGCGGTGTAGATATTTCCATATTTATAGAGTTGGAGGTGTAGATATCTCCATGTTCATACAGATGGCGTTGAAGTTATTTCCGTGTTTAGAGAGATAGCGGTGTAGATATTTCCATGTTTACACAGATAGCGGTGTAGATATTTCCATGTTTATACAGATAGCGGTGTAGATATTTCCATATTTATAGAGTTGGCGGTGTAGATATTTCCATGTTCATACAGATGGCGGTGTAGATATTTCCATGTTTATATAGTAGGCAGCGTAGATATTTCCATGTTCATACAGATGGCGATGAAGTTATTTCCATGTTTATACACATGACGTACATATTTCCAAGTTTTAAGAGGTAGCGGTGTAGATATTTCCGTGTTTACACAGATGGCGGTGAAGATATTTCGATGTTTAGAGAGATAGCGGTGTATATATTTCCATGTTTATACTGATAGTGGTGTAGATATTTCCATGTTTATACAGATAACGGTGTAGATATTTACATATTCATACAGATGGTTGTGTATATATATATATGTTTATACAGATTGCGGAGTAGATATTTCCATGTTTATAGAGATAGCGGTGTAGATATTTCCATGTTTCTACAGTTGGTGTTGTAGATATTTCCATGTTTACACAGATAGCGGTGTAGATATTTCCAAGTTTAAGCAGATAGCGGAGTAGATATTTCCACTTTTATGCAGATAGCGGTGAAGATATTTCCATGTTTATGCAGAAAGCGGTGTAGATATTTCCATGTTTATACAGATGACGGTGTAGATATTTCCATGTTTATACAGAAGGCGGTGCAGATATTTCCATGTTTATAGAGATGGCAGTGCAGATATTTCCATGTTTATACAGATAGCGGTGTAGATATTTCCATGTTTATACAGATAGCTGTGTAGATATTTACATCTTTATAGATATGGCGGTGTAGATATTTCCATGTTTATATAGATGGCGGTGTAGATATTTCAATGTTTATACAGGTGGCGGTGTAGGTATTTCCATGTTTATACAGATAGTGGTGTGGATATTTCCATCTTTATACACATAATGTTGTAGATCTTTCCATGTTTTTAGAGATAGCGGCGTAGTTATTTCCATGTTTACACAGATAGTGGTGTAGATATTTCCATGTTTATACAGATAGCGGTGTAGATAATTCCATGTTCCTACAGATTGCGCTGTAGATATTTCCATGTTTATAGATTTGGCGGTTTAGACATTTCCATATTCATGCAGATGGCAGTGTAGATATTTCCGTGTTCATACAGATAGCAGTGTAGATATTTCCATCTTTATACACGTAACGGTGTAGATATTTCCATGTTTATACAGATGGCGGTGTAGATATTTCCATACTCATACAGATGGCTGTGTAGATATTTCCATGTGTATAGAGATAGCGGTGTAGGTATTTCCATGTTTACACAGATAGCGGTGTAGATATTTTTATGTTTACACAGATAGCGGTGTAGATATTTCCATGTTAATACAGATAGCGGTGTTGTTATTTCCATGTTTATACAGAGAGCGGTGTAGATATTTCCATATTTATAGAGTTGGAGGTGTAGATATCTCCATGTTCATACAGATGGCGTTGAAGTTATTTCCGTGTTTAGAGAGATAGCGGTGTAGATATTTCCATGTTTACACAGATAGCGGTGTAGATATTTCCATGTTTATACAGATAGCGGTGTAGATATTTCCATATTTATAGAGTTGGCGGTGTAGATATTTCCATGTTCATACAGATGGCGGTGTAGATATTTCCATGTTTATATAGTAGGCAGCGTAGATATTTCCATGTTCATACAGATGGCGATGAAGTTATTTCCAAGTTTATACACATGACGTACATATTTCCAAGTTTTAAGAGGTAGCGGTGTAGATATTTCCGTGTTTACACAGATGGCGGTGAAGATATTTCGATGTTTAGAGAGATAGCGGTGTATATATTTCCATGTTTATACTGATAGTGGTGTAGATATTTCCATGTTTATACAGATAACGGTGTAGATATTTACATATTCATACAGATGGTTGTGTATATATATATATGTTTATACAGATTGCGGAGTAGATATTTCCATGTTTATAGAGATAGCGGTGTAGATATTTCCATGTTTCTACAGTTGGTGTTGTAGATATTTCCATGTTTACACAGATAGCGGTGTAGATATTTCCAAGTTTAAGCAGATAGCGGAGTAGATATTTCCACTTTTATGCAGATAGCGGTGAAGATATTTCCATGTTTATGCAGAAAGCGGTGTAGATATTTCCATGTTTATACAGATGACGGTGTAGATATTTCCATGTTTATACAGAAGGCGGTGCAGATATTTCCATGTTTATAGAGATGGCAGTGCAGATATTTCCATGTTTATACAGATAGCGGTGTAGATATTTCCATGTTTATACAGATAGCTGTGTAGATATTTACATCTTTATAGATATGGCGGTGTAGATATTTCCATGTTTATATAGATGGCGGTGTAGATATTTCCATGTTTATACAGGTGGCGGTGTAGGTATTTCCATGTTTATAGAGATGGCAGTGTAGATATTTCCATGTTTATAGAGATAACGGTGTAGTTATTTCCATGTTAATAGGCTTAGCGGTGTAGATATTTCCATGTTTATAGAGATGGCGGTGTAGATATTTCCATGTTTACACAGATAGCGGTGTAGATATTTCCATGTTTTTACAGATAGCGGTGTAGATATTTCCATATTTATAGAGTTGGCGGTGTAGATATTTCCATGTTCATACAGATGGCGGTGTAGATATTTCCATGTTTATATAGTTGGCAGTGTAGATATTTCCATGTTCATACAGATGGCGGTGAAGATATTTCTATGTTTATACACATGATGGTGTAGATATTTCCAAGTTTTAAGAGATAGCGGTGTAGATATTTTCGTGTTTACACAGATAGCGGTGTAGATATTTCCATGTTTACACAGATAGCGGTGTAGATATTTCCATGTTTATACTGATAGCGGTGTAGGTATTTCCATGTGTATGCAGATAACGGTGTAGATATTTACATATTCCTACAGATGGCTGTGTAGATATTTATAAGTTTATACAGATTGCAGAGTAGATATTTCCATGTTTATAGAGATAGCGGTGTAGCCATTTCCAAATTTATACAGATAGCGGTGTAGATATTTAAAGGTTCATACAGATGGTGGTGTAGATATTTCCATCCTTATACAGATAGCGGTGTAGATATTTCCATGTTTATACAGATGGCGGTGTAGATATTTCCACCTTTATACAGATAGCGGTGTAGTTATTTCCATGTTCATAGAGATGGCGGTGTAGATATTTCCATGTTTACATAGATAGAGGTGTAGATATTTCCTTGTTTATAGAGATAGCGGTGTAGATATTTCCATGTTTATAGAGATGGCGGTGTACATATTTCCATCTCTATACAGATGGCGGTGTACATATTTCCATGTTCATACAGATGGCGGTGTAGATATTTCCATGTTTTTAGACATGGCGTTGTAGATATTTCCATGTTTACACAGATAGCGGTGTAGATATTTCCATGTTTATACAGTTAGCTGTGTAGATATTTCCATCGTTATACAGATGGCGGTGTAGATACTTCCATGTTCATACAGATGGCGGTGTAGATATTTCCATGTTTATACAGATAGCGGTGTAGATATTTTCATGTTTATAGGGAAGGCGGTGTAGATATTTCCATGTTTATAGAGATGGCAGTGTAGATATTTCCATGTTTATACAGATAGCTGTGTAGATATTTACATCTTTATACAAATGGCGGTGTAGATATTTCCATGTTTATATAGATGGCGGTGTAGATATTTCCATCTTTATACAGATGGCGGTGTAGGTATTTCCATGTTTATAGAGGTGGCGGTGTAGATATTTCCATGTTTATAGAGATAGCGGTGTAGTTATTTCCATGTTAATAGGCATAGCGGTGTAGATATTTCCATGTTTATAGAGATGGCGGTGTAGATATTTCCATGTTTATAGAGATAGAGGTGTAGATATTTCCTTGTGTATACAGATAGCGGTGAAAATATTTCCATGTTTATAAAGATAGCGGTGTAGACATTGCCACGTTTATACAGATAGCGGTGTAGATATTTCCATGTTTATAGAGATGGCGGTGTAGATATTTCCATGTTTCTACAGATGGCTGTGTAGATATTTCCACCTTTATACAGATGGTGGTGTAGATATATCCATGTTTATACAGATAGCCGTGTAGGTATTTCCATGTTTATACAGATGGCGGTGTAGATATTTCCATGTTAATAGAGATGGCGGTGTAGATAATTCCATGTTCATAGAGATAACGGTGTAGTTATTTCCATGTTAATAGGCATAGCGGTGTAGATATTTCCATGTTTATAGAGACAGAGGTGTAGATATTTCCTTGTTTATACAGATAGCGTTGTAGATATTTCCATGTTTATAGAGATAGCGGTGTAGACATTTCCACATTTATACAGATAGTGGTGTAGATATTTAAAGCTTCATACAGAGGCTGGTGTAGATATTTCCATCCTTATACAGATAGCGGTGTAGATATTTCCGTGTTTGTACAGATGGCGGTGTACATATTTCCATCTTTATACAGATGGCGGTGTAGATATTTCCATGTTTACACAGATAGCGGTGTAGATATTTCCATGTTTTTACAGATAGCGGTGAAGATATTTCCATATTTATAGAGTTGGCGGTGTAGATATTTCCATGTTCATACAGATGGCGGTGTAGATATTTCCATGTTTATATAGTTGGCAGTGTAGATATTTCCATGTTCATACAGATGACGGTGAGGATATTTCTATGTTTATACACATGATGGTGTAGATATTTCCAAGTTTTAAGAGATAGCGGTGTAGATATTTTCGTGTTTACACAGATAGCGGTGTAGATATTTCCATGTTTACACAGATAGCGGTGTAGATATTTCCATGTTTATACTGATAGCGGTGTAGATATTTCCATGTGTATGCAGATAACGTTGTAGATATTTACATATTCCTACAGATGGCTGTGTAGATATTTATATGTTTATAAAGAATGCGGAGTAGATATTTCCATGTTTATAGAGATAGCGGTGTAGATATTTCCATGTTTCTACAGTTGGTGTTGTAGATATTTCCATGTTTACACAGATAGCGGTGTAGATATTTCCAAGTTTAAGCAGATAGCGGAGTAGATATTTCCACTTTTATGCAGATAGCGGTGAAGATATTTCCATGTTTATGCAGAAAGCGGTGTAGATATTTCCATGTTTATACAGATGACGGTGTAGATATTTCCATGTTTATACAGAAGGCGGTGCAGATATTTCCATGTTTATAGAGATGGCAGTGCAGATATTTCCATGTTTATACAGATAGCGGTGTAGATATTTCCATGTTTATACAGATAGCTGTGTAGATATTTACATCTTTATAGATATGGCGGTGTAGATATTTCCATGTTTATATAGATGGCGGTGTAGATATTTCCATGTTTATAAAGTTGGCGGTGTAGGTATTTCCATGTTTATAGAGATGGCAGTGTAGATATTTCCATGTTTATAGAGATAACGGTGTAGTTATTTCCATGTTAATAGGCTTAGCGGTGTAGATATTTCCATGTTTATAGAGATGGCGGTGTAGATATTTCCATGTTTACACAGATAGCGGTGTAGATATTTCCATGTTTTTACAGATAGCGGTGTAGATATTTCCATATTTATAGAGTTGGCGGTGTAGATATTTACATGTTCATACAGATGGCGGTGTAGATATTTCCATGTTTATATAGTTGGCAGTGTAGATATTTCCATGTTCATACAGATGGCGGTGAAGATATTTCTTTGTTTATACACATGATGGTGTAGATATTTCCAAGTTTTAAGAGATAGCGGTGTAGATATTTTCGTGTTTACACAGATAGCGGTGTAGATATTTCCATGTTTACACAGATAGCGGTGTAGATATTTCCATGTTTATACTGATAGCGGTGTAGGTATTTCCATGTGTATGCAGATAACGGTGTAGATATTTACATATTCCTACAGATGGCTGTGTAGATATTTATAAGTTTATACAGATTGCAGAGTAGATATTTCCATGTTTATAGAGATAGCGGTGTAGCCATTTCCAAATTTATACAGATAGCGGTGTAGATATTTAAAGGTTCATACAGATGGTGGTGTAGATATTTCCATCCTTATACAGATAGCGGTGTAGATATTTCCATGTTTATACAGATGGCGGTGTAGATATTTCCACCTTTATACAGATAGCGGTGTAGTTATTTCCATGTTCATAGAGATGGCGGTGTAGATATTTCCATGTTTACATAGATAGAGGTGTAGATATTTCCTTGTTTATAGAGATAGCGGTGTAGATATTTCCATGTTTATAGAGATGGCGGTGTACATATTTCCATCTCTATACAGATGGCGGTGTACATATTTCCATGTTCATACAGATGGCGGTGTAGATATTTCCATGTTTTTAGACATGGCGTTGTAGATATTTCCATGTTTATACAGATAGCGGTGTAGATATTTCCATGTTTATACAGTTAGCTGTGTAGATATTTCCATCGTTATACAGATGGCGGTGTAGATACTTCCATGTTCATACAGATGGCGGTGTAGATATTTCCATGTTTATACAGATAGCGGTGTAGATATTTTCATGTTTATAGGGAAGGCGGTGTAGATATTTCCATGTTTATAGAGATGGCAGTGTAGATATTTCCATGTTTATACAGATAGCTGTGTATATATTTACATCTTTATACAAATGGCGGTGTAGATATTTCCATGTTTATATAGATGGCGGTGTAGATATTTCCATCTTTATACAGATGGCGGTGTAGGTATTTCCATGTTTATAGAGGTGGCGGTGTAGATATTTCCATGTTTATAGAGATAGCAGTGTAGTTATTTCCATGTTAATAGGCATAGCGGTGTAGATATTTCCATGTTTATAGAGATGGCGGTGTAGATATTTCCATGTTTATAGAGATAGAGGTGTAGATATTTCCTTGTGTATACAGATAGCGGTGAAAATATTTCCATGTTTATAAAGATAGCGGTGTAGACATTGCCACGTTTATACAGATAGCGGTGTAGATATTTCCATGTTTATAGAGATGGCGGTGTAGATATTTCCATGTTTCTACAGATGGCTGTGTAGATATTTCCACCTTTATACAAATGGTGGTGTAGATATATCCATGTTTATACAGATAGCCGTGTAGGTATTTCCATGTTTATACAGATGGCGGTGTAGATATTTCCATGTTAATAGAGATGGCGGTGTAGATAATTCCATGTTCATAGAGATAACGGTGTAGTTATTTCCATGTTAATAGGCATAGCGGTGTAGATATTTCCATGTTTATAGAGACAGAGGTGTAGATATTTCCTTGTTTATACAGATAGCGTTGTAGATATTTCCATGTTTATAGAGATAGCGGTGTAGACATTTCCACATTTATACAGATAGTGGTGTAGATATTTAAAGCTTCATACAGAGGCTGGTGTAGATATTTCCATCCTTATACAGATAGCGGTGTAGATATTTCCGTGTTTGTACAGATGGCGGTGTACATATTTCCATCTTTATACAGATGGCGGTGTAGATATTTCCATGTTTACACAGATAGCGGTGTAGATATTTCCATGTTTTTACAGATAGCGGTGAAGATATTTCCATATTTATAGAGTTGGCGGTGTAGATATTTCCATGTTCATACAGATGGCGGTGTAGATATTTCCATGTTTATATAGTTGGCAGTGTAGATATTTCCATGTTCATACAGATGACGGTGAGGATATTTCTATGTTTATACACATGATGGTGTAGATATTTCCAAGTTTTAAGAGATAGCGGTGTAGATATTTTCGTGTTTACACAGATAGCGGTGTAGATATTTCCATGTTTACACAGATAGCGGTGTAGATATTTCCATGTTTATACTGATAGCGGTGTAGATATTTCCATGTGTATGCAGATAACGGTGTAGATATTTACATATTCCTACAGATGGCTGTGTAGATATTTATATGTTTATAAAGAATGCGGAGTAGATATTTCCATGTTTATAGAGATAGCGGTGTAGATATTTCCATGTTTCTACAGTTGGTGTTGTAGATATTTCCATGTTTACACAGATAGCGGTGAAGATATTTCCATGTTTATGCAGAAAGCGGTGGAGATATTTCCATGTTCCTGCAGATGGCTGTGTAGATATTTCCAAGTTTATACAGATACTGGTGTAGATATTTCCATGTTTACACACATAGCGTTGTAGATATTTCCATGTTCCTACAGAGGGCGGTGTACATATTTACATGTTTGTAGAGTTGGCGGTTTAGACATTTCCACGTTCATACAGATGGTGGTGTAGATATTTCCATGTTTATACAGATAGTGGTGTGGATATTTCCATCTTTATACACATAATGTTGTAGATCTTTCCATGTTTTTAGAGATAGCGGCGTAGTTATTTCCATGTTTACACAGATAGTGGTGTAGATATTTCCATGTTTATACAGATAGCGGTGTAGATAATTCCATGTTCCTACAGATTGCGCTGTAGATATTTCCATGTTTATAGAGTTGGCGGTTTAGACATTTCCATATTCATGCAGATGGCAGTGTAGATATTTCCGTGTTCATACAGATAGCAGTGTAGATATTTCCATCTTTATACACGTAACGGTGTAGATATTTCCATGTTTATACAGATGGCGGTGTAGATATTTCCATACTCATACAGATGGCGGTGTAGATATTTCCATGTGTATAGAGATAGCGGTGTAGGTATTTCCATGTTTACACAGATAGCGGTGTAGATATTTTTATGTTTACACAGATAGCGGTGTAGATATTTCCATGTTAATACAGATAGCGGTGTTGTTATTTCCATGTTTATACAGAGAGCGGTGTAGATATTTCCATATTTATAGAGTTGGAGGTGTAGATATCTCCATGTTCATACAGATGGCGTTGAAGTTATTTCCGTGTTTAGAGAGATAGCGGTGTAGATATTTCCATGTTTACACAGATAGCGGTGTAGATATTTCCATGTTTATACAGATAGCGGTGTAGATATTTCCATATTTATAGAGTTGGCGGTGTAGATATTTCCATGTTCATACAGATGGCGGTGTAGATATTTCCATGTTTATATAGTAGGCAGCGTAGATATTTCCATGTTCATACAGATGGCGATGAAGTTATTTCCATGTTTATACACATGACGTACATATTTCCAAGTTTTAAGAGGTAGCGGTGTAGATATTTCCGTGTTTACACAGATGGCGGTGAAGATATTTCGATGTTTAGAGAGATAGCGGTGTATATATTTCCATGTTTATACTGATAGTGGTGTAGATATTTCCATGTTTATACAGATAACGGTGTAGATATTTACATATTCATACAGATGGTTGTGTATATATATATATGTTTATACAGATTGCGGAGTAGATATTTCCATGTTTATAGAGATAGCGGTGTAGATATTTCCATGTTTCTACAGTTGGTGTTGTAGATATTTCCATGTTTACACAGATAGCAGTGTAGATATTTCCAAGTTTAAGCAGATAGCGGAGTAGATATTTCCACTTTTATGCAGATAGCGGTGAAGATATTTCCATGTTTATGCAGAAAGCGGTGTAGATATTTCCATGTTTATACAGATGACGGTGTAGATATTTCCATGTTTATACAGAAGGCGGTGCAGATATTTCCATGTTTATAGAGATGGCAGTGCAGATATTTCCATGTTTATACAGATAGCGGTGTAGATATTTCCATGTTTATACAGATAGCTGTGTAGATATTTACATCTTTATAGATATGGCGGTGTAGATATTTCCATGTTTATATAGATGGCGGTGTAGATATTTCCATGTTTATACAGGTGGCGGTGTAGGTATTTCCATGTTTATAGAGATGGCAGTGTAGATATTTCCATGTTTATAGAGATAACGGTGTAGTTATTTCCATGTTAATAGGCTTAGCGGTGTAGATATTTCCATGTTTATAGAGATGGCGGTGTAGATATTTCCATGTTTACACAGATAGCGGTGTAGATATTTCCATGTTTTTACAGATAGCGGTGTAGATATTTCCATATTTATAGAGTTGGCGGTGTAGATATTTCCATGTTCATACAGATGGCGGTGTAGATATTTCCATGTTTATATAGTTGGCAGTGTAGATATTTCCATGTTCATACAGATGGCGGTGAAGTTATTTCTATGTTTATACACATGATGGTGTAGATATTTCCAAGTTTTAAGAGATAGCAGTGTAGATATTTTCGTGTTTACACAGATAGCGGTGTAGATATTTCCATGTTTACACAGATAGCGGTGTAGATATTTCCATGTTTATACTGATAGCGGTGTAGGTATTTCCATGTGTATGCAGATAACGGTGTAGATATTTACATATTCCTACAGATGGCTGTGTAGATATTTATAAGTTTATACAGATTGCAGAGTAGATATTTCCATGTTTATAGAGATAGCGGTGTAGCCATTTCCAAATTTATACAGATAGCGGTGTAGATATTTAAAGGTTCATACAGATGGTGGTGTAGATATTTCCATCCTTACACAGGTAGCGGTGTAGATATTTCCATGTTTATACAGATGGCGGTGTAGATATTTCCACCTTTATACAGATAGCGGTGTAGTTATTTCCATGTTCATAGAGATGGCGGTGTAGATATTTCCATGTTTACATAGATAGAGGTGTAGATATTTCCTTGTTTATAGAGATAGCGGTGTAGATATTTCCATGTTTATAGAGATGGCGGTGTACATATTTCCATCTCTATACAGATGGCGGTGTACATATTTCCATGTTCATACAGATGGCGGTGTAGATATTTCCATGTTTTTAGACATGGCGTTGTAGATATTTCCATGTTTATACAGATAGCGGTGTAGATATTTCCATGTTTATACAGTTAGCTGTGTAGATATTTCCATCGTTATACAGATGGCGGTGTAGATACTTCCATGTTCATACAGATGGCGGTGTAGATATTTCCATGTTTATACAGATAGCGGTGTAGATATTTTCATGTTTATAGGGAAGGCGGTGTAGATATTTCCATGTTTATAGAGATGGCAGTGTAGATATTTCCATGTTTATACAGATAGCTGTGTAGATATTTACATCTTTATACAAATGGCGGTGTAGATATTTCCATGTTTATATAGATGGCGGTGTAGATATTTCCATCTTTATACAGATGGCGGTGTAGGTATTTCCATGTTTATAGAGGTGGCGGTGTAGATATTTCCATGTTTATAGAGATAGCGGTGTAGTTATTTCCATGTTAATAGGCATAGCGGTGTAGATATTTCCATGTTTATAGAGATGGCGGTGTAGATATTTCCATGTTTATAGAGATAGAGGTGTAGATATTTCCTTGTGTATACAGATAGCGGTGAAAATATTTCCATGTTTATAAAGATAGCGGTGTAGACATTGCCACGTTTATACAGATAGCGGTGTAGATATTTCCATGTTTATAGAGATGGCGGTGTAGATATTTCCATGTTTCTACAGATGGCTGTGTAGATATTTCCACCTTTATACAGATGGTGGTGTAGATATATCCATGTTTATACAGATAGCCGTGTAGGTATTTCCATGTTTATACAGATGGCGGTGTAGATATTTCCATGTTAATAGAGATGGCGGTGTAGATAATTCCATGTTCATAGAGATAACGGTGTAGTTATTTCCATGTTAATAGGCATAGCGGTGTAGATATTTCCATGTTTATAGAGACAGAGGTGTAGATATTTCCTTGTTTATACAGATAGCGTTGTAGATATTTCCATGTTTATAGAGATAGCGGTGTAGACATTTCCACATTTATACAGATAGTGGTGTAGATATTTAAAGCTTCATACAGAGGCTGGTGTAGATATTTCCATCCTTATACAGATAGCGGTGTAGATATTTCCGTGTTTGTACAGATGGCGGTGTACATATTTCCATCTTTATACAGATGGCGGTGTAGATATTTCCATGTTCATAGAGATGGCGGTGTAGATATTTCCATGTTTATACAGATAACGGTGTAGATATTTCCATGTTTATACAGATAGCTGTGTAGATATTTCCATGTTTATACAGATGGTGGTGTAGATATTTCCATGTTTATAGATATGGCCGTGTAGATATTTCCATGTTTAAAGAGATGACAGTGTAGATATTTCCATTTTTAGAGAGATAGCGGTGTAGTTATTTCCCTTTAAATAGGCATAGCGGTGTAGATATTTAATTGTTTATAGACATAGAGTTGTAGATATTTCCTAGTTTAAACAGATAGCGGTGTAGATATTTCCATGTTTATAGAGATAGCGGTGTAGACATTTCCACGTTTATACAGTAAGCGGTGTAGATATATCCGTGTTCATACAGATGGCGGTGTAGATATTTCCATCCTTACAGAGATAGCGGTGTAGTTATTTCCATGTTCATATAGATGGCGGTGTAGATATTTACATGATTACAGAGATAGAGGTGTAGATATTTCCTTGTTTATAGAGATAGCGGTGAAGATATTTCCATGTTTATACAGATGGCTGTGTAGACGTTTCCATCTCTATACATATGGCGGTGTACATATTTCCATGTTCATACAGATGGCGGTGTAGATGTTTCCATGTTTTTAGATATGGCGGTGTGGATATTTCCATGTTTATACAGATAGCGGTGTAGATATTTCCATGTTTATACAGTTAGCTGTGTAGATATTTCCATCGTTATACAGAAGGCGGTGTAGATATTTCCATGTTTACACAGATAGCGGTGTAGACATTTCCATGTTTATACAGATGGCAGTGTAGATATTTCCATGTTTATAGAGATGGAGGTGTAGATATTTCCATGTTTATAGAGATAACGGTGTAGACATTTCCACGTTTATACAGTAAGCGGTGTAGATATATCCATGTTCATACAGATGGCGGTGTAGATATTTCCATCCTTATACAGATAGCGTTTTGGATATTTCCATGTTTATACAGATGGCTGTGTAGATATTTCCATGTTTATGGAGATGGCGGTGTAGATATTTCCATGTTTATAGAGACAGAGGTGTAGATGTTTCCTTGTTTATACAGATAGCGGTGTAGATATTTCAATGTTTATAAAGATAGCGGTGTAGCCATTTCCAAATTTATACAGAGAGCGGTGTAGATATTTAAAGGTTCATACAGATGGTGGTGTAGATATTTCCATCCTTACACAGATAGCGGTGTAGATATTTCCATGTTTATACAGATGGCGGTGTAGATATTTCCATCTGTATACAGATGGCGGTGTAGATATTTCCATGTTCATAGACATGGCAGTGTAGATATTTCCATGTTTACAGAGATAGAGGTGTAGATATTTCCTTGTTTATAGAGATAGCGGTGTAGATATTTCCATGTTTATACAGATGGCGGTGTAGATATTTCCATCTCTATACAGATGGCGGTGTACATATTTCCATGTCCATAGAGATGGCGGTGTAGATATTTCCATGTTTTTAGACGTGGCGGTGTAGATATTTCCATGTTTATACAGATAGCAGTGTAGATATTTCCGTGTTTATACAGTTAGCTGTGTAGATATTTCCTTCGTTATACAGATGGCGGTGTAGATATTTCCATGTTCATACAGTTGGAGATGTAGATATTTCCATGTTGATACAGATGACGGTGTAGATATTTCCATGTTTATACAGAAGGCGGTGTAGATATTTCCATGTTTATAGAGATGGCAGCATAGATATTTCCATGTTTACACAGATAGCTGTGTAGATATATCCATGTTTATACAGATAGCTGTGTAGATATTTACATCTTTATACAAATGGCGGTGTAGATATTTCCATGTTTATACAGAAAGCGGTGTAGATATTTCCATGTTCCTGGAGATGGCTGTGTAGATATTTCCAAGTTTATACAGATAGTGGTGTAGATATTTCCATGTTTACACAGATAGCATTGTAGAAGTTTCCATTTTTAAACAGATAGCGGTGTAGATATTTCCATGCTTATAGAGATACCGGTGTAGATATTTCCAGGTTTCTATAGATTGCAGTGTAGATATTTCCACGTTTATATAGATGGCTGTGTAGATATTTCCATGTTTATAGAGATAGCGGTGTAGATATTTCCATGTTTATACAGATAGCGGTGTAGATATTAACATGTTTGCACAGATAGCGGTGTAGATATTTCCATGTTTACCCAGATAGCGGAGTAGATATTTCCATGTTTATACAGATAGCGGTGTAGATATTTCCATGTTTACACAGATAACGGTGAAGATATTTACATGTTCCTACAGATGGCTGTGTAGATATTTCCAGGTTTATACAGATAGCAGTGTAGATATTTCCGTGTTTTTAGAGATAGCCGTGTAGTTATTTCCATGTAAATAGGCATAGCGGTGTAGATATTTCCATGTTTATATAGATAGAGGTGTACATATTTCCTAGTTTATACAGACAGCGGTGTAGATATTTCCATGTTTATAGAGATAGCGGTGTAGACATTTCCACGTTTATACAGATAGCGGTGTAGATATTTCCATGTTTTTACAGATGGCGGTGTAGATATTTCCATCCTTATACAGATAGCCGTGTAGATATTTCCATGTTTATACAGATGGTGGTGTAGATATTTCCATCTTTATACACATGGCGGAGTAGATTTTTCCATGTTTATACAGATGGTGGTGCAGATATATCCATGTTTATAGAGATGGCGGTATAGATATTTCCATGTTTATACAGGTGGCGGTGTAGATATTTCCATGTTTATACAGATGGCGGTGTAGATATTTCCATGTTTATGGAGATGGCGGTGTAGTTATTTCAAAGTTAATAGGCATAGCGGTGTAGATATTTACATGTTTATAGAGACAGAGGTGTAGATGTTTCCTTGTTTATACAGATATTGGTGTAGATATTTCCATGTTTATAGAGATAGCGGTGTAGACATTTCCAAATTTATACAGATAGCGGTGTAGATATTTCCATGTTTATACAGATGATGGTGTAGATATTTCTATCTTTATACAGATGGCGGTGTAAATATTTCCATGTTCATACAGAAGGCGGTGTAGGTATTTCCATGTTCATACACAAGGCGGTGTAGATATTTCCACCTTTATACAGATGGCTGTGTAGATATTTCCGTGTTTATACAGATGGCAGTGTAGGCATTTCCATGTTTATAGAGACGGCGGTGAAGATATTTCCATGTTTATACAGATAGCTCTGTAGATATTTCCATCTGTATACAGATGGCAGTGTAGATATATCCATGTTTATACAAATGGCGGTGTAGATATTTCCATGTTTATACAGATGGCAGTGTATATATTTCCATGTTTATAGAGATGGCGGTGTCGATATTTCCATGTTTATAGAGATAGCGGTGTAGTTATTTCCATGTAAATAGGCATAGCGGTGTAGATATTTCCATGTTTATAGAGATAGAGGTGTAGATATTTCCTAGTTTATACAGATAGCGGTGTAGATATTTCCATGCTTATAGAGATAGCGGTGTAGACATTTCCACGTTTGTACAGATAGCAGTGTAGATATTTCCATATTCTTACAGATGGCGGTGCAGATATTTCCATCCTTATACAGATAGCCGTGTAGAAATTTCCATGTTTATACAGATGGCGGTGTAGATATTTCCATGTTTATGGAGATGGCGGTGTAGATATTTCCATGTTTATAGAGATAACGGTGTAGTTATTTCAAAGTTAATAGGCATAGCAGTGTAGATATTTCCATGTTTATAGAGACAGAGGTGTAGATGTTTCCTTGTTTATACAGATATAGGTGTAGATATTTCCATGTTTATAGAGATAGCGGTGTAGACATTTCCAAATTTATACCGATAGCGGTGTAGGTATTTAAAGGTTCTTACAGATGGTGGTGTGGATATTTCCATCCTTATACAGATAGCGGTGTAGATATTTCCAAGTTTATGCAGATAGAGGAATAGATATTTCCACTTTTATGCAGATAGCGGTGAAGATATTTCCATGTTTATGCAGATAGCGGTGTAGATATTTCCATGTTCCTGCAGATGGCTGTGTAGATATTTACAGGTTTATACAGATAGTGGTGTAGATATTTCCATGTTTACACAGATAGCGTAGATATTTCCATGTTCCTACAGCTGGTGGTGTAGATGTTTCCATGCTTACACAGATAGTGGTGTAGATATTTCCAAGTTTATGCAGATAGCGGTGGAGATATTTCCACTTTTATGGAGTTAGCTGTGTAGATATTTTCATGTTTATACAGAAAGCGGTGTAGATATTTCCATGTTCCTACAAATGGCGCTGTAGATATTTCCATGTTTATAGAGTTGGCGGTTTAGACATTTCCATCTTCGTACAGATGGCGGTGTAGATATTTCCATCTTCCTACACATAACGGTGTAGATATTTCCATGTTTACACAGGTGACGGTGTATATATTTCCATACTCATACAGATGGCGTTGTAGATATTTCCATGTTTATAGAGATAGCGGTGTAGGTATTTCCATGTTTACACAGATAGCGGTGTTGATATTTCCATGTTTATAGAGACAGAGGTGTAGATGTTTCCTTGTTTATACAGATATAGGTGTAGATATTTCCATGTTTATAGAGATAGCAGTGTAGACATTTCCAAATTTATACCGATAGCGGTGTAGGAATTTAAAGGTTCATACAGATGGTGGTGTAGATATTTCCATCCTTATACAGATAGCAGTGTAGATATTTCCAAGTTTATGCAGATAGCGGAGTAGATATTTCCACTTTTATGCAGATAGCTGTGAAGATATTTCCATGTTTATACAGATAGCGGTGTAGATATTTCCATGTTCCTGCAGATGGCTGTGTAGATATTTCCAAGTTTATACAGATAGTGGTGTAGATATTTCCATGTTTACACAGATAGCGTAGATATTTCCATGTTCCTACAGCTGGTGGTGTAGATGTTTCCATGTTTACACAGATAGTGGTGTAGATATTTCCAAGTTTATGCAGATAGCGGTGGAGATATTTCCACTTTTATGGAGATAGCGATGTAGATATTTCCATGTTTACACAGAAAGCGGTGTAGATATTTCCATGTTCCTACAAATGGCGCTGTAGATATTTCCATGTTTATAGAGTTGGCGGTTTAGACATTTCCATCTTCGTACAGATGGCGGTGTACATATTTCCATCTTCATACACATAACGATGTAGATATTTCCATGTTTATACAGGTGACGGTGTATATATTTCCATACTCATACAGATGGCGTTGTAGATATTTCCATGTTAATAGAGATAGCGGTGTAGGTATTTCCATGTTTACACAGATAGCGGTGTAGATATTTCAATATTTACACAGATAGCATTGTAGATATTTACATTTTTCTACAGATAGCGGTGTAAATATTTCCATGCTTATAGAGATATCGGTGTAGATATTTCCAGGTTTCTACAGATTGCAGTGTAGTTATTTCCACGTTTATATAGATGGCTGTGTAGATATTTCCATGTTTATAGAGATAGCGGTGTAGATATTTCCATGTTTATACAGATAGCGGTGTAGATATTTCCATGTTTACACAGATAGCGGTGTAGATATTTCCATGTTTACACAGATAGCGTATTAGATATTTCCATGTTTATACAGATAGCGGTGTAGATATTTCCATGTTTATAGAGATAGCGGTGTAGACATTGCCACGTTTATACAGATAGCGGTGTAGATATTTCCATATTTATAGAGATGTCAGTGTAGATATTTAAATGTTTATACAGATGGCTGTGTAGATATTTCCATCTTTATACATATGGTGATGTAGATATTTCCATCCTTATACAGATAGCGGTGTAGATATTTCCATGTTTATACAGATGGCGGTGTAGATATATCCATGTTTATAGAGATGGCAGTGTAGATATTTCCATGTTTATAGAGATAACGGTGTAGTTATTTCCATGTTAATAGGCATAGCGGTGTAGATATTTCCATTTTTATAGAGATGGCGGTGTAGATATATCCATGTTTACATAGATAACAGTGAAGATATTTACATGTTCCTACAGATGGCTGTGTAGATATTTCCATGTTTATACGGATAGCATTGTAGATATTTCCGTGTTTTTAGAGATAGCCGTGTAGTTATTTCCGTGTAAATAGGCATAGCGGTGAAGATATTTCCATGTTTATATAGATAGAGGTGTAGATATTTCCTTGTTTATACAGACAGCCGTGTAGATATTTCCATGTTTATAGAGATAGCGGTGTAGACATTTCCACGTTTATACAGATAGCGGTGTAGATATTTCCATGTTCTTACAGATGGCGGTGTAGATATTTCCATCTTTATACACATGGCGGAGTAGATTTTTCCATGTTCATACAGATGGCGGTGTAGATATTTCCATGTTTATAGAGATGGTGGTGTAGATATTTCCATGTTCATACAGATGGAGGTGTCGATATTTCCATCCTTATACAGATAGCGGTGTAGATATTTCCATGTTTATACGGATGACGGTGTAGATATTTCCATCTTTATACAGATGGCGGTGTAGCTATTTCCATGTTCATACAGATGGCGGTGTAGATATTTCTATGTTCATACACAAGGCTGTGTAGATATTTCCATCTTTATACAGATGGCTGTGTAGATATTTCCATGTTTATACAGATGGCAGTGTAGGCATTTCCATGTTTATAGAGATGGCGGTGTAGATATTTCCATGTTTATACAGATAGTTGTGTAGATATTTCCATCTTTATACAGATGGCAGTGTAGATATATCCATGTTTATACAAATGGCGGTGTAGATATTTCCATGTTTATACAGATGGCAGTGTAGATATTTCCATGTTTATAGAGATGGCGGTGTAGATATTTCCATGTTCATAGAGATAGCGGTGTAGTTATTTCCATGTAAATAGGCATAGCGGTGTAGATATTTCCATGTTTATAGAGATGGAGGTGTAGATATTTCCTAGTTTATGCAGATAGCGGTGTAGATATTTCCATGTTTATAGAGATAGCGGTGTAGACATTTCCACGTTTATACATATAGCGGTGTAGATATTTCCATATTCTTACAGATGGCGGTGCAGATATTTCCATCCTTATACAGATAGCCGTGTAGAAATTTCCATGTTTATACAGATGGCGGTGTAGATATTTCCATGTTTATGGAGATGGCGGTGTAGATATTTCCATGTTTATAGAGATAACGGTGTAGTTATTTCAAAGTTAATAGGCATAGCGGTGTAGATATTTCCATGTTTATAGAGACAGAGGTGTAGATGTTTCCTTGTTTATACAGATATAGGTGTAGATATTTCCATGTTTATAGAGATAGCGGTGTAGACATTTCCAAATTTATACAGGTAGCGGTGTAGGTATTTAAAGGTTCATACAGATGGTGGTGTGGATATTTCCATCCTTATACAGATAGCGGTGTAGGTATTTCCAAGTTTATGCAGATAGAGGAGTAGATATTTCCACCTTTATGCAGATAGCAGTGAAGATATTTCCATGTTTATACAGATAGCGGTGTAGATATTTCCATGTTCCTGCAGATGGCTGTGTAGATATTTCCAAGTTTATACAGATACTGGTGTACATATTTCCATGTTTACACAGATAGCGTAGATATTTCCATGTTCCTACTGCTGGTGGTGTAGATGTTTCCATGCTTACACAGATAGTGGTGTAGATATTTCCAAGTTTATGCAGATAGCGGTGGAGATATTTCCACTTTTATGGAGTTAGCGGTGTAGATATTTCCATGTTTATACAGAAAGCGGTGTAGATATTTCCATGTTCCTACAAATGGCACTGTAGATATTTCCATGTTTATAGAGTTGGCGGTTTTGACATTTCCATCTTCGTACAGATGGCGGTGTAGATATTTCCATCTTCATACAAATAACGGAGTAGAAATTTCCATGTTTATACAGGTGACGGTGTATATATTTCCATAATCATACAGATGGCGTTGTAGATATTTCCATGTTTATGGAGATAGCGGTGTAGGTATTTCCATGTTTACACGGATAGAAGTGTAGATATTTCCATGTTTATAGAGACAGAGGTGTAGATGTTTCCTTGTTTATACAGATATAGGTGTAGATATTTCCATGGTTATAGAGATAGCGGTGTAGACTTTTCCAAATTTATACAGATAGCGGTGTAGGTATTTAAAGGTTCATACAGATGGTGGTGTGGATATTTCCATCCTTATACAGATAGCGGTGTAGATATTTCCACTTATATGCAGATAGCGGTGAAGATATTTCCATGTTTATACAGATGGCGGTGTAGATATATCCATGTTTATAGAGATGGCAGTGTAGATATTTCCATGTTTATAGAGATAACGGTGTAGTTATTTCCATGTTAATAGGCATAGCGGTGTAGATATTTCCATGTTTATAGAGACAGAGGTGTAGATATTTCCTAGTTTAAACAGATAGTGGTGTAGATATTTCCATGTTTATAGAGATAGCGGTGTAGACATTTCCACGTTTATACAGTAAGCGGTGTAGATATGTACATGTTCATACAGATCACGGTGTAGATATTTCCATCCTTATACAGATAGCGGTGTAGATATTTCCATGTTTATACAGATGGCTGTGCAGATGTTTCCATGTTTATGGAGATAGCGGTGTAGATATTTCCATGTTTATTGAGACAGAGGTTTAGATGTTTCCTTGTTTATACAGATAGCGGTGTAGATATTTCCATGTTTATAGAGATAGCGGTGTAGAAATTTCCAAATTTATACAGATAGCGGTGTAGATATTTAAAGGTTCATACAGATGGTGGTGTAGATATTTCCATCCTTATACAGATAGCGGTGTAGATATTTCCATGTTTATACAGATGGCGGTGTAGATATTTCCATCTTTATACAGATAGCGGTGTAGTTATTTCCATGTTCATAGGGATGGCGGTGTAGGTATTTCCATGTTTACAGAGGTAGAGGTGTAGATATTTATTTGTTTATAGAGATAGCAGTGTAGATATTTCCATGTTTATACAGATGTCGGTGTAGATATTTCCATTTCTGTACAGATGGCGGTGTACATATTTCCATGTTCATACAGATGTCGGTGTAGATATTTCCATGTTTATAGAGATAGCGGTGTAGATATTTCCATGTTTATACAGATAGCGGTGTAGATATTTCCATGTTTACACAGATAGCGGTGTAGATATTTCCATGTTTACACAGATAGCGTATTAGATATTTCCATGTTTATACAGATAGCGGTGTAGATATTTCCATGTTTATAGAGATAGCGGTGTAGACATTGCCACGTTTATACAGATAGCGGTGTAGATATTTCCATATTTATAGAGATGTCAGTGTAGATATTTAAATGTTTATACAGATGGCTGTGTAGATATTTCCATCTTTATACATATGGTGATGTAGATATTTCCATCCTTATACAGATAGCGGTGTAGATATTTCCATGTTTATACAGATGGCGGTGTAGATATATCCATGTTTATAGAGATGGCAGTGTAGATATTTCCATGTTTATAGAGATAACGGTGTAGTTATTTCCATGTTAATAGGCATAGCGGTGTAGATATTTCCATTTTTATAGAGATGGCGGTGTAGATATATCCATGTTTACATAGATAACAGTGAAGATATTTACATGTTCCTACAGATGGCTGTGTAGATATTTCCATGTTTATACAGATAGCAGTGTAGATATTTCCGTGTTGTTAGAGATAGCCGTGTAGTTATTTCCATGTAAATAGGCATAGCGGTGTAGATATTTCCATGTTTATATAGATAGAGGTGTAGATATTTCCTTGTTTATACAGACAGCCGTGTAGATATTTCCATGTTTATAGAGATAGCGGTGTAGACATTTCCACGTTTATACAGATAGCGGTGTAGATATTTCCATGTTCTTACAGATGGCGGTGTAGATATTTCCATCTTTATACACATGGCGGAGTAGATTTTTCCATGTTCATACAGATGGCGGTGTAGATATTTCCATGTTTATAGAGATGGTGGTGTAGATATTTCCATGTTCATACAGATGGAGGTGTCGATATTTCCATCCTTATACAGATAGCGGTGTAGATATTTCCATGTTTATACGGATGACGGTGTAGATATTTCCATCTTTATACAGATGGCGGTGTAGCTATTTCCATGTTCATACAGATGGCGGTGTAGATATTTCTATGTTCATACACAAGGCTGTGTAGATATTTCCATCTTTATACAGATGGCTGTGTAGATATTTCCATGTTTATACAGATGGCAGTGTAGGCATTTCCATGTTTATAGAGATGGCGGTGTAGATATTTCCATGTTTATACAGATAGTTGTGTAGATATTTCCATCTTTATACAGATGGCAGTGTAGATATATCCATGTTTATACAAATGGCGGTGTAGATATTTCCATGTTTATACAGATGGCAGTGTAGATATTTCCATGTTTATAGAGATGGCGGTGTAGATATTTCCATGTTCATAGAGATAGCGGTGTAGTTATTTCCATGTAAATAGGCATAGCGGTGTAGATATTTCCATGTTTATAGAGATGGAGGTGTAGATATTTCCTAGTTTATGCAGATAGCGGTGTAGATATTTCCATGATTATAGAGATAGCGGTGTAGACATTTCCACGTTTATACATATAGCGGTGTAGATATTTCCATATTCTTACAGATGGCGGTGCAGATATTTCCATCCTTATACAGATAGCCGTGTAGAAATTTCCATGTTTATACAGATGGCGGTGTAGATATTTCCATGTTTATGGAGATGGCGGTGTAGATATTTCCATGTTTATAGAGATAACGGTGTAGTTATTTCAAAGTTAATAGGCATAGCGGTGTAGATATTTCCATGTTTATAGAGACAGAGGTGTAGATGTTTCCTTGTTTATACAGATATAGGTGTAGATATTTCCATGTTTATAGAGATAGCGGTGTAGACATTTCCAAATTTATACAGGTAGCGGTGTAGGTATTTAAAGGTTCATACAGATGGTGGTGTGGATATTTCCATCCTTATACAGATAGCGGTGTAGGTATTTCCAAGTTTATGCAGATAGAGGAGTAGATATTTCCACCTTTATGCAGATAGCAGTGAAGATATTTCCATGTTTATACAGATAGCGGTGTAGATATTTCCATGTTCCTGCAGATGGCTGTGTAGATATTTCCAAGTTTATACAGATAGTGGTGTAGATATTTCCATGTTTACACAGATAGCGTAGATATTTCCATGTTCCTACTGCTGGTGGTGTAGATGTTTCCATGCTTACACAGATAGTGGTGTAGATATTTCCAAGTTTATGCAGATAGCGGTGGAGATATTTCCACTTTTATGGAGTTAGCGGTGTAGATATTTCCATGTTTATACAGAAAGCGGTGTAGATATTTCCATGTTCCTACAAATGGCACTGTAGATATTTCCATGTTTATAGAGTTGGCGGTTTTGACATTTCCATCTTCGTACAGATGGCGGTGTAGATATTTCCATCTTCATACAAATAACGGAGTAGAAATTTCCATGTTTATACAGGTGACGGTGTATATATTTCCATAATCATACAGATGGCGTTGTAGATATTTCCATGTTTATGGAGATAGCGGTGTAGGTATTTCCATGTTTACACGGATAGAAGTGTAGATATTTCCATGTTTATAGAGACGGAGGTGTAGATGTTTCCTTGTTTATACAGATATAGGTGTAGATATTTCCATGTTTATAGAGATAGCGGTGTAGACTTTTCCAAATTTATACAGATAGCGGTGTAGGTATTTAAAGGTTCATACAGATGGTGGTGTGGATATTTCCATCCTTATACAGATAGCGGTGTAGATATTTCCACTTATATGCAGATAGCGGTGAAGATATTTCCATGTTTATACAGATGGCGGTGTAGATATATCCATGTTTATAGAGATGGCAGTGTAGATATTTCCATGTTTATAGAGATAACGGTGTAGTTATTTCCATGTTAATAGGCATAGCGGTGTAGATATTTCCATGTTTATAGAGACAGAGGTGTAGATATTTCCTAGTTTAAACAGATAGTGGTGTAGATATTTCCATGTTTATAGAGATAGCGGTGTAGACATTTCCACGTTTATACAGTAAGCGGTGTAGATATGTACATGTTCATACAGATCACGGTGTAGATATTTCCATCCTTATACAGATAGCGGTGTAGATATTTCCATGTTTATACAGATGGCTGTGCAGATGTTTCCATGTTTATGGAGATAGCGGTGTAGATATTTCCATGTTTATTGAGACAGAGGTTTAGATGTTTCCTTGTTTATACAGATAGCGGTGTAGATATTTCCATGTTTATAGAGATAGCGGTGTAGAAATTTCCAAATTTATACAGATAGCGGTGTAGATATTTAAAGGTTCATACAGATGGTGGTGTAGATATTTCCATCCTTATACAGATAGCGGTGTAGATATTTCCATGTTTATACAGATGGCGGTGTAGATATTTCCATCTTTATACAGATAGCGGTGTAGTTATTTCCATGTTCATAGGGATGGCGGTGTAGGTATTTCCATGTTTACAGAGGTAGAGGTGTAGATATTTATTTGTTTATAGAGATAGCAGTGTAGATATTTCCATGTTTATACAGATGTCGGTGTAGATATTTCCATTTCTGTACAGATGGCGGTGTACATATTTCCATGTTCATACAGATGGCGGTGTAGATATTTCCATGTTTTTAGACATGGCGGTGTAGGTATTTCCATGTTTATACAGGTAGCGGTGTAGATATTTCCATGTTTATATAGATGGCAGTGTAGATATTTCCATGTTTATACAGATAGCAGTATAGATATTTCCATGTTTATACCGATAGCTGTGTAGGTATTTACATCTTTATACAAATGGCGGTGGAGATATTTCCATGTTTATATAGATGGCGGTGTGGATATTTCCATCTTTATACAGATGGCGGTGTAGGTATTTCCATGGTTATAGAGGTGGCAGTGTAGATATTTCCATGTTTATACAGATAGTGGTGTAGTTATTTCCATGTTAATAGGCATAGCGGTGTAGATATTTCCATGTTTATAGAGATGGCTGTGTAGATATTTCCATGTTTACACAGATAACAGTGAAGATATTTACATGTTCCTACAGATGGCTGTGTAGATATTTCCATGTTTATACAGATAGCAGTGTAGATATTTCCGTGTTTTTAGAGATAGCCGTGGAGTTATTTCCATGTAAATAGGCATAGCGGTGTAGATATTTCCATGTTTACATAGATAGAGGTGTAGATATTTCCTAGTTTATACAGACAGCGGTGTAGATATTTCCATGTTTACAGAGATAGCGGTGTAGACATTTCCACGTTTATACAGATAGCGGTGTAGATATTTCCATGTTCTTACAGATGGCGGTGTAGATATTTCCATCCTTTTACAGATAGCTGTGTAGATATTTCCATGTTTATACAGATGGTGGTGTAGATATTTCCATGTTTATTCAGATGGCGGTGTAGATATTTCCATCTTTATACACATGGCGGAGTAGATTTTTCCATGTTCATACAGATGGCGGTGTAGATATTTCCATGTTTATAGAGATGGTGGTTTAGATATTTCCATGTTTTTACAGATGGCGGTGTCGATATTTCCATGTTTATACAGATGGCGGTGTAGATATTTCCATAGTTATACAGATGGCGGTGTAGACATTTCCATGTTCTTACACATGGCGGTGGAGATATTTCCATCTTTATACAGATGGCAGTGTAGATATTTCCATGTTTATAGAGATGGCAGTGTAGGTATTTCCATGTTCATACAGATGGCGGTGTAGATATTTCCATCCTTATACAGATAGCGGTGTAGATATTTCCATGTTTATACAGATGACGGTGTAGTTATTTCCATCTTTATACAGATGGCGGTGTAGATATTTCCATGTTCATACAGATGGCGGTGTAGATATTTCCATGTTTATAGAGATGGCGGTATAGATATTTCCATGTTTATATAGGTGGCGGTGTAGATATTTCCATCTTTATACAGATGGCAGTGTAGATATTTCCATGTTCATACACAAGGCGGTGTAGATATTTCCATCTTTATACAGATGGCTGTGTAGATATTTCCATGTTTATACAGATGGCAGTGTAGGCATTTCCATGTTTATAGAGATGGCGGTGTAGATACTTCCATGTTTATACAGATAGCTGTGTAGATATTTCCATCTTTATACAGATGGCAGTGTAGATATATCCATGTTTATACAAATGGCGGTGTAGATATTTCCATGTCTATACAGATGGCAGTGTAGATATTTCCATGTTTATAGAGATGGCAGTGTAGATATTTCCGTGTTTATAGAGATAGCGGTGTAGTTATTTCCATGTAAATAGGCATAGCGGTGTAGATATTTCCACGTTTATAGAGATAGAGGTGTAGATATTTCCTAGTTTATACAGATAGCGGTGTAGATATTTCCATCTTTATAGAGATAGCGGTGTATACATTTCCACGTTTATACAGATAGCGGTGAAGGTATTTCCATATTCTTACAGATGGCGGTGCAGATATTTCCATCCTTATACAGATAGCCGTGTAGAAATTTCCATGTTTATACAGATGGCGGTGTAGCTATTTCCATGTTTATGGAGATGGCGGTGTAGATATTTCCATGTTTATAGAGATAACGGTTTAGTTATTTCAAAGTTAATAGGCATAGCGGTGTAGATATTTCCATGTTTATAGAGACAGAGGTGTAGATGTTTCCTTGTTTATACAGATATATGTGTAGATATTTCCATGTTTATAGAGATAGCGGTGTAGACATTTCCAAATTTATACAGATAGCCGTGTAGGTATTTAAAGGTTCATACAGATGGTGGTGTGGATATTTCCATCCTTATACAGATAGCGGTGTAGATATTTCCAAGTTTATGCAGATAGAGGAGTAGATATTTCCACTTTTTTGCAGATATCGGTGAAGTTATTTCCATGTTTATACAGATAGCGGTGTAGATATTTCCATGTTCCTGCAGATGGCTGTGTAGATATTTCCAAGTTTATACAGATACTGGTGTACATATTTCCATGTTTACACAGATAGCGTAGATATTTCCATGTTCCTACAGCTGGTGGTGTAGATGTTTCCATGCTTACACAGATAGTGGTGTAGATATTTCCAAGTTTATGCAGATAGCGGTGGAGATATTTCCACTTTTATGGAGTTAGCGGTGTAGATATTTCCATGTTTATACAGAAAGCGGTGTAGATATTTCCATGTTCCTACAAATGGCACTGTAGATATTTCCATGTTTATAGAGTTGGCGGTTTTGACATTTCCATCTTCGTACAGATGGCGGTGTAGATATTTCCATCTTCATACAAATAACGGAGTAGAAATTTCCATGTTTATACAGGTGACGGTGTATATATTTCCATAATCATACAGATGGCGTTGTAGATATTTCCATGTTTATGGAGATAGCGGTGTAGGTATTTCCATGTTTACACGGATAGAAGTGTAGATATTTCCATGTTTATAGAGACAGAGGTGTAGATGTTTCCTTGTTTATACAGATATAGGTGTAGATATTTCCATGTTTATAGAGATAGCGGTGTAGACTTTTCCAAATTTATACAGATAGCGGTGTAGGTATTTAAAGGTTCATACAGATGGTGGTGTGGATATTTCCATCCTTATACAGATAGCGGTGTAGATATTTCCACTTATATGCAGATAGCGGTGAAGATATTTCCATGTTTATACAGATGGCGGTGTAGATATATCCATGTTTATAGAGATGGCAGTGTAGATATTTCCATGTTTATAGAGATAACGGTGTAGTTATTTCCATGTTAATAGGCATAGCGGTGTAGATATTTCCATGTTTATAGAGACAGAGGTGTAGATATTTCCTAGTTTAAACAGATAGTGGTGTAGATATTTCCATGTTTATAGAGATAGCGGTGTAGACATTTCCACGTTTATACAGTAAGCGGTGTAGATATGTACATGTTCATACAGATCACGGTGTAGATATTTCCATCCTTATACAGATAGCGGTGTAGATATTTCCATGTTTATACAGATGGCTGTGCAGATGTTTCCATGTTTATGGAGATAGCGGTGTAGATATTTCCATGTTTATTGAGACAGAGGTTTAGATGTTTCCTTGTTTATACAGATAGCGGTGTAGATATTTCCATGTTTATAGAGATAGCGGTGTAGAAATTTCCAAATTTATACAGATAGCGGTGTAGATATTTAAAGGTTCATACAGATGGTGGTGTAGATATTTCCATCCTTATACAGATAGCGGTGTAGATATTTCCATGTTTATACAGATGGCGGTGTAGATATTTCCATCTTTATACAGATAGCGGTGTAGTTATTTCCATGTTCATAGGGATGGCGGTGTAGGTATTTCCATGTTTACAGAGGTAGAGGTGTAGATATTTATTTGTTTATAGAGATAGCAGTGTAGATATTTCCATGTTTATACAGATGTCGGTGTAGATATTTCCATTTCTGTACAGATGGCGGTGTACATATTTCCATGTTCATACAGATGGCGGTGTAGATATTTCCATGTTTTTAGACATGGCGGTGTAGGTATTTCCATGTTTATACAGGTAGCGGTGTAGATATTTCCATGTTTATATAGATGGCAGTGTAGATATTTCCATGTTTATACAGATAGCAGTATAGATATTTCCATGTTTATACCGATAGCTGTGTAGGTATTTACATCTTTATACAAATGGCGGTGGAGATATTTCCATGTTTATATAGATGGCGGTGTGGATATTTCCATCTTTATACAGATGGCGGTGTAGGTATTTCCATGGTTATAGAGGTGGCAGTGTAGATATTTCCATGTTTATACAGATAGTGGTGTAGTTATTTCCATGTTAATAGGCATAGCGGTGTAGATATTTCCATGTTTATGGAGATGGCTGTGTAGATATTTCCATGTTTACACAGATAACAGTGAAGATATTTACATGTTCCTACAGATGGCTGTGTAGATATTTCCATGTTTATACAGATAGCAGTGTAGATATTTCCGTGTTTTTAGAGATAGCCGTGGAGTTATTTCCATGTAAATAGGCATAGCGGTGTAGATATTTCCATGTTTACATAGATAGAGGTGTAGATATTTCCTAGTTTATACAGACAGCGGTGTAGATATTTCCATGTTTACAGAGATAGCGGTGTAGACATTTCCACGTTTATACAGATAGCGGTGTAGATATTTCCATGTTCTTACAGATGGCGGTGTAGATATTTCCATCCTTTTACAGATAGCTGTGTAGATATTTCCATGTTTATACAGATGGTGGTGTAGATATTTCCATGTTTATTCAGATGGCGGTGTAGATATTTCCATCTTTATACACATGGCGGAGTAGATTTTTCCATGTTCATACAGATGGCGGTGTAGATATTTCCATGTTTATAGAGATGGTGGTTTAGATATTTCCATGTTTTTACAGATGGCGGTGTCGATATTTCCATGTTTATACAGATGGCGGTGTAGATATTTCCATAGTTATACAGATGGCGGTGTAGACATTTCCATGTTCTTACACATGGCGGTGGAGATATTTCCATCTTTATACAGATGGCAGTGTAGATATTTCCATGTTTATAGAGATGGCAGTGTAGGTATTTCCATGTTCATACAGATGGCGGTGTAGATATTTCCATCCTTATACAGATAGCGGTGTAGATATTTCCATGTTTATACAGATGACGGTGTAGTTATTTCCATCTTTATACAGATGGCGGTGTAGATATTTCCATGTTCATACAGATGGCGGTGTAGATATTTCCATGTTTATAGAGATGGCGGTATAGATATTTCCATGTTTATATAGGTGGCGGTGTAGATATTTCCATCTTTATACAGATGGCAGTGTAGATATTTCCATGTTCATACACAAGGCGGTGTAGATATTTCCATCTTTATACAGATGGCTGTGTAGATATTTCCATGTTTATACAGATGGCAGTGTAGGCATTTCCATGTTTATAGAGATGGCGGTGTAGATACTTCCATGTTTATACAGATAGCTGTGTAGATATTTCCATCTTTATACAGATGGCAGTGTAGATATATCCATGTTTATACAAATGGCGGTGTAGATATTTCCATGTCTATACAGATGGCAGTGTAGATATTTCCATGTTTATAGAGATGGCAGTGTAGATATTTCCGTGTTTATAGAGATAGCGGTGTAGTTATTTCCATGTAAATAGGCATAGCGGTGTAGATATTTCCACGTTTATAGAGATAGAGGTGTAGATATTTCCTAGTTTATACAGATAGCGGTGTAGATATTTCCATCTTTATAGAGATAGCGGTGTATACATTTCCACGTTTATACAGATAGCGGTGAAGGTATTTCCATATTCTTACAGATGGCGGTGCAGATATTTCCATCCTTATACAGATAGCCGTGTAGAAATTTCCATGTTTATACAGATGGCGGTGTAGCTATTTCCATGTTTATGGAGATGGCGGTGTAGATATTTCCATGTTTATAGAGATAACGGTTTAGTTATTTCAAAGTTAATAGGCATAGCGGTGTAGATATTTCCATGTTTATAGAGACAGAGGTGTAGATGTTTCCTTGTTTATACAGATATATGTGTAGATATTTCCATGTTTATAGAGATAGCGGTGTAGACATTTCCAAATTTATACAGATAGCCGTGTAGGTATTTAAAGGTTCATACAGATGGTGGTGTGGATATTTCCATCCTTATACAGATAGCGGTGTAGATATTTCCAAGTTTATGCAGATAGAGGAGTAGATATTTCCACTTTTTTGCAGATATCGGTGAAGTTATTTCCATGTTTATACAGATAGCGGTGTAGATATTTCCATGTTCCTGCAGATGGCTGTGTAGATATTTCCAAGTTTATACAGATACTGGTGTACATATTTCCATGTTTACACAGATAGCGTAGATATTTCCATGTTCCTACAGCTGGTGGTGTAGATGTTTCCATGCTTACACAGATAGTGGTGTAGATATTTCCAAGTTTATGTTGATTGCGGTGGAGATATTTCCACTTTTATGGAGTTAGCGGTGTAGATATTTCCATGTTTATACAGAAGGCGGTGTAGATATTTCCATGTTCCTACAAATGGCGCTGTAGATATTTCCATGTTTATAGAGTTTGCGATTTAGACATTTCCATCTTCGTACAGATGGCGGTGTAGAAATTTCCATCTTCATACACATAACGGTGTAGATATTTCCATGTTTATACAGGTGAGGGTGTATATATTTCCATACTCATACAGATGGCGTTGTAGATATTTCCATGTTTATAGAGATAGCGGTGTAGGTATTTCCATGTTTACTCAGATAGCGGTGTAGATATTTCAATGTTTACACATATAGCATTGTAGATATTTACATTTTTATACAGATAGCGGTGTAGATATTTCCATGGTTATAGAGATATCGGTGTAGATATTTCCAGGTTTCTACAGATTGCAGTGTAGATATTTCCACGTTTATATAGATGGCAGTGTAGATATTTCCATGTTTATAGAGATAGAAGTGTAGATATTTCCACGTTTATACAGATAGCGGTGTAGATATTTCCATGTTTGTAGAGATAGCGGTGTAGACATTGCCACGTTTATGCAGATAGCGGTGTAGATATTTCCATGTTTATAGAGATGGCGGTGTAGATATTTCCGTGTTTGTACAGATGGCGGTGGAGCAATTTCCATCTTTATGGCGATGGCGGTGTAGATATTTCCATGTTTATTGAGACAGAGGTGTAGATATTTCCATGTTTATACAGATAGCGGTGTAGATATTTCCATGTTTATACAGATAGCTGTGTAGATATTTCCAACTTTATACAGAGGGCGGTGTAGATATTTCCATGTTTATACAGATGGCGGTGTAGATATTTCCATGTTAATAGATATGGCCGTGTAGATATTTCCATGTTTAAAGAGATGACAGTGTAGATATTTCCATTTTTATAGAGATAGCGGTGTATTTATTTCCATGTAAATAGGCATAGAGGTGTAGATATTTCCTTGTTTATTGAGATAGAGGTGTAGTTATTTCCTAGTTTAAACAGATAGCGGTGTAGATATTTCCATGTTTATTGAGACAGAGGTGTAGATACTTCCATGTTTATACAGATAGCGGTGTAGATATTTCCATGTTTATACAGAGAGCTGTGTAGATATTTCCATCTTTATACAGATGGCGGTGTAGATATTTCCATGTTTATACAGATGGCTTTATAGGTATTTCCATGTTTATGGAGATGGCGGTGTATATATTTCCATGTTTATAGAGACAGAGGTGTAGATGTTTCCTTGTTTATACAGATAGCGGTGTAGATATTTCCATGTTAATAGAGATAGCGGTGTAGCCATTTCCAATTTTATACAGAAAGCGGTGTAGATATTTAAAGGTTCATACAGATGGTGGTGTAGATATTTCCATCCTTATACAGATAGCGGTGTAGATATTTCCATGTTTATACAGATGGCGGTGTAGATATTTCCATCTTTATACAGATAGTGGTGTAGTTATTTCCATGTTCATAGAGATGGTGTTGTAGATATTTACATGTTTACAGAGATAGAAGTGTAGATATTTCCTTGTTTATAGAGATAGCGGTGTAGATATTTCCATGTTTATACAGATGGCGGTGTAGATATTTCCATCTCTATACAGATGGCGGTGTACATATTTCCATGTTCATACAGATGTCGGTGTAGATATTTCCATTTTTTAGATATGGCGGTGTAGATATTTCCATGTTTATACAGATAGCTGTGTAGATATTTCCATCGTTATACAGAAGGCGGTGTAGATATTTCCATGTTCATACAGACGGCGGTGTAGATATTTCCATGTTTATACAGATGACGGTGTAGATATTTCCATGTTTATACAGAAGGCGGTGTACATATTTCCATGTTTATATAGATGGCAGTGTAGATATTTCCATGTTTATACAGATAGCGGTGTAGATATTTCCCTGTTTATACAGATAGCTGTGTAGATATTTACATCTTTATACAAATGGCGGTGTAGATATTTCCATGTTTTTATAGATGGCGGTGTAGATATTTCCATCTTTATACAGATGGCGGTGTAGCTATTTCCATGCTTATAGAGATGGTGGTGTAGATATTTCCATGCTTATAGGGATATTGGTGTAGTTATTTCCATGTTAATAGGCATAGCGGTGTAGATATTTCCATGTTTATAGAGATGGCGGTGTAGATATTTCCATGTTTATCGAGATAGAGGTGTAGTTATTTCCTTGTGTATACAGATAGAGGTGAAAATATTTCCACGTTTATAGTGATAGCGGTGTAGACATTGCCACGTTTATACAGATAGCGGTGCAGATATTTCCATGTTTATACAGATGGCGGTGTAGACATTTCCATGTTTATACAGATGGCTGTGTAGATATTTCCACCTTTATACAGATGGTGGTGTAGATATTTCCATGTTTACACAGATAGCGGTGTAGATATTTCCATGTTTATACAGATGGTGGTGTAGATATTCCCATGTTTATAGAGATAACGGTGTAGACATTTCCACGTTTATACAGTAAGCGGTGTAGATATATCCATGTTCATACAGATGGCGGTGTAGATATTTCCATCCTTATACAGATAGCGTTATGGATATTTCCAAGTCTATACAGATGGCTGTGTAGATATTTCCATGTTTATGGAGATGGCGGTGTAGATATTTCCATGCTTATAGAGACAGAGGTGTAGATGTTTCCTTGTTTATACAGATAGCGGTGAAGATATTTCCATGTTGATAAAGATAGTGGTGTAGCCATTTCCAAATTTATACAGATAGCGTTGTAGATATTTAAAGGTTCATACAGGTGGTGGTGTAGATATTTCCATCCTTATACAGATAGCGGTGTAGATATTTCCATGTTTATACAGATGGTGGGGTAGATGTTTCCATCTGTGTACAGATGGCGGTGTAGATATTTCCATGTTCATAGAGATGGCAGTGTAGATATTTCCATGTTTACAGAGATAGAGGTGTAGATATTTCCTTGTTTATAGAGATAGCGGTTTAGATATTTCCATGTTTATACAGATGGCGGTGTAGATATTTCCATCTCTATACAGACGGCGGTGTACATATTTCCATGTTCATACAGATGGCGGTGTAGATATTTCCATGTTTTCAGACATGGCGGTGTAGATATTTCCATGTTTATACAGATAGCGGTGTAGATATTTCCATGTTTATACAGTTAGCTGTGTAGATATTTCCATCGTTATACAGATGGCGGTGTAGATATTTCCGTGTTCATACAGATGGAGGTGTAGATATTTCCATGTTTATACAGATGACGGTGTAGATATTTCCATGTTTATACAGAAGGCGGTGTAGATATTTCCATGTTTATAGAGATGGCAGCGCAGATATTTCCATGTTTACACAGATAGAGGTGTAGATATTTCCATGTTTATACAGAGAGCTGTGTAGATATTTACATCCTTATACAAATGGCGGTGTAGATATTCCCATGTTTATATAGATGGCGGTGTAGATATTTCCATCTTTATACAGATGGCGGTGTAGGTATTTCCATGTTTATAGAGGTGGCAGTGTAGATATTTCCATGTTTATAAAGATAGTGGTGTAGTTATTTCCATGTTAGTTGGCATAGCGGTGTAGATATTTCCATGTTTATAGAGATGGTGGTGTAGATATTTCCATGTTTACACAGATAACAGTGAAGATATTTACATGTTCCTACAGATGGCTGTGTAGATATTTCCATGTTTATACAGACAGCAGTGTAGATATTTCCGTGTTTTTAGAGATAGCCGTGTAGATATTTACATCTTTATAGAAATGGCGGTGTAGATATTTCGATGTTTATACAGATGGCGGTGTAGATATTTCCATCTTTATACAGATGTCGGTGTAGGTATTTCCATGTTTATAGAGATGGTGGTGTAGATATTTCCATGTTTATGGAGATAGCTCTGTAGTTATTTCCGTGTTAATAGGCATAGCGGTGTAGATATTTCCATGTTTATAGAGATGGCCGTGTAGATATTTCCATGTTTATAGAGATAGCGGTGTAGTTATTTCAATGTAAATAGGCATACCGGTGTAGATATTTCCATGTTTATAGAGATAGATGTGTAGATATTTCCTAGTTTATACAGATTGCGGTGTAGATATTTCCATGTGTATAGAGATAGCGGTGTAGACATTTCCAAATTTATACAGATGGCGGTGTAGATATTTAAAGGTTCATACAGATGGTGGTGTAGATATTTCCATCCTTATACAGATAGCGGTGTAGATATTTCCATGTTTATACAGATGGCGGTGTAGATATTTCCATGTTTATATAGATGGCGGTGTAGATATTTCCATCTTTATACAGATGGCGGTGTAGATATTTCCATGTTTATACAGATGGCGGTGTAGGTATTTCCATGTTTATAGAGATGGCGGTGCAGATATTTCCATGTTGATAGAGACAGACGTGTAGATGTTTCCTTGTTTATACAGATAGCCGTGTAGATATTTCCATGTTTATAGAGTTAGCGGTGTAGCCATTTCCAAATTTATACTGATAGCCGTGTAGATATTTAAAGGTTCATACAGATGGTGGTGTAGGTATTTCCATCCTTATACAGATAGCGGTGTAGATATTTCCATGTTCATAGAGATGTCGGTGTAGATATTTCCATGTTTATGGAGATAGCGCTGTATTTATTTCCGTGTTAATAGGCATAGCGGTGTAGATATTTCCATGTTTATAGCGATGGCGGTGTAGATATTTCCATGTTTATACAGATAGCGGTGTAGTTCTTTCAATGTAAATAGGCATACCGGTGTAGATATTTCCATGTTTATAGAGATAGAGGTGTAGATATTTCCTAGTTTATACAGAATGCGGTGTAGATATTTCCATGTGTATAGAGATAGCGCTGTAGACATTTCCAAATTTATACAGATAGCGGTGTAGATATTTAAAGGTTCATACAGATGGTGGTGTAGATATTTCCATCTGTATACAGATGGCAGTGTAGATATATCCATGTTTATACAAATGGCGGTGTAGATATTTCCATGTTTATACAGATGGCAGTGTAGATATTTCCATGTTTATAGAGATGGCAGTATAGATATTTCCGTGTTTATAGAGTTAGCGGTGTAGTTATTTCCATGTAAATAGGCATAGCGGTGTAGATATTTCCATGTTTATAGAGATAGAGGTGTAGATATTTCCTAGTTTATACAGATAGCAGTGTAGATATTTCCATGTTTATAGAGATAGCGGTGTAGACATTTCCACGTTTATACAGATAGCGGTGTAGATATTTCCATATTCTTACAGATGGCGGTGGAGATAATTCCATCCTTATACAGATAGCCGTGTAGAAATTTCCATGTTTATACATATGGCTGTGTAGATATTTCCATGTTTATGGAGATGGCGGTGTAGATATTTCCATGTTTATAGAGATAACGGTGAAGTTATTTCAAAGTTAATAGGCATAGCGGTGTAGATATTTCCATGTTTATAGAGACAGAGGTGTAGATGTTTCCTTGTTTATACAGATATAGGTGTAGATATTTCCATGTTTATAGAGATAGCGGTGTAGACATTTCCAAATTTATACAGGTAGCGGTGTAGGTATTTAAAGGTTCATACAGATGGTGGTGTGGATATTTCCATCCTTATACAGATAGCGGTGTAGGTATTTCCAAGTTTATGCAGATAGAGGAGTAGATATTTCCACCTTTATGCAGATAGCAGTGAAGATATTTCCATGTTTATACAGATAGCGGTGTAGATATTTCCATGTTCCTGCAGATGGCTGTGTAGATATTTCCAAGTTTATACAGATAGTGGTGTAGATATTTCCATGTTTACACAGATAGCGTAGATATTTCCATGTTCCTACTGCTGGTGGTGTAGATGTTTCCATGCTTACACAGATAGTGGTGTAGATATTTCCAAGTTTATGCAGATAGCGGTGGAGATATTTCCACTTTTATGGAGTTAGCGGTGTAGATATTTCCATGTTTATACAGAAAGCGGTGTAGATATTTCCATGTTCCTACAAATGGCACTGTAGATATTTCCATGTTTATAGAGTTGGCGGTTTTGACATTTCCATCTTCGTACAGATGGCGGTGTAGATATTTCCATCTTCATACAAATAACGGAGTAGAAATTTCCATGTTTATACAGGTGACGGTGTATATATTTCCATAATCATACAGATGGCGTTGTAGATATTTCCATGTTTATGGAGATAGCGGTGTAGTTATTTCCATGTTTACACGGATAGAAGTGTAGATATTTCCATGTTTATAGAGACAGAGGTGTAGATGTTTCCTTGTTTATACAGATATAGGTGTAGATATTTCCATGTTTATAGAGATAGCGGTGTAGACTTTTCCAAATTTATACAGATAGCGGTGTAGGTATTTAAAGGTTCATACAGATGGTGGTGTGGATATTTCCATCCTTATACAGATAGCGGTGTAGATATTTCCACTTATATGCAGATAGCGGTGAAGATATTTCCATGTTTATACAGATGGCGGTGTAGATATATCCATGTTTATAGAGATGGCAGTGTAGATATTTCCATGTTTATAGAGATAACGGTGTAGTTATTTCCATGTTAATAGGCATAGCGGTGTAGATATTTCCATGTTTATAGAGACAGAGGTGTAGATATTTCCTAGTTTAAACAGATAGTGGTGTAGATATTTCCATGTTTATAGAGATAGCGGTGTAGACATTTCCACGTTTATACAGTAAGCGGTGTAGATATATACATGTTCATACAGATCACGGTGTAGATATTTCCATCCTTATACAGATAGCGGTGTAGATATTTCCATGTTTATACAGATGGCTGTGCAGATGTTTCCATGTTTATGGAGATAGCGGTGTAGATATTTCCATGTTTATTGAGACAGAGGTGTAGATGTTTCCTTGTTTATACAGATAGCGGTGTAGATATTTCCATGTTTATAGAGATAGCGGTGTAGAAATTTCCAAATTTATACAGATAGCGGTGTAGATATTTAAAGGTTCATACAGATGTTGGTGTAGATATTTCCATCCTTATACAGATAGCGGTGTAGATATTTCCATGTTTATACAGATGGCGGTGTAGATATTTCCATCTTTATACAGATAGCGGTGTAGTTATTTCCATGTTCATAGAGATGGCGGTGTAGGTATTTCCATGTTTACAGAGGTAGAGGTGTAGATATTTATTTGTTTATAGAGATAGCAGTGTAGATATTTCCATGTTTATACAGATGTCGGTGTAGATATTTCCATTTCTGTACAGATGGCGGTGTACATATTTCCATGTTCATACAGATGGCGGTGTAGATATATCCATGTTTTTAGACATGGCGGTGTAGGTATTTCCATGTTTATACAGGTAGCGGTGTAGATATTTCCATGTTTATATAGATGGCAGTGTAGATATTTCCATGTTTATACAGATAGCAGTATAGATATTTCCATGTTTATACCGATAGCTGTGTAGGTATTTACATCTTTATACAAATGGCGGTGGAGATAATTCCATGTTTATATAGATGGCGGTGTAGATATTTCCATCTTTATACAGATGGCGGTGTAGGTATTTCCATGGTTATAGAGGTGGCAGTGTAGATATTTCCATGTTTATACAGATAGTGGTGTAGTTATTTCCATGTTAATAGGCATAGCGGTGTAGATATTTCCATGTTTATAGAGATGGCTGTGTAGATATTTCCATGTTTACACAGATAACAGTGAAGATATTTACATGTTCCTACAGATGGCTGTGTAGATATTTCCATGTTTATACAGATAGCAGTGTAGATATTTCCGTGTTTTTAGAGATAGCCGTGGAGTTATTTCCATGTAAATAGGCATAGCGGTGTAGATATTTCCATGTTTACATAGATAGAGGTGTAGATATTTCCTAGTTTATACAGACAGCGGTGTAGATATTTCCATGTTTACAGAGATAGCGGTGTAGACATTTCCACGTTTATACAGATAGCGGTGTAGATATTTCCATGTTCTTACAGATGGCGGTGTAGATATTTCCATCCTTTTACAGATAGCCGTGTAGATATTTCCATGTTTATACAGATGGTGGTGTAGATATTTCCATGTTTATTCAGATGGCGGTGTAGATATTTCCATCTTTATACACATGGCGGAGTAGATTTTTCCATGTTCATACAGATGGCGGTGTAGATATTTCCATGTTTATAGAGATGGTGGTGTAGATATTTCCATGTTTATACAGATGGCGGTGTAGATATTTCCATAGTTATACAGATGGCGGTGTAGACATTTCCATGTTCTTACACATGGCGGTGGAGATATTTCCATCTTTATACAGATGGCAGTGTAGATATTTCCATGTTTATAGAGATGGCAGTGTAGGTATTTCCATGTTCATACAGATGGCGGTGTAGATATTTCCATCCTTATACAGATAGCGGTGTAGATATTTCCATGTTTATACAGATGACGGTGTAGTTATTTCCATCTTTATACAGATGGCGGTGTAGATATTTCCATGTTCATACAGATGGCGGTGTAGATATTTCCATGTTTATAGAGATGGCGGTATAGATATTTCCATGTTTATATAGGTGGCGGTGTAGATATTTCCATCTTTATACAGATGGCGGTGTAGATATTTCCATCTTTATACAGATGGCAGTGTAGATATTTCCATGTTCATACACAAGGCGGTGTAGATATTTCCATCTTTATACAGATGGCTGTGTAGATATTTCCATGTTTATACAGATGGCAGTGTAGGCATTTCCATGTTTATAGAGATGGCGGTGTAGATACTTCCATGTTTATACAGATAGCTGTGTAGATATTTCCATCTTTATACAGATGGCAGTGTAGATATATCCATGTTTATACAAATGGCGGTGTAGATATTTCCATGTTTATACAGATGGCAGTGTAGATATTTCCATGTTTATAGAGATGGCAGTGTAGATATTTCCGTGTTTATAGAGATAGCGGTGTAGTTATTTCCATGTAAATAGGCATAGCGGTGTAGATATTTCCACGTTTATAGAGATAGAGGTGTAGATATTTCCTAGTTTATACAGATAGCGGTGTAGATATTTCCATCTTTATAGAGATAGCGGTGTATACATTTCCACGTTTATACAGATAGCGGTGAAGGTATTTCCATATTCTTACAGATGGCGGTGCAGATATTTCCATCCTTATACAGATAGCCGTGTAGAAATTTCCATGTTTATACAGATGGCGGTGTAGCTATTTCCATGTTTATGGAGATGGCGGTGTAGATATTTCCATGTTTATAGAGATAACGGTTTAGTTATTTCAAAGTTAATAGGCATAGCGGTGTAGATATTTCCATGTTTATAGAGACAGAGGTGTAGATGTTTCCTTGTTTATACAGATATATGTGTAGATATTTCCATGTTTATAGAGATAGCGGTGTAGACATTTCCAAATTTATACAGATAGCCGTGTAGGTATTTAAAGGTTCATACAGATGGTGGTGTGGATATTTCCATCCTTATACAGATAGCGGTGTAGATATTTCCAAGTTTATGCAGATAGAGGAGTAGATATTTCCACTTTTTTGCAGATATCGGTGAAGTTATTTCCATGTTTATACAGATAGCGGTGTAGATATTTCCATGTTCCTGCAGATGGCTGTGTAGATATTTCCAAGTTTATACAGATACTGGTGTACATATTTCCATGTTTACACAGATAGCGTAGATATTTCCATGTTCCTACAGCTGGTGGTGTAGATGTTTCCATGCTTACACAGATAGTGGTGTAGATATTTCCAAGTTTATGTTGATTGCGGTGGAGATATTTCCACTTTTATGGAGTTAGCGGTGTAGATATTTCCATGTTTATACAGAAGGCGGTGTAGATATTTCCATGTTCCTACAAATGGCGCTGTAGATATTTCCATGTTTATAGAGTTTGCGATGTAGTCATTTCCATCTTCGTACAGATGGCGGTGTAGAAATTTCCATCTTCATACACATAACGGTGTAGATATTTCCATGTTTATACAGGTGAGGGTGTATATATTTCCATACTCATACAGATGGCGTTGTAGATATTTCCATGTTTATAGAGATAGCGGTGTAGGTATTTCCATGTTTACACAGATAGCGGTGTAGATATTTCAATGTTTACACATATAGCATTGTAGATATTTACATTTTTATACAGATAGCGGTGTAGATATTTCCATGGTTATAGAGATATCGGTGTAGATATTTCCAGGTTTCTACAGATTGCAGTGTAGATATTTCCACGTTTATATAGATGGCTGTGTAGATATTTCCATGTTTATAGAGATAGCGGTGTAGATATTTCCACGTTTATACAGATAGCGGTGTAGATATTTCCATGTTTACACAGATAGTGGTGTAGATATTTCCATGTTTACACAGATAGCGTATTAGATATTTCCATGTTTATACAGATAGCGGTGTAGATATTTCCATGTTTGTAGAGATAGCGGTGTAGACATTGCCACGTTTATGCAGATAACGGTGTAGATATTTCCATGTTTATAGAGATGGCGGTGTAGATATTTCCGTGTTTGTACAGATGGCGGTGGAGAAATTTCCATCTTTATGGCGATGGCGGTGTAGATATTTCCATGTTTATTGAGACAGAGGTGTAGATATTTCCATGTTTATACAGATAGCGGTGTAGATATTTCCATGTTTATACAGATAGCTGTGTAGATATTTCCAACTTTATACAGAGGGCGGTGTAGATATTTCCATGTTTATACAGATGGCGGTGTAGATATTTCCATGTTAATAGATATGGCCGTGTAGATATTTCCATGTTTAAAGAGATGACAGTGTAGATATTTCCATTTTTATAGAGATAGCGGTGTATTTATTTCCATGTAAATAGGCATAGCGGTGTAGATATTTCCTTGTTTATTGAGATAGAGGTGTAGTTATTTCCTAGTTTAAACAGATAGCGGTGTAGATATTTCCATGTTTATTGAGACAGAGGTGTAGATACTTCCATGTTTATACAGATAGCGGTGTAGATATTTCCATGTTTATACAGAGAGCTGTGTAGATATTTCCATCTTTATACAGATGGCGGTGTAGATATTTCCATGTTTATACAGATGGCTGTATAGGTATTTCCATGTTTATGGAGATGGCGGTGTAGATATTTCCATGTTTATAGAGACAGAGGTGTAGATGTTTCCTTGTTTATACAGATAGCGGTGTAGATATTTCCATGTTAATAGAGATAGCGGTGTAGCCATTTCCAAATTTATACAGAAAGCGGTGTAGATATTTAAAGGTTCATACAGATGGTGGTGTAGATATTTCCATCCTTATACAGATAGCGGTGTAGATATTTCCATGTTTATACAGATGGCGGTGTAGATATTTCCATCTTTATACAGATAGCGGTGTAGTTATTTCCATGTTCATAGAGATGGTGGTGTAGATATTTACATGTTTACAGAGATAGAAGTGTAGATATTTCCTTGTTTATAGAGATAGCGGTGTAGATATTTCCATGTTTATACAGATGGCGGTGTAGATATTTCCATCTCTATACAGATGGCGGTGTACATATTTCCATGTTCATACAGATGTCGGTGTAGACATTTCCATTTTTTAGATATGGCGGAGTAGATATTTCCATGTTTATACAGATAGCTGTGTAGATATTTCCATCGTTATACAGAAGGCGGTGTAGATATTTCCATGTTCATACAGACGGCGGTGTAGATATTTCCATGTTTATACAGATGACGGTGTAGATATTTCTATGTTTATACAGAAGGCGGTGTACATATTTCCATGTTTATATAGATGGCAGTGTAGATATTTCCATGTTTATACAGATAGCGGTGTAGATATTTCCCTGTTTATACAGATAGCTGTGTAGATATTTACATCTTTATACAAATGGCGGTGTAGATATTTCCATGTTTTTATAGATGGCGGTGTAGATATTTCCATCTTTATACAGATGGCGGTGTAGCTATTTCCATGCTTATAGAGATGGCGGTGTAGATATTTCCATGTTTATAGGGATATTGGTGTAGTTATTTCCATGTTAATAGGCATAGCGGTGTAGATATTTCCATGTTTATAGAGATGGCGGTGTAGATATTTCCATGTTTATCGAGATAGAGGTGTAGTTATTTCCTTGTGTATACAGATAGAGGTGAAAATATTTCCACGTTTATAGTGATAGCAGTGTAGACATTGCCACGTTTATACAGATAGCGGTGCAGATATTTCCATGTTTATACAGATGGTGGTGTAGATATTCCCATGTTTATAGAGATAACGGTGTAGACATTTCCACGTTTATACAGTAAGCGGTGTAGATATATCCATGTTCATACAGATGGCGGTGTAGATATTTCCATCCTTATACAGATAGCGTTGTGGATATTTCCAAGTCTATACAGATGGCTGTGTAGATATTTCCATGTTTATGGAGATGGCGGTGTAGATATTTCCATGCTTATAGAGACAGAGGTGTAGGTGTTTCCTTGTTTATACAGATAGCAGTGAAGATATTTCCATGTTTATAAAGATAGTGGTGTAGCCATTTCCAAATTTATACAGATAGCGTTGTAGATATTTAAAGGTTCATACAGGTGGTGGTGTAGATATTTCCATCCTTATACAGATAGCGGTGTAGATATTTCCATGTTTATACAGATGGTGGGGTAGATATTTCCATCTGTGTACAGATGGCGGTGTAGATATTTCCATGTTCATAGAGATGGCAGTGTAGATATTTCCATGTTTATTCAGATGGCGGTGTAGATATTTCCATCTTTATACTCATGGCGGAGTAGATTTTTCCATGTTCATACAGATGGCGGTGTAGATATTTCCATGTTTATAGAGATGGTGGTGTAGATATTTCCATGTTTATACAGATGGCGGTGTCGATATTTCCATGTTTATACAGATGGCGGTGTAGATATTTCCATAGTTATACAGATGGCGGTGTAGACATTTCCATGTTCTTACACATGGCGGTGGAGATATTTCCATCTTTATACAGATGGCAGTGTAGATATTTCCATGTTTATAGAGATGGCAGTGTAGGTATTTCCATGTTCATACAGATGGCGGTGTAGGTATTTCCATCCTTATACAGATAGCGGTGTAGATATTTCCATGTTTATACAGATGACGGTGTAGTTATTTCCATCTTTATACAGATGGCGGTGTAGATATTTCCATGTTCATACAGATGGCGGTGTAGATATTTCCATGTTTATAGAGATGGCGGTATAGATATTTCCATGTTTATATAGGTGGCGGTGTAGATATTTCCATCTTTATACAGATGGCGGTGTAGATATTTCCATCTTTATACAGATGGCAGTGTAGATATTTCCATGTTCATACACAAGGCGGTGTAGATATTTCCATCTTTATACAGATGGCTGTGTAGATATTTCCATGTTTATACAGATGGCAGTGTAGATATATCCATGTTTATACAAATGGCGGTGTAGATATTTCCATGTTTATAGAGACAGAGGTGTAGATGTTTCCTTGTTTATACAGATATATGTGTAGATATTTCCATGTTTATAGAGATAGCGGTGTAGACATTTCCAAATTTATACAGATAGCCGTGTAGGTATTTAAAGGTTCATACAGATGGTGGTGTGGATATTTCCATCCTTATACAGATAGCGGTGTAGATATTTCCAAGTTTATGCAGATAGAGGAGTAGATATTTCCACTTTTTTGCAGATATCGGTGAAGTTATTTCCATGTTTATACAGATAGCGGTGTAGATATTTCCATGTTCCTGCAGATGGCTGTGTAGATATTTCCAAGTTTATACAGATACTGGTGTACATATTTCCATGTTTACACAGATAGCGTAGATATTTCCATGTTCCTACAGCTGGTGGTGTAGATGTTTCCATGCTTACACAGATAGTGGTGTAGATATTTCCAAGTTTATGTTGATTGCGGTGGAGATATTTCCACTTTTATGGAGTTAGCGGTGTAGATATTTCCATGTTTATACAGAAGGCGGTGTAGATATTTCCATGTTCCTACAAATGGCGCTGTAGATATTTCCATGTTTATAGAGTTTGCGATGTAGACATTTCCATCTTCGTACAGATGGCGGTGTAGAAATTTCCATCTTCATACACATAACGGTGTAGATATTTCCATGTTTATACAGGTGAGGGTGTATATATTTCCATACTCATACAGATGGCGTTGTAGATATTTCCATGTTTATAGAGATAGCGGTGTAGGTATTTCCATGTTTACACAGATAGCGGTGTAGATATTTCAATGTTTACACATATAGCATTGTAGATATTTACATTTTTATACAGATAGCGGTGTAGATATTTCCATGGTTATAGAGATATCGGTGTAGATATTTCCGGGTTTCTACAGATTGCAGTGTAGATATTTCCACGTTTATATAGATGGCTGTGTAGATATTTCCATGTTCATAGAGATAGCGGTGTAGATATTTCCACGTTTATACAGATAGCGGTGTAGATATTTCCATGTTTACACAGATAGTGGTGTAGATATTTCCATGTTTACACAGATAGCGTATTAGATATTTCCATGTTTATACAGATAGCGGTGTAGATATTTCCATGTTTGTAGAGATAGCGGTGTAGACATTGCCACGTTTATGCAGATAGCGGTGTAGATATTTCCATGTTTATAGAGATGGCGGTGTAGATATTTCTGTGTTTGTACAGATGGCGGTGGAGAAATTTCCATCTTTATGGCGATGGCGGTGTAGATATTTCCATGTTTATTGAGACAGAGGTGTAGATATTTCCATGTTTATACAGATAGCGGTGTAGATATTTCCATGTTTATACAGATAGCTGTGTAGATATTTCCAACTTTATACAGAGGGCGGGGTAGATATTTCCATGTTTATACAGATGGCGGTGTAGATATTTCCATGTTAATAGATATGGCCGTGTAGATATTTCCATGTTTAAAGAGATGACAGTGTAGATATTTCCATTTTTATAGAGATAGCGGTGTATTTATTTCCATGTAAATAGGCATAGCGGTGTAGATATTTCCTTGTTTATTGAGATAGAGGTGTAGTTATTTCCTAGTTTAAACAGATAGCGGTGTAGATATTTCCATGTTTATTGAGACAGAGGTGTAGATACTTCCATGTTTATACAGATAGCGGTGTAGATATTTCCATGTTTATACAGAGAGCTGTGTAGATATTTCCATCTTTATACAGATGGCGGTGTAGATATTTCCATGTTTATACAGATGGCTGTATAGGTATTTCCATGTTTATGGAGATGGCGGTGTAGATATTTCCATGTTTATAGAGACAGAGGTGTAGATGTTTCCTTGTTTATACAGATAGCGGTGTAGATATTTCCATGTTAATAGAGATAGCGGTGTAGCCATTTCCAAATTTATACAGAAAGCGGTGTAGATATTTAAAGGTTCATACAGATGGTGGTGTAGATATTTCCATCCTTATACAGATAGCGGTGTAGATATTTCCATGTTTATACAGATGGCGGTGTAGATATTTCCATCTTTATACAGATAGCGGTGTAGTTATTTCCATGTTCATAGAGATGGTGGTGTAGATATTTACATGTTTACAGAGATAGAAGTGTAGATATTTCCTTGTTTATAGAGATAGCGGTGTAGATATTTCCATGTTTATACAGATGGCGGTGTAGATATTTCCATCTCTATACAGATGGCGGTGTACATATTTCCATGTTCATACAGATGTCGGTGTAGATATTTCCATTTTTTAGATATGGCGGTGTAGATATTTCCATGTTTATACAGATAGCTGTGTAGATATTTCCATCGTTATACAGAAGGCGGTGTAGATATTTCCATGTTCATACAGACGGCGGTGTAGATATTTCCATGTTTATACAGATGACGGTGTAGATATTTCCATGTTTATACAGAAGGCGGTGTACATATTTCCATGTTTATATAGATGGCAGTGTAGATATTTCCATGTTTATACAGATAGCGGTGTAGATATTTCCCTGTTTATACAGATAGCTGTGTAGATATTTACATCTTTATACAAATGGCGGTGTAGATATTTCCATGTTTTTATAGATGGCGGTGTAGATATTTCCATCTTTATACAGATGGCGGTGTAGCTATTTCCATGCTTATAGAGATGGCGGTGTAGATATTTCCATGTTTATAGGGATATTGGTGTAGTTATTTCCATGTTAATAGGCATAGCGGTGTAGATATTTCCATGTTTATAGAGATGGCGGTGTAGATATTTCCATGTTTATCGAGATAGAGGTGTAGTTATTTCCTTGTGTATACAGATAGAGGTGAAAATATTTCCACGTTTATAGTGATAGCAGTGTAGACATTGCCACGTTTATACAGATAGCGGTGCAGATATTTCCATGTTTATACAGATGGTGGTGTAGATATTCCCATGTTTATAGAGATAACGGTGTAGACATTTCCACGTTTATACAGTAAGCGGTGTAGATATATCCATGTTCATACAGATGGCAGTGTAGATATTTCCATCCTTATACAGATTGCGTTGTGGATATTTCCAAGTCTATACAGATGGCTGTGTAGATATTTCCATGTTTATGGAGATGGCGGTGTAGGTATTTCCATGCTTATAGAGACAGAGGTGTAGATGTTTCCTTGTTTATACAGATAGCAGTGAAGATATTTCCATGTTTATAAAGATAGTGGTGTAGCCATTTCCAAATTTATACAGATAGCGTTGTAGATATTTAAAGGTTCATACAGGTGGTGGTGTAGATATTTCCATCCTTATACAGATAGCGGTGTAGATATTTCCATGTTTATACAGATGGCGGTGTAGATATTTCCATCTTTATACAGATGGCAGTGTAGATATTTCCATGTTCATACACAAGGCGGTGTAGATATTTCCATCTTTATACAGATGGCTGTGTAGATATTTCCATGTTTATACAGATGGCAGTGTAGATATATCCATGTTTATACAAATGGCGGTGTAGATATTTCCATGTTTATAGAGACAGAGGTGTAGATGTTTCCTTGTTTATACAGATATATGTGTAGATATTTCCATGTTTATAGAGATAGCGGTGTAGACATTTCCAAATTTATACAGATAGCCGTGTAGGTATTTAAAGGTTCATACAGATGGTGGTGTGGATATTTCCATCCTTATACAGATAGCGGTGTAGATATTTCCAAGTTTATGCAGATAGAGGAGTAGATATTTCCACTTTTTTGCAGATATCGGTGAAGTTATTTCCATGTTTATACAGATAGCGGTGTAGATATTTCCATGTTCCTGCAGATGGCTGTGTAGATATTTCCAAGTTTATACAGATACTGGTGTACATATTTCCATGTTTACACAGATAGCGTAGATATTTCCATGTTCCTACAGCTGGTGGTGTAGATGTTTCCATGCTTACACAGATAGTGGTGTAGATATTTCCAAGTTTATGTTGATTGCGGTGGAGATATTTCCACTTTTATGGAGTTAGCGGTGTAGATATTTCCATGTTTATACAGAAGGCGGTGTAGATATTTCCATGTTCCTACAAATGGCGCTGTAGATATTTCCATGTTTATAGAGTTTGCGATGTAGACATTTCCATCTTCGTACAGATGGCGGTGTAGAAATTTCCATCTTCATACACATAACGGTGTAGATATTTCCATGTTTATACAGGTGAGGGTGTATATATTTCCATACTCATACAGATGGCGTTGTAGATATTTCCATGTTTATAGAGATAGCGGTGTAGGTATTTCCATGTTTACACAGATACCGGTGTAGATATTTCAATGTTTACACATATAGCATTGTAGATATTTACATTTTTATACAGATAGCGGTGTAGATATTTCCATGGTTATAGAGATATCGGTGTAGATATTTCCCGGTTTCTACAGATTGCAGTGTAGATATTTCCACGTTTATATAGATGGCTGTGTAGATATTTCCATGTTCATAGAGATAGCGGTGTAGATATTTCCACGTTTATACAGATAGCGGTGTAGATATTTCCATGTTTACACAGATAGTGGTGTAGATATTTCCATGTTTACACAGATAGCGTATTAGATATTTCCATGTTTATACAGATAGCGGTGTAGATATTTCCATGTTTGTAGAGATAGCGGTGTAGACATTGCCACGTTTATGCAGATAGCGGTGTAGATATTTCCATGTTTATAGAGATGGCGGTGTAGATATTTCCGTGTTTGTACAGATGGCGGTGGAGAAATTTCCATCTTTATGGCGATGGCGGTGTAGATATTTCCATGTTTATTGAGACAGAGGTGTAGATATTTCCATGTTTATACAGATAGCGGTGTAGATATTTCCATGTTTATACAGATAGCTGTGTAGATATTTCCAACTTTATACAGAGGGCGGGGTAGATATTTCCATGTTTATACAGATGGCGGTGTAGATATTTCCATGTTAATAGATATGGCCGTGTAGATATTTCCATGTTTAAAGAGATGACAGTGTAGATATTTCCATTTTTATAGAGATAGCGGTGTATTTATTTCCATGTAAATAGGCATAGCGGTGTAGATATTTCCTTGTTTATTGAGATAGAGGTGTAGTTATTTCCTAGTTTAAACAGATAGCGGTGTAGATATTTCCATGTTTATTGAGACAGAGGTGTAGATACTTCCATGTTTATACAGATAGCGGTGTAGATATTTCCATGTTTATACAGAGAGCTGTGTAGATATTTCCATCTTTATACAGATGGCGGTGTAGATATTTCCATGTTTATACAGATGGCTGTATAGGTATTTCCATGTTTATGGAGATGGCGGTGTAGATATTTCCATGTTTATAGAGACAGAGGTGTAGATGTTTCCTTGTTTATACAGATAGCGGTGTAGATATTTCCATGTTAATAGAGATAGCGGTGTAGCCATTTCCAAATTTATACAGAAAGCGGTGTAGATATTTAAAGGTTCATACAGATGGTGGTGTAGATATTTCCATCCTTATACAGATAGCGGTGTAGATATTTCCATGTTTATACAGATGGCGGTGTAGATATTTCCATCTTTATACAGATAGCGGTGTAGTTATTTCCATGTTCATAGAGATGGTGGTGTAGATATTTACATGTTTACAGAGATAGAAGTGTAGATATTTCCTTGTTTATAGAGATAGCGGTGTAGATATTTCCATGTTTATACAGATGGCGGTGTAGATATTTCCATCTCTATACAGATGGCGGTGTACATATTTCCATGTTCATACAGATGTCGGTGTAGATATTTCCATTTTTTAGATATGGCGGTGTAGATATTTCCATGTTTATACAGATAGCTGTGTAGATATTTCCATCGTTATACAGAAGGCGGTGTAGATATTTCCATGTTCATACAGACGGCGGTGTAGATATTTCCATGTTTATACAGATGACGGTGTAGATATTTCCATGTTTATACAGAAGGCGGTGTACATATTTCCATGTTTATATAGATGGCAGTGTAGATATTTCCATGTTTATACAGATAGCGGTGTAGATATTTCCCTGTTTATACAGATAGCTGTGTAGATATTTACATCTTTATACAAATGGCGGTGTAGATATTTCCATGTTTTTATAGATGGCGGTGTAGATATTTCCATCTTTATACAGATGGCGGTGTAGCTATTTCCATGCTTATAGAGATGGCGGTGTAGATATTTCCATGTTTATAGGGATATTGGTGTAGTTATTTCCATGTTAATAGGCATAGCGGTGTAGATATTTCCATGTTTATAGAGATGGCGGTGTAGATATTTCCATGTTTATCGAGATAGAGGTGTAGTTATTTCCTTGTGTATACAGATAGAGGTGAAAATATTTCCACGTTTATAGTGATAGCAGTGTAGACATTGCCACGTTTATACAGATAGCGGTGCAGATATTTCCATGTTTATACAGATGGTGGTGTAGATATTCCCATGTTTATAGAGATAACGGTGTAGACATTTCCACGTTTATACAGTAAGCGGTGTAGATATATCCATGTTCATACAGATGGCAGTGTAGATATTTCCATCCTTATACAGATTGCGTTGTGGATATTTCCAAGTCTATACAGATGGCTGTGTAGATATTTCCATGTTTATGGAGATGGCGGTGTAGGTATTTCCATGCTTATAGAGACAGAGGTGTAGATGTTTCCTTGTTTATACAGATAGCAGTGAAGATATTTCCATGTTTATAAAGATAGTGGTGTAGCCATTTCCAAATTTATACAGATAGCGTTGTAGATATTTAAAGGTTCATACAGGTGGTGGTGTAGATATTTCCATCCTTATACAGATAGCGGTGTAGATATTTCCATGTTTATACAGATGGTGGGGTAGATATTTCCATCTGTGTACAGATGGCGGTGTAGATATTTCCATGTTCATAGAGATGGCAGTGTAGATATTTCCATGTTTACAGAGATAGAGGTGTAGATATTTCCTTGTTTATAGAGATAGCGGTTTAGATATTTCCATGTTTATACAGATGGCGGTGTAGATATTTCCATCTCTATACAGATGGCGGTGTACATATTTCCATGTTCATACAGATGGCGGTGTAGATATTTCCATGTTTTCAGACATGGCGGTGTAGATATTTCCATGTTTATACAGATAGCGGTGTAGATATTTCCATGTTTATACAGTTAGCTGTGTAGATATTTCCATCGTTATACAGATGGCGGTGTAGATATTTCCGTGTTCATACAGATGGAGGAGTAGATATTTCCATGTTTATACAGATGACGGTGTAGATATTTCCATGTTTATACAGAAGGCGGTGTAGATATTTCCATGTTTATAGAGATGGCAGCGCAGATATTTCCATGTTTACACAGATAGAGGTGTAGATATTTCCATGTTTATACAGAGAGCTGTGTAGATATTTACATCCTTATACAAATGGCGGTGTAGATATTCCCATGTTTATATAGATGGCGGTGTAGATATTTCCATCTTTATACAGATGGCGGTGTAGGTATTTCCATGTTTATAGAGGTGGCAGTGTAGATATTTCCATGTTTATAAAGATAGTGGTGTAGTTATTTCCATGTTAGTTGGCATAGCGGTGTAGATATTTCCATGTTTATATAGATGGTGGTGTAGATATTTCCATGTTTACACAGATAACAGTGAAGATATTTACATGTTCCTACAGATGGCTGTGTAGATATTTCCATGTTTATACAGATAGCAGTGTAGAAAATTCCGTGTTTTTAGAGATAGCCGTGTAGATATTTACATCTTTATAGAAATGGCGGTGTAGATATTTCGATGTTTATACAGATGGCGGTGTAGATATTTCCATCTTTATACAGATGTCGGTGTAGGTATTTCCATGTTTATAGAGATGGCGGTGTAGATATTTCCATGTTTATGGAGATAGCGCTGTAGTTATTTCCGTGTTAATAGGCATAGCGGTGTAGATATTTCCATGTTTATAGAGATGGCCGTGTAGATATTTCCATGTTTATAGAGATAGCGGTGTAGTTATTTCAATGTAAATAGGCATACCGGTGTAGATATTTCCATGTTTATAGAGATAGATGTGTAGATATTTCCTAGTTTATACAGATTGCGGTGTAGATATTTCCATGTGTATAGAGATAGCGGTGTAGACATTTCCAAATTTATACAGATGGCGGTGTAGATATTTAAAGGTTCATACAGATGGTGGTGTAGATATTTCCATCCTTATACAGATAGCGGTGTAGATATTTCCATGTTTATACAGATGGCGGTGTAGATATTTCCATGTTTATATAGATGGCGGTGTAGATATTTCCATCTTTATACAGATGGCGGTGTAGATATTTCCATCTTTATACAGATATCGATGTAGGTATTTCCATGTTTATAGAGATGGCGGTGCAGATATTTCCATGTTGATAGAGACAGACGTGTAGATGTTTCCTTGTTTATACAGATAGCGGTGTAGGTATTTCCATGTTTATAGAGTTAGCGGTGTAGCCATTTCCAAATTTATACTGATAGCCGTGTAGATATTTAAAGGTTCATACAGATGGTGGTGTAGGTATTTCCATCCTTATACAGATAGCGGTGTAGATATTTCCATGTTTATAGAGATGGCGGTGTAGATATTTCCATGTTTATGGAGATAGCGCTGTATTTATTTCCGTGTTAATAGGCATAGCGGTGTAGATATTTCCATGTTTATAGCGATGGCGGTGTAGATATTTCCATGTTTATACAGATAGCGGTGTAGTTCTTTCAATGTAAATAGGCATACCGGTGTAGATATTTCCATGTTTATAGAGATAGAGGTGTAGATATTTCCTAGTTTATACAGAATGCGGTGTAGATATTTCCATGTGTATAGAGATAGCGCTGTAGACATTTCCAAATTTATACAGATAGCGGTGTAGATATTTAAAGGTTCATACAGATGGTGGTGTAGATATTTCCATCTGCATACAGATGGCAGTGTAGATATATCCATGTTTATACAAATGGCGGTGTAGATATTTCCATGTTTATACAGATGGCAGTGTAGATATTTCCATGTTTATAGAGATGGCGGTGTAGATATTTCCATGTTTATAGAGATAGCGGTGTTGTTATTTCCATGTAAATAGGCATAGCGGTGTAGATATTTCCATGTTTATAGAGATAGAGGTGTAGATATTTCCTAGTTTATACAGATAGCGGTGTAGATATTTCCATGTTTATAGAGATAGCGGTGTAGACATTTCCACGTTTATACAGATAGCGGTGTAGATATTTCCATATTCTTACAGATGGCGGTGCAGATATTTCCATCCTTATACAGATAGCCGTGTAGAAATTTCCATGTTTATGCAGATGGCGGTGTAGATATTTCCATGTTTATGGAGATGGCGGTGTAGATATTTCCATGTTTATAGAGATAACGGTGTAGTTATTTCAAAGTTAATAGGCATAGCAGTGTAGATATTTCCATGTTTATAGAGACAGAGGTGTAGATGTTTCCTTGTTTATACAGATATAGGTGTAGATATTTCCATGTTTATAGAGATAGCGGTGTAGACATTTCCAAATTTATACAGATAGCGGTGTAGGTATTTAAAGGTTCATACAGATGGTGGTGTGGATATTTCCATCCTTATACAGATAGCGGTGTAGGTATTTCCAAGTTTATGCAGATAGCGGAGTAGATATTTCCACTTTTATGCAGATAGCGGTGAAGATATTTCCATGTTTATGCAGAAAGCGGTGTAGATATTTCCATGTTCCTGCAGATGGCTGTGTAGATATTTCCAAGTTTATACAGATACTGGTGTAGGTATTTCCATGTTTACACACATAACGTTGTAGATATTTCCATGTTACTCCAGAGGGCGGTGTACATATTTACATGTTTGTAGAGTTGGCGGTTTAGACATTTCCACGTTCATACAGATGGTGGTGTAGATATTTCCATGTTTATACAGATAGCGGCGTGGATATTTCCATCTTTATACACATAATGGTGTAGATCTTTCCTTGTTTTTAGAGATAGCGGTGTAGTTATTTCCATGTTTACACAGATAGCGGTGTAGATATTTAGATGTTTATACAGATGACTCTGTAGATATTTCCATGTTTACAGAGATAGCGGTGTAGATATTTCCATGTTTATAGAGATAGCAGTGTTGATATTTCCATGTTTACTCAGATAGCGGTGTAGATATTTCCATATTTATACAGAAAGCGGTGTAGATATTTCCATGTTTATAGAGATATCGGTGTAGATATTTCCATGTTTATACAGATAGCAGTGTAGATACTTCCATGCTAGTACACATGGCGGTGTAGATATTTCCATGTTCATACAGATGGCGGTGAAGATATTTCCATGTTTATACAGATAACGGTGTATATATTTCCATGTTTACACAGATAGCGGTGTAGAAATTTCTATGTTTACACAGATCACGGTGTAGATATTTAGATGTTTATGCAGATAGGGGTGTAGATATTTCCATGTTCATACAGATGGCGTAGATATTTCCATCTTCATATAGTTGGCAGTGTAGATATTTCCATGTTCATACAGATGGCGGTGAAGATATTTCCATGTTTATACACATAACGATGTAGATATTTCCAAGTTTTAAGAGATAGCGGAGTAGATATTTCCATGTATACACAGATAGCGATATAGATATTTCCATGTTTACACAGATAGCTGTGTATTTTCATGTTTATACACATAGCGATGTAGATATTTCCATGTGTATACAGAAAGCGGTGTAGATAGTTACATGTTCCTACAGATGTCTGTGTAGATATTTCCAAGTTTATACTGATAGTGGTGTAGATATTTCCGTGTTTATAGAGATACCGTTGTACATATTTCCATCTTCCTTCGGTGGGTGGTGTAGATATTTCCATGTTTACACAGATAGCGGTGTAGATATTTCCAAGTTTATGCAGATAGCGGTGGAGATATTTCGACTTTTATGCAGATAGCAGTGTAGATATTTCCATGTTTATACAGAAAGCGGTGTAGATAATTCCATGTTCCTACAGATTGTGCTGTAGATATTTCCATGTTTATTGAGTTGGCAGTTTAGACATTTCCATATTCATGCAGATGGCAGTGTAGATATTTCCGTGTTTATACAGATAGCAGTGTAGATATTTCCATCTTTATACACGTAACGGTGTAGATATTTCCATGTTTATACAGATGGCGGTGTAGATATTTCCATACTCATACAGATGGCGGTGTAGATATTTCCACCCTTATACAGATAGCGGTGTAGATATTTTTATGTTTACACAGATAGTGGTGTAGATATTTCCATGTTTATACAGATAACGGTGTAGATATTCACATATTCATACAGATGGTTGTGTATATATTTATATGTTTATACAGATTGCGGAGTAGATATTTCCATGTGTATAGAGATAGCGGTGTAGGTATTTCCATGTTTACACAGATAGCGGTGTAGATATTTTTATGTTTACACAGATAGCGGTGCAGATATTTCCATGTTTACACAGATAGCGGTGTAGATATTTCCATGTTTATACAGATAACGGTGTAGATATTCACATATTCATACAGATGGTTGTATATACATTTATATGTTTATACAGATTGCGGAGTAGATATTTCCATGTGTATAGAGATAGCAGTGTAGATATTTCCATGTTTACACAGATAGCGGTGTAGATATTTCCATGTTTATACAGATAGCGGTGTAGATATTTTTATGTTTACACAGATAGCGGCGTAGATATTTCCATGTTTACACAGATAGCGGTGTAGATATTTCCATGTTTATACAGATAACGGTGTAGATATTCACATATTCATACAGATGGTTGTATATATATTTATATGTTTATACAGATTGCGGAGTAGATATTTCCATGTGTATAGAGATAGCGGTGTAGGTATTTCCATGTTTACACAGATAGCGGTGTAGATATTTTTATGTTTACACAGATAGCGGTGTAGATATTTCCATGTTTACACAGATAGCGGTGTAGATATTTCCATGTTTATACAGATAGCGGTGTAGATATTTCCATATTTATAGAGTTGGCGGTGTAGATATTTCCATGTTCATACAGATCGCGGTGTAGATCTTTCCATGTTTATGTAGTTGGCAGTGTAGATATTTCCATGTTCATACCCATGGCGGTGAAGTTATTTCCATGGTTATACACATGACGGTGTAGATATTTCCAAGTTTTAAGAGGTAGCGGTGTAGATATTTCCCTGTTTACACAGATGGCGGTGAAGGTATTTCCATGTTTAGAGAGATAGCGGTGTAGATATTTCCATGTTTACACAGATAGCGTAGATATTTCCATGTTCCTACAGGTGGTGGTGTAGATGTTTCCATGTTTACACAGATAGTGGTGTAGGTATTTCCAAGTTTATGCAGATAGCGGTGGAGATATTTCCACTTTTATGGAGATAGCGGTGTAGATATTTCCATGTTTATACAGAAAGCGGTGTAGATATTTCCATGTTTCTACAAATGGTGCTGTAGATATTTCCATGTTTATAGAGTTGGCGGTTTAGACATTTCCATCTTTGTACAGGTGGCGGTGTAGATATTTCCATCTTCATACACATAACGGTCTAGATATTCCCATGTTTATACAGGTGACGGTGTATATATTTCCATACTCATATAGATGGCTGAGTAGCTATTTCCATGTTTATAGAGATAGCGGCGTTGATATTTCCATGTTTACATAGATAGCAGTGTAGATATTTCCATGTTTACACAGATAGCGGTGTAGATATTTCCAAGTTTATACAGAAAGCGGTGTAGATAATTCCATGTTTATAGAGATATCGGAGTAGATATTTCCATGTTCACACAGATAGCGGTGTGGATATTTCCATGTTTACACATATAGCGGTGTAGATATTTCCAAGTTTTTGCAAATAGCGTTGTAGATATTTCCACTTTTATGCAGATAGAGGTATAGATATTTCGATGTTTATACAGAGAGCGGTGTAGATATTTCCATGTTCCTACAGATGGCGCTGTAGTTATTTCCATGTATATAGAGTTGGCGGTTAAGGCATTTTCATGTTCATACAGATGGCGGAGTAGATATTTCCATGTTTATACAGATAGCGGTGTAGATATTTCCATGTTTACACAGATAGCGGTGGAGATATTTCCATGTTTTTACAGATAGCGGTGTAGATATTTCCATATTTATAGAGTTGGCGGTGTAGATATTTCCATGTTCATACAGATGGCGGTGTAGATATTTCCATGTTTATATAGCTGGCAGTGAAGATATTTCCATGTTCATACAAATGGCGGTGAAGATATTTCCATGTTTATAGAGATAGCGGTGTAGATATTTCCATGTTTACACAGATAGCGGTGTAGATATTTCCATGTTTTTACAGATAGCGGTGTAGATATTTCCATATTTAAAGAGTTGGCGGTGTAGATATTTCCATGTTCTTACAGATGGCGGTGTAGATATTTCCATGTTTATATAGTTGGCAGTGTAGATATTTCCATGTTCATACAGATGGCGGTGAAGATATTTCTATGTTTATACACATTATGGTGTAGATATTTCCAAGTTTTAAGAGATAGCGGTGTAGATATTTTCGTGTTTACACAGATAGCGGTGTAGATATTTCCATGTTTACACAGATAGCGCTGTAGATATTTCCATGTTTATACTGATAGCGGTGTAGATACTTCCATGTGTATGCAGATAACGGTGTAGATATTTACATATTCCTACAGATGGCTGTGTAGATATTTATATGTTTATACAGATTGCGGAGTAGATATTTCCATGTTTATAGAGATAGCGGTGTAGATATTTCCATGTTTCTACAGTTGGTGTTTTAGATATTTCCATGTTTACACAGATAGCGTTGTAGATATTTCTAAGTTTATGCAGATAGCGGAGAAGATATTTCCAATTTTATGCAGATTGCGTGAAGATATTTCCATGTTTATGCAGAAAGCGGTGTAGATATTTCCATGTTCCTGCAGATGGCTGTGTAGATATTTCCAAGTTTATACAGATACTGGTGTAGATATTTCCATGTTTACACACATAGCGTTGTAGATATTTCCATGTTCCTACAGAGGGCAGTGTACATATTTACATGTTTGTAGAGTTGGCGGTTTAGACATTTCCACATTCATACAGATGGTGGTGTAGATATTTCCATGTTTATACAGATAGCGGTGTGGATATTTCCATCTTTATACACATAATGGTGTAGATCTTTCCATGTTTTTAGAGATAGCGGTGTAGTTATTTCCATGTTTACACAGATAGCGGTGTAGATATTTCCATGTTTATACAGATGACTCTGTAGATATTTCCATGTTTACAGAGATAGCAGTGTAGATATTTCCATGTTTACAGAGATAGCGGTGTAGATATTTCCATGTTTACACAGATAGCGGTGTAGATATTTCCATATTTATACAGAAAGCGGTGTAGATATTTCCATGTTTATAGAGATATCGGTGTAGATATTTCCATGTTTATACAGATAGCAGTGTAGATATTTCCATGCTAGTACACATGGCGGTGTAGATATTTCCATGTTCATACAGATAACGGTGTATATAATTCCATGTTTACACAGATAGCGGTGTAGATATTTCTATGTTTACACAGATCGCGGTGTAGATATTTCCATGTTTATACAGATAGGGGTGTAGATATTTCCATGTTCATACAGATGGCGTAGATATTTCCATCTTTATATAGTTGGCTGTGTAGATATTTCCATGTTCATACAGATGGCGGTGAAGATATTTCCATGTTTATACACATAACGGTGTAGATATTTCCAAGTTTTAAGAGATAGAGGAGTTGATATTTCCATGTATACACAGATAGCGGTATAGATAATTCCATGTTTACACAGATAGTGCTGTATTTTCATGTTTATACAGATAGCGATGTAGATATTTCCATGTGTATACAGAAAGTGGTGTAGATAGTTACATGTTCCTACAGATGGTTGTGTAGATATTTCCAAGTTTATACTGATAGTGGTGTAGATATTTCCGTGTTTATAGAGATACCGTTGTACATATTTCCATCTTCCTTCGGTGGGTGGTGTAGATACTTCCATGTTTATAGAGTTGGCGGTTTTGACATTTCCATCTTCGTACAGATGGCGGTGTAGATATTTCCATCTTCATACACATAACGGTGTTGATATTTCCATGTTTATACATATAGCGGTGTAGATATTTCCATGTTTTTACAGTTAGCTGTGTAGATATTTCCATCGTTATACAGATGGCGGTGTAGATATTTCGATGTTCATACAGATGGGGGTGTAGATATTTCCATGTTTATACAGATAGCGGTGTAGATATTTCCATGTTTATACAGAAGGCGGTGTAGATTTTTCCATGTTTATAGAGATGGCAGTGTAGATATTTCCATGTTTATACAGATAGCGGTATAGATATTTCAATGTTTATACAGATAGCTGTGTAGATATTTGCATCTTTATACAAATGGCGGTGTAGATATTTCCATGTTTATATAGATGGCGGTGTAGATATTTCCATCTTTATACAGATGGCGGTGTAGGTATTTCCATGTTTTTAGAGGTGGCGGTGTAGATATTTCCATGTTTATAGAGATAGTGGTGTAGTTATTTCCAAGTTAATAGGAATAGCGGTGTAGATATTTCCATGTTTATAGAGATGGCGGTGTAGATATTTCCATGTTTATAGAGATAGTGGTGTAGATATTTCCTTGTGTATACAGATAGCGGTGAAAATATTTCCATGTTTATAGAGATAGCGGTGTAGACTTTGCCACGTTTATACAGATAGCGGTGTAGATATTTCCATGTTTATAGAGATGGCGGTGTTGGTATTTCCATGTTTATACAGATGGCTGTGTAGATATTTCCACCTTTATACAGATGGTCGTGTAGATATTTCCATGTTTACACAGATAGCGGTGTAGATATTTCCATGTTTATACAGATGGCGTTGTAGATATTTCCATGTTTATAGAGATGGCGGTGTAGATATTCCCATGTTTATAGAGATAACGGTGTAGTTATTTCCATGTTAATAGGCATAGCGGTGTAGATATTTCCATGTTTATAGAGACAGAGGTGTAGATATTTCCTTGTTTATACAGATAGCGTTGTAGATATTTCCATGTTTATTGAGACAGAGGTGTAGATATTTCCATGTTTATACAGATAGCGGTGTAGATATTTCCATGTTTATACAGAGAGCTGTGTACATATTTCCATCTTTATACAGATGGCGGTGTAGATATTTCCATGTTTATACAGATGGCGGTGTAGATATTTCCATGTTAATAGATATGGCAGTGTAGATATTTCCATGTTTAAATAGATGACAGTGTAGATATTTCCATTTTTATAGAGATACAGTGTATTTATTTCCATGTAAATAGGCATAGCTGTGTAGATATTTCCTTGTTTATAGAGATAGAGGTGTAGATATTTCCTAGTTTAAACAGATAGCGGTGTAGATATTTCCATGTTTATAGAGATAGCGGTGTAGACATTTCCACGTTTATACAGTAAGCGTTGTAGATATATCCATGTTCATACAGATGGCGGTGTAGATATTTCCATCCTTATACAGATAGCGGTGTAGATATTTCCATGTTTATAGAGATGGCTGTGTAGGTATTTCCATGTTTATGGAGATGGCGGTGTAGATATTTCCATGTTTATTGAGACAGAGGTGTAGATGTTTCCTTGTTTATACAGATAGCGGTGTAGATATTTCCATGTTAATAGAGATAGCGGTGTCGACATTTCCAAATTTATGCAGATAGCGGTGTAGATATTTAAAGGTTCATACAGATGGTGGTGTAGATATTTCCATCCTTATACAGACAGCGGTGTAGATATTTCCATGTTTATACAGATGGCGGTGTAGATATTTCCATCTTTATACAGATAGCGGTGTAGTTATTTCCATGTTCATAGAGATGGCGGTGTAGAAATTTACATGTTTACAGAGTTAGAGGTGTAGATATTTCCTTGTTTATAGAGATAGCGGTGTAGATATTTCCATGTTTATACAGATGGCGGTGTAGATATTTCCATCTCTATACAGATGGCGGTGTACATATTTCCATGTTCATACAGATGGCGGTGTAGATATTTCCATGTTTTTAGATATGGCGGTGTAGATAATTCCATGTTTATACAGATAGCGGTGTAGATATTTCCATGTTTATACAGATAGCTGTGTAGATATTTACATCTTTATACAAATGGCGGTGTAGATATTTCCAAGTTCATAAAGACGGCGGTGTAGATATTTCCATGTTTATACAGATGACGGTGTAGATATTTCCATGTTTATACAGAAGGCGGTGTAGGTATTTCCATGTTTATACAGATAGCTGTGTAGATATTTACATCTTTATACAAATGGCGGTGTAGATATTTCCATGTTTTTATAGATGGCGGTGTAGATATTTCCATCTTTATACAGATGGCGGTGTAGCTATTTCCATGTTTATAGAGATGGCGGTGTAGATATTTCCATGTTTATAGGGAAAGCGGTGTAGTTATTTCCATGTTAATAGGCATAGCGGTGTAGATATTTCCATGTTTATAGAGATGCCGGTGTAGATATTTCCATGTTTTTAGAGATAGAGGTGTAGATATTTCCTTGTGTATACAGATAGAGGTGAAAATATTTCCATGTTTATAGAGATAGCGGTGTAGACATTGCCACGTTTATACAGATAGCGGTGTAGATATTTCCATGTTTATAGAGATGGCGGTGTAGACATTTCCATGTTTATACAGATGGCTGTGTAGATATTTCCACCTTTATACAGATGGTGGTGTAGATATTTCCATGTTTACACAGATAGCGGTGTAGATATTTCCATGTTTATACAGATGGCGGTGTAGATATTTCCATGTTTATAGAGATGGCGGTGTGGATATTTCCATGTTTATAGAGATAACGGTGTAGTTATTTCCATGTTAATAGGCATAGCGGTGTAGATATTTCCATGTTTATAGAGACAGAGGTGCAGATATTTCCTAGTTTAAACAGATAGCGTTGCAGATATTTCCATCTTTATAGAGATAGCGGTGTAGACATTATCACGTTTATACAGTAAGCGGTATAGATATATACATTTTCATACAGATCACGGTGTAGATATTTCCATCCTTATACAGATAGCGGTGTATATATTTCCATGTTTATACAGATGGCTGTGCAGATGTTTCCATGTTTATGGAGGTGGCGGTGTAGATATTTTCATTTTTATTGAGACAGAGGTGTAGATGTTTCCTTGTTTATACAGATAGCGGTGTAGATATTTCCATGTTTATAGAGATAGCGGTGTAGACATTTCCAAATTTATACAGATAGCGGTGTAGATATTTAAAGGTTCATACAGATGGTGGTGTAGATATTTCCATCCTTATACAGATAGCGGTGTAGATATTTCCATGTTTATACAGATGGCGGTGTAGATATTTCCACCTTTATACAGATAGCGGTGTAGTTATTTCCATGTTCATAGAGATGGCGGTGTAGATATTTCCATGTTTACAGAGATAGAGGTGTAGATATTTATTTGTTTATAGAGATAGCCGTGTAGATATTTCCATGTTTATACAGGTGTCGGTGTAGATATTTCCATTTCTATACAGATGGCGGTGTACATATTTCCATGTTCATACAGATGGCGGTGTAGATATTTCCATGTTTTTAGACATGGTGGTGTAGGTATTTCCATGTTTATACAGGTAGCGGTGTAGATATTTCCATGTTTATATGGATGGCAGTGTAGATATTTCCATGTTTATACAGATAGCGGTATAGATATTTCCATGTTTATACAGATAGCTGTGAAAGTACTTACATCTTTACACAAATGGCGGTGTAGATATTTCCACGTTTATATAGATGGCGGTGTAGATATTTCCATCTTTATACAGATGGCGGTGTAGGTATTTCCATGTTTATAGAGGTGGCGGTGTAGATATTTCCATGTTTATACAGATAGTGTTGTAGTTATTTCCATGTTAATAGGCATAGCGGTGTAGATATTTCCATGTTTATAGAGATGGCGGTGTAGATATTTCCATGTTTACACAGATAACAGTGAAGATAATTACATGTTCCTACAGATGGCTGTGTAGATATTTCCATGTTTATACAGATAACAGTGTAGATATTTCCGTGTTTTTAGAGATAGCCGTGTAGTTATTTCCGTGTAAATAGGCATAGCGGTGAAGATATTTCCATGTTTATATAGATAGAGGTGTAGATATTTCCTAGTTTATACAGACAGCGGTGTAGATATTTCCATGTTTATAGAGATAGCGGTGTAGACATTTCCACGTTTATACAGATAGCGGTGTAGATATTTCCATGTTCTTACAGATGGCGGTGTAGATATTTCCATCCTTATACAGATAGCCGTGTAGATATTTCCATGTTTATACAGATGGTGGTGTAGATATTTCCATGTTTATTCAGATGGCGGTGTAGATATTTCCATCTTTATACACATGGCGGAGTAGATTTTTCCATGTTCATACAGATGGCGTTGAAGATATTTCCATGTTTATAGAGATGGTGGTGTAGATATTTCCATGTTTATACAGATGGCGGTGTCGATATTTCCATGTTTATACAGATGGCGGTGTAGATATTTCCATAGTTATACAGATGGCGGTGTAGATATTTCCGTGTTCTTACACATGGCGGTGGAGATATTTCCATCTTTATACAGATGGCAGTGTAGGTATTTCCATGTTTATAGAGATGGCAGTGTAGATAATTCCATGTTCATACAGGTGGCGGTGTAGATATTTCCATCCTTATACAGATAGCGGTGTAGATATTTCCATGTTTATACAGATGACGGTGTTGATATTTCCATCTTTATACAGATGGCGGTGTAGATATTTCCATGTTTATACAGATGGTGGTGTAGATATTTCCATGTTAATACATATGGCCGTGTAGATATTTCCATGTTTAAAGAGATGACAGTGTAGATATTTCCATTTTTATAGAGATAGCGGTGTATTTATTTCCATGTAAATAGGCATAGCGGTGTAGATATTTCCTTGTTTATAGAGATAGAGGTGTATATATTTCCTAGTTTAAACAGATAGCGGTGTAGATATTTCCATGTTTATTGAGACAGAGGTGTAGATATTTCCATGTTTATACAGATAGCGGTGTAGATATTTCCATGTTTATACAGAGAGCTGTGTACATATTTCCATCTTTATACAGATGGCGGTGTAGATATTTCCATGTTTAAATAGATGACAGTGTAGATATTTCCATTTTTATAGAGATACAGTGTATTTATTTCTATGTAAATAGGCATAGCTGTGTAGATATTTCCTTGTTTATAGAGATGGTGGTGTAGATATTTCCATGTTTATACAGATGGCGGTGTCGATATTTCCATGTTTATACAGATGGCGGTGTAGATATTTCCGTGTTCTTACACATGGCGGTGGAGATATTTCCATCTTTATACAGATGGCAGTGTAGGTATTTCCATGTTTATAGAGATGGCAGTGTAGATAATTCCATGTTCATACAGATGGCGGTGTAGATATTACCATCCTTATACAGATAGCGGTGTAGATATTTCCATGTTTATACAGATGACGGTGTTGATATTTCCATCTTTATACAGATGGCGGTGTAGATATTTCCATGTTGATACAGATGGCGGTGTAGATATTTCCATGTTTATAGAGATGGCGGTATAGATATTTCCATGTTTATATAGGTGGCGGTGTAGATATTTCCATCTTTATACAGATGGCGGTGTAGATATTTCCATCTTTATACAGATGGCGGTGTAGATATTTCCATGTTCATAAACAAGGCGGTGTAGATATTTCCATCTTTATACAGATGGCTGTGTAGATATTTCCATGTTTATACAGATGGCAGTGTAGGCATTTCCATGTTTATAGAGATGGCGGTGTAGATACTTCCATGTTTATACAGATAGCTGTGTAGATATTTCCATCTTTATACAGATGGCATTGTAGATATATCCATGTTTATACAAATGGCGGTGTAGATATTTCCATGTTTATACAGATGGCAGTGTAGATATTTCCATGTTTATAGAGATGGCAGTATAGATATTTCCGTGTTTATAGAGTTAGCGGTGTAGTTATTTCCATGTAAATAGGCATAGCGGTGTAGATATTTCCATGTTTATAGAGATAGAGGTGTAGATATTTCCTAGTTTATACAGATAGCAGTGTAGATATTTCCATGTTTATAGAGATAGCGGTGTAGACATTTCCACGTTTATACAGATAGCGGTGTAGATATTTCCATATTCTTACAGATGGCGGTGCAGATATTTCCATCCTTATACAGATAGCCGTGTAGAAATTTCCATGTTTATACATATGGCTCTGTAGATATTTCCATGTTTATACAGATGGTGGTGTAGATATTTCCATGTTTATTCAGATGGCGGTGTAGATATTTCCATCTTTATACACATGGCGGAGTAGATTTTTCCATGTTCATACAGATGGCGTTGTAGATATTTCCATGTTTATAGAGATGGTGGTGTAGATATTTCCATGTTTATACAGATGGCGGTGTCGATATTTCCATGTTTATACAGATGGCGGTGTAGATATTTCCATAGTTATACAGATGGCGGTGTAGATATTTCCGTGTTCTTACACATGGCGGTGGAGATATTTCCATCTTTATACAGATGGCAGTGTAGGTATTTCCATGTTTATAGAGATGGCAGTGTAGATAATTCCATGTTCATACAGATGGCAGTGTAGATATTTCCATCCTTATACAGATAGCGGTGTAGATATTTCCATGTTTATACAGATGACGGTGTTGATATTTCCATCTTTATACAGATGGCGGTGTAGATATTTCCATGTTGATACAGATGGCGGAGTAGATATTTCCATGTTTATAGAGATGGCGGTATAGATATTTCCATGTTTATATAGGTGGCGGTGTAGATATTTCCATCTTTATACAGATGGCGGTGTAGATATTTCCATCTTTATACAGATGGCTGTGTAGATATTTCCATGTTTATACAGATGGCAGTGTAGGCATTTCCATGTTTATAGAGATGGCGGTGTAGATACTTCCATGTTTATACAGATAGCTGTGTAGATATTTCCATCTTTATACAGATGGCATTGTAGATATATCCATGTTTATACAAATGGCGGTGTAGATATTTCCATGTTTATACAGATGGCAGTGTAGATATTTCCATGTTTATAGAGATGGCAGTATAGATATTTCCGTGTTTATAGAGTTAGCGGTGTAGTTATTTCCATGTAAATAGGCATAGCGGTGTAGATATTTCCATGTTTATAGAGATAGAGGTGTAGATATTTCCTAGTTTATACAGATAGCAGTGTAGATATTTCCATGTTTATAGAGATAGCGGTGTAGACATTTCCACGTTTATACAGATAGCGGTGTAGATATTTCCATATTCTTACAGATGGCGGTGCAGATATTTCCATCCTTATACAGATAGCCGTGTAGAAATTTCCATGTTTATACATATGGCTGTGTAGATATTTCCATGTTTATGGAGATGGCGGTGTAGATATTTCCATGTTTAGAGAGATAACGGTGAAGTTATTTCAAAGTTAATAGGCATAGCGGTGTAGATATTTCCATGTTTATAGAGACAGAGGTGTAGATGTTTCCTTGTTTATACAGATATAGGTGTAGATATTTCCATGTTTATAGAGATAGCGGTGTAGACATTTCCAAATTTATACAGTTAGCTGTGTAGGTATTTAAATGTTCATACAGATGGTGGTGTGGATATTTCCATCCTTATACAGATAGCGGTGTAGATATTTCCAAGTTTATGCAGATAGAGGAGTAGATATTTCCACTTTTATGCAGATAGCGGTTTAGATATTTCCATGCTTATACAGATAACGGTGTAGATATTTCCATGTTCCTGCAGATGGCTGTGTAGATATTTACAAGTTTATACAGATAGTGGTGTACATATTTCCATGTTTACACAGATAGCGTAGATATTTCCATGTTCCTACAGCTGGTGGTGTAGATGTTTCCATGCTTACACAGATAGTGGTGTAGATATTTCCAAGTTTATGCAGATTGCGGTGGAGATATTTCGACTTTTATGCAGTTAGCGGTGTAGATATTTCCATGTTTATACAGAAAGCGGTGTAGATATTTCCATGTTCCTACAAATGGCGCTGTAGACATTTCCATGTTTATAGAGTTGGCGGTTTAGACATTTCCATCTTCGTACAGATGGCGGTGTAGATATTTCCATCTTCATACACATAACGGTGTAGATATTTCCATGTTTATACAGGTGAGGGTGTATATATTTCCATACTCATACAGAAGCGTTGTAGATATTTCCATGTTTATAGAGATAGCGGTGTAGGTATTTCCATGTTTACACAGATAGCGGTGTAGATATTTCAATGTTTACACAGATAGCATGGTAGATATTTACATTTTTATACATATAGCGGTGTAGATATTTCCATGGTTATAGAGATATCGGTGTAGATATTTCCAGGTTTCTACAGATTGCAGTGTAGATATTTCCACGTTTATATCGATGGCTGTGTAGATATTTCCATGTTTACAGAGATAGCGGTGTAGATATGTCCATGTTTATACAGATAGCGGTGTAGATATTTCCATGTTTACACAGATAGCGGTGTAGATATTTCCATGTTTACACAGATAGCGTATTAGATATTTCCATGTTTATACAGATAGCGGTGTAGATATTTCCATGTTTATAGAGATAGCGGTGTAGACATTGCCACGTTTATGCAGATAGCGGTGTAGATATTTCCATGTTTATAGAGATGGCGGTGTAGATATTTAAATGTTTATACAGATGGCTGTGTAGATATTTCCATCTTTATACACTTGGTGATGTAGATATTTCCGTCCTTATACAGATAGCGGTATAGATATTACCATGTTTATACAGATGGCGGTGTAGATATATCCATGTTTATAGAGATGTCGGTGTAGATATTTCCATGTTTATATAGATAACGGTGAAGTTATTTCCATGTTAATAGGCATAGCGGTGTAGATATTTCCATGTTTATGAAGACAGAGGTGTAGATATTTCCTAGTTTAAACAGATAGCAGTGTAGATATTTCCATGTTTATAGAGATAACGGTGTAGACATTTCCGCGTTTATACAGATAGTGGTGTAGATATTTAAAGCTTCATACAGATGCTGGTGTAGATATTTCCATCCTTATACAGATAGCGGTGTAGATATTTCCGTGTTTGTACAGATGGCGGTGTAGAAATTTCCATCTTTATGGAGATGGCGGTGTAGATATTTCCATGTTTATTGAGACAGAGGTGTAGATATTTCCATGTTTATACAGATAGCGGTGTAGATATTTCCATGTTTATACAGATAGCTGTGTGGATATTTCCATCTTTATACAGAGGGCGGTGTAGATATTTCCATGTTTATACAGATGGCGGTGTAGATATTTCCATGTTAATAGATATGGCCGTGTAGATATTTCCATGTTTAAAGAGATGACAGTGCAGATATTTCCATTTTTATAGAGATAGCGGTGTATTTATTTCCATGTAAATTGGCATAGCGGTGTAGATATTTCCTTGTTTATAGAAATAGAGGTGTAGATATTTCCTAGTTTAAACAGATAGCGGTGTAGATATTTCCATGTTTATAGAGATAGCGGTGTAGACATTTCCACGTTTATACAGTAAGTGGTGTAGATATATCCATGTTCATACAGATGGCGGTGTAGATATTTCCATCCTTATACAGATAGCGGTGTAGATATTTCCATGTTTATACAGATGGCGGCGTAGATATTTCCACGTTTATAGAGATAGCGGTATAGCCATTTACAAATTTATACAGATAGCGGTGTAGATATTCAAAGGTTCATACAGATGGTGGTGTAGATATTTCCATCCTTATACAGATAGCAGTGTAGATATTTCCATGTTTATACAGATGGCGGTGTAGATATTTCCATCTTTATACAGATAGCGGTGTAGTTATTTCCATGTTTATAGAGATGGCGGTGTAGATATTTCGATGTTTATAGAGATAGCAGTGTAGTTATTTACATGTTAATAGGCATAACGGTGTAGATATTTCCATGTTTATAGAGATAGAGGTGTAGATATTTCCTTGTTTATACAGATAGCGGTGTAGATATTTCCATGTTTATAGAGATGGCGGTGTAGATATTTCTATGTTTATACAGATAACTCTGTATATACTTCCATCTTTATACAGATGGTGGTGTAGATATTTCCATCCTTATACAGATAGCGGTGTAGATATTTCCATGTTTATACAGATGGCGGTGTAGATATTTCCATGTTTATAGAGATGGCGGTGTAGATATTTCCACGTTTATAGAGATAACGGTGTAGTTATTTCCATATTAGTAGGCATAGCGGTGTAGATATTTCCACGTTTATAGAGACAGAGGTGTAGATATTTCCTTGTTTATAGAGATAGCGGTGTAGATATTTCCATGTTTATAGCGAAAGCGGTGTAGACATTTCCACATTTATAAAGATAGTGGTGTGGATATTTAAAGCTTCATACGGATGGTGGTGTAGATATTTCCATCCTTATACAGATAGCGGTGTAGATATTTCCATGTTTGTACAGATGGCGAAGTAGATATTTCCTTCTTTGTACAGATGGCGGTGCAGATATTTCCATGTTCATAGAGAAGGCGGTGTAGATATTTCCATGTTTACAGAGATAGAGGTGTAGATATTTCCTTGTTTATAGAGATATCGGTGTAGATATTTCCATGTTTATACAGATGGCGGTGTAGATATTTCCATCTCTATACAGATGGCCGTGAGCATATATCCATGTTCATACAGATGGCGGTGTAGGTATTTCCATGTTTTTAGACATGGCGGTGTAGATATTTCCATGTTTATACAGATAGCGGTGTAGATATTTCCATGTTTATACAGTTAGATGTGTAGATATTTCCATTGTTATACTGATAGCGGTGTAGATATTTCCACGTTCATACAGATGGCAGTGTAGATATTTCCATCTTTATACAGATGACGGTGTAGATATTTCCATGTTTATACAGAAGGCGGTGTAGATATTTCCATGTTTATAGAGATTGCGGTGTAGTTATTTCCATGTTTATACAGATAGCAGTGTAGATATTTCCATGTTTATACAGATAGCTGTGTAGTTATTTACATCTTTATAGAAATGGCGGTGTAGATATGTCGGTGTTTATACAGATGGCGGTGTAGATATTTCCATCTTTATGCAGATCTCGGTGTAGGTATTTCCATGTTTATAGAGATGGCGGTGTAGATATTTCCATGTTTATGGAGATAGCGCTGTAGTTATTTCCGTGTTAATAGGCATAGCGGTGTAGATATTTCCATGTTTATAGAGATGGCGGTGTAGATATTTCCATGTTTATAGAGATAGCGGTGTAGTTATTTCAATGCAAATAGGCATACCGGTGTAGATATTTCCATGTTTATAGAGATAGAGGTGTAGATATTTCCTAGTTTATACAGATTGTGGTGTAGATATTTCCATGTGTATAGAGACAGCGGTGTAGACATTTCCAAATTTATACAGATGGCGGTGTAGATATTTAAAGGTTCATACAGATGGTGGTGTAGATATTTCCATCCTTATACAGATAGCGGTGTAGATATTTCCATGTTTATACAGATGGCGGTGTAGATATTTCCATGTTTATATAGATGGCGGTGTAGATATTTCCATCTTTATACAGATGGCGGTGTGGATATTTCCATCTTTATACAGATGGCGGTGTAGGTATTTCCATGTTTATAGAGATGGCGGTGTAGATACTTCCATGTTTATAGAGACAGACGTGTAGATGTTTCCTTGTTTATACAGATAGCGGTGTAGATATTTCCATGTTTATAGAGATAGCGCTGTAGCCATTTCCAAATTTATACAGATAGCCGTGTAGATATTTAAAGGTTCATACAGATGGTGGTGTAGATATTTCCATCCTTATACAGATAGCGGTGTAGATATTTCCATGTTTATACAGATGGCGGTGTAGATATTTCCATCTTTATACAGATTGCGGTGTAGATATTTCCATGTTCATAGAGATGGCGGTGTAGATATTTCCATGTTTACAGAGATAGAGGTGTAGACATTTCCTTGTTTATAGAGATATCGGTGTAGATATTTCCATGTTTATACAGATGGCGGTGTAGATATTTCCATCTCTATACAGATGGCCGTGAGCATATATCCATGTTCATACAGATGGCGGTGTAGGTATTTCCATGTTTTTAGACATGGCGGTGTAGATATTTCCATGTTTATACAGATAGCGGTGTAGATATTTCCATGTTTATACAGTTAGATGTGTAGATATTTCCATTGTTATACTGATAGCGGTGTAGATATTTCCACGTTCATACAGATGGCAGTGTAGATATTTCCATCTTTATACAGATGACGGTGTAGATATTTCCATGTTTATACAGAAGGCGGTGTAGATATTTCCATGTTTATAGAGATTGCGGTGTAGTTATTTCCATGTTTATACAGATAGCAGTGTAGATATTTCCATGTTTATACAGATAGCTGTGTAGTTATTTACATCTTTATAGAAATGGCGGTGTAGATATGTCGGTGTTTACACAGATGGCGGTGTAGATATTTCCATCTTTATGCAGATCTCGGTGTAGGTATTTCCATGTTTATAGAGATGGCGGTGTAGATATTTCCATGTTTATGGAGATAGCGCTGTAGTTATTTCCGTGTTAATAGGCATAGCGGTGTAGATATTTCCATGTTTATAGAGGTGGCGGTGTAGATATTTCCATGTTTATAGAGATAGCGGTTTAGTTATTTCAATGTAAATAGGCATACCGGTGTAGATATTTCCATGTTTATAGAGATAGAGGTGTAGATATTTCCTAGTTTATACAGATTGTGGTGTAGATATTTCCATGTGTATAGAGACAGCGGTGTAGACATTTCCAAATTTATACAGATGGCGGTGTAGATATTTAAAGGTTCATACAGATGGTGGTGTAGATATTTCCATCCTTATACAGATAGCGGTGTAGATATTTCCATGTTTATACAGATGGCGGTGTAGATATTTCCATGTTTATATAGATGGCGGTGTAGATATTTCCATCTTTATACAGATGGCGGTGTAGATATTCCATCTTTATACAGATGGCGGTGTAGGTATTTCCATGTTTATAGAGATGGCGGTGTAGATACTTCCATGTTTTTAGAGACAGACGTGTAGATGTTTCCTTGTTTATACAGATAGCGGTGTAGATATTTCCATGTTTATAGAGATAGCGCTGTAGCCATTTCCAAATTTATACAGATAGCCGTGTAGATATTTAAAGGTTCATACAGATGGTGGTGTAGATATTTCCATCCTTATACAGATAGCGGTGTAGATATTTCCATGTTTATACAGATGGCGGTGCAGATATTTCCATCTTTATACAGATTGCGGTGTAGATATTTCCATGTTCATAGAGATGGCGGTGTAGATATTTCCATGTTTACATAGATAGAGGTGTAGACATTTCCTTGTTTGTAGAGATAGCGGGGTAGATATTTCCATGTTTATACAGATGGCGGTGTAGTTATTTCCATCTCTATACAGATGGATGTGTACATATTTCCATGTTCATACGGATGGCGGTGTAGATATTTCCATGTTTTTAGACATGGCGGTGAAGATATTTCCATGTTTATACAGATAGCGGTGTAGATATTTCCATGTTTATACAGTTAGCTGTGTAGATATTTCCATCGTTATACAGATGGCGGTGTAGATATTTCCATGTTCATACAGATGGCGGTGTAGATATTTCCATGTTTATACAGATGACGGTGTAGATATTTCCATGTTTATACAGAAGGCGGGGTAGATATTTCCATGTTTATAGAGATGGCGGTGTAGATATTTCCATGTTTATGCAGATAGCTGTGTAGAGATTTACATCCTTATACAAATGGCGGTGTAGATTTTTCCATGTTTATATAGATGGCAGTGTAGATATTTCCATCTTTATACAGATGGCGGTGTTGGTATTTCCATGTTTATAGAGATGGCGGTGTAGATATTTCGATGTTTATAGAGATAGCAGTGTAGTTATTTACATGTTAATAGGCATAACGGTGTAGATATTTCCATGTTTATAGAGATAGAGGTGTAGATATTTCCTTGTTTATACAGATAGCGGTGTAGATATTTCCATGTTTATAGAGATGGCGGTGTAGATATTTCTATGTTTATACAGATAACTCTGTATATATTTCCATCTTTATAAAGATGGTGGTGCAGATATTTCCATCCTTATACAGATAGCGGTGTAGATATTTCCATGTTTATACAGATGGCGGTGTAGATATTTCCATGTTTATAGAGATGGCGGTGTAGATATTTCCACGTTTATAGAGATAACGGTGTAGTTATTTCCATATTAGTAGGCATAGCGGTGTAGATATTTCCACGTTTATAGAGACAGAGGTGTAGATATTTCCTTGTTTATAGAGATAGCGGTGTAGATATTTCCATGTTTATAGCGAAAGCGGTGTAGACATTTCCACATTTATAAAGATAGTGGTGTGGATATTTAAAGCTTCATACGGATGGTGGTGTAGATATTTCCATCCTTATACAGATAGCGGTGTAGATATTTCCATGTTTGTACAGATGGCGAAGTAGATATTTCCTTCTTTGTACTGATGGCGGTGCAGATATTTCCATGTTCATAGAGAAGGCGGTGTAGATATTTCCATGTTTACAGAGATAGAGGTGTAGATATTTCCTTGTTTATAGAGATATCGGTGTAGATATTTCCATGTTTATACAGATGGCGGTGTAGATATTTCCATCTCTATACAGATGGCCGTGAGCATATATCCATGTTCATACAGATGGCGGTGTAGGTATTTCCATGTTTTTAGACATGGCGGTGTAGATATTTCCATGTTTATACAGATAGCGGTGTAGATATTTCCATGTTTATACAGTTAGATGTGTAGATATTTCCATTGTTATTCTGATTGCGGTGTAGATTTTTCCACGTTCATACAGATGGCGGTGTAGATATTTCCATCTTTATACAGATGACGGTGTAGATATTTCCATGTTTATACAGAAGGCGGTGTAGATATTTCCATGTTTATAGAGATTGCGGTGTAGTTATTTCCATGTTTATACAGATAGCAGTGTAGATATTTCCATGTTTATACAGATAGCTGTGTAGATATTTACATCTTTATAGAAATGGCGGTGTAGATATTTCGATGTTTATACAGATGGCGGTGTAGATATTTCCATCTTTATACAGATGTCGGTGTAGGTATTTCCATGTTTATAGAGATGGCGGTGTAGATATTTCCATGTTTATGGAGATAGCGCTGTAGTTATTTCCGTGTTAATAGGCATAGCGGTGTAGATATTTCCATGTTTATAGAGATGGCGGTGTAGATATTTCCATGTTTATAGAGATAGCGGTGTAGTTATTTCAATGTAAATAGGCATACCGGTGTAGATATTTCCATGTTTATAGAGATAGAGGTGTAGATATTTCCTAGTTTATACAGATTGCTGTGTAGATATTTCCATGTGTATAGAGATAGCGGTGTAGACATTTCCAAATTTATACAGATGGCGGTGTAGATATTTAAAGGTTCATACAGATGGTGGTGTAGATATTTCCATCCTTATACAGATAGCGGTGTAGATATTTCCATGTTTATACAGATGGCGGTGTAGGTATTTCCATGTTTATATAGATGGCGGTGTAGATATTTCCATCTTTATACAGATGGCGGTGTAGTTATTTCCATCTTTATACAGATGGCGGTGTAGGTATTTCCATGTTTATAGAGATGGCGGTGCAGATATTTCCATGTTGATAGAGACAGACGTGTAGATGTTTCCTTGTTTATACAGATAGCGGTGTAGATATTTCCATGTTTATAGAGTTAGCGGTGTAGCCATTTCCAAATTTATACAGATAGCCGTGTAGATATTTAAAGGTTCATACAGATGGTGGTGTAGGCATTTCCATCCTTATACTGATAGCGGTGTACATATTTCCATGTTTATAGAGATGGCGGTGTAGATATTTCCATGTTTATGGAGATAGCGCTGTAGTTATTTCCGTGTTAATAGGCATAGCGGTGTAGATATTTCCATGTTTATAGAGATGGCGGTGTAGATGTTTCCATGTTTATACAGATAGCGGTGTAGTTCTTTGAATGTAAATAGGCATACCGGTGTAGATATTTCCATGTTTATAGAGATAGAAGTGTAGATATTTCCTAGTTTATACAGATTGCGGTGTAGATATTTCCTTGTTTATATAGATAGCGGTGTAGATATTTCCATGTTTATAGAGATAGGGGTGTAGACATTTCCACCTTTATACAGATAGTGGTGTAGATATTTAAAGCTTCATACAGATGCTGGTGTAGATATTTCCATCCTTATACAGATAGCGGTGTAGATATTTCCGTGTTTGTACAGATGGCGGTGTAGATATTTCCATCTTTATACAGATGGCGTTGTAGATATTTCCATGTTTTTACAGATAGCGGTGTAGATATTTCCATATTTATAGAGTTGGCAGTGTAGATATTTCCATGTTCATACAGATGGCGTTGTAGATACTTCCATGTTTATATAGTTGGCAGTGTAGATATTTCCATGTTCATACAGATCGCGGTGAAGATATTTCTATGTTTATACACATGATGGTGTAGATATTTCCAAGTTTTATGAGATAGCGGTGTAGATATTTTCGTGTTTACACAGATAGCGGTGTAGATATTTCCATGTTTACACAGATAGCGGTGTAGATATTTCCATGTTTATACTGATAACGGTGTAGGTATTTCCGTGTGTATGCAGACAACGGTGTAGATATTTACATATTCCTACAGATGGCTGTGTAGATATGTATATGTTTATACAGATTGCGGAGTAGATATTTTCATGTTTATAGAGACAGCGGTGTAGATATTTCCATGTTTCTACAGTTGGTGTTGTAGATATTTCCATGTTTACACAGATAGCGGTGTAGATATTTCCAAGTTTATGCAGATAGCGGAGTAGATATTTCCACTTTTATGCAGATAGCGGTGAAGATATTTCCATGTTTATGCAGAAAGCGGTGTAGATATGTCCATGTTCCTGCAGATGGGTGTGTAGATATTTCCAAGTTTATACAGATACTGGTGTAGATATTTCCATGTTTACACACATAGCGTTGTAGATATTTCCATGTTCCTACAGAGGGCGGTGTACATATTTACATGTTTGTAGAGTTGGCGGTTTAGACATTTCCACGTTCATACAGATGGTGGTGTAGATATTTGCATGTTTATACAGATAGCGGTGTGAAAATTTCCATCTTTATACACATAATGGTGTAGATCTTTCCATGTTTTTAGAGATAGCGGTGTAGTTATTTCCATGTTTACACAGATAGCGGTGTAGATATTTCCATGTTTATACAGATGACTCTGTAGATATTTCCATGTTTACAGAGATACCGGTGTAGATATTTCCATGTTTATAGAGATAGCGGTGTAGATATTTCCATGTTTACACAGATAGCGGTGTAGATATTTCCATATTTATACAGAAAGCGGTGTAGATATTTCCACGTTTATAGAGATATCGGTGTAGATATTTCCATGTTTATATAGACATCAGTGTAGATATTTCCATGCTAATACACATGGCGGTGTAGATATTTCCATGTTCATACAGATGGCGGTGAAGGTATTTCCATGTTTATAGAGATAACGGTGTATATATTTCCATGTTTACACAGATAGCGGTGTAGATATTTCTATGTTTACACAGATCGTGGTGTAGATATTTCCATGTTTATACAGATGGTGGTGTAGATATTTCCATGTTCATACAGATGGCGGTGTAGATATTTCCATGTTTTTAGATATGGCGGTGTAGGTATTTCCATGTTTATACAGGTAGCGGTGTAGATATTTCCATGTTTATATAGATGGCAGTGTAGATATTTCCATGTTTATACAGATAGCGGTATAGATATTTCCATGTTTATACTGATAGCTGTGTAGGTATTTACATCTTTATACAAATGGCGGTGTAGATATTTCCATGTTTATATAGATGGCGGTGTAGATATTTCCATCTTTATACAGATGGTGGTGTAGGTATTTCCATGTTTATAGAGGTGGCGGTGTAGATATTTCCATGTTTATACAGATAGTGGTGTAGTTATTTCCATGTTAATAGGCATAGCGATTTAGATATTTCCATGTTTATAGAGATGGCGGTGTAGATATTTCCATGTTTTCACAGATAACAGTGAAGATATTTACATGTTCCTACAGATGGCTGTGTAGATATTTCCATGTTTATACAGATAGCAGTGTAGATATTTCCGTGTTTTTAGAGATAGCCGTGTAGTTATTTCCATGTAAATAGGCATAGCGGTGTAGATATTTCCATGTTTATATAGATAGAGGTGTAGATATTTCCTAGTTTATACAGACAGCGGTGTAGATATTTCCATGTTTGTAGAGATAGCGGTGTAGACATTTCCACGTTTATACAGATAGCGGTGTAGATATTTCCATGTTCTTACAGATGGCGGTGTAGATATTTCCATCCTTATACAGATAGCCGTGTAGATATTTCCATATTTATACAGATGGTGGTTTAGATATTTCCATGTTTATACAGATGGCGGTGTACATATTTCCAGCTTTATACAAATGGCGGAGTAGGTTTTTCCATGTTCATACAGATGGCGGTGTAGGTATTTCCATGTTTATAGAGATGGTGGTGTAGATATTTCCATATTTATACAGATGGCGGTGTCGATATTTCCATGTTTATACAGATGACGGTGTAGATATTTCCATCTTTATACAGATGGCGGTGTAGATATTTCCATGTTCATACAGATGGCGGTGTAGATATTTCCATGTTTTTAGAGATGGCGGTATAGATATTTCCATGTTTATACAGGTGGCGGTGTAGATATTTCCATCTTTATACAGATGGCGGTGTAGATATTTCCATCTTTATACAGATGGCGGTGTAGATATTTCCATGTTCATACAGGTGGCGGTGTAGATATTTCCATCTTTATACAGGTGGCGGTGTAGATATATCCATCTTTATACAGATGGCGGTGTAGATATTTCCATGTTCATACACAAGGAGGTGTAGATGTTTCCATCTTTATACAGATGGCTGTGTAGATATTTCCATGTTTATACAGATGGCAGTGTAGGCATTTCCATGTTTATAGAGATGGCGGTGTAGATATTTCCATGTTTATACAGATAGCTGTGTAGATATTTCCATCTTTATACAGAATGGCAGTGTAGATATATCCATGTTTATACAAATGGCGGTGTAGATATTTCCATGTTTATACAGATGGCAGTGTAGATATTTCCATGTTTATAGAGATGGCGGTGTAGATATTTCCATGTTTATAGAGATAGCGGTGTGGATATTTCCATGTTCCTCCAGATGGCTGTGTAGATATTTACAAGTTTATACAGATAGTGGTGTAGATATTTCCATGTTTACACAGATAGCGTAGATATTTCCATGTTCCTACAGCTGGTGGTGTAGATGTTTCCATGCTTACACAGATAGTGGTGTAGATATTTCCAAGTTTATGCAGATAGCGGTGGAGATATTTCCACTTTTATGGAGTTAGCTGTGTAGATATTTCCATGTTTACACAGAAAGCGGTGTAGATATTTCCATGTTCCTACAAATGGCGCTGTAGATATTTCCATGTTTATAGAGTTGGCGGTTTACGCATTTCCATCTTCGTACAGATGGCGGTGTAGATATTTCCATCTTCATACACATAACGGTGTAGATATTTCCATGTTTATACAGTTGAGGGTGTATATATTTCCATACACATACAGATGGCGTTGTAGATATTTCCATGTTTATAGAGATAGCGGTGTAGGTATTTCCATGTTTACACAGATAGCGGTGTAGATATTTCAATTTTTACACAGAAAGCATTGTAGATATTTACATTTTTGTACAGATAGCGGTGTAGATATTTCCATGGTTATAGAGATATCGGTGTAGATATTTCCAGGTTTCTACAGATTGCAGTGTAGATATTTCCGCGTTTATATAGATGGCTGTGTAGATATTTCCATGTTTATAGAGATAGCGGTGTAGAAATTTCCATGTTTATACAGATAGCGGTGTAGATATTTCCATGTTTACACAGATAGCGTATTAGATATTTCCATGTTTATGCAGATAGCGGTGTAGATATTCCCATGTTTATAGAGATGTCGGTGTAGATAATTAAATGTTTATACAGATGGCTGTGTAGATATTTCCATCTTTATACATTTGGTGATGTAGATATTTCCGTCCTTATACAGATAGCCGTGTAGAAATTTCCATGTTTATACAGATGGCAGAGTAGATATATCCATGTTTATAGAGATGGCGGTGTAGATATTTCCATGTTTATAGAGATAACGGTGTAGTTATTTCCATGTTAATAGGCATAGCGGTGTAGATATTTCCATGTTTATGGAGACAGAGGTGTAGGTATTTCCTAGTTTAAACAGATAGCGGTGTAGATATTTCCATGTTTATAGAGATAGCGGTGTAGACATTTCCACGTTTATACAGATAGTGGTGTAGATATTTAAAGCTTCATACAGATGCTGGTGTAGATATTTCCATCCTTATACAGATAGCTGTGTAGATATTTCCGTGTTTGTACAGATGGCGGTGTAGATATTTCCATGTTAATAGATATGGCCGTGTAGATTTTTCCATGTTTAAAGAGATGACAGTGTAGATATTTCCATTTTTATAGAGATAGCGGTGTATTTATTTCCATGTAAATAGGCATAGCAGTGTAGATATTTCCTTGTTTATAGAGATAGAGGTGTAGATATTTCCTAGTTTAAACAGATAGCGGTGTAGATATTTCCATGATTATAGAGATAGCGGTGTAGACATTTCCCCGTTTATACAGTAAGCGGTGTAGATATATCCATGTTCATCCAGATGGCAGTGTAGATATTTCCATCCTTATACAGATAGCAGTGTAGATATTTCCATGTTTCTACAGATGGCTGTGTAGATATTTCCATGTTTATGGAGATGGCGGTGTAGATATTTCCATGTTTATAGAGACAGAGGTGTAGATGTTTCCTTGCTTATACAGATAGCGGTGTACATATTTCCATGTTTATAGAGATAGCGCTGTAGCCATTTCCAAATTTATACAGATAGCGGTGTAGATATTTAAAGGTTCATACAGATGGTGGTGTAGATATTTCCATCCTTATACAGATAGCGGTGTAGATATTTCCATGTTTATACAGATGGCAGTGTAGATATTTCCATCTTTATACAGAGAGCAGTGTAGTTATTTCCATGTTCATAGAGATGGCGGTGTAGATATTTACATGTTTACAGAGATAGAGGTGTAGATATTTCCTTGTTTATAGAGATAGCGGTGTAGATATTTCCATGTTTATACAGATGGCGGTGTAGATATTTCCATCTCTATACAGATGGCGGTATACATATTTCCATGTTCATACAGATGGCGGTGTAGATATTTCCATGTTTTTAGATATGGCGGTGTAGATATTTCCATGTTTATACAGATAGCGGTGTAGATATTTCCATGTTTATACAGTTAGCTGTGTAGGTATTTCCAGCGTTATACAGAAGGGGTTGTAGATATTTCCATGTTCATACAGACCGCGGTGTAGATATTTCCATGTTTATACAGATGACGGTGTAGATATTTCCATGTTTATTCATAAGGCGGTGTAGATATTTCCATGTTTATAGAGATGGCAGTGTAGATATTTCCATGTTTATACAGATAGCGGTGTAGATATTTCCATGTTTATACAGATAGCTGTGTAGATATTTACATCTTTATACAAATGGCGGTGTAGATATTTCCATGTTTATATAAATGGCGGTGTAGATATTTCCATCTTTATACTGATGGCGGTGTAGATATTTCCATGTTTATAGAGATGGCAGTGTAGATATTTCCATGTTTATAGGGATAGCGGTGTAGTTATTTCCATGTTAATAGGCATAGCGGTGTAGACATTTCCATGTTTATAGAGAAGGCTGTGTAGATATTTCCATGTTTATAGAGATAGAGGTGTAGATATTTCCTTGTGTATACAGATAGAGGTGAAAATATTTCCATGTTTATAGAGATAGCGGTGTAGACATTGCCACGTTTATACAGATACCGGTGTCGATATTTCCATGTTTATAGAGATGGCGGTGTAGACATTTCCATGTTTATACAGATGGCTGTGTAGATATTTCCACCTTTATACAGATGGTGGTGTAGATATTTCCATGTTTACACAGATAGCGGTGTAGATATTTCCATGTTTATACAGATGGCGGTGTAGATATTTCCATGTTTATAGAGATGGCGGTGTAGATATTTCCACGTTCATAGAGATAACGGTGTAGACATTTCCACGTTTATACAGTAAGCGGTGTAGATATATCCATGTTCATACAGATGGCGGTGTAGATATTTCCATCCTTATACATATATCGTTGTGGATATTTCCATGTTTATACAGATGGCTGTGTAGATATTTCCATGTTTATGGAGATGGCGGTGTAGATAGTTCCATGCTTATAGAGACAGAGGTGTAGATGTTTCCTTGTTTATACAGATAGCGGTGTAGATATTTCCATGTTTATAATGATAGTGGTGTAGCCATTTCCAAATTTATACAGATAGCGGTGTAGATATTTAAAGGTTCATACAGGTGGTGGTGTAGATATTTCCGTCCTTATACAGATAGCGGTGTAGATATTTCCATGTTTATACAGACGGTGGGGTAGATATTTCCATCTTTATACAGATGGCGGTGTAGATATTTCCATGTTCATAGAGATAGCGGTGTAGGCATTGCCACGATAATACAGACAGCGGTGTAGACATTTCCATGTTTATAGAGATGGCGGTGTAGATATTTCCATGTTTATACAGATGGCTGTGTAGATATTTCCATGTTTATACAGATGGCGGTGTAGATATTTCCATGTTTATAGAGATGGCCGAGTAGATATTTCCATGTTTAAAGAGATGACAGTGTAGATATTTCGATGTTTATAGAGATAGTGGTTTAGTTATTTCCATGTAAATAGGCATAGCAGTGTAGATATTTCCATGTTTATAGAGATAGATGTGTAGATATTTCCTAGTTTAAACAGATAGCGGTGTAGATATTTCCATGTTTATAGAGATAGCGGTGTAGACATTTCCACGTTTATACAGTAAGCGGTGTAGATATATCCATGTTCATACAGATGGCAGTGTAGATATTTCCATCCTTATACAGATAGCAGTGTAGATATTTCCAAGTTTATACAGATGGCTGTGTAGATATTTCCATGTTTATGGAGATGGCGGTGTAGATATTTCCATGTTTATAGAGACAGAGGTGTAGATATTTCCAAGTGTATACAGATGGCGGTGTAGATATTTCCATGTTTATAGAGATGGCGGTGTAGATATTTCCTAGTTTATACAGATAGCGGTGTAGATATTTCCATGTTTATATACATAGCGGTGTAGCCATTTCCAAATTTATACAGATGGCGGTGTAGATATTTAAAAGTTCATCAAGATGGTGGTGTAGATATTTCCATGTTTATACAGAAGGCGGTGTAGTTATTTCCATGTTTATAGAGATGGCAGTGTAGATATTTCCATGTTTATACAGATAGCGGTGTAGATATTTCCATGTTTATACAGATGGTGGTGTAGATATTTCCATGTTAATAGATATGGCCGTGTAGATATTTCCATGTTTAAAGAGATGACAGTGTAGATATTTCCATTTTTATAGAGATAGCGGTGTATTTATTTCCATGTAAATAGGCATAGCGGTGTAGATATTTCCTTGTTTATAGAGATAGAGGTGTATATATTTCCTAGTTTAAACAGATAGCGGTGTAGATATTTCCATGTTTATTGAGACAGAGGTGTAGATATTTCCATCTTTATACAAATAGCGGTGTAGATATTTCCATGTTTATACAGAGAGCTGTGTAGATATTTCCATCTTTATACAGATGGCGGTGTAGATATTTCCATGTTTATACAGATGGCGGTGTAGATATTTCCATGTTAATAGATATGGCAGTGTAGATATTTCCATGTTTAAATAGATGACAGTGTAGATATTTCCATTTTTATAGAGATACAGTGTATTTATTTCCATGTAAATAGGCATAGCTGTGTAGATATTTCCTTGTTTATAGAGATAGAGGTGTAGATATTTCCTAGTTTAAACAGATAGCGGTGTAGATATTTCCATTTTTATAGAGATAGCGGTGTAGACATTTCCACGTTTATACAGTAAGCGTTGTAGATATATCCATGTTCATACAGATGGCGGTGTAGATATTTCCATCCTTATACAGATAGCGGTGTAGATATTTCCATGTTTATAGAGATGGCTGTGTAGGTATTTCCATGTTTATGGAGATGGCGGTGTAGATATTTCCATGTTTATAGAGACAGAGGTGTAGATGTTTCCTTGTTTATACAGATAGCGGTGTAGATATTTCCATGTTAATAGAGATAGCGGTGTCGACATTTCCAAATTTATACAGATAGCGGTGTAGATATTTAAAGGTTCATACAGATGGTGGTGTAGATATTTCCATCCTTATACAGATAGCGGTGTAGATATTTCCATGTTTATACAGATGGCGCTGTAGATATTTCCATCTTTATACAGATAGCGGTGTAGTTATTTCCATGTTCACAGAGATGGCGGTGTAGATATTTACATGTTTACAGAGATAGAGGTGAAGATATTTCCTTGTTTATAGAGATAGCGGTGTAGATATTTCCATGTTTATACAGATGGCGGTGTAGATATTTCCATCTCTATACAGATGGCGGTGTACATATTTCCATGTTCATACAGATGGCGGTGTAGATATTTCCATGTTTATAGAGATGGCGGTGTAGATATTTCCATGTTTATAGAGATAACGGTGTAATTATTTCCATGTTAATAGGCATAGCGGTGTAGATATTTCCATGTTTATGGAGACAGAGGTGTAGATATTTCCTAGTTTAAACAGATAGCGGTGTACATATTTCCATGTTTATAGAGATAGCGGTGTAGACATTTCCACGTTTATACAGATAGTGGTGTAGATATTTAAAGCTTCATACAGATGCTGGTGTAGATATTTCCATCCTTATACAGATAGCGGTGTAGATATTTCCGTGTTTGTACAGATGGCGGTGTAGAAATTTCCATCTTTATGGAGATTGCGGTGTAGATATTTCCATGTTTATTGAGACAGAGGTGTAGATATTTCCATGTTTATACAGATAGTGTGGTAGTTATTTCCATGTTAATAGGCATAGCGGTGTAGATATTTCCATGTTTATAGAGATGGCGGTGTAGATATTTCCATGTTTACACAGATAACAGTGAAGATATTTACATGTTCCTACAGATGGCTGTGTAGATATTTCCATGTTTATACAGATAGCAGTGTAGATATTTCCGTGTTTTTAGAGATAGCCGTGTAGTTATTTCCGTGTAAATAGGCATAGCGCTGAAGATATTTCCATGTTTATATAGATAGAGGTGTAGATATTTCCTAGTTTATACAGACAGCGGTGTAGATATTTCCATGTTTATAGAGATAGCGGTGTAGACATTTCCACGTTTATACAGATAGTGGTGTAGATATTTAAAGCTTCATACAGATGCTGGTGTAGATATTTCCATCCTTATACAGATAGCGGTGTATATATTTCCATGTTTATACAGATGGCTGTGCAGATGTTTCCATGTTTATGGAGGTGGCGGTGTAGATATTTTCATGTTTATTGAGACAGAGGTGTAGGTGTTTCCTTGTTTATACAGATAGCGGTGTAGATATTTCCATGTTTATAGAGATAGCGGTGTAGACATTTCCAAATTTATACAGATAGCGGTGTAGATATTTAAAGGTTCATACAGATGGTGGTGTAGATATTTCCATCCTTATACAGATAGCGGTGTAGATATTTCCATGTTTATACAGATGGCGGTGTAGATATTTCCACCTTTATACAGATAGCGGTGTAGTTATTTCCATGTTCATAGAGATGGCGTTGTAGATATTTCCATGTTTACAGAGATAGAGGTGTAGATATTTATTTGTTTATAGAGATAGCGGTGTAGATATTTAAATGTTTATACAGGTGTCGGTGTAGATATTTCCATTTCTATACAGATGGCGGTGTACATATTTCCATGTTCATACAGATGGCGGTGTAGATATTTCCATGTTTTTAGACATGGCGGTGTAGGTATTTCCATCTTTATACAGGTAGCGGTGTAGATATTTCCATGTTTATATAGATGGCAGTGTAGATATTTCCATGTTTATACAGATAGCGGTATAGATATTTCCATGTTTATACAGATAGCTGTGAAAGTACTTACATCTTTACACAAATGGCGGTGTAGGTATTTCCACGTTTATATAGATGGCGGTGTAGATATTTCCATCTTTATACAGATGGCGGTGTAGGTATTTCCATGTTTATAGAGGTGGCGGTGTAGATATTTCCATGTTTATACAGATAGTGTGGTAGTTATTTGCATGTTAATAGGCATAGCGGTGTAGATATTTCCATGTTTATAGAGATGGCGGTGTAGATATTTCCATGTTTACACAGATAACAGTGAAGATATTTACATGTTCCTACAGATGGCTGTGTAGATATTTCCATGTTTATACAGATAGCAGTGTAGATATTTCCGTGTTTTTAGAGATAGCCGTGTAGTTATTTCCGTGTAAATAGGCATAGCGGTGAAGATATTTCCATGTTTATATAGATAGAGGTGTAGATATTTCCTAGTTTATACAGACAGCGGTGTAGATATTTCCATGTTTATAGAGATAGCGGTGTAGACATTTCCACGTTTATACAGATAGTGGTGTAGATATTTAAAGCTTCATACAGATGCTGGTGTAGATATTTCCATCCTTATACAGATAACGGTGTAGATATTTCCGTGTTTGTACAGATGGCGGTGTAGAAATTTCCATCTTTATGGAGATTGCGGTGTAGATATTTCCATGTTTATTGAGACAGAGGTGTAGATATTTCCATGTTTATACAGATGGCTGTGTAGATATTTCCATGTTTATACAGATGGTGGTGTAGATATTTCCATGTTAATAGATATGGCCGTGTAGATATTTCCATGTTTAAAGAGATGACAGTGTAGATATTTCCATTTTTATAGAGATAGCGGTGTATTTATTTCCATGTAAATAGGCATAGCGGTGTAGATATTTCCTTGTTTATAGAGATAGAGGTGTATATATTTCCTAGTTTAAACAGATAGCGGTGTAGATATTTCCATGTTTATTGAGACAGAGGTGTAGATATTTCCATGTTTATACAGATAGCGGTGTAGATATTTCCATGTTTATACAGAGAGCTGTGTAGATATTTCCATCTTTATACAGATGGCGGTGTAGATATTTCCATGTTTATACAGATGGCGGTGTAGATATTTCCATGTTAATAGATATGGCAGTGTAGATATTTCCATGTTTAAATAGATGACAGTGTAGATATTTCCATTTTTATAGAGGTACAGTGTATTTATTTCCATGTAAATAGGCATAGCTGTGTAGATATTTCCTTGTTTATAGAGATAGAGGTGTAGATATTTCCTAGTTTAAACAGATAGCGGTGTAGATATTTCCATGTTTATAGAGATAGCCGTGTAGACATTTCCACGTTTATACAGTAAGCGTTGTAGATATATCCATGTTCATACAGATGGCGGTGTAGATATTTCCATCCTTATACAGATAGCGATGTAGATATTTCCATGTTTATAGAGATGGCTGTGTAGGTATTTCCATGTTTATGGAGATGGCGGTGTAGATATTTCCATGTTTATAGAGACAGAGGTGTAGATGTTTCCTTGTTTATACAGATAGCGGTGTAGATATTTCCATGTTAATAGAGATAGCGGTGTCGACATTTCCAAATTTATACAGATAGCGGTGTAGATATTTAAAGGTTCATACAGATGGTGGTGTAGATATTTCCATCCTTATACAGACAGCGGTGTAGATATTTCCATGTTTATACAGATGGCGGTGTAGATATTTCCATCTTTATACAGATAGCGGTGTAGTTATTTCCATGTTCATAGAGATGGCGGTGAAGAAATTTACATGTTTACAGAGTTAGAGGTGTAGATATTTCCTTGTTTATAGAGATAGCGGTGTAGATATTTCCATGTTTATACAGATGGCGGTGTAGATATTTCCATCTCTATACAGATGGCGGTGTACATATTTCCATGTTCATACAGATGGTGGTGTAGATATTTCCATGTTTTTAGATATGGCGGTGTAGATAATTCCATGTTTATACAGATAGCGGTGTAGATATTTCCATGTTTATACAGATAGCTGTGTAGATATTTACATCTTTATACAAATGGCGGTGTAGATATTTCCAAGTTCATAAAGACGGCGGTGTAGATATTTCCATGTTTATACAGATGACGGTGTAGATATTTCCATGTTTATACAGAAGGCGGTGTAGGTATTTCCACGTTTATACAGATAGCTGTGTAGATATTTACATCTGTATACAAATGGCGGTGTAGATATTTCCATGTTTTTGTAGATGGCGGTGTAGATATTTCCATCTTTATACAGATGGCGGTGTAGCTATTTCCATGTTTATAGAGATGGCGGTGTAGATATTTCCATGTTTATAGGGAAAGCGGTGTAGTTATTTCCATGTTAATAGGCATAGCGGTGTAGATATTTCCATGTTTATAGAGATGCCGGTGTAGATATTTCCATGTTTTTAGAGATAGAGGTGTAGATATGTCCTTGTGTATACAGATAGAGGTGAAAATATTTCCATGTTTATAGAGATAGCGGTGTAGACATTGCCACGTTTATACAGATAGCGGTGTAGATATTTCCATGTTTATAGAGATGGCGGTGTAGACATTTCCATGTTTCTACAGATGGCTGTGTAGATATTTCCACCTTTATACAGATGGTGGTGAAGATATTTCCATGTTTACACAGATAGCGGTGTAGATATTTCCATGTTTATACAGATGGCGGTGTAGATATTTCCATGTTTATAGAGATGGCGGTGTAGGTATTTCCATGTTTATAGAGATAACGGTGTAGTTATTTCCATGTTAATAGGCATAGCGGTGTAGATATTTCCATGTTTATAGAGACAGAGGTGCAGATATTTCCTAGTTTAAACAGATAGTGTTGCAGATATTTCCATCTTTATAGAGATAGCGGTGTAGACATTATCACGTTTATACAGTAAGCGGTATAGATATATACATTTTCATACAGATCACGGTGTAGATATTTCCATCCTTATACAGATAGCGGTGTATATATTTCCATGTTTATACAGATGGCTGTGCAGATGTTTCCATGTTTATGGAGGTGGCGGTGTAGATATTTTCATGTTTATTGAGACAGAGGTGTAGATGTTTCCTTGTTTATACAGATAGCGGTGTAGATATTTCCATGTTTATAGAGATAGCGGTGTAGACATTTCCAAATTTATACAGATAGCGGTGTAGATATTTAAAGGTTCATACAGATGGTGGTGTAGATATTTCCATCCTTATACAGATAGCGGTGTAGATATTTCCATGTTTATACAGATGGCGGTGTAGATATTTCCACCTTTATACAGATAGCGGTGTAGTTATTTCCATGTTCATAGAGATGGCGGTGTAGATATTTCCATGTTTACAGAGATAGAGGTGTAGATATTTATTTGTTTATAGAGATAGCGGTGTAGATATTTCCATGTTTATACAGGTGTCGGTGTAGATATTTCCATTTCTATACAGATGGCGGTGTACATATTTCCATGTTCATACAGATGGCGGTGTAGATACTTCCATGTTTTTAGACATGGCGGTGTAGGTATTTCCAGGTTTATACAGGTAGCGGTGTAGATATTTCCATGTTTATATAGATGGCAGTGTAGATATTTCCATGTTTATACAGATAGCGGTATAGATATTTCCATGTTTATACAGATAGCTGTGAAAGTACTTACATCTTTACACAAATGGCGGTGTAGATATTTCCACGTTTATATAGATGGCGGTGTAGATATTTCCATCTTTATACAGATGGCGGTGTAGGTATTTCCATGTTTATAGAGGTGGCAGTGTAGATATTTCCATGTTTATACAGATAGTGTTGTAGTTATTTCCATGTTAATAGGCATAGCGGTGTAGATATTTCCATGTTTATAGAGATGGCGGTGTAGATATTTCCATGTTTACACAGATAACAGTGAAGATATTTACATGTTCCTACAGATGGCTGTGTAGATATTTCCATGTTTATACAGATAGCAGTGTAGATATTTCCGTGTTTTTAGAGATAGCCGTGTAGTTATTTCTGTGTAAATAGGCATAGCGGTGAAGATATTTCCATGTTTATATAGATAGAGGTGTAGATATTTCCTAGTTTATACAGGCAGCGGTGTAGATATTTCCATGTTTATAGAGATAGCGGTGTAGACATTTCCACGTTTATACAGATAGCGGTGTAGATATTTCCATGTTCTTACAGATGGCGGTGTAGATATTTCCATCCTTATACAGATAGCCGTTTAGATATTTCCATGTTTATACAGATGGTGGTGTAGATATTTCCATGTTTATTCAGATGGCGGTGTAGATATTTCCATCTTTATACACATGGCGGAGTAGATTTTTCCATGTTCATACAGATGGCGTTGTAGATATTTCCATGTTTATAGAGATGGTGGTGTAGATATTTCCATGTTTATACAGATGGCGGTGTCGATATTTCCATGTTTATACAGATGGCGGTGTAGATATTTCCATAGTTATACAGATGGCGGTGTAGATATTTCCGTGTTCTTACACATGGCGGTGGAGATATTTCCATCTTTATACAGATGGCAGTGTAGGTATTTCCATGTTTATAGAGATGGCAGTGTAGATAATTCCATGTTCATACAGATGGCGGTGTAGAGATTTCCATCCTTATACAGATAGCGGTGTAGATATTTCCATGTTTATACAGATGACTGTGTTGATATTTCCATCTTTATACAGATAGCGGTGTAGATATTTCCATGTTGATACAGATGGCGGTGTAGATATTTCCATGTTTATAGAGATGGCGGTATAGATATTTCCATGTTTATATAGGTGGCGGTGTAGATATTTCCATCTTTATACAGATGGCGGTGTAGATATTTCCATCTTTATACAGATGGCGGTGTAGATATTTCCATGTTCATAAACAAGGCGGTGTAGATATTTCCATCTTTATACAGATGGCTGTGTAGCTATTTCCATGTTTATACAGATGGCAGTGTAGGCATTTCCATGTTTATAGAGATGGCGGTGTAGATACTTCCATGTTTATACAGATAGCTGTGTAGATACTTCCATCTTTATACAGATGGCATTGTAGATATATCCATGTTTATACAAATGGCGGTGTAGATATTTCCATGTTTATACAGATGGCAGTGTAGATATTTCCATGTTTATAGAGATGGCAGTATAGATATTTCCGTGTTTATAGAGTTAGCGGTGTAGTTATTTCCATGTAAATAGGCATAGCTGTGTAGATATTTCCTTGTTTATAGAGATAGAGGTGTAGATATTTCCTAGTTTAAACAGATAGCGGTGTAGATATTTCCATGTTTATAGAGATAGCCGTGTAGACATTTCCACGTTTATACAGTAAGCGTTGTAGATATATCCATGTTCATACAGATGGCGGTGTAGATATTTCCATCCTTATACAGATAGCGATGTAGATATTTCCATGTTCATAGAGATGGCTGTGTAGGTATTTCCATGTTTATGGAGATGGCGGTGTAGATATTTCCATGTTTATAGAGACAGAGGTGTAGATGTTTCCTTGTTTATACAGATAGCGGTGTAGATATTTCCATGTTAATAGAGATAGCGGTGTCGACATTTCCAAATTTATACAGATAGCGGTGTAGATATTTAAAGGTTCATACAGATGGTGGTGTAGATATTTCCATCCTTATACAGACAGCGGTGTAGATATTTCCATGTTTATACAGATGGCGGTGTAGATATTTCCATCTTTATACAGATAGCGGTGTAGTTATTTCCATGTTCATAGAGATGGCGGTGAAGAAATTTACATGTTTACAGAGTTAGAGGTGTAGATATTTCCTTGTTTATAGAGATAGCGGTGTAGATATTTCCATGTTTATACAGATGGCGGTGTAGATATTTCCATCTCTATACAGATGGCGGTGTACATATTTCCATGTTCATACAGATGGTGGTGTAGATATTTCCATGTTTTTAGATATGGCGGTGTAGATAATTCCATGTTTATACAGATAGCGGTGTAGATATTTCCATGTTTATACAGATAGCTGTGTAGATATTTACATCTTTATACAAATGGCGGTGTAGATATTTCCAAGTTCATAAAGACGGCGGTGTAGATATTTCCATGTTTATACAGATGACGGTGTAGATATTTCCATGTTTATACAGAAGGCGGTGTAGGTATTTCCATGTTTATACAGATAGCTGTGTAGATATTTACATCTGTATACAAATGGCGGTGTAGATATTTCCATGTTTTTGTAGATGGCGGTGTAGATATTTCCATCTTTATACAGATGGCGGTGTAGCTATTTCCATGTTTATAGAGATGGCGGTGTAGATATTTCCATGTTTATAGGGAAAGCGGTGTAGTTATTTCCATGTTAATAGGCATAGCGGTGTAGATATTTCCATGTTTATAGAGATGCCGGTGTAGATATTTCCATGTTTTTAGAGATAGAGGTGTAGATATGTCCTTGTGTATACAGATAGAGGTGAAAATATTTCCATGTTTATAGAGATAGCGGTGTAGACATTGCCACGTTTATACAGATAGCGGTGTAGATATTTCCATGTTTATAGAGATGGCGGTGTAGACATTTCCATGTTTCTACAGATGGCTGTGTAGATATTTCCACCTTTATACAGATGGTGGTGAAGATATTTCCATGTTTACACAGATAGCGGTGTAGATATTTCCATGTTTATACAGATGGCGGTGTAGATATTTCCATGTTTATAGAGATGGCGGTGTAGGTATTTCCATGTTTATAGAGATAACGGTGTAGTTATTTCCATGTTAATAGGCATAGCGGTGTAGATATTTCCATGTTTATAGAGACAGAGGTGCAGATATTTCCTAGTTTAAACAGATAGTGTTGCAGATATTTCCATCTTTATAGAGATAGCGGTGTAGACATTATCACGTTTATACAGTAAGCGGTATAGATATATACATTTTCATACAGATCACGGTGTAGATATTTCCATCCTTATACAGATAGCGGTGTATATATTTCCATGTTTATACAGATGGCTGTGCAGATGTTTCCATGTTTATGGAGGTGGCGGTGTAGATATTTTCATGTTTATTGAGACAGAGGTGTAGATGTTTCCTTGTTTATACAGATAGCGGTGTAGATATTTCCATGTTTATAGAGATAGCGGTGTAGACATTTCCAAATTTATACAGATAGCGGTGTAGATATTTAAAGGTTCATACAGATGGTGGTGTAGATATTTCCATCCTTATACAGATAGCGGTGTAGATATTTCCATGTTTATACAGATGGCGGTGTAGATATTTCCACCTTTATACAGATAGCGGTGTAGTTATTTCCATGTTCATAGAGATGGCGGTGTAGATATTTCCATGTTTACAGAGATAGAGGTGTAGATATTTATTTGTTTATAGAGATAGCGGTGTAGATATTTCCATGTTTATACAGGTGTCGGTGTAGATATTTCCATTTCTATACAGATGGCGGTGTACATATTTCCATGTTCATACAGATGGCGGTGTAGATACTTCCATGTTTTTAGACATGGCGGTGTAGGTATTTCCAGGCTTATACAGGTAGCGGTGTAGATATTTCCATGTTTATATAGATGGCAGTGTAGATATTTCCATGTTTATACAGATAGCGGTATAGATATTTCCATGTTTATACAGATAGCTGTGAAAGTACTTACATCTTTACACAAATGGCGGTGTAGATATTTCCACGTTTATATAGATGGCGGTGTAGATATTTCCATCTTTATACAGATGGCGGTGTAGGTATTTCCATGTTTATAGAGGTGGCAGTGTAGATATTTCCATGTTTATACAGATAGTGTTGTAGTTATTTCCATGTTAATAGGCATAGCGGTGTAGATATTTCCATGTTTATAGAGATGGCGGTGTAGATATTTCCATGTTTACACAGATAACAGTGAAGATATTTACATGTTCCTACAGATGGCTGTGTAGATATTTCCATGTTTATACAGATAGCAGTGTAGATATTTCCGTGTTTTTAGAGATAGCCGTGTAGTTATTTCTGTGTAAATAGGCATAGCGGTGAAGATATTTCCATGTTTATATAGATAGAGGTGTAGATATTTCCTAGTTTATACAGGCAGCGGTGTAGATATTTCCATGTTTATAGAGATAGCGGTGTAGACATTTCCACGTTTATACAGATAGCGGTGTAGATATTTCCATGTTCTTACAGATGGCGGTGTAGATATTTCCATCCTTATACAGATAGCCGTTTAGATATTTCCATGTTTATACAGATGGTGGTGTAGATATTTCCATGTTTATTCAGATGGCGGTGTAGATATTTCCATCTTTATACACATGGCGGAGTAGATTTTTCCATGTTCATACAGATGGCGTTGTAGATATTTCCATGTTTATAGAGATGGTGGTGTAGATATTTCCATGTTTATACAGATGGCGGTGTCGATATTTCCATGTTTATACAGATGGCGGTGTAGATATTTCCATAGTTATACAGATGGCGGTGTAGATATTTCCGTGTTCTTACACATGGCGGTGGAGATATTTCCATCTTTATACAGATGGCAGTGTAGGTATTTCCATGTTTATAGAGATGGCAGTGTAGATAATTCCATGTTCATACAGATGGCGGTGTAGAGATTTCCATCCTTATACAGATAGCGGTGTAGATATTTCCATGTTTATACAGATGACTGTGTTGATATTTCCATCTTTATACAGATAGCGGTGTAGATATTTCCATGTTGATACAGATGGCGGTGTAGATATTTCCATGTTTATAGAGATGGCGGTATAGATATTTCCATGTTTATATAGGTGGCGGTGTAGATATTTCCATCTTTATACAGATGGCGGTGTAGATATTTCCATCTTTATACAGATGGCGGTGTAGATATTTCCATGTTCATAAACAAGGCGGTGTAGATATTTCCATCTTTATACAGATGGCTGTGTAGCTATTTCCATGTTTATACAGATGGCAGTGTAGGCATTTCCATGTTTATAGAGATGGCGGTGTAGATACTTCCATGTTTATACAGATAGCTGTGTAGATATTTCCATCTTTATACAGATGGCATTGTAGATATATCCATGTTTATACAAATGGCGGTGTAGATATTTCCATGTTTATACAGATGGCAGTGTAGATATTTCCATGTTTATAGAGATGGCAGTATAGATATTTCCGTGTTTATAGAGTTAGCGGTGTAGTTATTTCCATGTAAATAGGCATAGCGGTGTAGATATTTCCATGTTTATAGAGATAGAGGTGTAGATATTTCCTAGTTTATACAGATAGCAGTGTAGATATTTCCATGTTTATAGAGATAGCGGTGTAGACATTTCCACGTTTATACAGATAGCGGTGTAGATATTTCCATATTCTTACAGATGGCGGTGGAGATATTTCCATCCTTATACAGATAGCCGTGTAGAAATTTCCATGTTTATACATATGGCTGTGTAGATATTTCCATGTTTATGGAGATGGCGGTGTAGATATTTCCATGTTTATAGAGATAACGGTGAAGTTATTTCAAAGTTAATAGGCATAGCGGTGTAGATATTTCCATGTTTATAGAGACAGAGGTGTAGATGTTTCCTTGTTTATACAGATATAGGTGTAGATATTTCCATGTTTATAGAGATAGCGGTGTAGACATTTCCAAATTTATACAGGTAGCGGTGTAGGTATTTAAAGGTTCATACAGATGGTGGTGTGGATATTTCCATCCTTATACAGATAGCGGTGTAGGTATTTCCAAGTTTATGCAGATAGAGGAGTAGATATTTCCACCTTTATGCAGATAGCAGTGAAGATATTTCCATGTTTATACAGATAGCGGTGTAGATATTTCCATGTTCCTGCAGATGGCTGTGTAGATATTTCCAAGTTTATACAGATAGTGGTGTAGATATTTCCATGTTTACACAGATAGCGTAGATATTTCCATGTTCCTACTGCTGGTGGTGTAGATGTTTCCATGCTTACACAGATAGTGGTGTAGATATTTCCAAGTTTATGCAGATAGCGGTGGAGATATTTCCACTTTTATGGAGTTAGCGGTGTAGATATTTCCATGTTTATACAGAAAGCGGTGTAGATATTTCCATGTTCCTACAAATGGCACTGTAGATATTTCCATGTTTATAGAGTTGGCGGTTTTGACATTTCCATCTTCGTACAGATGGCGGTGTAGATATTTCCATCTTCATACAAATAACGGAGTAGAAATTTCCATGTTTATACAGGTGACGGTGTATATATTTCCATAATCATACAGATGGCATTGTAGATATTTCCATGTTTATGGAGATAGCGGTGTAGGTATTTCCATGTTTACACGGATAGAAGTGTAGATATTTCCATGTTTATAGAGACAGAGGTGTAGATGTTTCCTTGTTTATACAGATATAGGTGTAGATATTTCCATGTTTATAGAGATAGCGGTGTAGACTTTTCCAAATTTATACAGATAGCGGTGTAGGTATTTAAAGGTTCATACAGATGGTGGTGTGGATATTTCCATCCTTATACAGATAGCGGTGTAGATATTTCCACTTATATGCAGATAGCGGTGAAGATATTTCCATGTTTATACAGATGGCGGTGTAGATATATCCATGTTTATAGAGATGGCAGTGTAGATATTTCCATGTTTATAGAGATAACGGTGTAGTTATTTCCATGTTAATAGGCATAGCGGTGTAGATATTTCCATGTTTATAGAGACAGAGGTGTAGATATTTCCTAGTTTAAACAGATAGTGGTGTAGATATTTCCATGTTTATAGAGATAGCGGTGTAGACATTTCCACGTTTATACAGTAAGCGGTGTAGATATATACATGTTCATACAGATCACGGTGTAGATATTTCCATCCTTATACAGATAGCGGTGTAGATATTTCCATGTTTATACAGATGGCTGTGCAGATGTTTCCATGTTTATGGAGATAGCGGTGTAGATATTTCCATGTTTATTGAGACAGAGGTGTAGATGTTTCCTTGTTTATACAGATAGCGGTGTAGATATTTCCATGTTTATAGAGATAGCGGTGTAGAAATTTCCAAATTTATACAGATAGCGGTGTAGATATTTAAAGGTTCATACAGATGTTGGTGTAGATATTTCCATCCTTATACAGATAGCGGTGTAGATATTTCCATGTTTATACAGATGGCGGTGTAGATATTTCCATCTTTATACAGATAGCGGTGTAGTTATTTCCATGTTCATAGAGATGGCGGTGTAGGTATTTCCATGTTTACAGAGGTAGAGGTGTAGATATTTATTTGTTTATAGAGATAGCAGTGTAGATATTTCCATGTTTATACAGATGTCGGTGTAGATATTTCCATTTCTGTACAGATGGCGGTGTACATATTTCCATGTTCATACAGATGGCGGTGTAGATATATCCATGTTTTTAGACATGGCGGTGTAGGTATTTCCATGTTTATACAGGTAGCGGTGTAGATATTTCCATGTTTATATAGATGGCAGTGTAGATATTTCCATGTTTATACAGATAGCAGTATAGATATTTCCATGTTTATACCGATAGCTGTGTAGGTATTTACATCTTTATACAAATGGCGGTGGAGATAATTCCATGTTTATATAGATGGCGGTGTAGATATTTCCATCTTTATACAGATGGCGGTGTAGGTATTTCCATGGTTATAGAGGTGGCAGTGTAGATATTTCCATGTTTATACAGATAGTGGTGTAGTTATTTCCATGTTAATAGGCATAGCGGTGTAGATATTTCCATGTTTATAGAGATGGCTGTGTAGATATTTCCATGTTTACACAGATAACAGTGAAGATATTTACATGTTCCTACAGATGGCTGTGTAGATATTTCCATGTTTATACAGATAGCAGTGTAGATATTTCCGTGTTTTTAGAGATAGCCGTGGAGTTATTTCCATGTAAATAGGCATAGCGGTGTAGATATTTCCATGTTTACATAGATAGAGGTGTAGATATTTCCTAGTTTATACAGACAGCGGTGTAGATATTTCCATGTTTACAGAGATAGCGGTGTAGACATTTCCACGTTTATACAGATAGCGGTGTAGATATTTCCATGTTCTTACAGATGGCGGTGTAGATATTTCCATCCTTTTACAGATAGCCGTGTAGATATTTCCATGTTTATACAGATGGTGGTGTAGATATTTCCATGTTTATTCAGATGGCGGTGTAGATATTTCCATCTTTATACACATGGCGGAGTAGATTTTTCCATGTTCATACAGATGGCGGTGTAGATATTTCCATGTTTATAGAGATGGTGGTGTAGATATTTCCATGTTTATACAGATGGCGGTGTAGATATTTCCATAGTTATACAGATGGCGGTGTAGACATTTCCATGTTCTTACACATGGCGGTGGAGATATTTCCATCTTTATACAGATGGCAGTGTAGATATTTCCATGTTTATAGAGATGGCAGTGTAGGTATTTCCATGTTCATACAGATGGCGGTGTAGATATTTCCATCCTTATACAGATAGCGGTGTAGATATTTCCATGTTTATACAGATGACGGTGTAGTTATTTCCATCTTTATACAGATGGCGGTGTAGATATTTCCATGTTCATACAGATGGCGGTGTAGATATTTCCATGTTTATAGAGATGGCGGTATAGATATTTCCATGTTTATATAGGTGGCGGTGTAGATATTTCCATCTTTATACAGATGGCGGTGTAGATATTTCCATCTTTATACAGATGGCAGTGTAGATATTTCCATGTCATACACAAGGCGGTGTAGATATTTCCATCTTTATACAGATGGCTGTGTAGATATTTCCATGTTTATACAGATGGCAGTGTAGGCATTTCCATGTTTATAGAGATGGCGGTGTAGATACTTCCATGTTTATACAGATAGCTGTGTAGATATTTCCATCTTTATACAGATGGCAGTGTAGATATATCCATGTTTATACAAATGGCGGTGTAGATATTTCCATGTTTATACAGATGGCAGTGTAGATATTTCCATGTTTATAGAGATGGCAGTGTAGATATTTCTGTGTTTATAGAGATAGCGGTGTAGTTATTTCCATGTAAATAGGCATAGCGGTGTAGATATTTCCACGTTTATAGAGATAGAGGTGTAGATATTTCCTAGTTTATACAGATAGCGGTGTAGATATTTCCATCTTTATAGAGATAGCGGTGTATACATTTCCACGTTTATACAGATAGCGGTGAAGGTATTTCCATATTCTTACAGATGGCGGTGCAGATATTTCCATCCTTATACAGATAGCCGTGTAGAAATTTCCATGTTTATACAGATGGCGGTGTAGCTATTTCCATGTTTATGGAGATGGCGGTGTAGATATTTCCATGTTTATAGAGATAACGGTTTAGTTATTTCAAAGTTAATAGGCATAGCGGTGTAGATATTTCCATGTTTATAGAGACAGAGGTGTAGATGTTTCCTTGTTTATACAGATATATGTGTAGATATTTCCATGTTTATAGAGATAGCGGTGTAGACATTTCCAAATTTATACAGATAGCCGTGTAGGTATTTAAAGGTTCATACAGATGGTGGTGTGGATATTTCCATCCTTATACAGATAGCGGTGTAGATATTTCCAAGTTTATGCAGATAGAGGAGTAGATATTTCCACTTTTTTGCAGATATCGGTGAAGTTATTTCCATGTTTATACAGATAGCGGTGTAGATATTTCCATGTTCCTGCAGATGGCTGTGTAGATATTTGCAAGTTTATACAGATACTGGTGTACATATTTCCATGTTTACACAGATAGCGTAGATATTTCCATGTTCCTACAGCTGGTGGTGTAGATGTTTCCATGCTTACACAGATAGTGGTGTAGATATTTCCAAGTTTATGTTGATTGCGGTGGAGATATTTCCACTTTTATGGAGTTAGCGGTGTAGATATTTCCATGTTTATACAGAAGGCGGTGTAGATATTTCCATGTTCCTACAAATGGCGCTGTAGATATTTCCATGTTTATAGAGTTTGCGATGTAGTCATTTCCATCTTCGTACAGATGGCGGTGTAGAAATTTCCATCTTCATACACATAACGGTGTAGATATTTCCATGTTTATACAGGTGAGGGTGTATATATTTCCATACTCATACAGATGGCGTTGTAGATATTTCCATGTTTATAGAGATAGCGGTGTAGGTATTTCCATGTTTACACAGATAGCGGTGTAGATATTTCAATGTTTACACATATAGCATTGTAGATATTTACATTTTTATACAGATAGCGGTGTAGATATTTCCATGGTTATAGAGATATCGGTGTAGATATTTCCAGGTTTCTACAGATTGCAGTGTAGATATTTCCACGTTTATATAGATGGCTGTGTAGATATTTCCATGTTTATAGAGATAGCGGTGTAGATATTTCCACGTTTATACAGATAGCGGTGTAGATATTTCCATGTTTACACAGATAGCGGTGTAGATATTTCCATGTTTACACAGATAGCGTATTAGATATTTCCATGTTTATACAGATAGCGGTGTAGATATTTCCATGTTTGTAGAGATAGCGGTGTAGACATTGCCACGTTTATGCAGATAGCGGTGTAGATATTTCCATGTTTATAGAGATGGCGGTGTAGATATTTCCGTGTTTGTACAGATGGCGGTGGAGAAATTTCCATCTTTATGGCGATGGCGGTGTAGATATTTCCATGTTTATTGAGACAGAGGTGTAGATATTTCCATGTTTATACAGATAGCGGTGTAGATATTTCCATGTTTATACAGATAGCTGTGTAGATATTTCCAACTTTATACAGAGGGCGGTGTAGATATTTCCATGTTTATACAGATGGCGGTGTAGATATTTCCATGTTAATAGATATGGCCGTGTAGATATTTCCATGTTTAAAGAGATGACAGTGTAGATATTTCCATTTTTATAGAGATAGCGGTGTATTTATTTCCATGTAAATAGGCATAGCGGTGTAGATATTTCCTTGTTTATTGAGATAGAGGTGTAGTTATTTCCTAGTTTAAACAGATAGCGGTGTAGATATTTCCATGTTTATTGAGACAGAGGTGTAGATACTTCCATGTTTATACAGATAGCGGTGTAGATATTTCCATGTTTATACAGAGAGCTGTGTAGATATTTCCATCTTTATACAGATGGCGGTGTAGATATTTCCATGTTTATACAGATGGCTGTATAGGTATTTCCATGTTTATGGAGATGGCGGTGTAGATATTTCCATGTTTATAGAGACAGAGGTGTAGATGTTTCCTTGTTTATACAGATAGCGGTGTAGATATTTCCATGTTAATAGAGATAGCGGTGTAGCCATTTCCAAATTTATACAGAAAGCGGTGTAGATATTTAAAGGTTCATACAGATGGTGGTGTAGATATTTCCATCCTTATACAGATAGCGGTGTAGATATTTCCATGTTTATACAGATGGCGGTGTAGATATTTCCATCTTTATACAGATAGCGGTGTAGTTATTTCCATGTTCATAGAGATGGTGGTGTAGATATTTACATGTTTACAGAGATAGAAGTGTAGATATTTCCTTGTTTATAGAGATAGCGGTGTAGATATTTCCATGTTTATACAGATGGCGGTGTAGATATTTCCATCTCTATACAGATGGCGGTGTACATATTTCCATGTTCATACAGATGTCGGTGTAGACATTTCCATTTTTTAGATATGGCGGAGTAGATATTTCCATGTTTATACAGATAGCTGTGTAGATATTTCCATCGTTATACAGAAGGCGGTGTAGATATTTCCATGTTCATACAGACGGCGGTGTAGATATTTCCATGTTTATACAGATGACGTTGTAGATATTTCTATGTTTATACAGAAGGCGGTGTACATATTTCCATGTTTATATAGATGGCAGTGTAGATATTTCCATGTTTATACAGATAGCGGTGTAGATATTTCCCTGTTTATACAGATAGCTGTGTAGATATTTACATCTTTATACAAATGGCGGTGTAGATATTTCCATGTTTTTATAGATGGCGGTGTAGATATTTCCATCTTTATACAGATGGCGGTGTAGCTATTTCCATGCTTATAGAGATGGCGGTGTAGATATTTCCATGTTTATAGGGATATTGGTGTAGTTATTTCCATGTTAATAGGCATAGCGGTGTAGATATTTCCATGTTTATAGAGATGGCGGTGTAGATATTTCCATGTTTATCGAGATAGAGGTGTAGTTATTTCCTTGTGTATACAGATAGAGGTGAAAATATTTCCACGTTTATAGTGATAGCAGTGTAGACATTGCCACGTTTATACAGATAGCGGTGCAGATATTTCCATGTTTATACAGATGGTGGTGTAGATATTCCCATGTTTATAGAGATAACGGTGTAGACATTTCCACGTTTATACAGTAAGCGGTGTAGATATATCCATGTTCATACAGATGGCGGTGTAGATATTTCCATCCTTATACAGATAGCGTTGTGGATATTTCCAAGTCTATACAGATGGCTGTGTAGATATTTCCATGTTTATGGAGATGGCGGTGTAGATATTTCCATGCTTATAGAGACAGAGGTGTAGATGTTTCCTTGTTTATACAGATAGCAGTGAAGATATTTCCATGTTTATAAAGATAGTGGTGTAGCCATTTCCAAATTTATACAGATAGCGTTGTAGATATTTAAAGGTTCATACAGGTGGTGGTGTAGATATTTCCATCCTTATACAGATAGCGGTGTAGATATTTCCATGTTTATACAGATGGTGGGGTAGATATTTCCATCTGTGTACAGATGGCGGTGTAGATATTTCCATGTTCATAGAGATGGCAGTGTAGATATTTCCATGTTTATTCAGATGGCGGTGTAGATATTTCCATCTTTATACTCATGGCGGAGTAGATTTTTCCATGTTCATACAGATGGCGGTGTAGATATTTCCATGTTTATAGAGATGGTGGTGTAGATATTTCCATGTTTATACAGATGGCGGTGTCGATATTTCCATGTTTATACAGATGGCGGTGTAGATATTTCCATAGTTATACAGATGGCGGTGTAGACATTTCCATGTTCTTACACATGGCGGTGGAGATATTTCCATCTTTATACAGATGGCAGTGTAGATATTTCCATGTTTATAGAGATGGCAGTGTAGGTATTTCCATGTTCATACAGATGGCGGTGTAGATATTTCCATCCTTATACAGATAGCGGTGTAGATATTTCCATGTTTATACAGATGACGGTGTAGTTATTTCCATCTTTATACAGATGGCGGTGTAGATATTTCCATGTTCATACAGATGGCGGTGTAGATATTTCCATGTTTATAGAGATGGCGGTATAGATATTTCCATGTTTATATAGGTGGCGGTGTAGATATTTCCATCTTTATACAGATGGCGGTGTAGATATTTCCATCTTTATACAGATGGCAGTGTAGATATTTCCATGTTCATACACAAGGCGGTGTAGATATTTCCATCTTTATACAGATGGCTGTGTAGATATTTCCATGTTTATACAGATGGCAGTGTAGGCATTTCCATGTTTATAGAGATGGCGGTGTAGATACTTCCATGTTTATACAGATAGCTGTGTAGATATTTCCATCTTTATACAGATGGCAGTGTAGATATATCCATGTTTATACAAATGGCGGTGTAGATATTTCCATGTTTATACAGATGGCAGTGTAGATATTTCCATGTTTATAGAGATGGCAGTGTAGATATTTCCGTGTTTATAGAGATAGCGGTGTAGTTATTTCCATGTAAATAGGCATAGCGGTGTAGATATTTCCACGTTTATAGAGATAGAGGTGTAGATATTTCCTAGTTTATACAGATAGCGGTGTAGATATTTCCATCTTTATAGAGATAGCGGTGTATACATTTCCACGTTTATACAGATAGCGGTGAAGGTATTTCCATATTCTTACAGATGGCGGTGCAGATATTTCCATCCTTATACAGATAGCCGTGTAGAAATTTCCATGTTTATACAGATGGCGGTGTAGCTATTTCCATGTTTATGGAGATGGCGGTGTAGATATTTCCATGTTTATAGAGATAACGGTTTAGTTATTTCAAAGTTAATAGACATAGCGGTGTAGATATTTCCATGTTTATAGAGACAGAGGTGTAGATGTTTCCTTGTTTATACAGATATATGTGTAGATATTTCCATGTTTATAGAGATAGCGGTGTAGACATTTCCAAATTTATACAGATATCCGTGTAGGTATTTAAAGGTTCATACAGATGGTGGTGTGGATATTTCCATCCTTATACAGATAGCGGTGTAGATATTTCCAAGTTTATGCAGATAGAGGAGTAGATATTTCCACTTTTTTGCAGATATCGGTGAAGTTATTTCCATGTTTATACAGATAGCGGTGTAGATATTTCCATGTTCCTGCAGATGGCTGTGTAGATATTTCCAAGTTTATACAGATACTGGTGTACATATTTCCATGTTTACACAGATAGCGTAGATATTTCCATGTTCCTACAGCTGGTGGTGTAGATGTTTCCATGCTTACACAGATAGTGGTGTAGATATTTCCAAGTTTATGTTGATTGCGGTGGAGATATTTCCACTTTTATGGAGTTAGCGGTGTAGATATTTCCATGTTTATACAGAAGGCGGTGTAGATATTTCCATGTTCCTACAAATGGCGCTGTAGATATTTCCATGTTTATAGAGTTTGCGATGTAGACATTTCCATCTTCGTACAGATGGCGGTGTAGAAATTTCCATCTTCATACACATAACGGTGTAGATATTTCCATGTTTATACAGGTGAGGGTGTATATATTTCCATACTCATACAGATGGCGTTGTAGATATTTCCATGTTTATAGAGATAGCGGTGTAGGTATTTCCATGTTTACACAGATACCGGTGTAGATATTTCAATGTTTACACATATAGCATTGTAGATATTTACATTTTTATACAGATAGCGGTGTAGATATTTCCATGGTTATAGAGATATCGGTGTAGATATTTCCCGGTTTCTACAGATTGCAGTGTAGATATTTCCACGTTTATATAGATGGCTGTGTAGATATTTCCATGTTCATAGAGATAGCGGTGTAGATATTTCCACGTTTATACAGATAGCGGTGTAGATATTTCCATGTTTACACAGATAGTGGTGTAGATATTTCCATGTTTACACAGATAGCGTATTAGATATTTCCATGTTTATACAGATAGCGGTGTAGATATTTCCATGTTTGTAGAGATAGCGGTGTAGACATTGCCACGTTTATGCAGATAGCGGTGTAGATATTTCCATGTTTATAGAGATGGCGGTGTAGATATTTCCGTGTTTGTACAGATGGCGGTGGAGAAATTTCCATCTTTATGGCGATGGCGGTGTAGATATTTCCATGTTTATTGAGACAGAGGTGTAGATATTTCCATGTTTATACAGATAGCGGTGTAGATATTTCCATGTTTATACAGATAGCTGTGTAGATATTTCCAACTTTATACAGAGGGCGGGGTAGATATTTCCATGTTTATACAGATGGCGGTGTAGATATTTCCATGTTAATAGATATGGCCGTGTAGATATTTCCATGTTTAAAGAGATGACAGTGTAGATATTTCCATTTTTATAGAGATAGCGGTGTATTTATTTCCATGTAAATAGGCATAGCGGTGTAGATATTTCCTTGTTTATTGAGATAGAGGTGTAGTTATTTCCTAGTTTAAACAGATAGCGGTGTAGATATTTCCATGTTTATTGAGACAGAGGTGTAGATACTTCCATGTTTATACAGATAGCGGTGTAGATATTTCCATGTTTATACAGAGAGCTGTGTAGATATTTCCATCTTTATACAGATGGCGGTGTAGATATTTCCATGTTTATACAGATGGCTGTATAGGTATTTCCATGTTTATGGAGATGGCGGTGTAGATATTTCCATGTTTATAGAGACAGAGGTGTAGATGTTTCCTTGTTTATACAGATAGCGGTGTAGATATTTCCATGTTAATAGAGATAGCGGTGTAGCCATTTCCAAATTTATACAGAAAGCGGTGTAGATATTTAAAGGTTCATACAGATGGTGGTGTAGATATTTCCATCCTTATACAGATAGCGGTGTAGATATTTCCATGTTTATACAGATGGCGGTGTAGATATTTCCATCTTTATACAGATAGCGGTGTAGTTATTTCCATGTTCATAGAGATGGTGGTGTAGATATTTACATGTTTACAGAGATAGAAGTGTAGATATTTCCTTGTTTATAGAGATAGCGGTGTAGATATTTCCATGTTTATACAGATGGCGGTGTAGATATTTCCATCTCTATACAGATGGCGGTGTACATATTTCCATGTTCATACAGATGTCGGTGTAGATATTTCCATTTTTTAGATATGGCGGTGTAGATATTTCCATGTTTATACAGATAGCTGTGTAGATATTTCCATCGTTATACAGAAGGCGGTGTAGATATTTCCATGTTCATACAGACGGCGGTGTAGATATTTCCATGTTTATACAGATGACGGTGTAGATATTTCCATGTTTATACAGAAGGCGGTGTACATATTTCCATGTTTATATAGATGGCAGTGTAGATATTTCCATGTTTATACAGATAGCGGTGTAGATATTTCCCTGTTTATACAGATAGCTGTGTAGATATTTACATCTTTATACAAATGGCGGTGTAGATATTTCCATGTTTTTATAGATGGCGGTGTAGATATTTCCATCTTTATACAGATGGCGGTGTAGCTATTTCCATGCTTATAGAGATGGCGGTGTAGATATTTCCATGTTTATAGGGATATTGGTGTAGTTATTTCCATGTTAATAGGCATAGCGGTGTAGATATTTCCATGTTTATAGAGATGGCGGTGTAGATATTTCCATGTTTATCGAGATAGAGGTGTAGTTATTTCCTTGTGTATACAGATAGAGGTGAAAATATTTCCACGTTTATAGTGATAGCAGTGTAGACATTGCCACGTTTATACAGATAGCGGTGCAGATATTTCCATGTTTATACAGATGGTGGTGTAGATATTCCCATGTTTATAGAGATAACGGTGTAGACATTTCCACGTTTATACAGTAAGCGGTGTAGATATATCCATGTTTATACAGATGGCGGTGTAGATATTTCCATCCTTATACAGATAGCGTTGTGGATATTTCCAAGTCTATACAGATGGCTGTGTAGATATTTCCATGTTTATGGAGATGGCGGTGTAGATATTTCCATGCTTATAGAGACAGAGGTGTAGATGTTTCCTTGTTTATACAGATAGCAGTGAAGATATTTCCATGTTTATAAAGATAGTGGTGTAGCCATTTCCAAATTTATACAGATAGCGTTGTAGATATTTAAAGGTTCATACAGGTGGTGGTGTAGATATTTCCATCCTTATACAGATAGCGGTGTAGATATTTCCATGTTTATACAGATGGTGGGGTAGATATTTCCATCTGTGTACAGATGGCGGTGTAGATATTTCCATGTTCATAGAGATGGCAGTGTAGATATTTCCATGTTTACAGAGATAGAGGTGTAGATATTTCCTTGTTTATAGAGATAGCGGTTTAGATATTTCCATGTTTATACAGATGGCGGTGTAGATATTTCCATCTCTATACAGATGGCGGTGTACATATTTCCATGTTCATACAGATGGCGGTGTAGATATTTCCATGTTTTCAGACATGGCGGTGTAGATATTTCCATGTTTATACAGATAGCGGTGTAGATATTTCCATGTTTATACAGTTAGCTGTGTAGATATTTCCATCGTTATACAGATGGCGGTGTAGATATTTCCGTGTTCATACAGATGGAGGAGTAGATATTTCCATGTTTATACAGATGACGGTGTAGATATTTCCATGTTTATACAGAAGGCGGTGTAGATATTTCCATGTTTATAGAGATGGCAGCGCAGATATTTCCATGTTTACACAGATAGAGGTGTAGATATTTCCATGTTTATACAGAGAGCTGTGTAGATATTTACATCCTTATACAAATGGCGGTGTAGATATTCCCATGTTTATATAGATGGCGGTGTAGATATTTCCATCTTTATACAGATGGCGGTGTAGGTATTTCCATGTTTATAGAGGTGGCAGTGTAGATATTTCCATGTTTATAAAGATAGTGGTGTAGTTATTTCCATGTTAGTTGGCATAGCGGTGTAGATATTTCCATGTTTATATAGATGGTGGTGTAGATATTTCCATGTTTACACAGATAACAGTGAAGATATTTACATGTTCCTACAGATGGCTGTGTAGATATTTCCATGTTTATACAGATAGCAGTGTAGATATTTCCGTGTTTTTAGAGATAGCCGTGTAGATATTTACATCTTTATAGAAATGGCGGTGTAGATATTTCGATGTTTATACAGATGGCGGTGTAGATATTTCCATCTTTATACAGATGTCGGTGTAGGTATTTCCATGTTTATAGAGATGGCGGTGTAGATATTTCCATGTTTATGGAGATAGCGCTGTAGTTATTTCCGTGTTAATAGGCATAGCGGTGTAGATATTTCCATGTTTATAGAGATGGCCGTGTAGATATTTCCATGTTTATAGAGATAGCGGTGTAGTTATTTCAATGTAAATAGGCATACCGGTGTAGATATTTCCATGTTTATAGAGATAGTTGTGTAGATATTTCCTAGTTTATACAGATTGCGGTGTAGATATTTCCATGTGTATAGAGATAGCGGTGTAGACATTTCCAAATTTATACAGATGGCGGTGTAGATATTTAAAGGTTCATACAGATGGTGGTGTAGATATTTCCATCCTTATACAGATAGCGGTGTAGATATTTCCATGTTTATACAGATGGCGGTGTAGATATTTCCATGTTTATATAGATGGCGGTGTAGATATTTCCATCTTTATACAGATGGCGGTGTAGATATTTCCATCTTTATACAGATATCGATGTAGGTATTTCCATGTTTATAGAGATGGCGGTGCAGATATTTCCATGTTGATAGAGACAGACGTGTAGATGTTTCCTTGTTTATACAGATAGCGGTGTAGATATTTCCATGTTTATAGAGTTAGCGGTGTAGCCATTTCCAAATTTATACTGATAGCCGTGTAGATATTTAAAGGTTCATACAGATGGTGGTGTAGGTATTTCCATCCTTATACAGATAGCGGTGTAGATATTTCCATGTTTATAGAGATGGCGGTGTAGATATTTCCATGTTTATGGAGATAGCGCTGTATTTATTTCCGTGTTAATAGGCATAGCGGTGTAGATATTTCCATGTTTATAGCGATGGCGGTGTAGATATTTCCATGTTTATACAGATAGCGGTGTAGTTCTTTCAATGTAAATAGGCATACCGGTGTAGATATTTCCATGTTTATAGAGATAGAGGTGTAGATATTTCCTAGTTTATACAGAATGCGGTGTAGATATTTCCATGTGTATAGAGATAGCGCTGTAGACATTTCCAAATTTATACAGATAGCGGTGTAGATATTTAAAGGTTCATACAGATGGTGGTGTAGATATTTCCATCTGCATACAGATGGCAGTGTAGATATATCCATGTTTATACAAATGGCGGTGTAGATATTTCCATGTTTATACAGATGGCAGTGTAGATATTTCCATGTTTATAGAGATGGCGGTGTAGATATTTCCATGTTTATAGAGATAGCGGTGTTGTTATTTCCATGTAAATAGGCATAGCGGTGTAGATATTTCCATGTTTATAGAGATAGAGGTGTAGATATTTCCTAGTTTATACAGATAGCGGTGTAGATATTTCCATGTTTATAGAGATAGCGGTGTAGACATTTCCACGTTTATACAGATAGCGGTGTAGATATTTCCATATTCTTACAGATGGCGGTGCAGATATTTCCATCCTTATACAGATAGCCGTGTAGAAATTTCCATGTTTATGCAGATGGCGGTGTAGATATTTCCATGTTTATGGAGATGGCGGTGTAGATATTTCCATGTTTATAGAGATAACGGTGTAGTTATTTCAAAGTTAATAGGCATAGCAGTGTAGATATTTCCATGTTTATAGAGACAGAGGTGTAGATGTTTCCTTGTTTATACAGATATAGGTGTAGATATTTCCATGTTTATAGAGATAGCGGTGTAGACATTTCCAAATTTATACAGATAGCGGTGTAGGTATTTAAAGGTTCATACAGATGGTGGTGTGGATATTTCCATCCTTATACAGATAGCGGTGTAGGTATTTCCAAGTTTATGCAGATAGCGGAGTAGATATTTCCACTTTTATGCAGATAGCGGTGTAGATATTTCCTTGTTTATAGAGATAGAGGTGTATATATTTCCTAGTTTAAACAGATAGCGGTGTAGATATTTCCATGTTTATTGAGACAGAGGTGTAGATATTTCCATGTTTATACAGATAGCGGTGTAGATATTTCCATGTTTATACAGAGAGCTGTGTACATATTTCCATCTTTATACAGATGGCGGTGTAGATATTTCCATGTTTAAATAGATGACAGTGTAGATATTTCCATTTTTATAGAGATACAGTGTATTTATTTCTATGTAAATAGGCATAGCTGTGTAGATATTTCCTTGTTTATAGAGATAGAGGTGTAGATATTTCCTAGTTTAAACAGATAGCGGTGTAGATATTTCCATGTTTATAGAGATAGCGGTGTAGACATTTCCACGTTTATACAGTAAGCGTTGTAGATATATCCATGTTCATACAGATGGCGGTGTAGATATTTCCATCCTTATACAGATAGCGGTGTAGATATTTCCATGTTTATAGAGATGGCTGTGAAGGTATTTCAATGTTTATGGAGATGGCGGTGTAGATATTTCCATGTTTATAGAGACAGAGGTGTAGATGTTTCCTTGTTTATACAGATAGCGGTGTAGATATTTCCATGTTAATAGAGATAGCGGTGTCGACATTTCCAAATTTATGCAGATAGCGGTGTAGATATTTAAAGGTTCATACAGATGGTGGTGTAGATATTTCCATCCTTATACAGACAGCGGTGTAGATATTTCCATGTTTATACAGATGGCGGTGTAGATATTTCCATCTTTATACAGATAGCGGTGTAGTTATTTCCATGTTCATAGAGATGGCGGTGTAGAAATTTACATGTTTACAGAGTTAGATGTGTAGATATTTCCATGTTTATACAGATGGCGGTGTAGATATTTCCATCTCTATACAGATGGCGGTGTACATATTTCCATGTTCATACAGATGGCGGTGTAGATATTTCCATGTTTTTAGATATGGCGGTGTAGATAATTCCATGTTTATACAGATAACGGTGTAGATATTTCCATGTTTATACAGATAGCTGTGTAGATATTTACATCTTTATACAAATGGCGGTGTAGATATTTCCAAGTTCATAAAGACGGCGGTGTAGATATTTCCATGTTTATACAGATGACGGTGTAGATATTTCCATGTCTATACAGAAGGCGGTGTAGGTATTTCCATGTTTATACAGATAGCTGTGTAGATATTTACATCTTTATACAAATGGCGGTGTAGATATTTCCATGTTTTTATAGATGGCGGTGTAGATATTTCCATCTTTATACAGATGGCGGTGTAGCTATTTCCATGTTTATAGGGATCGCGGTGTAGATATTTCCATGTTTATAGGGAAAGCGGTGTAGTTATTTCCATGTTAATAGGCATAGCGGTGTAGATATTTCCATGTTTATAGAGATGCCGGTGTAGATATTTCCATGTTTTTAGAGATAGAGGTGTAGATATTTCCTTGTGTATACAGATAGAGGTGAAAATATTTCCATGTTTATAGAGATAGCGGTGTAGACATTGCCACGTTTATACAGATAGCGGTATAGATATTTCCATGTTTATAGAGATGGCGGTGTAGACATTTCCATGTTTCTACAGATGGCTGTGTAGATATTTCCACCTTTATACAGATGGTGGTGTAGATATTTCCATGTTTACACAGATAGCGGTGTAGATATTTCCATGTTTATACAGATGGCGGTGTAGATATTTCCATGTTTATAGAGATGGCGGTGTGGATATTTCCATGTTTATAGAGATAACGGTGTAGTTATTTCCATGTTAATAGGCATAGCGGTGTAGATATTTCCATGTTTATAGAGACAGAGGTGCAGATATTTCCTAGTTTAAACAGATAGCGTTGCAGATATTTCCATCTTTATAGAGATAGCGGTGTAGACATTATCACGTTTATACAGTAAGCGGTATAGATATATACATTTTCATACAGATCACGGTGTAGATATTTCCATCCTTATACAGATAGCGGTGTAGATATTTCCATGTTTATACAGATGGCGGTGTAGATATTTCCACCTTTATACAGATAGCGGTGTAGTTATTTCCATGTTCATAGAGATGGCAGTGTAGATATTTCCATGTTTACAGAGATAGAGGTGTAGATATTTATTTGTTTATAGAGATAGCGGTGTAGATATTTCCATGTTTATACAGGTGTCGGTGTAGATATTTCCATTTCTATACAGATGGCGGTGTACATATTTCCATGTTCATACAGATGGCGGTGTAGATATTTCCATGTTTTTAGACATGGCGGTGTAGGTATTTCCATGTTTATACAGGTAGCGGTGTAGATATTTCCATGTTTATATAGATGGCAGTGTAGATATTTCCATGTTTATACAGATAGCGGTATAGATATTTCCATGTTTATACAGATAGCTGTGAAAGTACTTACATCTTTACACAAATGGCGGTGTAGATATTTCCACGTTTATATAGATGGCGGTGTAGATATTTCCATCTTTATACAGATGGCGGTGTAGGTATTTCCATGTTTATAGAGGTGGCGGTGTAGATATTTCCATGTTTATACAGATAGTGTTGTAGTTATTTCCATGTTAATAGGCATAGCGGTGTAGATATTTCCATGTTTATAGAGATGGCGGTGTAGATATTTCCATGTTTACACAGATAACAGTGAAGATATTTCCATGTTCCTACAGATGGCTGTGTAGATATTTCCATGTTTATACAGATAGCAGTGTAGATATTTCCGTGTTTTTAGAGATAGCCGTGTAGTTATTTCCGTGTAAATAGGCATAGCGGTGAAGATATTTCCATGTTTATATAGATAGAGGTGTAGATATTTCCTAGTTTATACAGACAGCGGTGTAGATATTTCCATGTTTATAGAGATAGCGGTGTAGACTTTTCCACGTTTATACAGATAGCGGTGTAGATATTTCCATGTTCTTACAGATGGCGGTGTAGATATTTCCATCCTTATACAGATAGCCGTGTAGATATTTCCATGTTTATACAGATGGTGGTGTAGTTATTTCCACGTTTATTCAGATGGCGGTGTAGATATTTCCATCTTTATACACATGGCGGAGTAGATTTTTCCATGTTCATACAGATGGCGTTGAAGATATTTCCATGTTTATAGAGATGGTGGTGTAGATATTTCCATGTTTATACAGATGGTGGTGTCGATATTTCCATGTTTATACAGATGGCGGTGTAGATATTTCCATAGTTATACAGATGGCGGTGTAGATATTTCCGTGTTCTTACACATGGCAGTGGAGATATTTCCATCTTTATACAGATGGCAGTGTAGGTATTTCCATGTTTATAGAGATGGCAGTGTAGATAATTCCATGTTCATACAGATGGCGGTGTAGATATTTCCATCCTTATACAGATAGCGGTGTAGATATTTCCATGTTTATACAGATGACGGTGTTGATATTTCCATCTTTATACAGATGGCGGTGTAGATATTTCCATGTTTATACAGATGGTGGTGTAGATATTTCCATGTTAATAGATATGGCCGTGTAGATATTTCCATGTTTAAAGAGATGACAGTGTAGATATTTCCATTTTTATAGAGATAGCGGTGTATTTATTTCCATGTAAATAGGCATAGCGGTGTAGATATTTCCTTGTTTATAGAGATAGAGGTGTATATATTTCCTAGTTTAAACAGATAGCAGTGTAGATATTTCCATGTTTATTGAGACAGAGGTGTAGATATTTCCATGTTTATACAGATAGCGGTGTAGATATTTCCATGTTTATACAGAGAGCTGTGTACATATTTCCATCTTTATACAGATGGCGGTGTAGATATTTCCATGTTTATACAGATGGCGGTGTAGATATTTCCATGTTAATAGATATGGCAGTGTAGATATTTCCATGTTTAAATAGATGACAGTGTAGATATTTCCATTTTTATAGAGATACAGTGTATTTATTTCTATGTAAATAGGCATAGCTGTGTAGATATTTCCTTGTTTATAGAGATAGAGGTGTAGATATTTCCTAGTTTAAACAGATAGCGGTGTAGATATTTCCATGTTTATAGAGATAGCGGTGTAGACATTTCCACGTTTATACAGTAAGCGTTGTAGATATATCCATGTTCATACAGATGGCGGTGTAGATATTTCCATCCTTATACAGATAGCGGTGTAGATATTTCCATGTTTATAGAGATGGCTGTGTAGGTATTTCAATGTTTATGGAGATGGCGGTGTAGATATTTCCATGTTTATAGAGACAGAGGTGTAGATGTTTCCTTGTTTATACAGATAGCGGTGTAGATATTTCCATGTTAATAGAGATAGCGGTGTCGACATTTCCAAATTTATACAGATAGCGGTGTAGATATTTAAAGGTTCATACAGATGGTGGTGTAGATATTTCCATCCTTATACAGACAGCGGTGTAGATATTTCCATGTTTATACAGATGGCGGTGTAGATATTTCCATCTTTATACAGATAGCGGTGTAGTTATTTCCATGTTCATAGATATGGCGGTGTAGAAATTTACATGTTTACAGAGTTAGAGGTGTAGATATTTCCTTGTTTATAGAGATAGCGGTGTAGATATTTCCATGTTTATACAGATGGCGGTGTGGATATTTCCATCTCTATACAGATGGCGGTGTACATATTTCCATGTTCATACAGATGGCGGTGTAGATATTTCCATGTTTTTAGATATGGCGGTGTAGATAATTCCATGTTTATACAGATAGCGGTGTAGATATTTCCATGTTTATACAGATAGCTGTGTAGATATTTACATCTTTATACAAATGGCGGTGTAGATATTTCCAAGTTCATAAAGACGGCGGTGTAGATATTTCCATGTTTATACAGATGACGGTGTAGATATTTCCATGTTTATACAGAAGGCGGTGTAGGTATTTCCATGTTTATACAGATAGCTGTGTAGATATTTACATCTGTATACAAATGGCGGTGTAGATATTTCCATGTTTTTATAGATGGCGGTGTAGATATTTCCATCTTTATACAGATGGCAGTGTAGCTATTTCCATGTTTATAGAGATGGCGGTGTAGATATTTCCATGTTTATAGGGAAAGCGGTGTAGTTATTTCCATGTTAATAGGCATAGCGGTGTAGATATTTCCATGTTTATAGAGATGCCGGTGTACATATTTCCATGTTTTTAGAGATAGAGGTGTAGATATTTCCTTGTGTATACAGATAGAGGTGAAAATATTTCCATGTTTATAGAGATAGCGGTGTAGACATTGCCACGTTTATACAGATAGCGGTGTAGATATTTCCATGTTTATAGAGATGGCGGTGTAGACATTTCCATGTTTCTACAGATGGCTGTGTAGATATTTCCACCTTTATACAGATGATGGTGAAGATATTTCCATGTTTACACAGATAGCGGTGTAGATATTTCCATGTTTATACAGATGGCGGTGTAGATATTTCCATGTTTATACAGATGGCGGTGTAGATATTTCCATGTTTATAGAGATGGCGGTGTAGATATTTCCATGTTTATAGAGATAACGGTGTAGTTATTTCCATGTTAATAGGCATAGCGGTGTAGATATTTCCATGTTTATAGAGACAGAGGTGCAGATATTTCCTAGTTTAAACAGATAGCGTTGCAGATATTTCCATCTTTATAGAGATAGCGGTGTAGACATTATCACGTTTATACAGTAAGCGGTATAGATATATACATTTTCATACAGATCACGGTGTAGATATTTCCATCCTTACACAGATAGCGGTGTATATATTTCCATGTTTATACAGATGGCTGTGCAGATGTTTCCATGTTTATGGAGGTGGCGGTGTAGATATTTTCATGTTTATTGAGACAGAGGTGTAGATGTTTCCTTGTTTATACAGATAGCGGTGTAGATATTTCCATGTTTATAGAGATAGCGGTGTAGACATTTCCAAATTTATACAGATAGCGCTGTAGATATTTAAAGGTTCATACAGATGGTGGTGTAGATATTTCCATCCTTATACAGATAGCGGTGTAGATATTTCCATGTTTATACAGATGGCGGTGTAGATATTTCCACCTTTATACAGATAGCGGTGTAGTTATTTCCATGTTCATAGAGATGGCGGTGTAGATATTTCCATGTTTACAGAGATAGAGGTGTAGATATTTATTTGTTTATAGAGATAGCGGTGTAGATATTTCCATGTTTATACAGGTGTCGGTGTAGATATTTCCATTTCTATACAGATGGCGGTGTACATATTTCCATGTTCATACAGATGGCGGTGTAGATATTTCCATGTTTTTAGACATGGCGGTGTAGGTATTTCCAGGTTTATACAGGTAGCGGTGTAGATATTTCCATGTTTATATAGATGGCAGTGTAGATATTTCCATGTTTATACAGATAGCGGTATAGATATTTCCATGTTTATACAGATAGCTGTGAAAGTACTTACATCTTTACACAAATGGCGGTGTAGATATTTCCACGTTTATATAGATGGCGGTGTAGATATTTCCATCTTTATACAGATGGCGGTGTAGGTATTTCCATGTTTATAGAGGTGGCGGTGTAGATATTTCCATGTTTATACAGATAGTGTTGTAGTTATTTCCATGTTAATAGGCATAGCGGTGTAGATATTTCCATGTTTATAGAGATGGCGGTGTAGATATTTCCATGTTTACACAGATAACAGTGAAGATATTTACATGTTCCTACAGATGGCTGTGTAGATATTTCCATGTTTATACAGATAGCAGTGTAGATATTTCCGTGTTTTTAGAGATAGCCGTGTAGTTATTTCTGTGTAAATAGGCATTGCCGTGAAGATATTTCCATGTTTATATAGATAGAGGTGTAGATATTTCCTAGTTTATACAGGCAGCGGTGTAGATATTTCCATGTTTATAGAGATAGCGGTGTAGACATTTCCACGTTTATACAGATAGGGGTGTAGATATTTCCATGTTCTTACAGATGGCGGTGTAGATATTTCCATCCTTATACAGATAGCCGTTTAGATATTTCCATGTTTATACAGATGGTGGTGTAGATATTTCCATGTTTATTCAGATGGCGGTGTAGATATTTCCATCTTTATACACATGGCGGAGTAGATTTTTCCATGTTCATACAGATGGCGTTGTAGATATTTCCATGTTTATAGAGATGGTGGTGTAGATATTTCCATGTTTATACAGATGGCGGTGTCGATATTTCCATGTTTATACAGATGGCGGTGTAGATATTTCCGTGTTCTTACACATGGCGGTGGAGATATTTCCATCTTTATACAGATGGCAGTGTAGGTATTTCCATGTTTATAGAGATGGCAGTGTAGATAATTCCATGTTCATACAGATGGCGGTGTAGATATTACCATCCTTATACAGATAGCGGTGTAGATATTTCCATGTTTATACAGATGACGGTGTTGATATTTCCATCTTTATACAGATGGCGGTGTAGATATTTCCATGTTGATACAGATGGCGGTGTAGATATTTCCATGTTTATAGAGATGGCGGTATAGATATTTCCATGTTTATATAGGTGGCGGTGTAGATATTTCCATCTTTATACAGATGGCGGTGTAGATATTTCCATCTTTATACAGATGGCGGTGTAGATATTTCCATGTTCATAAACAAGGCGGTGTAGATATTTCCATCTTTATACAGATGGCTGTGTAGATATTTCCATGTTTATACAGATGGCAGTGTAGGCATTTCCATGTTTATAGAGATGGCGGTGTAGATACTTCCATGTTTATACAGATAGCTGTGTAGATATTTCCATCTTTATACAGATGGCATTGTAGATATATCCATGTTTATACAAATGGCGGTGTAGATATTTCCATGTTGATACAGATGGCGGTGTAGATATTTCCATGTTTATAGAGATGGCGGTATAGATATTTCCATGTTTATATAGGTGGCGGTGTAGATATTTCCATCTTTATACAGATGGCGGTGTAGATATTTCCATCTTTATACAGATGGCGGTGTAGATATTTCCATGTTCATAAACAAGGCGGTGTAGATATTTCCATCTTTATACAGATGGCTGTGTAGATATTTCCATGTTTATACAGATGGCAGTGTAGGCATTTCCATGTTTATAGAGATGGCGGTGTAGATACTTCCATGTTTATACAGATAGCTGTGTAGATATTTCCATCTTTATACAGATGGCATTGTAGACATATCCATGTTTATACAAATGGCGGTGTAGATATTTCCATGTTTATACAGATGGCAGTGTAGATATTTCCATGTTTATAGAGATGGCAGTATAGATATTTCCGTGTTTATAGAGTTAGCGGTGTAGTTATTTCCATGTAAATAGGCATAGCGGTGTAGATATTTCCATGTTTATAGAGATAGAGGTGTAGATATTTCCTAGTTTATACAGATAGCAGTGTAGATATTTCCATGTTTATAGAGATAGCGGTGTAGACATTTCCACGTTTATACAGATAGCGGTGTAGATATTTCCATATTCTTACAGATGGCGGTGCAGATATTTCCATCCTTATACAGATAGCCGTGTAGAAATTTCCATGTTTATACATATGGCTGTGTAGATATTTCCATGTTTATGGAGATGGCGGTGTAGATATTTCCATGTTTAGAGAGATAACGGTGAAGTTATTTCAAAGTTAATAGGCATAGCGGTGTAGATATTTCCATGTTTATAGAGACAGAGGTGTAGATGTTTCCTTGTTTATACAGATATAGGTGTAGATATTTCCATGTTTATAGAGATAGCGGTGTAGACATTTCCAAATTTATACAGTTAGCTGTGTAGGTATTTAAATGTTCATACAGATGGTGGTGTGGATATTTCCATCCTTATACAGATAGCGGTGTAGATATTTCCAAGTTTATGCAGATAGAGGAGTAGATATTTCCACTTTTATGCAGATAGCGGTTTAGATATTTCCATGCTTATACAGATAACGGTGTAGATATTTCCATGTTCCTGCAGATGGCTGTGTAGATATTTACAAGTTTATACAGATAGTGGTGTACATATTTCCATGTTTACACAGATAGCGTAGATATTTCCATGTTCCTACAGCTGGTGGTGTAGATGTTTCCATGCTTACACAGATAGTGGTGTAGATATTTCCAAGTTTATGCAGATTGCGGTGGAGATATTTCGACTTTTATGCAGTTAGCGGTGTAGATATTTCCATGTTTATACAGAAAGCGGTGTAGATATTTCCATGTTCCTACAAATGGCGCTGTAGACATTTCCATGTTTATAGAGTTGGCGGTTTAGACATTTCCATCTTCGTACAGATGGCGGTGTAGATATTTCCATCTTCATACACATAACGGTGTAGATATTTCCATGTTTATACAGGTGAGGGTGTATATATTTCCATACTCATACAGAAGCGTTGTAGATATTTCCATGTTTATAGAGATAGCGGTGTAGGTATTTCCATGTTTACACAGATAGCGGTGTAGATATTTCAATGTTTACACAGATAGCATTGTAGATATTTACATTTTTATACATATAGCGGTGTAGATATTTCCATGGTTATAGAGATATCGGTGTAGATATTTCCAGGTTTCTACAGATTGCAGTGTAGATATTTCCACGTTTATATAGATGGCTGTGTAGATATTTCCATGTTTATAGAGATAGCGGTGTAGATATGTCCATGTTTATACAGATAGCGGTGTAGATATTTCCATATTTACACAGATAGCGGTGTAGATATTTCCATGTTTACACAGATAGCGTATTAGATATTTCCAAGTTTATACAGATAGCGGTGTAGATATTTCCATGTTTATAGAGATGGTGGTGTAGATATTTCCATGTTTATACAGATGGCGGTGTCGATATTTCCATGTTTATACAGATGGCGGTGTAGATATTTCCATAGTTATACAGATGGCGGTGTAGACATTTCCATGTTCTTACACATGGCGGTGGAGATATTTCCATCTTTATACAGATGGCAGTGTAGATATTTCCATGTTTATAGAGATGGCAGTGTAGGTATTTCCATGTTCATACAGATGGCGGTGTAGATATTTCCATCCTTATACAGATAGCGGTGTAGATATTTCCATGTTTATACAGATGACGGTGTAGTTATTTCCATCTTTATACAGATGGCGGTGTAGATATTTCCATGTTCATACAGATGGCGGTGTAGATATTTCCATGTTTATAGAGATGGCGTTATAGATATTTCCATGTTTATATAGGTGGCGGTGTAGATATTTCCATCTTTATACAGATGGCGGTGTAGATATTTCCATCTTTATACAGATGGCAGTGTAGATATTTCCATGTTCATACACAAGGCGGTGTAGATATTTCCATCTTTATACAGATGGCTGTGTAGATATTTCCATGTTTATACAGATGGCAGTGTAGGCATTTCCATGTTTATAGAGATGGCGGTGTAGATACTTCCATGTTTATACAGATAGCTGTGTAGATATTTCCATCTTTATACAGATGGCAGTGTAGATATATCCATGTTTATACAAATGGCGGTGTAGATATTTCCATGTTTATACAGATGGCAGTGTAGATATTTCCATGTTTATAGAGATGGCAGTGTAGATATTTCCGTGTTTATAGAGATAGCGGTGTAGTTATTTCCATGTAAATAGGCATAGCGGTGTAGATATTTCCACGTTTATAGAGATAGAGGTGTAGATATTTCCTAGTTTATACAGATAGCGGTGTAGATATTTCCATCTTTATAGAGATAGCGGTGTATACATTTCCACGTTTATACAGATAGCGGTGAAGGTATTTCCATATTCTTACAGATGGCGGTGCAGATATTTCCATCCTTATACAGATAGCCGTGTAGAAATTTCCATGTTTATACAGATGGCGGTGTAGCTATTTCCATGTTTATGGAGATGGCGGTGTAGATATTTCCATGTTTATAGAGATAACGGTTTAGTTATTTCAAAGTTAATAGGCATAGCGGTGTAGATATTTCCATGTTTATAGAGACAGAGGTGTAGATGTTTCCTTGTTTATACAGATATATGTGTAGATATTTCCATGTTTATAGAGATAGCGGTGTAGACATTTCCAAATTTATACAGATAGCCGTGTAGGTATTTAAAGGTTCATACAGATGGTGGTGTGGATATTTCCATCCTTATACAGATAGCGGTGTAGATATTTCCAAGTTTATGCAGATAGAGGAGTAGATATTTCCACTTTTTTGCAGATATCGGTGAAGTTATTTCCATGTTTATACAGATAGCGGTGTAGATATTTCCATGTTCCTGCAGATGGCTGTGTAGATATTTCCAAGTTTATACAGATACTGGTGTACATATTTCCATGTTTACACAGATAGCGTAGATATTTCCATGTTCCTACAGCTGGTGGTGTAGATGTTTCCATGCTTACACAGATAGTGGTGTAGATATTTCCAAGTTTATGTTGATTGCGGTGGAGATATTTCCACTTTTATGGAGTTAGCGGTGTAGATATTTCCATGTTTATACAGAAGGCGGTGTAGATATTTCCATGTTCCTACAAATGGCGCTGTAGATATTTCCATGTTTATAGAGTTTGCGATGTAGACATTTCCATCTTCGTACAGATGGCGGTGTAGAAATTTCCATCTTCATACACATAACGGTGTAGATATTTCCATGTTTATACAGGTGAGGGTGTATATATTTCCATACTCATACAGATGGCATTGTAGATATTTCCATGTTTATAGAGATAGCGGTGTAGGTATTTCCATGTTTACACAGATAGCGGTGTAGATATTTCAATGTTTACACATATAGCATTGTAGATATTTACATTTTTATACAGATAGCGGTGTAGATATTTCCATGGTTATAGAGATATCGGTGTAGATATTTCCCGGTTTCTACAGATTGCAGTGTAGATATTTCCACGTTTATATAGATGGCTGTGTAGATATTTCCATGTTTATAGAGATAGCGGTGTAGATATTTCCACGTTTATACAGATAGCGGTGTAGATATTTCCATGTTTACACAGATAGTGGTGTAGATATTTCCATGTTTACACAGATAGCGTATTAGATATTTCCATGTTTATACAGATAGCGGTGTAGATATTTCCATGTTTGTAGAGATAGCGGTGTAGACATTGCCACGTTTATGCAGATAGCGGTGTAGATATTTCCATGTTTATAGAGATGGCGGTGTAGATATTTCCGTGTTTGTACAGATGGCGGTGGAGAAATTTCCATCTTTATGGCGATGGCGGTGTAGATATTTCCATGTTTATTGAGACAGAGGTGTAGATATTTCCATGTTTATACAGATAGCGGTGTAGATATTTCCATGTTTATACAGATAGCTGTGTAGATATTTCCAACTTTATACAGAGGGCGGTGTAGATATTTCCATGTTTATACAGATGGCGGTGTAGATATTTCCATGTTAATAGATATGGCCGTGTAGATATTTCCATGTTTAAAGAGATGACAGTGTAGATATTTCCATTTTTATAGAGATAGCAGTGTATTTATTTCCATGTAAATAGGCATAGCGGTGTAGATATTTCCTTGTTTATTGAGATAGAGGTGTAGTTATTTCCTAGTTTAAACAGATAGCGGTGTAGATATTTCCATGTTTATTGAGACAGAGGTGTAGATACTTCCATGTTTATACAGATAGCGGTGTAGATATTTCCATGTTTATACAGAGAGCTGTGTAGATATTTCCATCTTTATACAGATGGCGGTGTAGATATTTCCATGTTTATACAGATGGCTGTATAGGTATTTCCATGTTTATGGAGATGGCGGTGTAGATATTTCCATGTTTATAGAGACAGAGGTGTAGATGTTTCCTTGTTTATACAGATAGCGGTGTAGATATTTCCATGTTAATATAGATAGCGGTGTAGCCATTTCCAAATTTATACAGAAAGCGGTGTAGATATTTAAAGGTTCATACAGATGGTGGTGTAGATATTTCCATCCTTATACAGATAGCGGTGTAGATATTTCCATGTTTATACAGATGGCGGTGTAGATATTTCCATCTTTATACAGATAGCGGTGTAGTTATTTCCATGTTCATAGAGATGGTGGTGTAGATATTTACATGTTTACAGAGATAGAAGTGTAGATATTTCCTTGTTTATAGAGATAGCGGTGTAGATATTTCCATGTTTATACAGATGGCGGTGTAGATATTTCCATCTCTATACAGATGGCGGTGTACATATTTCCATGTTCATACAGATGTCGGTGTAGATATTTCCATTTTTTAGATATGGCGGTGTAGATATTTCCATGTTTATACAGATAGCTGTGTAGATATTTCCATCGTTATACAGAAGGCGGTGTAGATATTTCCATGTTCATACAGACGGCGGTGTAGATATTTCCATGTTTATACAGATGACGGTGTAGATATTTCCATGTTTATACAGAAGGCGGTGTACATATTTCCATGTTTATATAGATGGCAGTGTAGATATTTCCATGTTTATACAGATAGCGGTGTAGATATTTCCCTGTTTATACAGATAGCTGTGTAGATATTTACATCTTTATACAAATGGCGGTGTAGATATTTCCATGTTTTTATAGATGGCGGTGTAGATATTTCCATCTTTATACAGATGGCGGTGTAGCTATTTCCATGCTTATAGAGATGGCGGTGTAGATATTTCCATGTTTATAGGGATATTGGTGTAGTTATTTCCATGTTAATAGGCATAGCGGTGTAGATATTTCCATGTTTATAGAGATGGCGGTGTAGATATTTCCATGTTTATCGAGATAGAGGTGTAGTTATTTCCTTGTGTATACAGATAGAGGTGAAAATATTTCCACGTTTATAGTGATAGCAGTGTAGACATTGCCACGTTTATACAGATAGCGGTGCAGATATTTCCATGTTTATACAGATGGTGGTGTAGATATTCCCATGTTTATAGAGATAACGGTGTAGACATTTCCACGTTTATACAGTAAGCGGTGTAGATATATCCATGTTCATACAGATGGCGGTGTAGATATTTCCATCCTTATACAGATAGCGTTGTGGATATTTCCAAGTCTATACAGATGGCTGTGTAGATATTTCCATGTTTATGGAGATGGCGGTGTAGATATTTCCATGCTTATAGAGACAGAGGTGTAGATGTTTCCTTGTTTATACAGATAGCAGTGAAGATATTTCCATGTTTATAAAGATAGTGGTGTAGCCATTTCCAAATTTATACAGATAGCGTTGTAGATATTTAAAGGTTCATACAGGTGGTGGTGTAGATATTTCCATCCTTATACAGATAGCGGTGTAGATATTTCCATGTTTATACAGATGGTGGGGTAGATATTTCCATCTGTGTACAGATGGCGGTGTAGATATTTCCATGTTCATAGAGATGGCAGTGTAGATATTTCCATGTTTACAGAGATAGAGGTGTAGATATTTCCTTGTTTATAGAGATAGCGGTTTAGATATTTCCATGTTTATACAGATGGCGGTGTAGATATTTCCATCTCTATACAGATGGCGGTGTACATATTTCCATGTTCTTACAGATGGCGGTGTAGATATTTCCATCCTTATACAGATAGCCGTGTAGATATTTCCATGTTTATACAGATGGTGGTGTAGTTATTTCCACGTTTATTCAGATGGCGGTGTAGATATTTCCATCTTTATACACATGGCGGAGTAGATTTTTCCATGTTCATACAGATGGCGTTGAAGATATTTCCATGTTTATAGAGATGGTGGTGTAGATATTTCCATGTTTATACAGATGGCGGTGTCGATATTTCCATGTTTATACAGATGGCGGTGTAGATATTTCCATAGTTATACAGATGGCGGTGTAGATATTTCCGTGTTCTTACACATGGCAGTGGAGATATTTCCATCTTTATACAGATGGCAGTGTAGGTATTTCCATGTTTATAGAGATGGCAGTGTAGATAATTCCATGTTCATACAGATGGCGGTGTAGATATTTCCATCCTTATACAGATAGCGGTGTAGATATTTCCATGTTTATACAGATGACGGTGTTGATATTTCCATTTTATACAGATGGCGGTGTAGATATTTCCATGTTTATACAGATGGTGGTGTAGATATTTCCATGTTAATAGATATGGCCGTGTAGATATTTCCATGTTTAAAGAGATGACAGTGTAGATATTTCCATTTTTATAGAGATAGCGGTGTATTTATTTCCATGTAAATAGGCATAGCGGTGTAGATATTTCCTTGTTTATAGAGATAGAGGTGTATATATTTCCTAGTTTAAACAGATAGCAGTGTAGATATTTCCATGTTTATTGAGACAGAGGTGTAGATATTTCCATGTTTATACAGATAGCGGTGTAGATATTTCCATGTTTATACAGAGAGCTGTGTACATATTTCCATCTTTATACAGATGGCGGTGTAGATATTTCCATGTTTATACAGATGGCGGTGTAGATATTTCCATGTTAATAGATATGGCAGTGTAGATATTTCCATGTTTAAATAGATGACAGTGTAGATATTTCCATTTTTATAGAGATACAGTGTATTTATTTCTATGTAAATAGGCATAGCTGTGTAGATATTTCCTTGTTTATAGAGATAGAGGTGTAGATATTTCCTAGTTTAAACAGATAGCGGTGTAGATATTTCCATGTTTATAGAGATAGCGGTGTAGACATTTCCACGTTTATACAGTAAGCGTTGTAGATATATCCATGTTCATACAGATGGCGGTGTAGATATTTCCATCCTTATACAGATAGCGGTGTAGATATTTCCATGTTTATAGAGATGGCTGTGTAGGTATTTCAATGTTTATGGAGATGGCGGTGTAGATATTTCCATGTTTATAGAGACAGAGGTGTAGATGTTTCCTTGTTTATACAGATAGCGGTGTAGATATTTCCATGTTAATAGAGATAGCGGTGTCGACATTTCCAAATTTATACAGATAGCGGTGTAGATATTTAAAGGTTCATACAGATGGTGGTGTAGATATTTCCATCCTTATACAGACAGCGGTGTAGATATTTCCATGTTTATACAGATGGCGGTGTAGATATTTCCATCTTTATACAGATAGCGGTGTAGTTATTTCCATGTTCATAGAGATGGCGGTGTAGAAATTTACATGTTTACAGAGTTAGAGGTGTAGATATTTCCTTGTTTATAGAGATAGCGGTGTAGATATTTCCATGTTTATACAGATGGCGGTGTAGATATTTCCATCTCTATACAGATGGCGGTGTACATATTTCCATGTTCATACAGATGGCGGTGTAGATATTTCCATGTTTTTAGATATGGCGGTGTAGATAATTCCATGTTTATACAGATAGCGGTGTAGATATTTCCATGTTTATACAGATAGCTGTGTAGATATTTACATCTTTATACAAATGGCGGTGTAGATATTTCCAAGTTCATAAAGACGGCGGTGTAGATATTTCCATGTTTATACAGATGACGGTGTAGATATTTCCATGTTTATACAGAAGGCGGTGTAGGTATTTCCATGTTTATACAGATAGCTGTGTAGATATTTACATCTGTATACAAATGGCGGTGTAGATATTTCCATGTTTTTATAGATGGCGGTGTAGATATTTCCATCTTTATACAGATGGCAGTGTAGCTATTTCCATGTTTATAGAGATGGCGGTGTAGATATTTCCATGTTTATAGGGAAAGCGGTGTAGTTATTTCCATGTTAATAGGCATAGCGGTGTAGATATTTCCATGTTTATAGAGATGCCGGTGTACATATTTCCATGTTTTTAGAGATAGAGGTGTAGATATTTCCTTGTGTATACAGATAGAGGTGAAAATATTTCCATGTTTATAGAGATAGCGCTGTAGACATTGCCACGTTTATACAGATAGCGGTGTAGATATTTCCATGTTTATAGAGATGGCGGTGTAGACATTTCCATGTTTCTACAGATGGCTGTGTAGATATTTCCACCTTTATACAGATGATGGTGAAGATATTTCCATGTTTACACAGATAGCGGTGTAGATATTTCCATGTTTATACAGATGGCGGTGTAGATATTTCCATGTTTATACAGATGGCGGTGTAGATATTTCCATGTTTATAGAGATGGCGGTGTAGATATTTCCATGTTTATAGAGATAACGGTGTAGTTATTTCCATGTTAATAGGCATAGCGGTGTAGATATTTCCATGTTTATAGAGACAGAGGTGCAGATATTTCCTAGTTTAAACAGATAGCGTTGCAGATATTTCCATCTTTATAGAGATAGCGGTGTAGACATTATCACGTTTATACAGTAAGCGGTATAGATATATACATTTTCATACAGATCACGGTGTAGATATTTCCATCCTTACACAGATAGCGGTGTATATATTTCCATGTTTATACAGATGGCTGTGCAGATGTTTCCATGTTTATGGAGGTGGCGGTGTAGATATTTTCATGTTTATTGAGACAGAGGTGTAGATGTTTCCTTGTTTATACAGATAGCGGTGTAGATATTTCCATGTTTATAGAGATAGCGGTGTAGACATTTCCAAATTTATACAGATAGCGGTGTAGATATTTAAAGGTTCATACAGATGGTGGTGTAGATATTTCCATCCTTATACAGATAGCGGTGTAGATATTTCCATGTTTATACAGATGGCGGTGTAGATATTTCCACCTTTATACAGATAGCGGTGTAGTTATTTCCATGTTCATAGAGATGGCGGTGTAGATATTTCCATGTTTACAGAGATAGAGGTGTAGATATTTATTTGTTTATAGAGATAGCGGTGTAGATATTTCCATGTTTATACAGGTGTCGGTGTAGATATTTCCATTTCTATACAGATGGCGGTGTACATATTTCCATGTTCATACAGATGGCGGTGTAGATATTTCCATGTTTTTAGACATGGCGGTGTAGGTATTTCCAGGTTTATACAGGTAGCGGTGTAGATATTTCCATGTTTATATAGATGGCAGTGTAGATATTTCCATGTTTATACAGATAGCGGTATAGATATTTCCATGTTTATACAGATAGCTGTGAAAGTACTTACATCTTTACACAAATGGCGGTGTAGATATTTCCACGTTTATATAGATGGCGGTGTAGATATTTCCATCTTTATACAGATGGCGGTGTAGGTATTTCCATGTTTATAGAGGTGGCGGTGTAGATATTTCCATGTTTATACAGATAGTGTTGTAGTTATTTCCATGTTAATAGGCATAGCGGTGTAGATATTTCCATGTTTATAGAGATGGCGGTGTAGATATTTCCATGTTTACACAGATAACAGTGAAGATATTTACATGTTCCTACAGATGGCTGTGTAGATATTTCCATGTTTATACAGATAGCAGTGTAGATATTTCCGTGTTTTTAGAGATAGCCGTGTAGTTATTTCTGTGTAAATAGGCATTGCGGTGAAGATATTTCCATGTTTATATAGATAGAGGTGTAGATATTTCCTAGTTTATACAGGCAGCGGTGTAGATATTTCCATGTTTATAGAGATAGCGGTGTAGACATTTCCACGTTTATACAGATAGGGGTGTAGATATTTCCATGTTCTTACAGATGGCGGTGTAGATATTTCCATCCTTATACAGATAGCCGTTTAGATATTTCCATGTTTATACAGATGGTGGTGTAGATATTTCCATGTTTATTCAGATGGCGGTGTAGATATTTCCATCTTTATACACATGGCGGAGTAGATTTTTCCATGTTCATACAGATGGCGTTGTAGATATTTCCATGTTTATAGAGATGGTGGTGTAGATATTTCCATGTTTATACAGGTGGCGGTGTCGATATTTCCATGTTTATACAGATGGCGGTGTAGATATTTCCGTGTTCTTACACATGGCGGTGGAGATATTTCCATCTTTATACAGATGGCAGTGTAGGTATTTCCATGTTTATAGAGATGGCAGTGTAGATAATTCCATGTTCATACAGATGGCGGTGTAGATATTACCATCCTTATACAGATAGCGGTGTAGATATTTCCATGTTTATACAGATGACGGTGTTGATATTTCCATCTTTATACAGATGGCGGTGTAGATATTTCCATGTTGATACAGATGGCGGTGTAGATATTTCCATGTTTATAGAGATGGCGGTATAGATATTTCCATGTTTATATAGGTGGCGGTGTAGATATTTCCATCTTTATACAGATGGTGGTGTAGATATTTCCATCTTTATACAGATGGCGGTGTAGATATTTCCATGTTCATAAACAAGGCGGTGTAGATATTTCCATCTTTATACAGATGGCTGTGTAGATATTTCCATGTTTATACAGATGGCAGTGTAGGCATTTCCATGTTTATAGAGATGGCGGTGTAGATACTTCCATGTTTATACAGATAGCTGTGTAGATATTTCCATCTTTATACAGATGGCATTGTAGATATATCCATGTTTATACAAATGGCGGTGTAGATATTTCCATGTTGATACAGATGGCGGTGTAGATATTTCCATGTTTATAGAGATGGCGGTATAGATATTTCCATGTTTATATAGGTGGCGGTGTAGATATTTCCATCTTTATACAGATGGCGGTGTAGATATTTCCATCTTTATACAGATGGCGGTGTAGATATTTCCATGTTCATAAACAAGGCGGTGTAGATATTTCCATCTTTATACAGATGGCTGTGTAGATATTTCCATGTTTATACAGATGGCAGTGTAGGCATTTCCATGTTTATAGAGATGGCGGTGTAGATACTTCCATGTTTATACAGATAGCTGTGTAGATATTTCCATCTTTATACAGATGGCATTGTAGATATATCCATGTTTATACAAATGGCGGTGTAGATATTTCCATGTTTATACAGATGGCAGTGTAGATATTTCCATGTTTATAGAGATGGCAGTATAGATATTTCCGTGTTTATAGAGTTAGCGGTGTAGTTATTTCCATGTAAATAGGCATAGCGGTGTAGATATTTCCATGTTTATAGAGATAGAGGTGTAGATATTTCCTAGTTTATACAGATAGCAGTGTAGATATTTCCATGTTTATAGAGATAGCGGTGTAGACATTTCCACGTTTATACAGATAGCGGTGTAGATATTTCCATATTCTTACAGATGGCGGTGCAGATATTTCCATCCTTATACAGATAGCCGTGTAGAAATTTCCATGTTTATACATATGGCTGTGTAGATATTTCCATGTTTATGGAGATGGCGGTGTAGATATTTCCATGTTTAGAGAGATAACGGTGAAGTTATTTCAAAGTTAATAGGCATAGCGGTGTAGATATTTCCATGTTTATAGAGACAGAGGTGTAGATGTTTCCTTGTTTATACAGATATAGGTGTAGATATTTCCATGTTTATAGAGATAGCGGTGTAGACATTTCCAAATTTATACAGTTAGCTGTGTAGGTATTTAAATGTTCATACAGATGGTGGTGTGGATATTTCCATCCTTATACAGATAGCGGTGTAGATATTTCCAAGTTTATGCAGATAGAGGAGTAGATATTTCCACTTTTATGCAGATAGCGGTTTAGATATTTCCATGCTTATACAGATAACGGTGTAGATATTTCCATGTTCCTGCAGATGGCTGTGTAGATATTTACAAGTTTATACAGATAGTGGTGTACATATTTCCATGTTTACACAGATAGCGTAGATATTTCCATGTTCCTACAGCTGGTGGTGTAGATGTTTCCATGCTTACACAGATAGTGGTGTAGATATTTCCAAGTTTATGCAGATTGCGGTGGAGATATTTCGACTTTTATGCAGTTAGCGGTGTAGATATTTCCATGTTTATACAGAAAGCGGTGTAGATATTTCCATGTTCCTACAAATGGCGCTGTAGACATTTCCATGTTTATAGAGTTGGCGGTTTAGACATTTCCATCTTCGTACAGATGGCGGTGTAGATATTTCCATCTTCATACACATAACGGTGTAGATATTTCCATGTTTATACAGGTGAGGGTGTATATATTTCCATACTCATACAGAAGCGTTGTAGATATTTCCATGTTTATAGAGATAGCGGTGTAGGTATTTCCATGTTTACACAGATAGCGGTGTAGATATTTCAATGTTTACACAGATAGCATTGTAGATATTTACATTTTTATACATATAGCGGTGTAGATATTTCCATGGTTATAGAGATATCGGTGTAGATATTTCCAGGTTTGTACAGATTGCAGTGTAGATATTTCCACGTTTATATAGATGGCTGTGTAGATATTTCCATGTTTATAGAGATAGCGGTGTAGATATGTCCATGTTTATACAGATAGCGGTGTAGATATTTCCATATTTACACAGATAGCGGTGTAGATATTTCCATGTTTACACAGATAGCGTATTAGATATTTCCAAGTTTATACAGATAGCGGTGTAGATATTTCCATGTTTATAGAGATAGCGGTGTAGACATTGCCACGTTTATGCAGATAGCGGTGTAGATATTTCCATGTTTATAGAGATGGCGGTGTAGATATTTAAATGTTTATACAGATGGCTGTGTAGATATTTCCATCTTTATACATTTGGTGATGTAGATATTTCCGTCCTTATACAGATAGCGGTATAGATATTACCATGTTTATACAGATGGCGGTGTAGATATATCCATGTTTATAGAGATGTCGGTGTAGATATTTCCATGTTTATAGAGATAACGGTGAAGTTATTTCCATGTTAATAGGCATAGCGGTGTAGATATTTCCATGTTTATGAAGACAGAGGTGTAGATATTTCCTAGTTTAAACAGATAGCAGTGTAGATATTTCCATGTTTATAGAGATAACGGTGTAGACATTTCCGCGTTTATACAGATAGTGGTGTAGATATTTAAAGCTTCATACAGATGCTGGTGTAGATATTTCCATCCTTATACAGATAGCGGTGTAGATATTTCCGTGTTTGTACAGATGGCGGTGTAGAAATTTCCATCTTTATGGAGATGGCGGTGTAGATATTTCCATGTTTATTGAGACAGAGGTGTAGATATTTCCATGTTTATACAGATAGCGGTGTAGATATTTCCATGTTTATACAGATAGCTGTGTGGATATTTCCATCTTTATACAGAGGGCGGTGTAGATATTTCCATGTTTATACAGATGGCGGTGTAGATATTTCCATGTTAATAGATATGGCCGTGTAGATATTTCCATGTTTAAAGAGATGACAGTGCAGATATTTCCATTTTTATAGAGATAGCGGTGTATTTATTTCCATGTAAATTGGCATAGCGGTGTAGATATTTCCTTGTTTATAGAAATAGAGGTGTAGATATTTCCTAGTTTAAACAGATAGCGGTGTAGATATTTCCATGTTTATAGAGATAGCGGTGTAGACATTTCCACGTTTATACAGTAAGTGGTGTAGATATATCCATGTTCATACAGATGGCGGTGTAGATATTTCCATCCTTATACAGATAGCGGTGTAGATATTTCCATGTTTATACAGATGGCGGCGAAGATATTTCCACGTTTATAGAGATAGCGGTATAGCCATTTACAAATTTATACTGATAGCGGTGTAGATATTCAAAGGTTCATACAGATGGTGGTGTAGATATTTCCATCCTTATACAGATAGCAGTGTAGATATTTCCATGTTTATACAGATGGCGGTGTAGATATTTCCATCTTTATACAGATAGCGGTGTAGTTATTTCCATGTTTATAGAGATGGCGGTGTAGATATTTCGATGTTTATAGAGATAGCAGTGTAGTTATTTACATGTTAATAGGCATAACGGTGTAGATATTTCCATGTTTATAGAGATAGAGGTGTAGATATTTCCTTGTTTATACAGATAGCGGTGTAGATATTTCCATGTTTATAGAGATGGCGGTGTAGATATTTCTATGTTTATACAGATAACTCTGTATATACTTCCATCTTTATACAGATGGTGGTGTAGATATTTCCATCCTTATACAGATAGCGGTGTAGATATTTCCATGTTTATACAGATGGCGGTGTAGATATTTCCATGTTTATAGAGATGGCGGTGTAGATATTTCCACGTTTATAGAGATAACGGTGTAGTTATTTCCATATTAGTAGGCATAGCGGTGTAGATATTTCCACGTTTATAGAGACAGAGGTGTAGATATTTCCTTGTTTATAGAGATAGCGGTGTAGATATTTCCATGTTTATAGCGAAAGCGGTGTAGACATTTCCACATTTAAAAAGATAGTGGTGTGGATATTTAAAGCTTCATACGGATGGTGGTGTAGATATTTCCATCCTTATACAGATAGCGGTGTAGATATTTCCATGTTTGTACAGATGGCGAAGTAGATATTTCCTTCTTTGTACAGATGGCGGTGCAGATATTTCCATGTTCATAGAGAAGGCGGTGTAGATATTTCCATGTTTACAGAGATAGAGGTGTAGATATTTCCTTGTTTATAGAGATATCGGTGTAGATATTTCCATGTTTATACAGATGGCGGTGTAGATATTTCCATCTCTATACAGATGGCCGTGAGCATATATCCATATTCATACAGATGGCGGTGTAGGTATTTCCATGTTTTTAGACATGGCGGTGTAGATATTTCCATGTTTATACAGATAGCGGTGTAGATATTTCCATGTTTATACAGTTAGATGTGTAGATATTTCCATTGTTATACTGATAGCGGTGTAGATATTTCCACGTTCATACAGATGGCAGTGTAGATATTTCCATCTTTATACAGATGACGGTGTAGATATTTCCATGTTTATACAGAAGGCGGTGTAGATATTTCCATGTTTATAGAGATTGCGGTGTAGTTATTTCCATGTTTATACAGATAGCAGTGTAGATATTTCCATGTTTATACAGATAGCTGTGTAGTTATTTACATCTTTATAGAAATGGCGGTGTAGATATGTCGGTGTTTATACAGATGGCGGTGTAGATATTTCCATCTTTATGCAGATCTCGGTGTAGGTATTTCCATGTTTATAGAGATGGCGGTGTAGATATTTCCATGTTTATGGAGATAGCGCTGTAGTTATTTCCGTGTTAATAGGCATAGCGGTGTAGATATTTCCATGTTTATAGAGATGGCGGTGTAGATATTTCCATGTTTATAGAGATAGCGGTGTAGTTATTTCAATGTAAATAGGCATACCGGTGTAGATATTTCCATGTTTATAGAGATAGAGGTGTAGATATTTCCTAGTTTATACAGATTGTGGTGTAGATATTTCCATGTGTATAGAGACAGCGGTGTAGACATTTCCAAATTTATACAGATGGCGGTGTAGATATTTAAAGGTTCATACAGATGGTGGTGTAGATATTTCCATCCTTATACAGATAGCGGTGTAGATATTTCCATGTTTATACAGATGGCGGTGTAGATATTTCCATGTTTATATAGATGGCGGTGTAGATATTTCCATCTTTATACAGATGGCGGTGTAGATATTTCCATCTTTATACAGATGGCGGTGTAGGTATTTCCATGTTTATAGAGATGGCGGTGTAGATACTTCCATGTTTATAGAGACAGACGTGTAGATGTTTCCTTGTTTATACAGATAGCGGTGTAGATATTTCCATGTTTATAGAGATAGCGCTGTAGCCATTTCCAAATTTATACAGATAGCCGTGTAGATATTTAAAGGTTCATACAGATGGTGGTGTAGATATTTCCATCCTTATACAGATAGCGGTGTAGATATTTCCATGTTTATACAGATGGCGGTGCAGATATTTCCATCTTTATACAGATTGCGGTGTAGATATTTCCATGTTCATAGAGATGGCGGTGTAGATATTTCCATGTTTACAGAGATAGAGGTGTAGACATTTCCTTGTTTGTAGAGATAGCGGGGTAGATATTTCCATGTTTATACAGATGGCGGTGTAGTTATTTCCATCTCTATACAGATGGATGTGTACATATTTCCATGTTCATACGGATGGCGGTGTAGATATTTCCATGTTTTTAGACATGGCGGTGAAGATATTTCCATGTTTATACAGATAGCGGTGTAGATATTTCCATGTTTATACAGTTAGCTGTGTAGATATTTCCATCGTTATACAGATGGCGGTGTAGATATATCCATGTTCATACAGATGGCGGTGTAGATATTTCCATGTTTATACAGATGACGGTGTAGATATTTCCATGTTTATACAGAAGGCGGGGTAGATATTTCCATGTTTATAGAGATGGCGGTGTAGATATTTCCATGTTTATGCAGATAGCGGTGTAGATATTTCCATGTTTATACAGATAGCTGTGTAGAGATTTACATCCTTATACAAATGGCGGTGTAGATTTTTCCATGTTTATATAGATGGCAGTGTAGATATTTCCATCTTTATACAGATGGCGGTGTTGGTATTTCCATGTTTATAGAGATGGCGGTGTAGATATTTCGATGTTTATAGAGATAGCAGTGTAGTTATTTACATGTTAATAGGCATAACGGTGTAGATATTTCCATGTTTATAGAGATAGAGGTGTAGATATTTCCTTGTTTATACAGATAGCGGTGTAGATATTTCCATGTTTATAGAGATGGCGGTGTAGATATTTCTATGTTTATACAGATAACTCTGTATATATTTCCATCTTTATAAAGATGGTGGTGCAGATATTTCCATCCTTATACAGATAGCGGTGTAGATATTTCCATGTTTATACAGATGGCGGTGTAGATATTTCCATGTTTATAGAGATGGCGGTGTAGATATTTCCACGTTTATAGAGATAACGGTGTAGTTATTTCCATATTAGTAGGCATAGCGGTGTAGATATTTCCACGTTTATAGAGACAGAGGTGTAGATATTTCCTTGTTTATAGAGATAGCGGTGTAGATATTTCCATGTTTATAGCGAAAGCGGTGTAGACATTTCCACATTTATAAAGATAGTGGTGTGGATATTTAAAGCTTCATACGGATGGTGGTGTAGATATTTCCATCCTTATACAGATAGCGGTGTAGATATTTCCATGTTTGTACAGATGGCGAAGTAGATATTTCCTTCTTTGTACTGATGGCGGTGCAGATATTTCCATGTTCATAGAGAAGGCGGTGTAGATATTTCCATGTTTACAGAGATAGAGGTGTAGATATTTCCTTGTTTATAGAGATATCGGTGTAGATATTTCCATGTTTATACAGATGGCGGTGTAGTTATTTCCATCTCTATACAGATTGCCGTGAGCATATATCCATGTTCATACAGATGGCGGTGTAGGTATTTCCATGTTTTTAGACATGGCGGTGTAGATATTTCCATGTTTATACAGATAGCGGTGTAGATATTTCCATGTTTATACAGTTAGATGTGTAGATATTTCCATTGTTATTCTGATTGCGGTGTAGATTTTTCCACGTTCATACAGATGGCGGTGTAGATATTTCCATCTTTATACAGATGACGGTGTAGATATTTCCATGTTTATACAGAAGGCGGTGTAGATATTTCCATGTTTATAGAGATTGCGGTGTAGTTATTTCCATGTTTATACAGATAGCAGTGTAGATATTTCCATGTTTATACAGATAGCTGTGTAGATATTTACATCTTTATAGAAATGGCGGTGTAGATATTTCGATGTTTATACAGATGGCGGTGTAGATATTTCCATCTTTATACAGATGTCGGTGTAGGTATTTCCATGTTTATAGAGATGGCGGTGTAGATATTTCCATGTTTATGGAGATAGCGCTGTAGTTATTTCCGTGTTAATAGGCATAGCGGTGTAGATATTTCCATGTTTATAGAGATGGCGGTGTAGATATTTCCATGTTTATAGAGATAGCGGTGTAGTTATTTCAATGTAAATAGGCATACCGGTGTAGATATTTCCATGTTTATAGAGATAGAGGTGTAGATATTTCCTAGTTTATACAGATTGCTGTGTAGATATTTCCATGTGTATAGAGATAGCGGTGTAGACATTTCCAAATTTATACAGATGGCGGTGTAGATATTTAAAGGTTCATACAGATGGTGGTGTAGATATTTCCATCCTTATACAGATAGCGGTGTAGATATTTCCATGTTTATACAGATGGCGGTGTAGGTATTTCCATGTTTATATAGATGGCGGTGTAGATATTTCCATCTTTATACAGATGGCGGTGTAGTTATTTCCATCTTTATACAGATGGCGGTGTAGGTATTTCCATGTTTATAGAGATGGCGGTGCAGATATTTCCATGTTGATAGAGACAGACGTGTAGATGTTTCCTTGTTTATACAGATAGCGGTGTAGATATTTCCATGTTTATAGAGTTAGCGGTGTAGCCATTTCCAAATTTATACAGATAGCCGTGTAGATATTTAAAGGTTCATACAGATGGTGGTGTAGGCATTTCCATCCTTATACTGATAGCGGTGTACATATTTCCATGTTTATAGAGATGGCGGTGTAGATATTTCCATGTTTATGGAGATAGCGCTGTAGTTATTTCCGTGTTAATAGGCATAGCGGTGTAGATATTTCCATGTTTATAGAGATGGCGGTGTAGATGTTTCCATGTTTATACAGATAGCGGTGTAGTTCTTTGAATGTAAATAGGCATACCGGTGTAGATATTTCCATGTTTATAGAGATAGAAGTGTAGATATTTCCTAGTTTATACAGATTGCGGTGTAGATATTTCCTTGTTTATATAGATAGCGGTGTAGATATTTCCATGTTTATAGAGATAGGGGTGTAGACATTTCCACCTTTATACAGATAGTGGTGTAGATATTTAAAGCTTCATACAGATGCTGGTGTAGATATTTCCATCCTTATACAGATAGCGGTGTAGATATTTCCGTGTTTGTACAGATGGCGGTGTAGATATTTCCATCTTTATACAGATGGCGTTGTAGATATTTCCATGTTTTTACAGATAGCGGTGTAGATATTTCCATATTTATAGAGTTGGCTGTGTAGATATTTCCATGTTCATACAGATGGCGTTGTAGATACTTCCATGTTTATATAGTTGGCAGTGTAGATATTTCCATGTTCATACAGATCGCGGTGAAGATATTTCTATGTTTATACACATGATGGTGTAGATATTTCCAAGTTTTATGAGATAGCGGTGTAGATATTTTCGTGTTTACACAGATAGCGGTGTAGATATTTCCATGTTTACACAGATAGCGGTGTAGATATTTCCATGTTTATACTGATAACGGTGTAGGTATTTCCGTGTGTATGCAGACAACGGTGTAGATATTTACATATTCCTACAGATGGCTGTGTAGATATGTATATGTTTATACAGATTGCGGAGTAGATATTTTCATGTTTATAGAGACAGCGGTGTAGATATTTCCATGTTTCTACAGTTGGTGTTGTAGATATTTCCATGTTTACACAGATAGCGGTGTAGATATTTCCAAGTTTATGCAGATAGCGGAGTAGATATTTCCACTTTTATGCAGATAGCGGTGAAGATATTTCCATGTTTATGCAGAAAGCGGTGTAGATATGTCCATGTTCCTGCAGATGGGTGTGTAGATATTTCCAAGTTTATACAGATACTGGTGTAGATATTTCCATGTTTACACACATAGAGTTGTAGATATTTCCATGTTCCTACAGAGGGCGGTGTACATATTTACATGTTTGTAGAGTTGGCGGTTTAGACATTTCCACGTTCATACAGATGGTGGTGTAGATATTTGCATGTTTATACAGATAGCGGTGTGAAAATTTCCATCTTTATACACATAATGGTGTAGATCTTTCCATGTTTTTAGAGATAGCGGTGTAGTTATTTCCATGTTTACACAGATAGCGGTGTAGATATTTCCATGTTTATACAGATGACTCTGTAGATATTTCCATGTTTACAGAGATACCGGTGTAGATATTTCCATGTTTATAGAGATAGCGGTGTAGATATTTCCATGTTTACACAGATAGCGGTGTAGATATTTCCATATTTATACAGAAAGCGGTGTAGATATTTCCACGTTTATAGAGATATCGGTGTAGATATTTCCATGTTTATATAGATATCAGTGTAGATATTTCCATGCTAATACACATGGCGGTGTAGATATTTCCATGTTCATACAGATGGCGGTGAAGGTATTTCCATGTTTATAGAGATAACGGTGTATATATTTCCATGTTTACACAGATAGCGGTGTAGATATTTCTATGTTTACACAGATCGTGGTGTAGATATTTCCATGTTTATACAGATGGTGGTGTAGATATTTCCATGTTCATACAGATGGCGGTGTAGATATTTCCATGTTTTTAGATATGGCGGTGTAGGTATTTCCATGTTTATACAGGTAGCGGTGTAGATATTTCCATGTTTATATAGATGGCAGTGTAGATATTTCCATGTTTATACAGATAGCGGTATAGATATTTCCATGTTTATACTGATAGCTGTGTAGGTATTTACATCTTTATACAAATGGCGGTGTAGATATTTCCATGTTTATGGAGATGGCGGTGTATATATTTCCATGTTTACACAGATAGCGGTGTAGATATTTCTATGTTTACACAGATCGTGGTGTAGATATTTCCATGTTTATACAGATGGTGGTGTAGATATTTCCATGTTCATACAGATGGCGGTGTAGATATTTCCATGTTTTTAGATATGGCGGTGTAGGTATTTCCATGTTTATACAGGTAGCGGTGTAGATATTTCCATGTTTATATAGATGGCAGTGTAGATATTTCCATGTTTATACAGATAGCGGTATAGATATTTCCATGTTTATACTGATAGCTGTGTAGGTATTTACATCTTTATACAAATGGCGGTGTAGATATTTCCATGTTTATATAGATGGCGGTGTAGATATTTCCATCTTTATACAGATGGTGGTGTAGGTATTTCCATGTTTATAGAGGTGGCGGTGTAGATATTTCCATGTTTATACAGATAGTGGTGTAGTTATTTCCATGTTAATAGGCATAGCGATTTAGATATTTCCATGTTTATAGAGATGGCGGTGTAGATATTTCCATGTTTTCACAGATAACAGTGAAGATATTTACATGTTCCTACAGATGGCTGTGTAGATATTTCCATGTTTATACAGATAGCAGTGTAGATATTTCCGTGTTTTTAGAGATAGCCGTGTAGTTATTTCCATGTAAATAGGCATAGCGGTGTAGATATTTCCATGTTTATATAGATAGAGGTGTAGATATTTCCTAGTTTATACAGACAGCGGTGTAGATATTTCCATGTTTGTAGATAGCGGTGTAGACATTTCCACGTTTATACAGATAGCGGTGTAGATATTTCCATGTTCTTACAGATGGCGGTGTAGATATTTCCATCCTTATACAGATAGCCGTGTAGATATTTCCATATTTATACAGATGGTGGTTTAGATATTTCCATGTTTATACAGATGGCGGTGTACATATTTCCAGCTTTATACAAATGGCGGAGTAGGTTTTTCCATGTTCATACAGATGGCGGTGTAGGTATTTCCATGTTTATAGAGATGGTGGTGTAGATATTTCCATATTTATACAGATGGCGGTGTCGATATTTCCATGTTTATACAGATGACGGTGTAGATATTTCCATCTTTATACAGATGGCGGTGTAGATATTTCCATGTTCATACAGATGGCAGTGTAGATATTTCCATGTTTTTAGAGATGGCGGTATAGATATTTCCATGTTTATACAGGTGGCGGTGTAGATATTTCCATCTTTATACAGATGGCGGTGTAGATATTTCCATCTTTATACAGATGGCGGTGTAGATATTTCTATGTTCATACAGGTGGCGGTGTAGATATTTCCATCTTTATACAGGTGGCGGTGTAGATATATCCATCTTTATACAGATGGCGGTGTAGATATTTCCATGTTCATACACAAGGCGGTGTAGATGTTTCCATCTTTATACAGATGGCTGTGTAGATATTTCCATGTTTATACAGATGGCAGTGTAGGCATTTCCATGTTTATACAGAATGGCAGTGTAGATATATCCATGTTTATACAAATGGCGGTGTAGATATTTCCATGTTCATACACAAGGCGGTGTAGATGTTTCCATCTTTATACAGATGGCGGTGTAGATATTTCCATGTTTATACAGATAGCTGTGTAGATATTTCCATCTTTATACAGAATGGCAGTGTAGATATATCCATGTTTATACAAATGGCGGTGTAGATATTTCCATGTTTATACAGATGGCAGTGTAGATATTTCCATGTTTATAGAGATGGCGGTGTAGATATTTCCATGTTTATAGAGATAGCGGTGTGGATATTTCCATGTTCCTCCAGATGGCTGTGTAGATATTTACAAGTTTATACAGATAGTGGTGTAGATATTTCCATGTTTACACAGATAGCGTAGATATTTCCATGTTCCTACAGCTGGTGGTGTAGATGTTTCCATGCTTACACAGATAGTGGTGTAGATATTTCCAAGTTTATGCAGATAGCGGTGGAGATATTTCCACTTTTATGGAGTTAGCTGTGTAGATATTTCCATGTTTACACAGAAAGCGGTGTAGATATTTCCATGTTCCTACAAATGGCGCTGTAGATATTTCCATGTTTATAGAGTTGGCGGTTTACGCATTTCCATCTTCGTACAGATGGCGGTGTAGATATTTCCATCTTCATACACATAACGGTGTAGATATTTCCATGTTTATACAGGTGAGGGTGTATATATTTCCATACACATACAGATGGCGTTGTAGATATTTCCATGTTTATAGAGATAGCGGTGTAGGTATTTCCATGTTTACACAGATAGCGGTGTAGATATTTCAATTTTTACACAGAAAGCATTGTAGATATTTACATTTTTGTACAGATAGCGGTGTAGATATTTCCATGGTTATAGAGATATCGGTGTAGATATTTCCAGGTTTCTACAGATTGCAGTGTAGATATTTCCGCGTTTATATAGATGGCTGTGTAGATATTTCCATGTTTATAGAGATAGCGGTGTAGAAATTTCCATGTTTATACAGATAGCGGTGTAGATATTTCCATGTTTACACAGATAGCGTATTAGATATTTCCATGTTTATGCAGATAGCGGTGTAGATATTCCCATGTTTATAGAGATGGCGGTGTAGATAATTAAATGTTTATACAGATGGCTGTGTAGATATTTCCATCTTTATACATTTGGTGATGTAGATATTTCCGTCCTTATACAGATAGCCGTGTAGAAATTTCCATGTTTATACAGATGGCAGAGTAGATATATCCATGTTTATAGAGATGGCGGTGTAGATATTTCCATGTTAATAGATATGGCCGTGTAGATATTTCCATGTTTAAAGAGATGACAGTGTAGATATTTCCATTTTTATAGAGATAGAGGTGTATTTATTTCCATGTAAATAGGCATAGCGGTGTAGATATTTCCTTGTTTATAGAGATAGAGGTGTAGATATTTCCTAGTTTAAACAGATAGCGGTGTAGATATTTCCATGATTATAGAGATAGCGGTGTAGACATTTCCCCGTTTATACAGTAAGCGGTGTAGATATATCCATGTTCATCCAGATGGCAGTGTAGATATTTCCATCCTTATACAGATAGCAGTGTAGATATTTCCATGTTTCTACAGATGGCTGTGTAGATATTTCCATGTTTATGGAGATGGCGGTGTAGATATTTCCATGTTTATAGAGACAGAGGTGTAGATGTTTCCTTGCTTATACAGATAGCGGTGTACATATTTCCATGTTTATAGAGATAGCGCTGTAGCCATTTCCAAATTTATACAGATAGCGGTGTAGATATTTAAAGGTTCATACAGATGGTGGTGTAGATATTTCCATCCTTATACAGATAGCGGTGTAGATATTTCCATGTTTATACAGATGGCAGTGTAGATATTTCCATCTTTATACAGAGAGCAGTGTAGTTATTTCCATGTTCATAGAGATGGCGGTGTAGATATTTACATGTTTACAGAGATAGAGGTGTAGATATTTCCTTGTTTATAGAGATAGCGGTGTAGATATTTCCATGTTTATACAGATGGCGGTGTAGATATTTCCATCTCTATACAGATGGCGGTATACATATTTCCATGTTCATACAGATGGCGGTGTAGATATTTCCATGTTTTTAGATATGGCGGTGTAGATATTTCCATGTTTATACAGATAGCGGTGTAGATATTTCCATGTTTATACAGTTAGCTGTGTAGGTATTTCCAGCGTTATACAGAAGGGGTTGTAGATATTTCCATGTTCATACAGACCGCGGTGTAGATATTTCCATGTTTATACAGATGACGGTGTAGATATTTCCATGTTTATTCAAAAGGCGGTGTAGATATTTCCATGTTTATAGAGATGGCAGTGTAGATATTTCCATGTTTATACAGATAGCGGTGTAGATATTTCCATGTTTATACAGATAGCTGTGTAGATATTTACATCTTTATACAAATGGCGGTGTAGATATTTCCATGTTTATATAAATGGCGGTGTAGATATTTCCATCTTTATACTGATGGCGGTGTAGATATTTCCATGTTTATAGAGATGGCAGTGTAGATATTTCCATGTTTATAGGGATAGCGGTGTAGTTATTTCCATGTTAATAGGCATAGCGGTGTAGACATTTCCATGTTTATAGAGAAGGCTGTGTAGATATTTCCATGTTTATAGAGATAGAGGTGTAGATATTTCCTTGTGTATACAGATAGAGGTGAAAATATTTCCATGTTTATAGAGATAGCGGTGTAGACATTGCCACGTTTATACAGATACCGGTGTCGATATTTCCATGTTTATAGAGATGGCGGTGTAGACATTTCCATGTTTATACAGATGGCTGTGTAGATATTTCCACCTTTATACAGATGGTGGTGTAGATATTTCCATGTTTACACAGATAGCGGTGTAGATATTTCCATGTTTATACAGATGGCGGTGTAGATATTTCCATGTTTATAGAGATGGCGGTGTAGATATTTCCATGTTCATAGAGATAACGGTGTAGACATTTCCACGTTTATACAGTAAGCGGTGTAGATATATCCATGTTCATACAGATGGCGGTGTAGATATTTCCATCCTTATACATATATCGTTGTGGATATTTCCATGTTTATACAGATGGCTGTGTAGATATTTACATGTTTATGGAGATGGCGGTGTAGATAGTTCCATGCTTATAGAGACAGAGGTGTAGATGTTTCCTTGTTTATACAGATAGCGGTGTAGATATTTCCATGTTTATAATGATAGTGGTGTAGCCATTTCCAAATTTATACAGATAGCGGTGTAGATATTTAAAGGTTCATACAGGTGGTGGTGTAGATATTTCCGTCCTTATACAGATAGCGGTGTAGATATTTCCATGTTTATACAGACGGTGGGGTAGATATTTCCATCTTTATACAGATGGCGGTGTAGATATTTCCATGTTCATAGAGATAGCGGTGTAGGCATTGCCACGATAATACAGACAGCGGTGTAGACATTTCCATGTTTATAGAGATGGCGGTGTAGATATTTCCATGTTTATACAGATGGCTGTGTAGATATTTCCATGTTTATACAGATGGCGGTGTAGATATTTCCATGTTTATAGAGATGGCCGAGTAGATATTTCCATGTTTAAAGAGATGACAGTGTAGATATTTCGATGTTTATAGAGATAGTGGTTTAGTTATTTCCATGTAAATAGGCATAGCAGTGTAGATATTTCCATGTTTATAGAGATAGATGTGTAGATATTTCCTAGTTTAAACAGATAGCGGTGTAGATATTTCCATGTTTATAGAGATAGCGGTGTAGACATTTCCACGTTTATACAGTAAGCGGTGTAGATATATCCATGTTCATACAGATGGCAGTGTAGATATTTCCATCCTTATACAGATAGCAGTGTAGATATTTCCAAGTTTATACAGATGGCTGTGTAGATATTTCCATGTTTATGGAGATGGCGGTGTAGATATTTCCATGTTTATAGAGACAGAGGTGTAGATATTTCCAAGTGTATACAGATGGCGGTGTAGATATTTCCATGTTTATAGAGATGGCGGTGTAGATATTTCCTAGTTTATACAGATAGCGGTGTAGATATTTCCATGTTTATAGACATAGCGGTGTAGCCATTTCCAAATTTATACAGATGGCGGTGTAGATATTTAAAAGTTCATCAAGATGGTGGTGTAGATATTTCCATGTTTATACAGAAGGCGGTGTAGTTATTTCCATGTTTATAGAGATGGCAGTGTAGATATTTCCATGTTTATACAGATAGCGGTGTAGATATTTCCATGTTTATACAGATGGTGGTGTAGATATTTCCATGTTAATAGATATGGCCGTGTAGATATTTCCATGTTTAAAGAGATGACAGTGTAGATATTTCCATTTTTATAGAGATAGCGGTGTATTTATTTCCATGTAAATAGGCATAGCGGTGTAGATATTTCCTTGTTTATAGAGATAGAGGTGTATATATTTCCTAGTTTAAACAGATAGCGGTGTAGATATTTCCATGTTTATTGAGACAGAGGTGTACATATTTCCATCTTTATACAAATAGCGGTGTAGATATTTCCATGTTTATACAGAGAGCTGTGTAGATATTTCCATCTTTATACAGATGGCGGTGTAGATATTTCCATGTTTATACAGATGGCGGTGTAGATATTTCCATGTTAATAGATATGGCAGTGTAGATATTTCCATGTTTAAATAGATGACAGTGTAGATATTTCCATTTTTATAGAGATACAGTGTATTTATTTCCATGTAAATAGGCATAGCTGTGTAGATATTTCCTTGTTTATAGAGATAGAGGTGTAGATATTTCCTAGTTTAAACAGATAGCGGTGTAGATATTTCCATTTTTATAGAGATAGCGGTGTAGACATTTCCACGTTTATACAGTAAGCGTTGTAGATATATCCATGTTCATACAGATGGCGGTGTAGATATTTCCATCCTTATACAGATAGCGGTGTAGATATTTCCATGTTTATAGAGATGGCTGTGTAGGTATTTCCATGTTTATGGAGATGGCGGTGTAGATATTTCCATGTTTATAGAGACAGAGGTGTAGATGTTTCCTTGTTTATACAGATAGCGGTGTAGATATTTCCATGTTAATAGAGATAGCGGTGTCGACATTTCCAAATTTATACAGATAGCGGTGTAGATATTTAAAGGTTCATACAGATGGTGGTGTAGATATTTCCATCCTTATACAGATAGCGGTGTAGATATTTCCATGTTTATACAGATGGCGCTGTAGATATTTCCATCTTTATACAGATAGCGGTGTAGTTATTTCCATGTTCACAGAGATGGCGGTGTAGATATTTACATGTTTACAGAGATAGAGGTGAAGATATTTCCTTGTTTATAGAGATAGCGGTGTAGATATTTCCATGTTTATACAGATGGCGGTGTAGATATTTCCATCTCTATACAGATGGCGGTGTACATATTTCCATGTTCATACAGATGGCGGTGTAGATATTTCCATGTTTATAGAGATGGCGGTGTAGATATTTCCATGTTTATACAGATAACGGTGTAAATATTTCCATGTTAATAGGCATAGCGGTGTAGATATTTCCATGTTTATGGAGACAGAGGTGTAGATATTTCCTAGTTTAAACAGATAGCGGTGTAGATATTTCCATGTTTATAGAGATAGCGGTGTAGACATTTCCACGTTTATACAGATAGTGGTGTAGATATTTAAAGCTTCATACAGATGCTGGTGTAGATATTTCCATCCTTATACAGATAGCGGTGTAGATATTTCCGTGTTTGTACAGATGGCGGTGTAGAAATTTCCATCTTTATGGAGATTGCGGTGTAGATATTTCCATGTTTATTGAGACAGAGGTGTAGATATTTCCATGTTTATACAGATAGTGTGGTAGTTATTTCCATGTTAATAGGCATAGCGGTGTAGATATTTCCATGTTTATAGAGATGGCGGTGTAGATATTTCCATGTTTACACAGATAACAGTGAAGATATTTACATGTTCCTACAGATGGCTGTGTAGATATTTCCATGTTTATACAGATAGCAGTGTAGATATTTCCGTGTTTTTAGAGATAGCCGTGTAGTTATTTCCGTGTAAATAGGCATAGCGCTGAAGATATTTCCATGTTTATATAGATAGAGGTGTAGATATTTCCTAGTTTATACAGACAGCGGTGTAGATATTTCCATGTTTATAGAGATAGCGGTGTAGACATTTCCACGTTCATACAGATAGTGGTGTAGATATTTAAAGCTTCATACAGATGCTGGTGTAGATATTTCCATCCTTATACAGATAGCGGTGTATATATTTCCATGTTTATACAGATGGCTGTGCAGATGTTTCCATGTTTATGGAGGTGGCGGTGTAGATATTTTCATGTTTATTGAGACAGAGGTGTAGATGTTTCCTTGTTTATACAGATAGCGGTGTAGATATTTCCATGTTTATAGAGATAGCAGTGTAGACATTTCCAAATTTATACAGATAGCGGTGTAGATATTTAAAGGTTCATACAGATGGTGGTGTAGATATTTCCATCCTTATACAGATAGCGGTGTAGATATTTCCATGTTTATACAGATGGCGGTGTAGATATTTCCACCTTTATACAGATAGCGGTGTAGTTATTTCCATGTTCATAGAGATGGCGTTGTAGATATTTCCATGTTTACAGAGATAGAGGTGTAGATATTTATTTGTTTATAGAGATAGCGGTGTATATATTTAAATGTTTATACAGGTGTCGGTGTAGATATTTCCATTTCTATACAGATGGCGGTGTACATATTTCCATGTTCATACAGATGGCGGTGTAGATATTTCCATGTTTTTAGACATGGCGGTGTAGGTATTTCCATCTTTATACAGGTAGCGGTGTAGATATTTCCATGTTTATATAGATGGCAGTGTAGATATTTCCATGTTTATACAGATAGCGGTATAGATATTTCCATGTTTATACAGATAGCTGTGAAAGTACTTACATCTTTACACAAATGGCGGTGTAGGTATTTCCACGTTTATATAGATGGCGGTGTAGATATTTCCATCTTTATACAGATGGCGGTGTAGGTATTTCCATGTTTATAGAGGTGGCGGTGTAGATATTTCCATGTTTATACAGATAGTGTGGTAGTTATTTGCATGTTAATAGGCATAGCGGTGTAGATATTTCCATGTTTATAGAGATGGCGGTGTAGATATTTCCATGTTTACACAGATAACAGTGAAGATATTTACATGTTCCTACAGATGGCTGTGTAGATATTTCCATGTTTATACAGATAGCAGTGTAGATATTTCCGTGTTTTTAGAGATAGCCGTGTAGTTATTTCCGTGTAAATAGGCATAGCGGTGAAGATATTTCCATGTTTATATAGATAGAGGTGTAGATATTTCCTAGTTTATACAGACAGCGGTGTAGATATTTCCATGTTTATAGAGATAGCGGTGTAGACATTTCCACGTTTATACAGATAGTGGTGTAGATATTTAAAGCTTCATACAGATGCTGGTGTAGATATTTCCATCCTTATACAGATAACGGTGTAGATATTTCCGTGTTTCTACAGATGGCGGTGTAGAAATTTCCATCTTTATGGAGATTGCGGTGTAGATATTTCCATGTTTATTGAGACAGAGGTGTAGATATTTCCATGTTTATACAGATGGCTGTGTAGATATTTCCATGTTTATACAGATGGTGGTGTAGATATTTCCATGTTAATAGATATGGCCGTGTAGATATTTCCATGTTTAAAGAGATGACAGTGTAGATATTTCCATTTTTATAGAGATAGCGGTGTATTTATTTCCATGTAAATAGGCATAGCGGTGTAGATATTTCCTTGTTTATAGAGATAGAGGTGTATATATTTCCTAGTTTAAACAGATAGCGGTGTAGATATTTCCATGTTTATTGAGACAGAGGTGTAGATATTTCCATGTTTATACAGATAGCGGTGTAGATATTTCCATGTTTATACAGAGAGCTGTGTAGATATTTCCATCTTTATACAGATGGCGGTGTAGATATTTCCATGTTTATACAGATGGCGGTGTAGATATTTCCATGTTAATAGATATGGCAGTGTAGATATTTCCATGTTTAAATAGATGACAGTGTAGATATTTCCATTTTTATAGAGGTACAGTGTATTTATTTCCATGTAAATAGGCATAGCTGTGTAGATATTTCCTTGTTTATAGAGATAGAGGTGTATATATTTCCTAGTTTAAACAGATAGCGGTGTAGATATTTCCATGTTTATAGAGATAGCCGTGTAGACATTTCCACGTTTATACAGTAAGCGTTGTAGATATATCCATGTTCATACAGATGGCGGTGTAGATATTTCCATCCTTATACAGATAGCGGTGTAGATATTTCCATGTTTATAGAGATGGCTGTGTAGGTATTTCCATGTTTATGGAGATGGCGGTGTAGATATTTCCATGTTTATAGAGACAGAGGTGTAGATGTTTCCTTGTTTATACAGATAGCGGTGTAGATATTTCCATGTTAATAGAGATAGCGGTGTCGACATTTCCAAATTTATACAGATAGCGGTGTAGATATTTAAAGGTTCATACAGATGGTGGTGTAGATATTTCCATCCTTATACAGACAGCGGTGTAGATATTTCCATGTTTATACAGATGGCGGTGTAGATATTTCCATCTTTATACAGATAGCGGTGTAGTTATTTCCATGTTCATAGAGATGGCGGTGAAGAAATTTACATGTTTACAGAGTTAGAGGTGTAGATATTTCCTTGTTTATAGAGATAGCGGTGTAGATATTTCCATGTTTATACAGATGGCGGTGTAGATATTTCCATCTCTATACAGATGGCGGTGTACATATTTCCATGTTCATACAGATGGCGGTGTAGATATTTCCATGTTTTTAGATATGGCGGTGTAGATAATTCCATGTTTATACAGATAGCGGTGTAGATATTTCCATGTTTATACAGATAGCTGTGTAGATATTTACATCTTTATACAAATGGCGGTGTAGATATTTCCAAGTTCATAAAGACGGCGGTGTAGATATTTCCATGTTTATACAGATGACGGTGTAGATATTTCCATGTTTATACAGAAGGCGGTGTAGGTATTTCCATGTTTATACAGATAGCTGTGTAGATATTTACATCTTTATACAAATGGCGGTGTAGATATTTCCATGTTTTTATAGAAGGCGGTGTAGATATTTCCATCTTTATACAGATGGCGGTGTAGCTATTTCCATGTTTATAGAGATGGCGGTGTAGATATTTCCATGTTTATAGGGATAGTGGTGAAGTTATTTCCATGTTAATAGGCATAGCGGTGTAGATATTTCCATGTTTATAGAGATGCCGGTGTAGATATTTCCATGTTTTTAGAGATAGAGGAGTAGATATTTCCTTGTGTATACAGATAGAGGTGAAAATATTTCCATGTTTATAGAGATAGCGGTGTTGACATTGCCACGTTTATACAGATAGCGGTGTAGATATTTCCATGTTTATAGAGATGGCTTTGTAGACATTTCCATGTTTATACAGATGGCTGTGTAGATATTTCCACCTTTATACAGATGGTGGTGTAGATATTTCCATGTTTACACAGATAGCGGTGTAGATATTTCCATGTTTATAGAAATAACGGTGTAGTTATTTCCATGTTAATAGGCATAGCGGTGTAGATATTTCCATGTTTATAGAGACAGAGGTGCAGATATTTCCTAGTTTAAACAGATAACGTTGCAGATATTTCCATCTTTATAGAGATAGCGGTGTAGACATTATCACGTTTATACAGTAAGCGGTATAGATATATACATTTTCATACAGATCACGGTGTAGATATTTCCATCCTTATACAGATAGCGGTGTATATATTTCCATGTTTATACAGATGGCTGTGCAGATGTTTCCATGTTTATGGAGGTGGCGGTGTAGATATTTTCATTTTTATTGAGACAGAGGTGTAGATGTTTCCTTGTTTATACAGATAGCGGTGTAGATATTTCCATGTTTATAGAGATAGCGGTGTAGACATTTCCAAATTTATACAGATAGCGGTGTAGATAATTAAAGGTTCATACAGATGGTGGTGTAGATATTTCCATCCTTATACAGATAGCGGTGTAGATATTTCCATGTTTATACAGATGGCGGTGTAGATATTTCCACCTTTATACAGATAGCGGTGTAGTTATTTCCATGTTCATAGAGATGGCGTTGTAGATATTTCCATGTTTACAGAGATAGAGGTGTAGATATTTATTTGTTTATAGAGATAGCGGTGTAGATATTTCCATGTTTATACAGGTGTCGGTGTAGATATTTCCATTTCTATACAGATGGCGGTGTACATATTTCCATGTTCATACAGATGGCGGTGTAGATATTTCCATGTTTTTAGACATGGCGGTGTAGGTATTTCCAGGTTTATACAGGTAGCGGTGTAGATATTTCCATGTTTATATAGATGGCAGTGTAGATATTTCCATGTTTATACAGATAGCGGTATAGATATTTCCATGTTTATACAGATAGCTGTGAAAGTACTTACATCTTTACACAAATGGCGGTGTAGATATTTCCACGTTTATATAGATGGCGGTGTAGATATTTCCATCTTTATACAGATGGCGGTGTAGGTATTTCCATGTTTATAGAGGTGGCGGTGTAGATATTTCCATGTTTATACAGATAGTGTTGTAGTTATTTCCATGTTAATAGGCATAGCGGTGTAGATATTTCCATGTTTATAGAGATGGCGGTGTAGATATTTCCATGTTTACACAGATAACAGTGAAGATATTTACATGTTCCTACAGATGGCTGTGTAGATATTTCCATGTTTATACGGATAGCATTGTAGATATTTCCGTGTTTTTAGAGATAGCCGTGTAGTTATTTCCGTGTAAATAGGCATAGCGGTGAAGATATTTCCATGTTTATATAGATAGAGGTGTAGATATTTCCTAGTTTATACAGACAGCGGTGTAGATATTTCCATGTTTATAGAGATAGCGGTGTAGACATTTCCACGTTTATACAGATAGCGGTGTAGATATTTCCATGTTCTTACAGATGGCGGTGTAGATATTTCCATCCTTATACAGATAGCCGTGTAGATATTTCCATGTTTATACAGATGGTGGTGTAGATATTTCCATGTGTATTCAGATGGCGGTGTAGATATTTCCATCTTTATACACATGGCGGAGTAGATTTTTCCATGTTCATACAGATGGCGTTGTAGATATTTCCATGTTTATAGAGATGGTGGTGTAGATATTTCCATGTTTATACAGATGGCGGTGTCGATATTTCCATGTTTATACAGATGGCGGTGTACATATTTCCATAGTTATACAGATGGCGGTGTAGATATTTCCGTGTTCTTACACATGGCGGTGGAGATATTTCCATCTTTATACAGATGGCAGTGTAGGTATTTCCATGTTTATAGAGATGGCAGTGTATATAATTCCATGTTCATACAGATGGCGGTGTAGATATTTCCATCCTTATACAGATAGCGGTGTAGATACTTCCATGTTTATACAGATGACGGTGTTGATATTTCCATCTTTATACAGATGGCGGTGTAGATATTTCCATGTTCATACAGATGGCGGTGTAGATATTTCCATGTTTATAGAGATGGCGGTATAGATATTTCCATGTTTATATAGGTGGCGGTGTAGATATTTCCATCTTTATACAGATGGCGGTGTAGATATTTCCATCTTTATACAGATGGCGGTGTAGATATTTCCATGTTCATAAACAAGGCGGTGTAGATATTTCCATCTTTATACAGATGGCTGTGTAGATATTTCCATGTTTATACAGATGGCAGTGTAGGCATTTCCATTTTTATAGAGATGGCGGTGTAGATACTTCCATGTTTATACAGATAGCTGTGTAGATATTTCCATCTTTATACAGATGGCAGTGTAGATATATCCATGTTTATACAAATGGCGGTGTAGATATTTCCATGTTTATACAGATGGCAGTGTAGATATTTCCATGTTTATAGAGATGGCAGTGTAGATATTTCCGTGTTTATAGAGTTAGCGTTGTAGTTATTTCCATGTAAATAGGCATAGCGGTGTAGATATTTCCATGTTTATAGAGATAGAGGTGTAGATATTTCCTAGTTTATACAGATAGCGGTGTAGATATTTCCTAGTTTAAACAGATAGCGGTGTAGATATTTCCATGTTTATAGAGATAGCGGTGTAGACATTTCCACGTTTATACAGTAAGCGGTGTAGATATATCCATGTTCATACAGATGGCAGTGTAGATATTTCCATCCTTATACAGATAGCAGTGTAGATATTTCCAAGTTTATACAGATGGCTGTGTAGATATTTCCATGTTTATGGAGATGGCGGTGTAGATATTTCCATGTTTATAGAGACAGAGGTGTAGATATTTCCAAGTGTATACAGATGGCGGTGTAGATATTTCCATGTTTATAGAGATGGCGGTGTAGATATTTCCTAGTTTATACAGATAGCGGTGTAGATATTTCCATGTTTATAGACATAGCGGTGTAGCCATTTCCAAATTTATACAGATGGCGGTGTAGATATTTAAAAGTTCATCAAGATGGTGGTGTAGATATTTCCATGTTTATACAGAAGGCGGTGTAGTTATTTCCATGTTTATAGAGATGGCAGTGTAGATATTTCCATGTTTATACAGATAGCGGTGTAGATATTTCCATGTTTATACAGATGGTGGTGTAGATATTTCCATGTTAATAGATATGGCCGTGTAGATATTTCCATGTTTAAAGAGATGACAGTGTAGATATTTCCATTTTTATAGAGATAGCGGTGTATTTATTTCCATGTAAATAGGCATAGCGGTGTAGATATTTCCTTGTTTATAGAGATAGAGGTGTATATATTTCCTAGTTTAAACAGATAGCGGTGTAGATATTTCCATGTTTATTGAGACAGAGGTGTAGATATTTCCATCTTTATACAAATAGCGGTGTAGATATTTCCATGTTTATACAGAGAGCTGTGTAGATATTTCCATCTTTATACAGATGGCGGTGTAGATATTTCCATGTTTATACAGATGGCGGTGTAGATATTTCCATGTTAATAGATATGGCAGTGTAGATATTTCCATGTTTAAATAGATGACAGTGTAGATATTTCCATTTTTATAGAGATACAGTGTATTTATTTCCATGTAAATAGGCATAGCTGTGTAGATATTTCCTTGTTTATAGAGATAGAGGTGTAGATATTTCCTAGTTTAAACAGATAGCGGTGTAGATATTTCCATTTTTATAGAGATAGCGGTGTAGACATTTCCACGTTTATACAGTAAGCGTTGTAGATATATCCATGTTCATACAGATGGCGGTGTAGATATTTCCATCCTTATACAGATAGCGGTGTAGATATTTCCATGTTTATAGAGATGGCTGTGTAGGTATTTCCATGTTTATGGAGATGGCGGTGTAGATATTTCCATGTTTATAGAGACAGAGGTGTAGATGTTTCCTTGTTTATACAGATAGCGGTGTAGATATTTCCATGTTAATAGAGATAGCGGTGTCGACATTTCCAAATTTATACAGATAGCGGTGTAGATATTTAAAGGTTCATACAGATGGTGGTGTAGATATTTCCATCCTTATACAGATAGCGGTGTAGATATTTCCATGTTTATACAGATGGCGCTGTAGATATTTCCATCTTTATACAGATAGCGGTGTAGTTATTTCCATGTTCACAGAGATGGCGGTGTAGATATTTACATGTTTACAGAGATAGAGGTGAAGATATTTCCTTGTTTATAGAGATAGCGGTGTAGATATTTCCATGTTTATACAGATGGCGGTGTAGATATTTCCATCTCTATACAGATGGCGGTGTACATATTTCCATGTTCATACAGATGGCGGTGTAGATATTTCCATGTTTATAGAGATGGCGGTGTAGATATTTCCATGTTTATACAGATAACGGTGTAAATATTTCCATGTTAATAGGCATAGCGGTGTAGATATTTCCATGTTTATGGAGACAGAGGTGTAGATATTTCCTAGTTTAAACAGATAGCGGTGTAGATATTTCCATGTTTATAGAGATAGCGGTGTAGACATTTCCACGTTTATACAGATAGTGGTGTAGATATTTAAAGCTTCATACAGATGCTGGTGTAGATATTTCCATCCTTATACAGATAGCGGTGTAGATATTTCCGTGTTTGTACAGATGGCGGTGTAGAAATTTCCATCTTTATGGAGATTGCGGTGTAGATATTTCCATGTTTATTGAGACAGAGGTGTAGATATTTCCATGTTTATACAGATAGTGTGGTAGTTATTTCCATGTTAATAGGCATAGCGGTGTAGATATTTCCATGTTTATAGAGATGGCGGTGTAGATATTTCCATGTTTACACAGATAACAGTGAAGATATTTACATGTTCCTACAGATGGCTGTGTAGATATTTCCATGTTTATACAGATAGCAGTGTAGATATTTCCGTGTTTTTAGAGATAGCCGTGTAGTTATTTCCGTGTAAATAGGCATAGCGCTGAAGATATTTCCATGTTTATATAGATAGAGGTGTAGATATTTCCTAGTTTATACAGACAGCGGTGTAGATATTTCCATGTTTATAGAGATAGCGGTGTAGACATTTCCACGTTCATACAGATAGTGGTGTAGATATTTAAAGCTTCATACAGATGCTGGTGTAGATATTTCCATCCTTATACAGATAGCGGTGTATATATTTCCATGTTTATACAGATGGCTGTGCAGATGTTTCCATGTTTATGGAGGTGGCGGTGTAGATATTTTCATGTTTATTGAGACAGAGGTGTAGATGTTTCCTTGTTTATACAGATAGCGGTGTAGATATTTCCATGTTTATAGAGATAGCAGTGTAGACATTTCCAAATTTATACAGATAGCGGTGTAGATATTTAAAGGTTCATACAGATGGTGGTGTAGATATTTCCATCCTTATACAGATAGCGGTGTAGATATTTCCATGTTTATACAGATGGCGGTGTAGATATTTCCACCTTTATACAGATAGCGGTGTAGTTATTTCCATGTTCATAGAGATGGCGTTGTAGATATTTCCATGTTTACAGAGATAGAGGTGTAGATATTTATTTGTTTATAGAGATAGCGGTGTATATATTTAAATGTTTATACAGGTGTCGGTGTAGATATTTCCATTTCTATACAGATGGCGGTGTACATATTTCCATGTTCATACAGATGGCGGTGTAGATATTTCCATGTTTTTAGACATGGCGGTGTAGGTATTTCCATCTTTATACAGGTAGCGGTGTAGATATTTCCATGTTTATATAGATGGCAGTGTAGATATTTCCATGTTTATACAGATAGCGGTATAGATATTTCCATGTTTATACAGATAGCTGTGAAAGTACTTACATCTTTACACAAATGGCGGTGTAGGTATTTCCACGTTTATATAGATGGCGGTGTAGATATTTCCATCTTTATACAGATGGCGGTGTAGGTATTTCCATGTTTATAGAGGTGGCGGTGTAGATATTTCCATGTTTATACAGATAGTGTGGTAGTTATTTGCATGTTAATAGGCATAGCGGTGTAGATATTTCCATGTTTATAGAGATGGCGGTGTAGATATTTCCATGTTTACACAGATAACAGTGAAGATATTTACATGTTCCTACAGATGGCTGTGTAGATATTTCCATGTTTATACAGATAGCAGTGTAGATATTTCCGTGTTTTTAGAGATAGCCGTGTAGTTATTTCCGTGTAAATAGGCATAGCGGTGAAGATATTTCCATGTTTATATAGATAGAGGTGTAGATATTTCCTAGTTTATACAGACAGCGGTGTAGATATTTCCATGTTTATAGAGATAGCGGTGTAGACATTTCCACGTTTATACAGATAGTGGTGTAGATATTTAAAGCTTCATACAGATGCTGGTGTAGATATTTCCATCCTTATACAGATAACGGTGTAGATATTTCCGTGTTTCTACAGATGGCGGTGTAGAAATTTCCATCTTTATGGAGATTGCGGTGTAGATATTTCCATGTTTATTGAGACAGAGGTGTAGATATTTCCATGTTTATACAGATGGCTGTGTAGATATTTCCATGTTTATACAGATGGTGGTGTAGATATTTCCATGTTAATAGATATGGCCGTGTAGATATTTCCATGTTTAAAGAGATGACAGTGTAGATATTTCCATTTTTATAGAGATAGCGGTGTATTTATTTCCATGTAAATAGGCATAGCGGTGTAGATATTTCCTTGTTTATAGAGATAGAGGTGTATATATTTCCTAGTTTAAACAGATAGCGGTGTAGATATTTCCATGTTTATTGAGACAGAGGTGTAGATATTTCCATGTTTATACAGATAGCGGTGTAGATATTTCCATGTTTATACAGAGAGCTGTGTAGATATTTCCATCTTTATACAGATGGCGGTGTAGATATTTCCATGTTTATACAGATGGCGGTGTAGATATTTCCATGTTAATAGATATGGCAGTGTAGATATTTCCATGTTTAAATAGATGACAGTGTAGATATTTCCATTTTTATAGAGGTACAGTGTATTTATTTCCATGTAAATAGGCATAGCTGTGTAGATATTTCCTTGTTTATAGAGATAGAGGTGTATATATTTCCTAGTTTAAACAGATAGCGGTGTAGATATTTCCATGTTTATAGAGATAGCCGTGTAGACATTTCCACGTTTATACAGTAAGCGTTGTAGATATATCCATGTTCATACAGATGGCGGTGTAGATATTTCCATCCTTATACAGATAGCGGTGTAGATATTTCCATGTTTATAGAGATGGCTGTGTAGGTATTTCCATGTTTATGGAGATGGCGGTGTAGATATTTCCATGTTTATAGAGACAGAGGTGTAGATGTTTCCTTGTTTATACAGATAGCGGTGTAGATATTTCCATGTTAATAGAGATAGCGGTGTCGACATTTCCAAATTTATACAGATAGCGGTGTAGATATTTAAAGGTTCATACAGATGGTGGTGTAGATATTTCCATCCTTATACAGACAGCGGTGGAGATATTTCCATGTTTATACAGATGGCGGTGTAGATATTTCCATCTTTATACAGATAGCGGTGTAGTTATTTCCATGTTCATAGAGATGGCGGTGAAGAAATTTACATGTTTACAGAGTTAGAGGTGTAGATATTTCCTTGTTTATAGAGATAGCGGTGTAGATATTTCCATGTTTATACAGATGGCGGTGTAGATATTTCCATCTCTATACAGATGGCGGTGTACATATTTCCATGTTCATACAGATGGCGGTGTAGATATTTCCATGTTTTTAGATATGGCGGTGTAGATAATTCCATGTTTATACAGATAGCGGTGTAGATATTTCCATGTTTATACAGATAGCTGTGTAGATATTTACATCTTTATACAAATGGCGGTGTAGATATTTCCAAGTTCATAAAGACGGCGGTGTAGATATTTCCATGTTTATACAGATGACGGTGTAGATATTTCCATGTTTATACAGAAGGCGGTGTAGGTATTTCCATGTTTATACAGATAGCTGTGTAGATATTTACATCTTTATACAAATGGCGGTGTAGATATTTCCATGTTTTTATAGAAGGCGGTGTAGATATTTCCATCTTTATACAGATGGCGGTGTAGCTATTTCCATGTTTATAGAGATGGCGGTGTAGATATTTCCATGTTTATAGGGATAGTGGTGAAGTTATTTCCATGTTAATAGGCATAGCGGTGTAGATATTTCCATGTTTATAGAGATGCCGGTGTAGATATTTCCATGTTTTTAGAGATAGAGGAGTAGATATTTCCTTGTGTATACAGATAGAGGTGAAAATATTTCCATGTTTATAGAGATAGCGGTGTTGACATTGCCACGTTTATACAGATAGCGGTGTAGATATTTCCATGTTTATAGAGATGGCTTTGTAGACATTTCCATGTTTATACAGATGGCTGTGTAGATATTTCCACCTTTATACAGATGGTGGTGTAGATATTTCCATGTTTACACAGATAGCGGTGTAGATATTTCCATGTTTATAGAAATAACGGTGTAGTTATTTCCATGTTAATAGGCATAGCGGTGTAGATATTTCCATGTTTATAGAGACAGAGGTGCAGATATTTCCTAGTTTAAACAGATAACGTTGCAGATATTTCCATCTTTATAGAGATAGCGGTGTAGACATTATCACGTTTATACAGTAAGCGGTATAGATATATACATTTTCATACAGATCACGGTGTAGATATTTCCATCCTTATACAGATAGCGGTGTATATATTTCCATGTTTATACAGATGGCTTTGCAGATGTTTCCATGTTTATGGAGGTGGCGGTGTAGATATTTTCATTTTTATTGAGACAGAGGTGTAGATGTTTCCTTGTTTATACAGATAGCGGTGTAGATATTTCCATGTTTATAGAGATAGCGGTGTAGACATTTCCAAATTTATACAGATAGCGGTGTAGATAATTAAAGGTTCATACAGATGGTGGTGTAGATATTTCCATCCTTATACAGATAGCGGTGTAGATATTTCCATGTTTATACAGATGGCGGTGTAGATATTTCCACCTTTATACAGATAGCGGTGTAGTTATTTCCATGTTCATAGAGATGGCGTTGTAGATATTTCCATGTTTACAGAGATAGAGGTGTAGATATTTATTTGTTTATAGAGATAGCGGTGTAGATATTTCCATGTTTATACAGGTGTCGGTGTAGATATTTCCATTTCTATACAGATGGCGGTGTACATATTTCCATGTTCATACAGATGGCGGTGTAGATATTTCCATGTTTTTAGACATGGCGGTGTAGGTATTTCCAGGTTTATACAGGTAGCGGTGTAGATATTTCCATGTTTATATAGATGGCAGTGTAGATATTTCCATGTTTATACAGATAGCGGTATAGATATTTCCATGTTTATACAGATAGCTGTGAAAGTACTTACATCTTTACACAAATGGCGGTGTAGATATTTCCACGTTTATATAGATGGCGGTGTAGATATTTCCATCTTTATACAGATGGCGGTGTAGGTATTTCCATGTTTATAGAGGTGGCGGTGTAGATATTTCCATGTTTATACAGATAGTGTTGTAGTTATTTCCATGTTAATAGGCATAGCGGTGTAGATATTTCCATGTTTATAGAGATGGCGGTGTAGATATTTCCATGTTTACACAGATAACAGTGAAGATATTTACATGTTCCTACAGATGGCTGTGTAGATATTTCCATGTTTATACGGATAGCATTGTAGATATTTCCGTGTTTTTAGAGATAGCCGTGTAGTTATTTCCGTGTAAATAGGCATAGCGGTGAAGATATTTCCATGTTTATATAGATAGAGGTGTAGATATTTCCTAGTTTATACAGACAGCGGTGTAGATATTTCCATGTTTATAGAGATAGCGGTGTAGACATTTCCACGTTTATACAGATAGCGGTGTAGATATTTCCATGTTCTTACAGATGGCGGTGTAGATATTTCCATCCTTATACAGATAGCCGTGTAGATATTTCCATGTTTATACAGATGGTGGTGTAGATATTTCCATGTGTATTCAGATGGCGGTGTAGATATTTCCATCTTTATACACATGGCGGAGTAGATTTTTCCATGTTCATACAGATGGCGTTGTAGATATTTCCATGTTTATAGAGATGGTGGTGTAGATATTTCCATGTTTATACAGATGGCGGTGTCGATATTTCCATGTTTATACAGATGGCGGTGTACATATTTCCATAGTTATACAGATGGCGGTGTAGATATTTCCGTGTTCTTACACATGGCGGTGGAGATATTTCCATCTTTATACAGATGGCAGTGTAGGTATTTCCATGTTTATAGAGATGGCAGTGTATATAATTCCATGTTCATACAGATGGCGGTGTAGATATTTCCATCCTTATACAGATAGCGGTGTAGATATTTCCATGTTTATACAGATGACGGTGTTGATATTTCCATCTTTATACAGATGGCGGTGTAGATATTTCCATGTTCATACAGATGGCGGTGTAGATATTTCCATGTTTATAGAGATGGCGGTATAGATATTTCCATGTTTATATAGGTGGCGGTGTAGATATTTCCATCTTTATACAGATGGCGGTGTAGATATTTCCATCTTTATACAGATGGCGGTGTAGATATTTCCATGTTCATAAACAAGGCGGTGTAGATATTTCCATCTTTATACAGATGGCTGTGTAGATATTTCCATGTTTATACAGATGGCAGTGTAGGCATTTCCATTTTTATAGAGATGGCGGTGTAGATACTTCCATGTTTATACAGATAGCTGTGTAGATATTTCCATCTTTATACAGATGGCAGTGTAGATATATCCATGTTTATACAAATGGCGGTGTAGATATTTCCATGTTTATACAGATGGCAGTGTAGATATTTCCATGTTTATAGAGATGGCAGTGTAGATATTTCCGTGTTTATAGAGTTAGCGTTGTAGTTATTTCCATGTAAATAGGCATAGCGGTGTAGATATTTCCATGTTTATAGAGATAGAGGTGTAGATATTTCCTAGTTTATACAGATAGCGGTGTAGATATTTCCTAGTTTAAACAGATAGCGGTGTAGATATTTCCATGTTTATAGAGATAGCGGTGTAGACATTTCCACGTTTATACAGTAAGCGGTGTAGATATATCCATGTTCATACAGATGGCAGTGTAGATATTTCCATCCTTATACAGATAGCAGTGTAGATATTTCCAAGTTTATACAGATGGCTGTGTAGATATTTCCATGTTTATGGAGATGGCGGTGTAGATATTTCCATGTTTATAGAGACAGAGGTGTAGATATTTCCAAGTGTATACAGATGGCGGTGTAGATATTTCCATGTTTATAGAGATGGCGGTGTAGATATTTCCTAGTTTATACAGATAGCGGTGTAGATATTTCCATGTTTATAGACATAGCGGTGTAGCCATTTCCAAATTTATACAGATGGCGGTGTAGATATTTAAAAGTTCATCAAGATGGTGGTGTAGATATTTCCATGTTTATACAGAAGGCGGTGTAGTTATTTCCATGTTTATAGAGATGGCAGTGTAGATATTTCCATGTTTATACAGATAGCGGTGTAGATATTTCCATGTTTATACAGATGGTGGTGTAGATATTTCCATGTTAATAGATATGGCCGTGTAGATATTTCCATGTTTAAAGAGATGACAGTGTAGATATTTCCATTTTTATAGAGATAGCGGTGTATTTATTTCCATGTAAATAGGCATAGCGGTGTAGATATTTCCTTGTTTATAGAGATAGAGGTGTATATATTTCCTAGTTTAAACAGATAGCGGTGTAGATATTTCCATGTTTATTGAGACAGAGGTGTAGATATTTCCATCTTTATACAAATAGCGGTGTAGATATTTCCATGTTTATACAGAGAGCTGTGTAGATATTTCCATCTTTATACAGATGGCGGTGTAGATATTTCCATGTTTATACAGATGGCGGTGTAGATATTTCCATGTTAATAGATATGGCAGTGTAGATATTTCCATGTTTAAATAGATGACAGTGTAGATATTTCCATTTTTATAGAGATACAGTGTATTTATTTCCATGTAAATAGGCATAGCTGTGTAGATATTTCCTTGTTTATAGAGATAGAGGTGTAGATATTTCCTAGTTTAAACAGATAGCGGTGTAGATATTTCCATTTTTATAGAGATAGCGGTGTAGACATTTCCACGTTTATACAGTAAGCGTTGTAGATATATCCATGTTCATACAGATGGCGGTGTAGATATTTCCATCCTTATACAGATAGCGGTGTAGATATTTCCATGTTTATAGAGATGGCTGTGTAGGTATTTCCATGTTTATGGAGATGGCGGTGTAGATATTTCCATGTTTATAGAGACAGAGGTGTAGATGTTTCCTTGTTTATACAGATAGCGGTGTAGATATTTCCATGTTAATAGAGATAGCGGTGTCGACATTTCCAAATTTATACAGATAGCGGTGTAGATATTTAAAGGTTCATACAGATGGTGGTGTAGATATTTCCATCCTTATACAGATAGCGGTGTAGATATTTCCATGTTTATACAGATGGCGCTGTAGATATTTCCATCTTTATACAGATAGCGGTGTAGTTATTTCCATGTTCACAGAGATGGCGGTGTAGATATTTACATGTTTACAGAGATAGAGGTGAAGATATTTCCTTGTTTATAGAGATAGCGGTGTAGATATTTCCATGTTTATACAGATGGCGGTGTAGATATTTCCATCTCTATACAGATGGCGGTGTACATATTTCCATGTTCATACAGATGGCGGTGTAGATATTTCCATGTTTATAGAGATGGCGGTGTAGATATTTCCATGTTTATACAGATAACGGTGTAAATATTTCCATGTTAATAGGCATAGCGGTGTAGATATTTCCATGTTTATGGAGACAGAGGTGTAGATATTTCCTAGTTTAAACAGATAGCGGTGTAGATATTTCCATGTTTATAGAGATAGCGGTGTAGACATTTCCACGTTTATACAGATAGTGGTGTAGATATTTAAAGCTTCATACAGATGCTGGTGTAGATATTTCCATCCTTATACAGATAGCGGTGTAGATATTTCCGTGTTTGTACAGATGGCGGTGTAGAAATTTCCATCTTTATGGAGATTGCGGTGTAGATATTTCCATGTTTATTGAGACAGAGGTGTAGATATTTCCATGTTTATACAGATAGTGTGGTAGTTATTTCCATGTTAATAGGCATAGCGGTGTAGATATTTCCATGTTTATAGAGATGGCGGTGTAGATATTTCCATGTTTACACAGATAACAGTGAAGATATTTACATGTTCCTACAGATGGCTGTGTAGATATTTCCATGTTTATACAGATAGCAGTGTAGATATTTCCGTGTTTTTAGAGATAGCCGTGTAGTTATTTCCGTGTAAATAGGCATAGCGCTGAAGATATTTCCATGTTTATATAGATAGAGGTGTAGATATTTCCTAGTTTATACAGACAGCGGTGTAGATATTTCCATGTTTATAGAGATAGCGGTGTAGACATTTCCACGTTCATACAGATAGTGGTGTAGATATTTAAAGCTTCATACAGATGCTGGTGTAGATATTTCCATCCTTATACAGATAGCGGTGTATATATTTCCATGTTTATACAGATGGCTGTGCAGATGTTTCCATGTTTATGGAGGTGGCGGTGTAGATATTTTCATGTTTATTGAGACAGAGGTGTAGATGTTTCCTTGTTTATACAGATAGCGGTGTAGATATTTCCATGTTTATAGAGATAGCAGTGTAGACATTTCCAAATTTATACAGATAGCGGTGTAGATATTTAAAGGTTCATACAGATGGTGGTGTAGATATTTCCATCCTTATACAGATAGCGGTGTAGATATTTCCATGTTTATACAGATGGCGGTGTAGATATTTCCACCTTTATACAGATAGCGGTGTAGTTATTTCCATGTTCATAGAGATGGCGTTGTAGATATTTCCATGTTTACAGAGATAGAGGTGTAGATATTTATTTGTTTATAGAGATAGCGGTGTATATATTTAAATGTTTATACAGGTGTCGGTGTAGATATTTCCATTTCTATACAGATGGCGGTGTACATATTTCCATGTTCATACAGATGGCGGTGTAGATATTTCCATGTTTTTAGACATGGCGGTGTAGGTATTTCCATCTTTATACAGGTAGCGGTGTAGATATTTCCATGTTTATATAGATGGCAGTGTAGATATTTCCATGTTTATACAGATAGCGGTATAGATATTTCCATGTTTATACAGATAGCTGTGAAAGTACTTACATCTTTACACAAATGGCGGTGTAGGTATTTCCACGTTTATATAGATGGCGGTGTAGATATTTCCATCTTTATACAGATGGCGGTGTAGGTATTTCCATGTTTATAGAGGTGGCGGTGTAGATATTTCCATGTTTATACAGATAGTGTGGTAGTTATTTGCATGTTAATAGGCATAGCGGTGTAGATATTTCCATGTTTATAGAGATGGCGGTGTAGATATTTCCATGTTTACACAGATAACAGTGAAGATATTTACATGTTCCTACAGATGGCTGTGTAGATATTTCCATGTTTATACAGATAGCAGTGTAGATATTTCCGTGTTTTTAGAGATAGCCGTGTAGTTATTTCCGTGTAAATAGGCATAGCGGTGAAGATATTTCCATGTTTATATAGATAGAGGTGTAGATATTTCCTAGTTTATACAGACAGCGGTGTAGATATTTCCATGTTTATAGAGATAGCGGTGTAGACATTTCCACGTTTATACAGATAGTGGTGTAGATATTTAAAGCTTCATACAGATGCTGGTGTAGATATTTCCATCCTTATACAGATAACGGTGTAGATATTTCCGTGTTTCTACAGATGGCGGTGTAGAAATTTCCATCTTTATGGAGATTGCGGTGTAGATATTTCCATGTTTATTGAGACAGAGGTGTAGATATTTCCATGTTTATACAGATGGCTGTGTAGATATTTCCATGTTTATACAGATGGTGGTGTAGATATTTCCATGTTAATAGATATGGCCGTGTAGATATTTCCATGTTTAAAGAGATGACAGTGTAGATATTTCCATTTTTATAGAGATAGCGGTGTATTTATTTCCATGTAAATAGGCATAGCGGTGTAGATATTTCCTTGTTTATAGAGATAGAGGTGTATATATTTCCTAGTTTAAACAGATAGCGGTGTAGATATTTCCATGTTTATTGAGACAGAGGTGTAGATATTTCCATGTTTATACAGATAGCGGTGTAGATATTTCCATGTTTATACAGAGAGCTGTGTAGATATTTCCATCTTTATACAGATGGCGGTGTAGATATTTCCATGTTTATACAGATGGCGGTGTAGATATTTCCATGTTAATAGATATGGCAGTGTAGATATTTCCATGTTTAAATAGATGACAGTGTAGATATTTCCATTTTTATAGAGGTACAGTGTATTTATTTCCATGTAAATAGGCATAGCTGTGTAGATATTTCCTTGTTTATAGAGATAGAGGTGTATATATTTCCTAGTTTAAACAGATAGCGGTGTAGATATTTCCATGTTTATAGAGATAGCCGTGTAGACATTTCCACGTTTATACAGTAAGCGTTGTAGATATATCCATGTTCATACAGATGGCGGTGTAGATATTTCCATCCTTATACAGATAGCGGTGTAGATATTTCCATGTTTATAGAGATGGCTGTGTAGGTATTTCCATGTTTATGGAGATGGCGGTGTAGATATTTCCATGTTTATAGAGACAGAGGTGTAGATGTTTCCTTGTTTATACAGATAGCGGTGTAGATATTTCCATGTTAATAGAGATAGCGGTGTCGACATTTCCAAATTTATACAGATAGCGGTGTAGATATTTAAAGGTTCATACAGATGGTGGTGTAGATATTTCCATCCTTATACAGACAGCGGTGTAGATATTTCCATGTTTATACAGATGGCGGTGTAGATATTTCCATCTTTATACAGATAGCGGTGTAGTTATTTCCATGTTCATAGAGATGGCGGTGAAGAAATTTACATGTTTACAGAGTTAGAGGTGTAGATATTTCCTTGTTTATAGAGATAGCGGTGTAGATATTTCCATGTTTATACAGATGGCGGTGTAGATATTTCCATCTCTATACAGATGGCGGTGTACATATTTCCATGTTCATACAGATGGCGGTGTAGATATTTCCATGTTTTTAGATATGGCGGTGTAGATAATTCCATGTTTATACAGATAGCGGTGTAGATATTTCCATGTTTATACAGATAGCTGTGTAGATATTTACATCTTTATACAAATGGCGGTGTAGATATTTCCAAGTTCATAAAGACGGCGGTGTAGATATTTCCATGTTTATACAGATGACGGTGTAGATATTTCCATGTTTATACAGAAGGCGGTGTAGGTATTTCCATGTTTATACAGATAGCTGTGTAGATATTTACATCTTTATACAAATGGCGGTGTAGATATTTCCATGTTTTTATAGAAGGCGGTGTAGATATTTCCATCTTTATACAGATGGCGGTGTAGCTATTTCCATGTTTATAGAGATGGCGGTGTAGATATTTCCATGTTTATAGGGATAGTGGTGAAGTTATTTCCATGTTAATAGGCATAGCGGTGTAGATATTTCCATGTTTATAGAGATGCCGGTGTAGATATTTCCATGTTTTTAGAGATAGAGGAGTAGATATTTCCTTGTGTATACAGATAGAGGTGAAAATATTTCCATGTTTATAGAGATAGCGGTGTTGACATTGCCACGTTTATACAGATAGCGGTGTAGATATTTCCATGTTTATAGAGATGGCTTTGTAGACATTTCCATGTTTATACAGATGGCTGTGTAGATATTTCCACCTTTATACAGATGGTGGTGTAGATATTTCCATGTTTACACAGATAGCGGTGTAGATATTTCCATGTTTATAGAAATAACGGTGTAGTTATTTCCATGTTAATAGGCATAGCGGTGTAGATATTTCCATGTTTATAGAGACAGAGGTGCAGATATTTCCTAGTTTAAACAGATAACGTTGCAGATATTTCCATCTTTATAGAGATAGCGGTGTAGACATTATCACGTTTATACAGTAAGCGGTATAGATATATACATTTTCATACAGATCACGGTGTAGATATTTCCATCCTTATACAGATAGCGGTGTATATATTTCCATGTTTATACAGATGGCTGTGCAGATGTTTCCATGTTTATGGAGGTGGCGGTGTAGATATTTTCATTTTTATTGAGACAGAGGTGTAGATGTTTCCTTGTTTATACAGATAGCGGTGTAGATATTTCCATGTTTATAGAGATAGCGGTGTAGACATTTCCAAATTTATACAGATAGCGGTGTAGATAATTAAAGGTTCATACAGATGGTGGTGTAGATATTTCCATCCTTATACAGATAGCGGTGTAGATATTTCCATGTTTATACAGATGGCGGTGTAGATATTTCCACCTTTATACAGATAGCGGTGTAGTTATTTCCATGTTCATAGAGATGGCGTTGTAGATATTTCCATGTTTACAGAGATAGAGGTGTAGATATTTATTTGTTTATAGAGATAGCGGTGTAGATATTTCCATGTTTATACAGGTGTCGGTGTAGATATTTCCATTTCTATACAGATGGCGGTGTACATATTTCCATGTTCATACAGATGGCGGTGTAGATATTTCCATGTTTTTAGACATGGCGGTGTAGGTATTTCCAGGTTTATACAGGTAGCGGTGTAGATATTTCCATGTTTATATAGATGGCAGTGTAGATATTTCCATGTTTATACAGATAGCGGTATAGATATTTCCATGTTTATACAGATAGCTGTGAAAGTACTTACATCTTTACACAAATGGCGGTGTAGATATTTCCACGTTTATATAGATGGCGGTGTAGATATTTCCATCTTTATACAGATGGCGGTGTAGGTATTTCCATGTTTATAGAGGTGGCGGTGTAGATATTTCCATGTTTATACAGATAGTGTTGTAGTTATTTCCATGTTAATAGGCATAGCGGTGTAGATATTTCCATGTTTATAGAGATGGCGGTGTAGATATTTCCATGTTTACACAGATAACAGTGAAGATATTTACATGTTCCTACAGATGGCTGTGTAGATATTTCCATGTTTATACGGATAGCATTGTAGATATTTCCGTGTTTTTAGAGATAGCCGTGTAGTTATTTCCGTGTAAATAGGCATAGCGGTGAAGATATTTCCATGTTTATATAGATAGAGGTGTAGATATTTCCTAGTTTATACAGACAGCGGTGTAGATATTTCCATGTTTATAGAGATAGCGGTGTAGACATTTCCACGTTTATACAGATAGCGGTGTAGATATTTCCATGTTCTTACAGATGGCGGTGTAGATATTTCCATCCTTATACAGATAGCCGTGTAGATATTTCCATGTTTATACAGATGGTGGTGTAGATATTTCCATGTGTATTCAGATGGCGGTGTAGATATTTCCATCTTTATACACATGGCGGAGTAGATTTTTCCATGTTCATACAGATGGCGTTGTAGATATTTCCATGTTTATAGAGATGGTGGTGTAGATATTTCCATGTTTATACAGATGGCGGTGTCGATATTTCCATGTTTATACAGATGGCGGTGTACATATTTCCATAGTTATACAGATGGCGGTGTAGATATTTCCGTGTTCTTACACATGGCGGTGGAGATATTTCCATCTTTATACAGATGGCAGTGTAGGTATTTCCATGTTTATAGAGATGGCAGTGTATATAATTCCATGTTCATACAGATGGCGGTGTAGATATTTCCATCCTTATACAGATAGCGGTGTAGATATTTCCATGTTTATACAGATGACGGTGTTGATATTTCCATCTTTATACAGATGGCGGTGTAGATATTTCCATGTTCATACAGATGGCGGTGTAGATATTTCCATGTTTATAGAGATGGCGGTATAGATATTTCCATGTTTATATAGGTGGCGGTGTAGATATTTCCATCTTTATACAGATGGCGGTGTAGATATTTCCATCTTTATACAGATGGCGGTGTAGATATTTCCATGTTCATAAACAAGGCGGTGTAGATATTTCCATCTTTATACAGATGGCTGTGTAGATATTTCCATGTTTATACAGATGGCAGTGTAGGCATTTCCATTTTTATAGAGATGGCGGTGTAGATACTTCCATGTTTATACAGATAGCTGTGTAGATATTTCCATCTTTATACAGATGGCAGTGTAGATATATCCATGTTTATACAAATGGCGGTGTAGATATTTCCATGTTTATACAGATGGCAGTGTAGATATTTCCATGTTTATAGAGATGGCAGTGTAGATATTTCCGTGTTTATAGAGTTAGCGTTGTAGTTATTTCCATGTAAATAGGCATAGCGGTGTAGATATTTCCATGTTTATAGAGATAGAGGTGTAGATATTTCCTAGTTTATACAGATAGCGGTGTAGATATTTCCTAGTTTAAACAGATAGCGGTGTAGATATTTCCATGTTTATAGAGATAGCGGTGTAGACATTTCCACGTTTATACAGTAAGCGGTGTAGATATATCCATGTTCATACAGATGGCAGTGTAGATATTTCCATCCTTATACAGATAGCAGTGTAGATATTTCCAAGTTTATACAGATGGCTGTGTAGATATTTCCATGTTTATGGAGATGGCGGTGTAGATATTTCCATGTTTATAGAGACAGAGGTGTAGATATTTCCAAGTGTATACAGATGGCGGTGTAGATATTTCCATGTTTATAGAGATGGCGGTGTAGATATTTCCTAGTTTATACAGATAGCGGTGTAGATATTTCCATGTTTATAGACATAGCGGTGTAGCCATTTCCAAATTTATACAGATGGCGGTGTAGATATTTAAAAGTTCATCAAGATGGTGGTGTAGATATTTCCATGTTTATACAGAAGGCGGTGTAGTTATTTCCATGTTTATAGAGATGGCAGTGTAGATATTTCCATGTTTATACAGATAGCGGTGTAGATATTTCCATGTTTATACAGATGGTGGTGTAGATATTTCCATGTTAATAGATATGGCCGTGTAGATATTTCCATGTTTAAAGAGATGACAGTGTAGATATTTCCATTTTTATAGAGATAGCGGTGTATTTATTTCCATGTAAATAGGCATAGCGGTGTAGATATTTCCTTGTTTATAGAGATAGAGGTGTATATATTTCCTAGTTTAAACAGATAGCGGTGTAGATATTTCCATGTTTATTGAGACAGAGGTGTACATATTTCCATCTTTATACAAATAGCGGTGTAGATATTTCCATGTTTATACAGAGAGCTGTGTAGATATTTCCATCTTTATACAGATGGCGGTGTAGATATTTCCATGTTTATACAGATGGCGGTGTAGATATTTCCATGTTAATAGATATGGCAGTGTAGATATTTCCATGTTTAAATAGATGACAGTGTAGATATTTCCATTTTTATAGAGGTACAGTGTATTTATTTCCATGTAAATAGGCATAGCTGTGTAGATATTTCCTTGTTTATAGAGATAGAGGTGTATATATTTCCTAGTTTAAACAGATAGCGGTGTAGATATTTCCATGTTTATAGAGATAGCCGTGTAGACATTTCCACGTTTATACAGTAAGCGTTGTAGATATATCCATGTTCATACAGATGGCGGTGTAGATATTTCCATCCTTATACAGATAGCGGTGTAGATATTTCCATGTTTATAGAGATGGCTGTGTAGGTATTTCCATGTTTATGGAGATGGCGGTGTAGATATTTCCATGTTTATAGAGACAGAGGTGTAGATGTTTCCTTGTTTATACAGATAGCGGTGTAGATATTTCCATGTTAATAGAGATAGCGGTGTCGACATTTCCAAATTTATACAGATAGCGGTGTAGATATTTAAAGGTTCATACAGATGGTGGTGTAGATATTTCCATCCTTATACAGACAGCGGTGTAGATATTTCCATGTTTATACAGATGGCGGTGTAGATATTTCCATCTTTATACAGATAGCGGTGTAGTTATTTCCATGTTCATAGAGATGGCGGTGAAGAAATTTACATGTTTACAGAGTTAGAGGTGTAGATATTTCCTTGTTTATAGAGATAGCGGTGTAGATATTTCCATGTTTATACAGATGGCGGTGTAGATATTTCCATCTCTATACAGATGGCGGTGTACATATTTCCATGTTCATACAGATGGCGGTGTAGATATTTCCATGTTTTTAGATATGGCGGTGTAGATAATTCCATGTTTATACAGATAGCGGTGTAGATATTTCCATGTTTATACAGATAGCTGTGTAGATATTTACATCTTTATACAAATGGCGGTGTAGATATTTCCAAGTTCATAAAGACGGCGGTGTAGATATTTCCATGTTTATACAGATGACGGTGTAGATATTTCCATGTTTATACAGAAGGCGGTGTAGGTATTTCCATGTTTATACAGATAGCTGTGTAGATATTTACATCTTTATACAAATGGCGGTGTAGATATTTCCATGTTTTTATAGAAGGCGGTGTAGATATTTCCATCTTTATACAGATGGCGGTGTAGCTATTTCCATGTTTATAGAGATGGCGGTGTAGATATTTCCATGTTTATAGGGATAGTGGTGAAGTTATTTCCATGTTAATAGGCATAGCGGTGTAGATATTTCCATGTTTATAGAGATGCCGGTGTAGATATTTCCATGTTTTTAGAGATAGAGGAGTAGATATTTCCTTGTGTATACAGATAGAGGTGAAAATATTTCCATGTTTATAGAGATAGCGGTGTTGACATTGCCACGTTTATACAGATAGCGGTGTAGATATTTCCATGTTTATAGAGATGGCTTTGTAGACATTTCCATGTTTATACAGATGGCTGTGTAGATATTTCCACCTTTATACAGATGGTGGTGTAGATATTTCCATGTTTACACAGATAGCGGTGTAGATATTTCCATGTTTATAGAAATAACGGTGTAGTTATTTCCATGTTAATAGGCATAGCGGTGTAGATATTTCCATGTTTATAGAGACAGAGGTGCAGATATTTCCTAGTTTAAACAGATAACGTTGCAGATATTTCCATCTTTATAGAGATAGCGGTGTAGACATTATCACGTTTATACAGTAAGCGGTATAGATATATACATTTTCATACAGATCACGGTGTAGATATTTCCATCCTTATACAGATAGCGGTGTATATATTTCCATGTTTATACAGATGGCTGTGCAGATGTTTCCATGTTTATGGAGGTGGCGGTGTAGATATTTTCATTTTTATTGAGACAGAGGTGTAGATGTTTCCTTGTTTATACAGATAGCGGTGTAGATATTTCCATGTTTATAGAGATAGCGGTGTAGACATTTCCAAATTTATACAGATAGCGGTGTAGATAATTAAAGGTTCATACAGATGGTGGTGTAGATATTTCCATCCTTATACAGATAGCGGTGTAGATATTTCCATGTTTATACAGATGGCGGTGTAGATATTTCCACCTTTATACAGATAGCGGTGTAGTTATTTCCATGTTCATAGAGATGGCGTTGTAGATATTTCCATGTTTACAGAGATAGAGGTGTAGATATTTATTTGTTTATAGAGATAGCGGTGTAGATATTTCCATGTTTATACAGGTGTCGGTGTAGATATTTCCATTTCTATACAGATGGCGGTGTACATATTTCCATGTTCATACAGATGGCGGTGTAGATATTTCCATGTTTTTAGACATGGCGGTGTAGGTATTTCCAGGTTTATACAGGTAGCGGTGTAGATATTTCCATGTTTATATAGATGGCAGTGTAGATATTTCCATGTTTATACAGATAGCGGTATAGATATTTCCATGTTTATACAGATAGCTGTGAAAGTACTTACATCTTTACACAAATGGCGGTGTAGATATTTCCACGTTTATATAGATGGCGGTGTAGATATTTCCATCTTTATACAGATGGCGGTGTAGGTATTTCCATGTTTATAGAGGTGGCGGTGTAGATATTTCCATGTTTATACAGATAGTGTTGTAGTTATTTCCATGTTAATAGGCATAGCGGTGTAGATATTTCCATGTTTATAGAGATGGCGGTGTAGATATTTCCATGTTTACACAGATAACAGTGAAGATATTTACATGTTCCTACAGATGGCTGTGTAGATATTTCCATGTTTATACGGATAGCATTGTAGATATTTCCGTGTTTTTAGAGATAGCCGTGTAGTTATTTCCGTGTAAATAGGCATAGCGGTGAAGATATTTCCATGTTTATATAGATAGAGGTGTAGATATTTCCTAGTTTATACAGACAGCGGTGTAGATATTTCCATGTTTATAGAGATAGCGGTGTAGACATTTCCACGTTTATACAGATAGCGGTGTAGATATTTCCATGTTCTTACAGATGGCGGTGTAGATATTTCCATCCTTATACAGATAGCCGTGTAGATATTTCCATGTTTATACAGATGGTGGTGTAGATATTTCCATGTGTATTCAGATGGCGGTGTAGATATTTCCATCTTTATACACATGGCGGAGTAGATTTTTCCATGTTCATACAGATGGCGTTGTAGATATTTCCATGTTTATAGAGATGGTGGTGTAGATATTTCCATGTTTATACAGATGGCGGTGTCGATATTTCCATGTTTATACAGATGGCGGTGTACATATTTCCATAGTTATACAGATGGCGGTGTAGATATTTCCGTGTTCTTACACATGGCGGTGGAGATATTTCCATCTTTATACAGATGGCAGTGTAGGTATTTCCATGTTTATAGAGATGGCAGTGTATATAATTCCATGTTCATACAGATGGCGGTGTAGATATTTCCATCCTTATACAGATAGCGGTGTAGATATTTCCATGTTTATACAGATGACGGTGTTGATATTTCCATCTTTATACAGATGGCGGTGTAGATATTTCCATGTTCATACAGATGGCGGTGTAGATATTTCCATGTTTATAGAGATGGCGGTATAGATATTTCCATGTTTATATAGGTGGCGGTGTAGATATTTCCATCTTTATACAGATGGCGGTGTAGATATTTCCATCTTTATACAGATGGCGGTGTAGATATTTCCATGTTCATAAACAAGGCGGTGTAGATATTTCCATCTTTATACAGATGGCTGTGTAGATATTTCCATGTTTATACAGATGGCAGTGTAGGCATTTCCATTTTTATAGAGATGGCGGTGTAGATACTTCCATGTTTATACAGATAGCTGTGTAGATATTTCCATCTTTATACAGATGGCAGTGTAGATATATCCATGTTTATACAAATGGCGGTGTAGATATTTCCATGTTTATACAGATGGCAGTGTAGATATTTCCATGTTTATAGAGATGGCAGTGTAGATATTTCCGTGTTTATAGAGTTAGCGTTGTAGTTATTTCCATGTAAATAGGCATAGCGGTGTAGATATTTCCATGTTTATAGAGATAGAGGTGTAGATATTTCCTAGTTTATACAGATAGCGGTGTAGATATTTCCTAGTTTAAACAGATAGCGGTGTAGATATTTCCATGTTTATAGAGATAGCGGTGTAGACATTTCCACGTTTATACAGTAAGCGGTGTAGATATATCCATGTTCATACAGATGGCAGTGTAGATATTTCCATCCTTATACAGATAGCAGTGTAGATATTTCCAAGTTTATACAGATGGCTGTGTAGATATTTCCATGTTTATGGAGATGGCGGTGTAGATATTTCCATGTTTATAGAGACAGAGGTGTAGATATTTCCAAGTGTATACAGATGGCGGTGTAGATATTTCCATGTTTATAGAGATGGCGGTGTAGATATTTCCTAGTTTATACAGATAGCGGTGTAGATATTTCCATGTTTATAGACATAGCGGTGTAGCCATTTCCAAATTTATACAGATGGCGGTGTAGATATTTAAAAGTTCATCAAGATGGTGGTGTAGATATTTCCATGTTTATACAGAAGGCGGTGTAGTTATTTCCATGTTTATAGAGATGGCAGTGTAGATATTTCCATGTTTATACAGATAGCGGTGTAGATATTTCCATGTTTATACAGATGGTGGTGTAGATATTTCCATGTTAATAGATATGGCCGTGTAGATATTTCCATGTTTAAAGAGATGACAGTGTAGATATTTCCATTTTTATAGAGATAGCGGTGTATTTATTTCCATGTAAATAGGCATAGCGGTGTAGATATTTCCTTGTTTATAGAGATAGAGGTGTATATATTTCCTAGTTTAAACAGATAGCGGTGTAGATATTTCCATGTTTATTGAGACAGAGGTGTAGATATTTCCATCTTTATACAAATAGCGGTGTAGATATTTCCATGTTTATACAGAGAGCTGTGTAGATATTTCCATCTTTATACAGATGGCGGTGTAGATATTTCCATGTTTATACAGATGGCGGTGTAGATATTTCCATGTTAATAGATATGGCAGTGTAGATATTTCCATGTTTAAATAGATGACAGTGTAGATATTTCCATTTTTATAGAGATACAGTGTATTTATTTCCATGTAAATAGGCATAGCTGTGTAGATATTTCCTTGTTTATAGAGATAGAGGTGTAGATATTTCCTAGTTTAAACAGATAGCGGTGTAGATATTTCCATTTTTATAGAGATAGCGGTGTAGACATTTCCACGTTTATACAGTAAGCGTTGTAGATATATCCATGTTCATACAGATGGCGGTGTAGATATTTCCATCCTTATACAGATAGCGGTGTAGATATTTCCATGTTTATAGAGATGGCTGTGTAGGTATTTCCATGTTTATGGAGATGGCGGTGTAGATATTTCCATGTTTATAGAGACAGAGGTGTAGATGTTTCCTTGTTTATACAGATAGCGGTGTAGATATTTCCATGTTAATAGAGATAGCGGTGTCGACATTTCCAAATTTATACAGATAGCGGTGTAGATATTTAAAGGTTCATACAGATGGTGGTGTAGATATTTCCATCCTTATACAGATAGCGGTGTAGATATTTCCATGTTTATACAGATGGCGCTGTAGATATTTCCATCTTTATACAGATAGCGGTGTAGTTATTTCCATGTTCACAGAGATGGCGGTGTAGATATTTACATGTTTACAGAGATAGAGGTGAAGATATTTCCTTGTTTATAGAGATAGCGGTGTAGATATTTCCATGTTTATACAGATGGCGGTGTAGATATTTCCATCTCTATACAGATGGCGGTGTACATATTTCCATGTTCATACAGATGGCGGTGTAGATATTTCCATGTTTATAGAGATGGCGGTGTAGATATTTCCATGTTTATACAGATAACGGTGTAAATATTTCCATGTTAATAGGCATAGCGGTGTAGATATTTCCATGTTTATGGAGACAGAGGTGTAGATATTTCCTAGTTTAAACAGATAGCGGTGTAGATATTTCCATGTTTATAGAGATAGCGGTGTAGACATTTCCACGTTTATACAGATAGTGGTGTAGATATTTAAAGCTTCATACAGATGCTGGTGTAGATATTTCCATCCTTATACAGATAGCGGTGTAGATATTTCCGTGTTTGTACAGATGGCGGTGTAGAAATTTCCATCTTTATGGAGATTGCGGTGTAGATATTTCCATGTTTATTGAGACAGAGGTGTAGATATTTCCATGTTTATACAGATAGTGTGGTAGTTATTTCCATGTTAATAGGCATAGCGGTGTAGATATTTCCATGTTTATAGAGATGGCGGTGTAGATATTTCCATGTTTACACAGATAACAGTGAAGATATTTACATGTTCCTACAGATGGCTGTGTAGATATTTCCATGTTTATACAGATAGCAGTGTAGATATTTCCGTGTTTTTAGAGATAGCCGTGTAGTTATTTCCGTGTAAATAGGCATAGCGCTGAAGATATTTCCATGTTTATATAGATAGAGGTGTAGATATTTCCTAGTTTATACAGACAGCGGTGTAGATATTTCCATGTTTATAGAGATAGCGGTGTAGACATTTCCACGTTCATACAGATAGTGGTGTAGATATTTAAAGCTTCATACAGATGCTGGTGTAGATATTTCCATCCTTATACAGATAGCGGTGTATATATTTCCATGTTTATACAGATGGCTGTGCAGATGTTTCCATGTTTATGGAGGTGGCGGTGTAGATATTTTCATGTTTATTGAGACAGAGGTGTAGATGTTTCCTTGTTTATACAGATAGCGGTGTAGATATTTCCATGTTTATAGAGATAGCAGTGTAGACATTTCCAAATTTATACAGATAGCGGTGTAGATATTTAAAGGTTCATACAGATGGTGGTGTAGATATTTCCATCCTTATACAGATAGCGGTGTAGATATTTCCATGTTTATACAGATGGCGGTGTAGATATTTCCACCTTTATACAGATAGCGGTGTAGTTATTTCCATGTTCATAGAGATGGCGTTGTAGATATTTCCATGTTTACAGAGATAGAGGTGTAGATATTTATTTGTTTATAGAGATAGCGGTGTATATATTTAAATGTTTATACAGGTGTCGGTGTAGATATTTCCATTTCTATACAGATGGCGGTGTACATATTTCCATGTTCATACAGATGGCGGTGTAGATATTTCCATGTTTTTAGACATGGCGGTGTAGGTATTTCCATCTTTATACAGGTAGCGGTGTAGATATTTCCATGTTTATATAGATGGCAGTGTAGATATTTCCATGTTTATACAGATAGCGGTATAGATATTTCCATGTTTATACAGATAGCTGTGAAAGTACTTACATCTTTACACAAATGGCGGTGTAGGTATTTCCACGTTTATATAGATGGCGGTGTAGATATTTCCATCTTTATACAGATGGCGGTGTAGGTATTTCCATGTTTATAGAGGTGGCGGTGTAGATATTTCCATGTTTATACAGATAGTGTGGTAGTTATTTGCATGTTAATAGGCATAGCGGTGTAGATATTTCCATGTTTATAGAGATGGCGGTGTAGATATTTCCATGTTTACACAGATAACAGTGAAGATATTTACATGTTCCTACAGATGGCTGTGTAGATATTTCCATGTTTATACAGATAGCAGTGTAGATATTTCCGTGTTTTTAGAGATAGCCGTGTAGTTATTTCCGTGTAAATAGGCATAGCGGTGAAGATATTTCCATGTTTATATAGATAGAGGTGTAGATATTTCCTAGTTTATACAGACAGCGGTGTAGATATTTCCATGTTTATAGAGATAGCGGTGTAGACATTTCCACGTTTATACAGATAGTGGTGTAGATATTTAAAGCTTCATACAGATGCTGGTGTAGATATTTCCATCCTTATACAGATAACGGTGTAGATATTTCCGTGTTTCTACAGATGGCGGTGTAGAAATTTCCATCTTTATGGAGATTGCGGTGTAGATATTTCCATGTTTATTGAGACAGAGGTGTAGATATTTCCATGTTTATACAGATGGCTGTGTAGATATTTCCATGTTTATACAGATGGTGGTGTAGATATTTCCATGTTAATAGATATGGCCGTGTAGATATTTCCATGTTTAAAGAGATGACAGTGTAGATATTTCCATTTTTATAGAGATAGCGGTGTATTTATTTCCATGTAAATAGGCATAGCGGTGTAGATATTTCCTTGTTTATAGAGATAGAGGTGTATATATTTCCTAGTTTAAACAGATAGCGGTGTAGATATTTCCATGTTTATTGAGACAGAGGTGTAGATATTTCCATGTTTATACAGATAGCGGTGTAGATATTTCCATGTTTATACAGAGAGCTGTGTAGATATTTCCATCTTTATACAGATGGCGGTGTAGATATTTCCATGTTTATACAGATGGCGGTGTAGATATTTCCATGTTAATAGATATGGCAGTGTAGATATTTCCATGTTTAAATAGATGACAGTGTAGATATTTCCATTTTTATAGAGGTACAGTGTATTTATTTCCATGTAAATAGGCATAGCTGTGTAGATATTTCCTTGTTTATAGAGATAGAGGTGTAGATATTTCCTAGTTTAAACAGATAGCGGTGTAGATATTTCCATGTTTATAGAGATAGCCGTGTAGACATTTCCACGTTTATACAGTAAGCGTTGTAGATATATCCATGTTCATACAGATGGCGGTGTAGATATTTCCATCCTTATACAGATAGCGGTGTAGATATTTCCATGTTTATAGAGATGGCTGTGTAGGTATTTCCATGTTTATGGAGATGGCGGTGTAGATATTTCCATGTTTATAGAGACAGAGGTGTAGATGTTTCCTTGTTTATACAGATAGCGGTGTAGATATTTCCATGTTAATAGAGATAGCGGTGTCGACATTTCCAAATTTATACAGATAGCGGTGTAGATATTTAAAGGTTCATACAGATGGTGGTGTAGATATTTCCATCCTTATACAGACAGCGGTGTAGATATTTCCATGTTTATACAGATGGCGGTGTAGATATTTCCATCTTTATACAGATAGCGGTGTAGTTATTTCCATGTTCATAGAGATGGCGGTGAAGAAATTTACATGTTTACAGAGTTAGAGGTGTAGATATTTCCTTGTTTATAGAGATAGCGGTGTAGATATTTCCATGTTTATACAGATGGCGGTGTAGATATTTCCATCTCCATACAGATGGCGGTGTACATATTTCCATGTTCATACAGATGGCGGTGTAGATATTTCCATGTTTTTAGATATGGCGGTGTAGATAATTCCATGTTTATACAGATAGCGGTGTAGATATTTCCATGTTTATACAGATAGCTGTGTAGATATTTACATCTTTATACAAATGGCGGTGTAGATATTTCCAAGTTCATAAAGACGGCGGTGTAGATATTTCCATGTTTATACAGATGACGGTGTAGATATTTCCATGTTTATACAGAAGGCGGTGTAGGTATTTCCATGTTTATACAGATAGCTGTGTAGATATTTACATCTTTATACAAATGGCGGTGTAGATATTTCCATGTTTTTATAGAAGGCGGTGTAGATATTTCCATCTTTATACAGATGGCGGTGTAGCTATTTCCATGTTTATAGAGATGGCGGTGTAGATATTTCCATGTTTATAGGGATAGTGGTGAAGTTATTTCCATGTTAATAGGCATAGCGGTGTAGATATTTCCATGTTTATAGAGATGCCGGTGTAGATATTTCCATGTTTTTAGAGATAGAGGAGTAGATATTTCCTTGTGTATACAGATAGAGGTGAAAATATTTCCATGTTTATAGAGATAGCGGTGTTGACATTGCCACGTTTATACAGATAGCGGTGTAGATATTTCCATGTTTATAGAGATGGCTTTGTAGACATTTCCATGTTTATACAGATGGCTGTGTAGATATTTCCACCTTTATACAGATGGTGGTGTAGATATTTCCATGTTTACACAGATAGCGGTGTAGATATTTCCATGTTTATAGAAATAACGGTGTAGTTATTTCCATGTTAATAGGCATAGCGGTGTAGATATTTCCATGTTTATAGAGACAGAGGTGCAGATATTTCCTAGTTTAAACAGATAACGTTGCAGATATTTCCATCTTTATAGAGATAGCGGTGTAGACATTATCACGTTTATACAGTAAGCGGTATAGATATATACATTTTCATACAGATCACGGTGTAGATATTTCCATCCTTATACAGATAGCGGTGTATATATTTCCATGTTTATACAGATGGCTTTGCAGATGTTTCCATGTTTATGGAGGTGGCGGTGTAGATATTTTCATTTTTATTGAGACAGAGGTGTAGATGTTTCCTTGTTTATACAGATAGCGGTGTAGATATTTCCATGTTTATAGAGATAGCGGTGTAGACATTTCCAAATTTATACAGATAGCGGTGTAGATAATTAAAGGTTCATACAGATGGTGGTGTAGATATTTCCATCCTTATACAGATAGCGGTGTAGATATTTCCATGTTTATACAGATGGCGGTGTAGATATTTCCACCTTTATACAGATAGCGGTGTAGTTATTTCCATGTTCATAGAGATGGCGTTGTAGATATTTCCATGTTTACAGAGATAGAGGTGTAGATATTTATTTGTTTATAGAGATAGCGGTGTAGATATTTCCATGTTTATACAGGTGTCGGTGTAGATATTTCCATTTCTATACAGATGGCGGTGTACATATTTCCATGTTCATACAGATGGCGGTGTAGATATTTCCATGTTTTTAGACATGGCGGTGTAGGTATTTCCAGGTTTATACAGGTAGCGGTGTAGATATTTCCATGTTTATATAGATGGCAGTGTAGATATTTCCATGTTTATACAGATAGCGGTATAGATATTTCCATGTTTATACAGATAGCTGTGAAAGTACTTACATCTTTACACAAATGGCGGTGTAGATATTTCCACGTTTATATAGATGGCGGTGTAGATATTTCCATCTTTATACAGATGGCGGTGTAGGTATTTCCATGTTTATAGAGGTGGCGGTGTAGATATTTCCATGTTTATACAGATAGTGTTGTAGTTATTTCCATGTTAATAGGCATAGCGGTGTAGATATTTCCATGTTTATAGAGATGGCGGTGTAGATATTTCCATGTTTACACAGATAACAGTGAAGATATTTACATGTTCCTACAGATGGCTGTGTAGATATTTCCATGTTTATACGGATAGCATTGTAGATATTTCCGTGTTTTTAGAGATAGCCGTGTAGTTATTTCCGTGTAAATAGGCATAGCGGTGAAGATATTTCCATGTTTATATAGATAGAGGTGTAGATATTTCCTAGTTTATACAGACAGCGGTGTAGATATTTCCATGTTTATAGAGATAGCGGTGTAGACATTTCCACGTTTATACAGATAGCGGTGTAGATATTTCCATGTTCTTACAGATGGCGGTGTAGATATTTCCATCCTTATACAGATAGCCGTGTAGATATTTCCATGTTTATACAGATGGTGGTGTAGATATTTCCATGTGTATTCAGATGGCGGTGTAGATATTTCCATCTTTATACACATGGCGGAGTAGATTTTTCCATGTTCATACAGATGGCGTTGTAGATATTTCCATGTTTATAGAGATGGTGGTGTAGATATTTCCATGTTTATACAGATGGCGGTGTCGATATTTCCATGTTTATACAGATGGCGGTGTACATATTTCCATAGTTATACAGATGGCGGTGTAGATATTTCCGTGTTCTTACACATGGCGGTGGAGATATTTCCATCTTTATACAGATGGCAGTGTAGGTATTTCCATGTTTATAGAGATGGCAGTGTATATAATTCCATGTTCATACAGATGGCGGTGTAGATATTTCCATCCTTATACAGATAGCGGTGTAGATATTTCCATGTTTATACAGATGACGGTGTTGATATTTCCATCTTTATACAGATGGCGGTGTAGATATTTCCATGTTCATACAGATGGCGGTGTAGATATTTCCATGTTTATAGAGATGGCGGTATAGATATTTCCATGTTTATATAGGTGGCGGTGTAGATATTTCCATCTTTATACAGATGGCGGTGTAGATATTTCCATCTTTATACAGATGGCGGTGTAGATATTTCCATGTTCATAAACAAGGCGGTGTAGATATTTCCATCTTTATACAGATGGCTGTGTAGATATTTCCATGTTTATACAGATGGCAGTGTAGGCATTTCCATTTTTATAGAGATGGCGGTGTAGATACTTCCATGTTTATACAGATAGCTGTGTAGATATTTCCATCTTTATACAGATGGCAGTGTAGATATATCCATGTTTATACAAATGGCGGTGTAGATATTTCCATGTTTATACAGATGGCAGTGTAGATATTTCCATGTTTATAGAGATGGCAGTGTAGATATTTCCGTGTTTATAGAGTTAGCGTTGTAGTTATTTCCATGTAAATAGGCATAGCGGTGTAGATATTTCCATGTTTATAGAGATAGAGGTGTAGATATTTCCTAGTTTATACAGATAGCGGTGTAGATATTTCCATGTTTATAGAGATAGCGGTGTAGACATTTCCAGGTTTATACAGATAGCGGTGTAGATATTTCCATATTCTTACAGATGGCGGTGCAGATATTTCCATCCTTATACAGATAGCCGTGTAGAAATTTCCATGTTTATACAGATGGCGGTGTAGATATTTCCATGTTTATGGAGATGGCGGTGTAGATATTTCCATGTTTATAGAGATAACGGTGAAGTTATTTCAAAGTTAATAGGCATAGCGGTGTAGATATTTCCATGTTTATAGAGACAGAGGTGTAGATGTTTCCTTGTTTATACAGATATAGGTGTAGATATTTCCATGTTTATAGAGATAGCGGTGTAGACATTTCCAAATTTATACAGTTAGCCGTGTAGATATTTAAATGTTCATACAGATGGTGGTGTGGATATTTCCATCCTTATACAGATAGCGGTGTAGATATTCCCAAGTTTATGCAGATAGAGGAGTAGATATTTTCAGTTTTATGCAGATAGCGGTTTAGATATTTCCATGCTTATACAGATAACGGTGTAGATATTTCCATGTTCCTGCAGATGGCTGTGTAGATATTTACAAGTTTATACAGATAGTGGTGTACATATTTCCATGTTTACACAAATAGCGTAGATATTTCCATGTTCCTACAGCTGGTGGTGTAGATGTTTCCATGCTTACACAGATAGTGGTGTAGATATTTCCAAGTTTATGCAGATTGCGGTGGAGATATTTCCACTTTTATGCAGTTAGCGGTGTAGATATTTCCATGTTTATACAGAAAGCGGTGTAGATATTTCCATGTTCCTACAAATGGCGCTGTAGATATTTCCATGTTTATAGAGTTGGCGGTTTAGACATTTCCATCTTCGTACAGATGGCGGTGTAGATATTTCCATCTTCATACACATAACGGTGTAGATATTTCCATGTTTATACAGGTGAGGGTGTATATATTTCCATACTCATACAGAAGCGTTGTAGATATTTCCATGTTTATAGAGATAGCGGTGTAGGTATTTCCATGTTTACACAGATAGCGGTGTAGATATTTCAATGTTTACACAGATAGCATTGTAGATATTTACATTTTTATACATATAGCGGTGTAGATATTTCCATGGTTATAGAGATATCGGTGTAGATATCTCCAGGTTTCTACAGATTGCAGTGTAGATATTTCCACGTTTATATAGATGGCTGTGTAGATATTTCCATGTTTATAGAGATAGCGGTGTAGATATGTCCATGTTTATACAGATAGCGGTGTAGATATTTCCATGTTTACACAGATAGCGGTGTAGATATTTCCATGTTTACACAGATAGCATATTAGATATTTCCATGTTTATATAGATAGCGGTGTAGGTATTTCCATGTTTATAGAGATAGCGGTGTAGACATTGCCACGTTTATGCAGATAGCGGTGTAGATATTTCCATGTTTATAGAGATGGCGGTGTAGATATTTAAATGTTTATACAGATGGCTGTGTAGATATTTCCATCTTTATACATTTGGTGATGTAGATATTTCCGTCCTTATACAGATAGCGGTATAGATATTACCATGTTTATACAGATGGCGGTGTAGATATATCCATGTTTATAGAGATGTCGGTGTAGATATTTCCATGTTTATAGAGATAACGGTGAAGTTATTTCCATGTTAATAGGCATAGCGGTGTAGATATTTCCATGTTTATGAAGACAGAGGTGTAGATATTTCCTAGTTTAAACAGATAGCAGTGTAGATATTTCCATGTTTATAGAGATAACGGTGTAGACATTTCCACGTTTATACAGATAGTGGTGTAGATATTTAAAGCTTCATACAGATGCTGGTGTAGATATTTCCATCCTTATACAGATAGCGGTGTAGATATTTCCGTGTTTGTACAGATGGCGGTTTAGAAATTTCCATCTTTATGGAGATGGCGGTGTAGATATTTCCATGTTTAAAGAGATGACAGTGTAGATATTTCCATTTTTATAGAGATAGCGGTGTATTTATTTCCATGTAAATTGGCATAGCGGTGTAGATATTTCCTTGTTTATAGAAATAGAGGTGTAGATATTTCCTAGTTTAAACAGATAGCGGTGTAGATATTTCCATGTTTATAGAGATAGCGGTGTAGACATTTCCACGTTTATACAGTAAGCGGTGTAGATATATCCATGTTCATACAGATGGCGGTGTAGATATTTCCATCCTTATACAGATAGCGGTGTAGATATTTCCATGTTTATACAGATGGCGGTGTAGATATTCCAGGTTTATAGAGATAGCAGTATAGCCATTTACAAATTTATACAGATAGCGGTGTAGATATTCAAAGGTTCATACAGATGGTGGTGTAGATATTTCCATCCTTATACAGATAGCAGTGTAGATATTTCCATGTTTATACAGATGGCGGTGTAGATATTTCCATCTTTATACAGATAGCGGTGTAGTTATTTCCATGTTTATAGAGATGGCGGTGTAGATATTTCGATGTTTATAGAGATAGCAGTGTAGTTATTTACATGTTAATAGGCATAACGGTGTAGATATTTCCATGTTTATAGAGATAGAAGTGTAGATATTTCCTTGTTTATACAGTTAGCGGTGTAGATATTTCCATGTTTATAGAGATGGCGGTGTAGATATTTCTATGTTTATACAGATAACTCTGTATATATTTCCACCTTTATACAGATGGTGGTGTAGAAATTTCCATCCTTATACAGATAGCGGTGTAGATATTTCCATGTTTATACAGATGGCGGTGTAGATATTTCCATCTTTATGCAGATGTCGGTGTAGGTATTTCCATGTTTATAGAGATGGCGGTGTAGATATATCCATGTTTATGGAGATAGCGCTGTAGTTATTTCCGTGTTAATAGGCATAGCGGTGTAGATATTTCCATGTTTATAGAGATGGCGGTGTAGATATTTCCATGTTTATAGAGATAGTGGTGTAGTTATTTCAATGTAAATAGGCATACCGGTGTAGATATTTCCATGTTTATTGAGATAGAGGTGTAGATATTTCCTAGTTTATACAGATTGCGGTGTAGATATTTCCATGTGTATAGAGACAGCGGTGTAGACATTTCCAAATTTATACCGATGGCGGTGTAGATATTTAAAGGTTCATACAGATGGTGGTGTAGATATTTCCATCCTTATACAGATAGCGGTGTAGATATTTCCATGTTTATACAGATGGCGGTGTAGATATTTCCATGTTTATATAGATGGCGGTGTAGATATTTCCATCTTTATACAGATGGCGGTGTAGATATTTCCATCTTTATACAGATTGCGGTGTAGATATTTCCATGTTCATAGAGATGGCGGTGTAGATATTTCCATGTTTACAGAGATAGAGGTGTAGACATTTCCTTGTTTGTAGAGATAGCGGGGTAGATATTTCCATGTTTATACAGATGGCGGTGTAGTTATTTCCATCTCTATACAGATGGCGGTGTACATATTTCCATGTTCATACGGATGGCGGTGTAGATATTTCCATGTTTTTAGACATGGCGGTGAAGATATTTCCATGTTTATACAGATAGCGTTGTAGATATTTCCATGTTTATACAGTTAGCTGTGTAGATATTTCCATGTTCATACAGATGGCGGTGTAGATATTTACATGTTTATACAGATGACGGTGTAGATATTTCCATGTTTATACAGAAGGCGGGGTAGATATTTCCATGTTTATAGAGATGGCGGTGTAGATATTTCCATGTTTATGCAGATAGCGGTGTAGATATTTCCATGTTTATACAGATAGCTATGTAGAGATTTACATCCTTATACAAATGGCAGTGTAGATTTTTCCATGATTATATAGATGGCAGTGTAGATATTTCCATCTTTATACAGATGGCAGTGTTGGTATTTCCATGTTTATAGAGATGGCTGTGCAGATATTTCGATGTTTATAGAGATAGCAGTGTAGTTATTTACATATTAATAGGCATAACGGTGTAGATATTTCCATGTTTATAGAGATAGAGGTGTAGATATTTCCTTGTTTATACAGATAGCGGTGTAGATATTTCCATGTTTATAGAGATGGCCGTGTAGATATTTCTATGTTTATACAGATAACTCTGTATATATTTCCATCTTTATACAGATGGTGGTGTAGATATTTCCATCCTTATACAGATAGTGGTGTAGATATTTCCATGTTTATACAGATGGCGGTGTAGATATTTCCATGTTTATAGAGATGGCGGTGTAGATATTTCCACGTTTATAGAGATAACGGTGTAGTTATTTCCATATTAGTAGGCATAGCGGTGTAGATATTTCCATGTTTATAGAGACAGAGGTGTAGATATTTCCTTGTTTATAGAGATAGCGGTGTAGATATTTCCATGTTTATAGCGAAAGCGGTGTAGACATTTCCACATTTATAAAGATAGTGGTGTGGATATTTAAAGCTTCATACGGATGGTGGTGTAGATATTTCCATCCTTATACAGATAGCGGTGTAGATATTTCCATGTTTGTACAGATGGCGAAGTAGATATTTCCTTCTTTGTACTGATGGCGGTACAGATATTTCCATGTTCATAGAGAAGGCGGTGTAGATATTTCCATGTTTACAGAGATAGACGTGTAGATATTTCCTTGTTTATAGAGATATCGGTGTAGATATTTCCATGTTTATACAGATGGCGGTGTAGATATTTCCATCTCTATACAGATGGCTGTGAGCATATATCCATGTTCATACAGATGGCGGTGTAGGTATTTCCATGTTTTTAGACATGGCGGTGTAGATATTTCCATGTTTATACAGATAGCGGTGTAGATATTTCCATGTTTATACAGTTAGATGTGTAGATATTTCCATTGTTATTCTGATTGCGGTGTAGATATTTCCACGTTCATACAGATGGCGGTGTAGATATTTCCATCGTTATACAGATGACGGTGTAGATATTTCCATGTTTATACAGAAGGCGGTGTAGATATTTCCATGTTTATAGAGATTGCGGTGTAGTTATTTCCATGTTTATACAGATAGCAGTGTAGATATTTCCATGTTTATACAGATAGCTGTGTAGATATTTACATCTTTATAGAAATGGCGGTGTAGATATTTCGATGTTTATACAGATGGCGGTGTAGATATTTCCATCTTTATACAGATGTCGGTGTAGCTATTTCCATGTTTATAGAGATGGCGGTGTAGATATTTCCATGTTTATGGAGATAGCGCTGCAGTTATTTCCGTGTTAATAGTCATAGCGGTGTAGATATTTCCATGTTTATAGAGACGGCGGTGTAGATATTTCCATGTTTATAGAGATAGCGGTGTAGTTATTTCAATGTAAATAGGCATACCGGTGTAGATATTTCCATGTTTATAGAGATAGAGGTGTAGATATTTCCTAGTTTATACAGATTGCGGTGTAGATATTTCCATGTGTATAGAGATAGCGGTGTAGACATTTCCAAATTTATACAGATGGCGGTGTAGATATATAAAGGTTCATACAGATGGTGGTGTAGATATTTCCATCCTTATACAGATAGCGGTGTAGATATTTCCATGTTTATTCAGATGGCGGTGTAGTTATTTCCATCTTTATACAGATGGCGGTGTAGGTATTTCCATGTTTATAGAGATGGCGGTGCAGATATTTCCATGTTGATAGAGACAGACGTGTAGATGTTTCCTTGTTTATACAGATAGCGGTGTAGATATTTCCATGTTTACAGAGTTAGCGGTGTAGCCATTTCCAAATTTATGCAGATAGCCGTGTAGATATTTAAAGGTTCATACAGATGGTGGTGTAGGTACTTCCATCCTTATACTGATAGCGGTGTACATATTTCCATGTTTATAGAGATGGCGGTGTAGATATTTCCATGTTTATGGAGATAGCGCTGTAGTTATTTCCGTGTTAATAGGCATAGCGGTGTAGATATTTCCATGTTTATACAGATAGCGGTGTAGTTCTTTGAATGTAAATAGGCATACCGGTGTAGATATTTCCATGTTTATAGAGATAGAGGTGTAGATATTTCCTAGTTTATACAGATTGCGGTGTAGATATTTCCATGTTTATACAGAAGGCGGTGTAGATATTTCCATGTTTATAGAGATTGTGGTGTAGTTATTTCCATGTTTATACAGATAGCAGTGTAGATATTTCCATGTTTATACAGATAGCTGTGTAGATATTTACATCTTTATAGAAATGGCGGTGTAGATATTTCGATGTTTATACAGATGGCGGTGAAGATATTTCCATCTTTATACAGATGGCGGTGTAGGTATTTCCATGTTTATAGAGATGGCGGTGTAGATATTTCCATGTTTATGGAGATAGCGCTGTAGTTATTTCCGTGTTAATAGGCATAGCGGTGTAGATATTTCCATGTTTATAGAGATGGCGGTGTAGATATTTCCATGTTTCTAGAGATAGCGGTGTAGTTATTTCAATGTAAATAGGCATACCGGTGTAGATATTTCCATGTTTATAGAGATAGAGGTGTAGATATTTCCTAGTTTATACAGATTGCGGTGTAGATATTTCCATGTGTATAGAGATAGCGGTGTAGACATTTCCAAATTTATACAGATGGCGGTGTAGATATTTAAAGGTTCATACAGATGGTGGTGTAGATATTTCCATCCTTATACAGATAGCGGTGTAGATATTTCCATGTTTATACAGATGGCGGTGTAGGTATTTCCATGTTTATATAGATGGCGGTGTAGATATTTCCATCTTTATACAGATGGCGGTGTAGTTATTTCCATCTTTATACAGATGGCGGTGTAGGTATTTCCATGTTTATAGAGATGGCGGTGTAGTTATTTCCATGTTTATAGAGACAGACGTGTAGATGTTTCCTTGTTTATACAGATAGCGGTGTAGATATTTCCATGTTTATAGAGATAGCGGTGTAGCCATTTCCAAATTTATACAGATAGCCGTGTAGATAATTAAAGGTTCATACAGATGGTGGTGTAGATATTTCCATCCTTATACAGATAGCGGTGTAGATATTTCCATGTTTATATAGATGGCGGTGCAGATATTTCCATCTTTATACAGATTGCGGTGTAGATATTTCCATGTTCATAGAGATGGCGGTGTAGATATTTCCATGTTTACAGAGATAGAGGTGTAGACATTTCCTTGTTTGTAGAGATAGCGGGGTAGATATTTCCCTGTTTATACAGATGGCGGTGTAGTTATTTCCATCTCTATACAGATGGCGGTGTACATATTTCCATGTTCATACGGATGGCGGTGTAGATATTTCCATGTTTTTAGACATGGCGGTGAAGATATTTCCATGTTTATACAGATAGCGGTGTAGATATTTCCATGTTTATACAGTTAGCTGTGTAGATATTTCCATCGTTATACAGATGGCGGTGTAGATATTTCCATGTTCATACAGATGGCGGTGTAGATATTTCCATGTTTATACAGATGACGGTGTAGATATTTCCATGTTTATACAGATGGCGGTGTAGATATTTCCATGTTCATACAGATGGCGGTGTAGATATTTCCATGTTTATACAGATGACGGTGTAGATATTTCCATGTTTATACAGAAGGCGGGGTAGATATTTCCATGTTTATAGAGATGGCGGTGTAGATATTTCCATGTTTATGCAGATAGCGGTGTAGATATTTCCATGTTTATACAGATAGCTGTGTAGAGATTTACATCCTTATACACATGGCGGTGTAGATTTTTCCATGTTTATATAGATGGCAGTGTAGATATTTCCATTTTTATACAGATGGCGGTGTTGGTATTTCCATGTTTATAGAGATGGCGGTGTAGATATTTCGATGTTTATAGAGATAGCAGTGTAGTTATTTACATGTTAATAGGCATAACGGTGTAGATATTTCGATGTTTATAGAGATAGAGGTGTAGATATTTCCTTGTTTATACAGATAGCGGTGTAGATATTTCCATGTTTATAGAGATGGCGGTGTAGTTATTTCAATGTAAATAGGCATACCGGTGTAGATATTTCCATGTTTATAGAGATAGAGGTGTAGATATTTCCTAGTTTATACAGATTGCGGTGTAGATATTTCCATGTGTATAGAGATAGCGGTGTAGACATTTCCAAATTTATACAGATGGCGGTGTAGATATTTAAAGGTTCATACAGATGGTGGTGTAGATATTTCCATCCTTATACAGATAGCGGTGTAGATATTTCCATGTTTATACAGATGGCGGTGTAGGTATTTCCATGTTTATATAGATGGCGGTGTAGATATTTCCATCTTTATACAGATGGCGGTGTAGTTATTTCCATCTTTATACAGATGGCGGTGTAGGTATTTCCATGTTTATAGAGATGGCGGTGTAGTTATTTCCATGTTGATAGAGACAGACGTGTAGATGTTTCCTTGTTTATACAGATAGCGGTGTAGATATTTCCATGTTTATAGAGATAGCGGTGTAGCCATTTCCAAATTTATACAGATAGCCGTGTAGATAATTAAAGGTTCATACAGATGGTGGTGTAGATATTTCCATCCTTATACAGATAGCGGTGTAGATATTTCCATGTTTATACAGATGGCGGTGCAGATATTTCCATCTTTATACAGATTGCGGTGTAGATATTTCCATGTTCATAGAGATGGCGGTGTAGATATTTCCATGTTTACAGAGATAGAGGTGTAGACATTTCCTTGTTTGTAGAGATAGCGGGGTAGATATTTCCATGTTTATACAGATGGCGGTGTAGTTATTTCCATCTCTATACAGATGGCGGTGTACATATTTCCATGTTCATACGGATGGCGGTGAAGATATTTCCATGTTTTTAGACATGGCGGTGAAGATATTTCCATGTTTATACAGATAGCGGTGTAGATATTTCCATGTTTATACAGTTAGCTGTGTAGATATTTCCATCGTTATACAGATGGCGGTGTAGATATTTCCATGTTCATACAGATGGCGGTGTAGATATTTCCATGTTTATACAGATGACGGTGTAGATATTTCCATGTTTATACAGATGGCGGTGTAGATATTTCCATGTTCATACAGATGGCGGTGTAGATATTTCCATGTTTATACAGATGATGGTGTAGATATTTCCATGTTTATACAGAAGGCGGGGTAGATATTTCCATGTTTATAGAGATGGCGGTGTAGATATTTCCATGTTTATGCAGATAGCGGTGTAGATATTTCCATGTTTATACAGATAGCTGTGTAGAGATTTACATCCTTATACACATGGCGGTGTAGATTTTTCCATGTTTATATAGATGGCAGTGTAGATATTTCCATCTTTATACAGATGGCGGTGTTGGTATTTCCATGTTTATAGAGATGGCGGTGTAGATATTTCGATGTTTATAGAGATAGCAGTGTAGTTATTTACATGTTAATAGGCATAACGGTGTAGATATTTCCATGTTTATAGAGATAGAGGTGTAGATATTTCCTTGTTTATACAGATAGCGGTGTAGATATTTCCATGTTTATAGAGATGGCGGTGTAGATATTTCTATGTTTATACAGATAACTCTGTATATATTTCCATCTTTATACAGATGGTGGTGTAGATATTTCCATCCTTATACAGATAGCGGTGTAGATATTTCCATGTTTATACAGATGGCGGTGTAGATATTTCCATGTTTATAGCGAAAGCGGTGTAGACATTTCCACATTTATAAATACAGTGGTGTGGATATTTAAAGCTTCATACGGATGGTGGTGTAGATATTTCCATCCTTATACAGATAGCGGTGTAAATATTTCCATGTTTGTACAGATGGCGAAGTAGATATTTCCTTCTTTGTACTGATGGCGGTGCAGATATTTCGATGTTCATAGAGAAGGCGGTGTAGATATTTCCATGTTTAGAGAGATAGAGGTGTAGATATTTCCTTGTTTATAGAGATATCGGTGTAGATATTTCCATGTTTATACAGATGGCGGTGTAGATATTTCCATCTCTATACAGATGGCCGTGAGCATATATCCATGTTCATACAGATGGCGGTGTAGGTATTTCCATGTTTTTAGACATGGCGGTGTAGATATTTCCATGTTTATACAGATAGCGGTGTAGATATTTCCATGTTTACACAGTTAGATGTGTAGATATTTCCATTGTTATACTGATTGCGGTGTAGATATTTCCACGTTCATACAGATGGCGGTGTAGATATTTCCATCTTTATACAGATGACAGTGTAGATATTTCCATGTTTATACAGAAGGCGGTGTAGATATTTCCATGTTTATAGAGATTGCGGTGTAGTTATTTCCATGTTTATACAGATAGCAGTGTAGATATTTCCATGTTTATACAGATAGCTGTGTAGATATTTACATCTTTATAGAAATGGCGGTGTAGATATTTCGATGTTTATACAGATGGTGGTGTAGATATTTCCATCTTTATACAGATGTCGGTGTAGGTATTTCCATGTTTATAGAGATGGCGGTGTAGATATTTCCATGTTTATGGAGATAGCGCTGTAGTTATTTCCGTGTTAATAGGCATAGCGGTGTAGATATTTCCATGTTTATAGAGATGGCGGTGTAGATATTTCCATGTTTATAGAGATAGCGGTGTAGTTATTTCAATGTAAATAGGCATACCGGTGTAGATATTTCCATGTTTACAGAGATAGTGGTGCAGATATTTCCTAGTTTATACAGATTGCGGTGTAGATATTTCCATATGTATACAGATAGCGGTGTAGACATTTCCAAATTTATACAGATGGCGGTGTAGATATTTAAAGGTTCATACAGATGGTGGTGTAGATATTTCCATCCTTATACAGATAGCGGTGTAGATATTTCCATGTTTATACAGATGGCGGTGTAGGTATTTCCATGTTTATATAGATGGCGGTGTAGATATTCCCATCTTTATACAGATGGCGGTGTAGTTATTTCCATCTTTATACAGATGGCGGTGTAGGTATTTCCATGTTTATAGAGATGGCGGTGCAGATATTTCCATGTTGATAGAGACAGACGTGTAGATGTTTCCTTGTTTATACAGATAGCGGTGTAGATATTTCCATGTTTATAGAGTTAGCGGTGTAGCCATTTCCAAATTTATACAGATAGCCGTGTAGATATTTAAAGGTTCATACAGATGGTGGTGTAGGTATTTCCATCCTTATACTGATAGCGGTGTACATATTTCCATGTTTATAGAGTTGGCGGTGTAGATATTTCCATGTTCATACAGATGGCGTTGTAGATACTTCCATGTTTATATAGTTGGCAGTGTAGATATTTCCATGTTCATACAGATCGCGGTGAAGATATTTCTATGTTTATACACATGGTGGTGTAGATATTTCCAAGTTTTAAGAGATAGCGGTGTAGATATTTTCGTGTTTACACAGATAGCGGTGTAGATATTTCCATGTTTACACAGATAGCGGTGTAGATTTTTCCATGTTTATACTGATAACGGTGTAGGTATTTCCGTGTGTATGCAGACAACGGTGTAGATATTTACATATTCCTACAGATGGCTGTGTAGATATGTATATGTTTATACAGATTGCGGAGTAGATATTTTCATGTTTATAGAGACAGCGGTGTAGATATTTCCATGTTTCTACAGTTGGTGTTGTAGATATTTCCATGTTTACACAGATAGCGGTGTAGATATTTCCAAGTTTATGCAGATAGCGGAGTAGATATTTCCACTTTTATGCAGATAGCGGTGAAGATATTTCCATGTTTATGCAGAAAGCGGTGTAGATATGTCCATGTTCCTGCAGATGGGTGTGTAGATATTTCCAAGTTTATACAGATACTGGTGTAGATATTTCCATGTTTACACACATAGCGTTGTAGATATTTCCATGTTCCTACAGAGGGCGGTGTACATATTTACATGTTTGTAGAGTTGGCGGTTTAGACATTTCCACGTTCATACAGATGGTGGTGTAGATATTTGCATGTTTATACAGATAGCGGTGTGAAAATTTCCATCTTTATGCACATAAAGGTGTAGATCTTTCCATGTTTTTAGAGATAGCGGTGTAGTTATTTCCATGTTTACACAGATAGCGGTGTAGATATTTCCATGTTTATACAGATGACTCTGTAGATATTTCCATGTTTACAGAGATACCGGTGTAGATATTTCCATGTTTATAGAGATAGCGGTGTAGATATTTCCATGTTTACACAGATAGCGGTGTAGATATTTCCATATTTATACAGAAAGCGGTGTAGATATTTCCATGTTTATAGAGATATCGGTGTAGATATTTCCATGTTTATACAGATAGCAGTGTAGATATTTACATGCTAATACAAATGGCGGTGTAGATATTTCCATGTTCATACAGATGGCGGTGAAGATATTTCCATGTTTATAGAGATAACGGTGTATATATTTCCATGTTTACACAGATAGCGGTGTAGATATTTCTATGTTTACACAGATCGTGGTGTAGATATTTCCATGTTTATACAGATGGCGGTGTAGATATTTCCACCTTTATACAGATAGCGGTGTAGTTATTTCCATGTTCATAGAGATGGCGGTGTAGATATTTCCATGTTTACAGAGATAGAGGTGTAGATATTTATTTGTTTATAGAGATAGCGGTGTAGATATTTCCATGTTTATACAGATGGCGGTGTAGGTATTTCCATTTCTATACAGATGGCGGTGTACATATTTCCATGTTCATACAGATGGCGGTGTAGATATTTCCATGTTTTTAGATATGGCGGTGTAGGTATTTCCATGTTTATACAGGTAGCGGTGTAGATATTTCCATGTTTATGTAGATGGCAGTGTAGATATTTCCATGTTTATACAGATAGCGGTATAGATATTTCCATGTTTATACTGATAGCTGTGTATGTATTTACATCTTTATACAAATGGCGGTGTAGATATTTCCATGTTTATACAGATGGCGGTGTAGATATTTCCACCTTTATACAGATAGCGGTGTAGTTATTTCCATGTTCATAGACATGGCGGTGTAGATATTTCCATGTTTACAGAGATAGAGGTGTAGATATTTATTTGTTTATAGAGATAGCGGTGTAGATATTTCCATGTTTATACAGATGGCGGTGTAGGTATTTCCATTTCTATACAGATGGCGGTGTACATATTTCCATGTTCATACAGATGGCGGTGTAGATATTTCCATGTTTTTAGATATGGCGGTGTAGGTATTTCCATGTTTATACAGGTAGCGGTGTAGATATTTCCATGTTTATGTAGATGGCAGTGTAGATATTTCCATGTTTATACAGATAGCGGTATAGATATTTCCATGTTTATACTGATAGCTGTGTAGGTATTTACATCTTTATACAAATGGCGGTGTAGATATTTCCATGTTTATACAGATGGCGGTGTAGATATTTCCATCTCTATACAGATGGCCGTGAGCATATATCCATGTTCATACAGATGGCGGTGTAGGTATTTCCATGTTTTTAGACATGGCGGTGTAGATATTTCCATGTTTATACAGATAGCGGTGTAGATATTTCCATGTTTACACAGTTAGATGTGTAGATATTTCCATTGTTATACTGATTGCGGTGTAGATATTTCCACGTTCATACAGATGGCGGTGTAGATATTTCCATCTTTATACAGATGACAGTGTAGATATTTCCATGTTTATACAGAAGGCGGTGTAGATATTTCCATGTTTATAGAGATTGCGGTGTAGTTATTTCCATGTTTATACAGATAGCAGTGTAGATATTTCCATGTTTATACAGATAGCTGTGTAGATATTTACATCTTTATAGAAATGGCGGTGTAGATATTTCGATGTTTATACAGATGGCGGTGTAGATATTTCCATCTTTATACAGATGTCGGTGTAGGTATTTCCATGTTTATAGAGATGGCGGTGTAGATATTTCCATGTTTATGGAGATAGCGCTGTAGTTATTTCCGTGTTAATAGGCATAGCGGTGTAGATATTTCCATGTTTATAGAGATGGCGGTGTAGATATTTCCATGTTTATAGAGATAGCGGTGTAGTTATTTCAATGTAAATAGGCATACCGGTGTAGATATTTCCATGTTTACAGAGATAGTGGTGCAGATATTTCCTAGTTTATACAGATTGCGGTGTAGATATTTCCATATGTATACAGATAGCGGTGTAGACATTTCCAAATTTATACAGATGGCGGTGTAGATATTTAAAGGTTCATACAGATGGTGGTGTAGATATTTCCATCCTTATACAGATAGCGGTGTAGATATTTCCATGTTTATACAGATGGCGGTGTAGGTATTTCCATGTTTATATAGATGGCGGTGTAGATATTCCCATCTTTATACAGATGGCGGTGTAGTTATTTCCATCTTTATACAGATGGCGGTGTAGGTATTTCCATGTTTATAGAGATGGCGGTGCAGATATTTCCATGTTGATAGAGACAGACGTGTAGATGTTTCCTTGTTTATACAGATAGCGGTGTAGATATTTCCATGTTTATAGAGTTAGCGGTGTAGCCATTTCCAAATTTATACAGATAGCCGTGTAGATATTTAAAGGTTCATACAGATGGTGGTGTAGGTATTTCCATCCTTATACTGATAGCGGTGTACATATTTCCATGTTTATAGAGTTGGCGGTGTAGATATTTCCATGTTCATACAGATGGCGTTGTAGATACTTCCATGTTTATATAGTTGGCAGTGTAGATATTTCCATGTTCATACAGATCGCGGTGAAGATATTTCTATGTTTATACACATGATGGTGTAGATATTTCCAAGTTTTAAGAGATAGCGGTGTAGATATTTTCGTGTTTACACAGATAGCGGTGTAGATATTTCCATGTTTACACAGATAGCGGTGTAGATTTTTCCATGTTTATACTGATAACGGTGTAGGTATTTCCGTGTGTATGCAGACAACGGTGTAGATATTTACATATTCCTACAGATGGCTGTGTAGATATGTATATGTTTATACAGATTGCGGAGTAGATATTTTCATGTTTATAGAGACAGCGGTGTAGATATTTCCATGTTTCTACAGTTGGTGTTGTAGATATTTCCATGTTTACACAGATAGCGGTGTAGATATTTCCAAGTTTATGCAGATAGCGGAGTAGATATTTCCACTTTTATGCAGATAGCGGTGAAGATATTTCCATGTTTATGCAGAAAGCGGTGTAGATATGTCCATGTTCCTGCAGATGGGTGTGTAGATATTTCCAAGTTTATACAGATACTGGTGTAGATATTTCCATGTTTACACACATAGCGTTGTAGATATTTCCATGTTCCTACAGAGGGCGGTGTACATATTTACATGTTTGTAGAGTTGGCGGTTTAGACATTTCCACGTTCATACAGATGGTGGTGTAGATATTTGCATGTTTATACAGATAGCGGTGTGAAAATTTCCATCTTTATGCACATAAAGGTGTAGATCTTTCCATGTTTTTAGAGATAGCGGTGTAGTTATTTCCATGTTTACACAGATAGCGGTGTAGATATTTCCATGTTTATACAGATGACTCTGTAGATATTTCCATGTTTACAGAGATACCGGTGTAGATATTTCCATGTTTATAGAGATAGCGGTGTAGATATTTCCATGTTTACACAGATAGCGGTGTAGATATTTCCATATTTATACAGAAAGCGGTGTAGATATTTCCATGTTTATAGAGATATCGGTGTAGATATTTCCATGTTTATACAGATAGCAGTGTAGATATTTACATGCTAATACAAATGGCGGTGTAGATATTTCCATGTTCATACAGATGGCGGTGAAGATATTTCCATGTTTATAGAGATAACGGTGTATATATTTCCATGTTTACACAGATAGCGGTGTAGATATTTCTATGTTTACACAGATCGTGGTGTAGATATTTCCATGTTTATACAGATGGCGGTGTAGATATTTCCACCTTTATACAGATAGCGGTGTAGTTATTTCCATGTTCATAGAGATGGCGGTGTAGATATTTCCATGTTTACAGAGATAGAGGTGTAGATATTTATTTGTTTATAGAGATAGCGGTGTAGATATTTCCATGTTTATACAGATGGCGGTGTAGGTATTTCCATTTCTATACAGATGGCGGTGTACATATTTCCATGTTCATACAGATGGCGGTGTAGATATTTCCATGTTTTTAGATATGGCGGTGTAGGTATTTCCATGTTTATACAGGTAGCGGTGTAGATATTTCCATGTTTATGTAGATGGCAGTGTAGATATTTCCATGTTTATACAGATAGCGGTATAGATATTTCCATGTTTATACTGATAGCTGTGTAGGTATTTACATCTTTATACAAATGGCGGTGTAGATATTTCCATGTTTATATAGATGGCGGTGTAGATATTTCCATCTTTATACAGATGGTGGTGTAGGTATTTCCATGTTTATAGAGGTGGCGGTGTAGATATTTCCATGTTTATACAGATAGTGGTGTAGTTATTTCCATGTTAATAGGCATAGCGGTTTAGATATTTCCATGTTTATAGAGATGGCGGTGTAGATATTTCCATGTTTTCACAGATAACAGTGAAGATATTTACATGTTCCTACAGATGGCTGTGTAGATATTTCCATGTTTATACAGATAGCAGTGTAGATATTTCCGTGGTTTTAGAGATAGCCGTGTAGCTATTTCCATGTAAATAGGCATAGCGGTGTAGATATTTCCATGTTTATATAGATAGAGGTGTACATATTTCCATGTTAATAGATATGGCCGTGTAGATATTTCCATGTTTAAAGAGATGACAGTGTAGATATTTCCATTTTTATAGAGAAAGCGGTGTATTTATTTCCATGTAAATTGACATAGCGGTGTAGATATTTCCTTGTTTATAGAAATAGAGGTGTAGATATTTCCTAGTTTATACAGACAGCGGTGTAGATATTTCCATGTTTGTAGAGATAGCGGTGTAGACATTTCCACGTTTATACAGATAGCGGTGTAGATATTTCCATGTTCTTAAAGATGGCGGTGTAGATATTTCCATCCTTATACAGATAGCCGTGTAGATATTTCCATGTTTATACAGATGGTGGTTTAGATATTTCCATGTTTATACAGATGGCGGTGTAGATATTTCCAGCTTTATACAAATGGCGGAGTAGGTTTTTCCATGTTCATACAGATGGCGGTGTAGATATTTCCATGTTTATAGAGATGGTGGTGTAGATATTTCCATGTTTATACAGATGGCGGTGTCGATATTTCCATGTTTATACAGATGACGGTGTAGATATTTCCATCTTTATACAGATGGCGGTGTAGATATTTCCATGTTCATACAGATGGCGGTGTAGATATTTCCATGTTTTTAGAGATGGCGGTATAGATATTTCCATGTTTATACAGGTGGCGGTGTAGATATTTCCATCTTTATACAGATGGCGGTGTAGATATTTCCATCTTTATACAGATGGCGGTGTAGATATTTCCATGTTCATACACAAGGCGGTGTAGATATTTCCATCTTTATACAGATGGCTGTGTATATATTTCCATGTTTATACAGATGGCAGTGTAGGCATTTCCATGTTTATAGAGATGGCGGTGTAGATATTTCCATGTTTATAGAGATAGCTGTGTAGATATTTCCATCTTTATACAGAATTTCAGTGTAGATATATCCATGTTTATACAAATGGCGGTGTAGATATTTCCATGTTTATACAGATGGCAGTGTAGATATTTCCATGTTTATAGAGATGGCGGTGTAGATATTTCCATGTTTATAGAGATAGCGGTGTAGTTAATTCCATGTAAATAGGCATAGCGGTGTAGATATTTCCATGTTTATAGAGATAGAGTTGTAGATATTTCCTAGTTTATACAGATAGCGGTGTAGATATTTCCATGTTTGTAGAGATAGCGGTGTAGACATTTCCACGTTTATACAGATAGCGGTGTAGATATTTCCATATTCTTACAGATGGCGGTGCAGATATTTCCATCCTTATACAGATAGCCGTGTAGGATTTCCATGTTCATACAGATGGCGGTGTAGATATTTCCATGTTTATAGAGATAACGGTGTAGTTATTTCAAAGTTAATAGGCATAGCGGTGTAGATATTTCCATGTTTATAGAGACAGAGGTGTAGATGTTTCCTTGTTTATACAGATATAGGTGTAGATATTTCCATGTTTACAGAGATAGCGGTGTAGACATTTCCAAATTTATACAGATAGCGGTGTAGGTATTTAAAGGTTCATACAGATGGTGGTGTGGATATTTCCATCCTTATACAGATAGCGGTGTAGATATTTCCAAGTTTATGCAGATAGAGGAGTAGATATTTCCACTTTTATGCAGATAGCGGTGAAGATATTTCCATGTTTATACAGATAGCGGTGTAGATATTTCCATGTTCCTCCAGATGGCTGTGTAGATATTTACAAGTTTATACAGATAGTGGTGTAGATATTTCCATGTTTACACAGATAGCGTAGATATTTCCATGTTCCTACAGCTGGTGGTGTAGATGTTTCCATGCTTACACAGATAGTGGTGTAGATATTTCCAAGTTTATGCAGATAGCGGTGGAGATATTTCCACTTTTATGGAGTTAGCGGTGTAGATATTTCCATGTTTACACAGAAAGCGGTGTAGATATTTCCATGTTCCTACAAATGGCGCTGTAGATATTTCCATGTTTATAGAGTTGGCAGTTTAGGCATTTCCATCTTCGTACAGATGGCGGTGTAGATATTTCCATCTTCATACACATAACGGTGTAGATATTTCCATTTTTATACAGGTGAGGGTGTATATATTTCCATACTCATACAGATGGCGTTATAGATATTTCCATGTTTATAGAGATAGCGGTGTAGGTATTTCCATGTTTACACAGATAGCGGTGTAGATATTTCAATTTTTACACATAAAGCATTGTAGATATTTACATTTTTGTACAGATAGCGGTGTAGATATTTCCACGGTTATAGAGATATCGGTGTAGATATTTCCAGGTTTCTACAGATTGCAGTGTAGATATTTCCACGTTTATATAGATGGCTGTGTATATATTTCCATGTTTATAGAGATAGCGGTGTAGATATTTCCATGTTTATACAGATAGCGGTGTAGATATTTCCATGTTTACACAGATAGCGGTGTAGATATTTCCATGTTTACACAGATAGCGTATTAGATATTTCCACGTTTATGCAGATAGCGGTGTAGATATATCCATGTTTATAGAGATGGCGGTGTAGATATTTCCATGTTTATAGAGATAACGGTGTAGTTATTTCCATGTTAATAGGCATAGCGGTGTAGATATTTCCATGTTTATGGAGACAGAGGTGTAGGTATTTCCTAGTTTAAACAGATAGCGGTGTAGATATTTCCATGTTTATAGAGATAGCGGTGTAGACATTTCCACGTTTATACAGATAGTGGTGTAGATATTTAAAGCTTCATACAGATGCTGGTGTAGATATTTCCATCCTTATACAGATAGCGGTGTAGATATTTCCGTGTTTGTACAGATGGCGGTGTAGATATTTCCAACTTAATGGAGATGGCGGTGTAGATATTTCCATGTTTATACAGATAACTGTGTAGATATTTCCATCTTTATACAGATGGCGGTGTAGATATTTCCATGTTTATACAGATGGCGGTGTAGATATTTCCATGTTAATAGATATGGCCGTGTAGATATTTCCATGTTTAAAGAGATGACAGTGTAGATATTTCCATTTTTATAGAGATAGCGGTGTATTTATTTCCATGTAAATAGGCATAGCGGTGTAGATATTTCCTTGTTTATAGAGATAGAGGTGTAGATATTTCCTAGTTTAAACAGATAGCGGTGTAGATATTTCCATGATTATAGAGATAGCGGTGTAGACATTTCCACGTTTATACAGTAAGCGGTGTAGATATATCCATGTTCATTCAGATGGCAGTGTAGATATTTCCATCCTTATACAGATAGCAGTGTAGATATTTCCATGTTTCTACAGATGGCCGTGTATATATTTCCATGTTTAAAGAGATGACAGTGTAGATATTTCGATGTTTATAGAGATAGCGGTTTAGTTATTTCCATGTAAATAGGCATAGCAGTGTAGATATTTCCATGTTTATAGAGATAGATGTGTAGATATTTCCTAGATTAAACAGATAGCGGTGTAGATATTTCCATGTTTATAGAGATAGCGGTGTAGACATTTCCACGTTTATACAGTAAGCGGTGTAGATATATCCATGTTCATACAGATGGCGGTGTAGATATTTCCATCCTTATACAGATAGCAGTGTAGATATTTCCAAGTTTATACAGATGGCTGTGTAGATATTTCCATGTTTATGGAGATGGCGGTGTAGATATTTCCATGTTTATAGAGACAGAGGTGTAGATATTTCCAAGTGTATACAGATGGCGGTGTAGATATTTCCATGTTTATAGAGATGGCGGTGTAAATATTTCCTAGTTTATACAGATAGCAGTGTAGATATTTCCATGTTTATAGACATAGCGGTGTAGCCATTTCCAAATTTATACAGATGGTGGTGTAGATATTTCCATGTTTATACAGAAGGCGGTGTAGTTATTTCCATGTTTATAGAGATGGCAGTGTAGATATTTACATGTTTATACAAATGGCGGTGTAGGTTTTTCCATGTTTATATAGATGGCACTGTAGATATTTCCATCTTTATACAGATGGCGGTGTAGGTATTTCCATGTTGATAGAGATGGTGGTGTAGATATTTCCATGTTTATAGAGATTGCGGTGTAGTTATTTACATGTTAATAGGCATAGCGGTGTAGATATTTCCATGTTTATAGAGATAGAGGTGTAGATATTTCCTTGTTTATACAGATAGCGGTGTAGATATTTCCATGTTTATAGAGATGGTGGTGTAGTTATTTCAATGTAAATAGGCATACCGGTGTAGATATTTCCATGTTTATAGAGATAGAGGTGTAGATATTTCCTAGTTTATACAGATTGCGGTGTAGATATTTCCATGTGTATAGAGATAGCGGTGTAGACATTTCCAAATTTATACAGATGGCGGTGTAGATATTTAAAGGTTCATACAGATGGTGGTGTAGATATTTCCATCCTTATACAGATAGCGGTGTAGATATTTCCATGTTTATACAGATGGCGGTGTAGGTATTTCCATGTTTATATAGATGGCGGTGTAGATATTTCCATCTTTATACAGATGGCGGTGTAGTTATTTCCATCTTTATACAGATGGCGGTGTAGGTATTTCCATGTTTATAGAGATGGCGGTGTAGTTATTTCCATGTTTATAGAGACAGACGTGTAGATGTTTCCTTGTTTATACAGATAGCGGTGTAGATATTTCCATGTTTATAGAGATAGCGGTGTAGCCATTTCCAAATTTATACAGATAGCCGTGTAGATAATTAAAGGTTCATACAGATGGTGGTGTAGATATTTCCATCCTTATACAGATAGCGGTGTAGATATTTCCATGTTTATACAGATGGCGGTGCAGATATTTCCATCTTTATACAGATTGCGGTGTAGATATTTCCATGTTCATAGAGATGGCGGTGTAGATATTTCCATGTTTACAGAAATAGAGGTGTAGACATTTCCTTGTTTGTAGAGATAGCGGGGTAGATATTTCCATGTTTATACAGATGGCGGTGTAGTTATTTCCATCTCTATACAGATGGCGGTGTACATATTTCCATGTTCATACGGATGGCGGTGTAGATATTTCCATGTTTTTACACATGGCGGTGAAGATATTTCCATGTTTATACAGATAGCGGTGTAGATATTTCCATGTTTATACAGTTAGCTGTGTAGATATTTCCATCGTTATACAGATGGCGGTGTAGATATTTCCATGTTCACACAGATGGCGGTGTAGATATTTCCATGTTTATACAGATGACGGTGTAGATATTTCCATGTTTATACAGATGGCGGTGTAGATATTTCCATGTTCATACAGATGGCGGTGTAGATATTTCCATGTTTATACAGATGACGGTGTAGATATTTCCATGTTTATACAGAAGGCGGGGTAGATATTTCCATGTTTATAGAGATGGCGGTGTAGATATTTCCATGTTTATGCAGATAGCGGTGTAGATATTTCCATGTTTATACAGATAGCTGTGTAGAGATTTACATCCTTATACACATGGCGGTGTAGATTTTTCCATGTTTATATAGATGGCAGTGTAGATATTTCCATCTTTATACAGATGGCGGTGTTGGTATTTCCATGTTTATAGAGATGGCGGTGTAGATATTTCGATGTTTATAGAGATAGCAGTGTAGTTATTTACATGTTAATAGGCATAACGGTGTAGATATTTCCATGTTTATAGAGATAGAGGTGTAGATATTTCCTTGTTTATACAGATAGCGGTGTAGATATTTCCATGTTTATAGAGATGGCGGTGTAGATATTTCTATGTTTATACAGATAACTCTGTATATATTTCCATCTTTATACAGATGGTGGTGTAGATATTTCCATCCTTATACAGATAGCGGTGTAGATATTTCCATGTTTATACAGATGGCGGTGTAGATATTTCCATGTTTATAGCGAAAGCGGTGTAGACATTTCCACATTTATAAATATAGTGGTGTGGATATTTAAAGCTTCATACGGATGGTGGTGTAGATATTTCCATCCTTATACAGATAGCGGTGTAAATATTTCCATGTTTGTACAGATGGCGAAGTAGATATTTCCTTCTTTGTACTGATGGCGGTGCAGATATTTCGATGTTCATAGAGAAGGCGGTGTAGATATTTCCATGTTTAGAGAGATAGAGGTGTAGATATTTCCTTGTTTATAGAGATATCGGTGTAGATATTTCCATGTTTATACAGATGGCGGTGTAGATATTTCCATCTCTATACAGATGGCCATGAGCATATATCCATGTTCATACAGATGGCGGTGTAGGTATTTCCATGTTTTTAGACATGGCGGTGTAGATATTTCCATGTTTATACAGATAGCGGTGTAGATATTTCCATGTTTACACAGTTAGATGTGTAGATATTTCCATTGTTATACTGATTGCGGTGTAGATATTTCCACGTTCATACAGATGGCGGTGTAGATATTTCCATCTTTATACAGATGACAGTGTAGATATTTCCATGTTTATACAGAAGGCGGTGTAGATATTTCCATGTTTATAGAGATTGCGGTGTAGTTATTTCCATGTTTATACAGATAGCAGTGTAGATATTTCCATGTTTATACAGATAGCTGTGTAGATATTTACATCTTTATAGAAATGGCGGTGTAGATATTTCGATGTTTATACAGATGGCGGTGTAGATATTTCCATCTTTATACAGATGTCGGTGTAGGTATTTCCATGTTTATAGAGATGGCGGTGTAGATATTTCCATGTTTATGGAGATAGCGCTGTAGTTATTTCCGTGTTAATAGGCATAGCGGTGTAGATATTTCCATGTTTATAGAGATGGCGGTGTAGATATTTCCATGTTTATAGAGATAGCGGTGTAGTTATTTCAATGTAAATAGGCATACCGGTGTAGATATTTCCATGTTTACAGAGATAGTGGTGCAGATATTTCCTAGTTTATACAGATTGCGGTGTAGATATTTCCATATGTATACAGATAGCGGTGTAGACATTTCCAAATTTATACAGATGGCGGTGTAGATATTTAAAGGTTCATACAGATGGTGGTGTAGATATTTCCATCCTTATACAGATAGCGGTGTAGATATTTCCATGTTTATACAGATGGCGGTGTAGGTATTTCCATGTTTATATAGATGGCGGTGTAGATATTCCCATCTTTATACAGATGGCGGTGTAGTTATTTCCATCTTTATACAGATGGCGGTGTAGGTATTTCCATGTTTATAGAGATGGCGGTGCAGATATTTCCATGTTGATAGAGACAGACGTGTAGATGTTTCCTTGTTTATACAGATAGCGGTGTAGATATTTCCATGTTTATAGAGTTAGCGGTGTAGCCATTTCCAAATTTATACAGATAGCCGTGTAGATATTTAAAGGTTCATACAGATGGTGGTGTAGGTATTTCCATCCTTATACTGATAGCGGTGTACATATTTCCATGTTTATAGAGTTGGCGGTGTAGATATTTCCATGTTCATACAGATGGCGTTGTAGATACTTCCATGTTTATATAGTTGGCAGTGTAGATATTTCCATGTTCATACAGATCGCGGTGAAGATATTTCTATGTTTATACACATGATGGTGTAGATATTTCCAAGTTTTAAGAGATAGCGGTGTAGATATTTTCGTGTTTACACAGATAGCGGTGTAGATATTTCCATGTTTACACAGATAGCGGTGTAGATTTTTCCATGTTTATACTGATAACGGTGTAGGTATTTCCGTGTGTATGCAGACAACGGTGTAGATATTTACATATTCCTACAGATGGCTGTGTAGATATGTATATGTTTATACAGATTGCGGAGTAGATATTTTCATGTTTATAGAGACAGCGGTGTAGATATTTCCATGTTTCTACAGTTGGTGTTGTAGATATTTCCATGTTTACACAGATAGCGGTGTAGATATTTCCAAGTTTATGCAGATAGCGGAGTAGATATTTCCACTTTTATGCAGATAGCGGTGAAGATATTTCCATGTTTATGCAGAAAGCGGTGTAGATATGTCCATGTTCCTGCAGATGGGTGTGTAGATATTTCCAAGTTTATACAGATACTGGTGTAGATATTTCCATGTTTACACACATAGCGTTGTAGATATTTCCATGTTCCTACAGAGGGCGGTGTACATATTTACATGTTTGTAGAGTTGGCGGTTTAGACATTTCCACGTTCATACAGATGGTGGTGTAGATATTTGCATGTTTATACAGATAGCGGTGTGAAAATTTCCATCTTTATGCACATAAAGGTGTAGATCTTTCCATGTTTTTAGAGATAGCGGTGTAGTTATTTCCATGTTTACACAGATAGCGGTGTAGATATTTCCATGTTTATACAGATGACTCTGTAGATATTTCCATGTTTACAGAGATACCGGTGTAGATATTTCCATGTTTATAGAGATAGCGGTGTAGATATTTCCATGTTTACACAGATAGCGGTGTAGATATTTCCATATTTATACAGAAAGCGGTGTAGATATTTCCATGTTTATAGAGATATCGGTGTAGATATTTCCATGTTTATACAGATAGCAGTGTAGATATTTACATGCTAATACAAATGGCGGTGTAGATATTTCCATGTTCATACAGATGGCGGTGAAGATATTTCCATGTTTATAGAGATAACGGTGTATATATTTCCATGTTTACACAGATAGCGGTGTAGATATTTCTATGTTTACACAGATCGTGGTGTAGATATTTCCATGTTTATACAGATGGCGGTGTAGATATTTCCACCTTTATACAGATAGCGGTGTAGTTATTTCCATGTTCATAGAGATGGCGGTGTAGATATTTCCATGTTTACAGAGATAGAGGTGTAGATATTTATTTGTTTATAGAGATAGCGGTGTAGATATTTCCATGTTTATACAGATGGCGGTGTAGGTATTTCCATTTCTATACAGATGGCGGTGTACATATTTCCATGTTCATACAGATGGCGGTGTAGATATTTCCATGTTTTTAGATATGGCGGTGTAGGTATTTCCATGTTTATACAGGTAGCGGTGTAGATATTTCCATGTTTATGTAGATGGCAGTGTAGATATTTCCATGTTTATACAGATAGCGGTATAGATATTTCCATGTTTATACTGATAGCTGTGTAGGTATTTACATCTTTATACAAATGGCGGTGTAGATATTTCCATGTTTATATAGATGGCGGTGTAGATATTTCCATCTTTATACAGATGGTGGTGTAGGTATTTCCATGTTTATAGAGGTGGCGGTGTAGATATTTCCATGTTTATACAGATAGTGGTGTAGTTATTTCCATGTTAATAGGCATAGCGGTTTAGATATTTCCATGTTTATAGAGATGGCGGTGTAGATATTTCCATGTTTTCACAGATAACAGTGAAGATATTTACATGTTCCTACAGATGGCTGTGTAGATATTTCCATGTTTATACAGATAGCAGTGTAGATATTTCCGTGTTTTTAGAGATAGCCGTGTAGCTATTTCCATGTAAATAGGCATAGCGGTGTAGATATTTCCATGTTAATAGATATGGCCGTGTAGATATTTCCATGTTTAAAGAGATGACAGTGTAGATATTTCCATTTTTATAGAGAAAGCGGTGTATTTATTTCCATGTAAATTGACATAGCGGTGTAGATATTTCCTTGTTTATAGAAATAGAGGTGTAGATATTTCCTAGTTTATACAGACAGCGGTGTAGATATTTCCATGTTTGTAGAGATAGCGGTGTAGACATTTCCACGTTTATACAGATAGCGGTGTAGATATTTCCATGTTCTTACAGATGGTGGTGTAGATATTTCCATCCTTATACAGATAGCCGTGTAGATATTTCCATGTTTATACAGATGGTGGTTTAGATATTTCCATGTTTATACAGATGGCGGTGTAGATATTTCCATCTTTATTCAGATGGCGGTGTAGGTATTTCCATGTTTATAGAGATGGCGGTGTAGATATTACCATGTTTATAGAGATCTCGGTGTAGTTATTTCCATGTTAATAGGCATAGCGGTGTAGATATTTCCTTGTTTATAGAGATAAAGTTGTAGATATTTCCATGTTTATACAGATAGCGGTGTAGATATTTCCATGTTTATACAGATAGCTGTGTAGATATTTACATCTTTATACAAATGGCGGTGTAGATATTTCCATGTTTATACAGATGGCCGTGTAGATATTTCCATCCTTATACAGATAGCGGTGTAGATATTTCCAAATTTGTACAGATGACGGTGTAGATATTTCCATGTTTATAGAGATGGCGGTGTAGATATTTCCATGTTTATACAAATAGCTGTGTAGATATTTCCATGTTTATACAAATGGCGGTGTAGATATTTCAATGTTTGTACAGAAGGTGGTGTAGATATTTCCATCTTTATACAGATGGCGTTGTAAATATATCCATGTTTATAAAGATGGCGGTGTATATATTTCCATGTTTATACAGATGGCGGTGTAGATATTTCCATGTTTATAGAGATGGCCGTGTAGATATTTCCATGTTTAAAGAGATGACAGTGTAGATATTTCCATGTTTATAGAGATAGCGGTGTAGTTATTTCCATGTAAATAGGCATAGCGGTGTAGATATTTCCTTGTTTATAGAGATAGAGGTGTAGATATTTCCTAGTTCAAACAGATAGCGGTGTAGATATTTCCATGTTTATAGAGATAGCGGTGTAGACATTGCCACGTTTATACAGATAGCGGTGTAGATATTTCCATGTTTATAAAGATGGCGGTGTAGATATTTCCATGTTTATACAGATGGCAGTGTAGACATTTCCAAGTTTATACAGTAAGCGGTGTAGATATATCCATATTCATACAAATGGCGGTGTAGCTATTTCCATCCTTATACAGATAGCGGTGTAGATATTTCCATATTTCTACAGATGGCTGTGTAGATATTTCCATCTTTATACAGATGGTGGTGTAGATATTTCCATGTTTACACAGACAGCGGTGTAGATATTTCCATGTGTATGCAGATGGCGGTGTAGAAATTTCCATGTTTATAGAGATGGCGGTGTAGATATTTCCATGTTTATAGAGATAGCGGTGTAATTATTTCCATGTAAATAGGCTTAGCGGTGTAGATATTTCCATGTTTATAGAGATAGAGGTGTAGATATTTCCTACTTTAAACAGATAGCGGTGTAGGTATTTCCATGTTTATAGAGATAGCGGTGTAGACATTTCCACGTTTATACAGTAAGCGGTATAGATATATCCATGTTCATACAGATGGTGGTGTAGATATTTCCACCCTTATACAGATAGCGGTGTAGATATTTTCATGTTTATACAGTTATCTGTGTAGATATTTCCATCGTTATACAGATGGCGGTGTAGATATTTCCAAGTTTATACAGATAGTTGTGTAGATATTTCCATGTTGTTACAGATAGCTGTGTATATATTTACATCTTTATACATATGGCGGTGTAGATATTTCCATGTTTATACAGATGGCGGTGTAGATATTTCCATCTTTATACAGATGGCGGTGTAGGTATTTCCATGTTTATTGAGATGGCGGTGTAGATATTTCCATGTTTATAGAGATATCGGTGTAGTTATTTCCATGTTAATAGGCATAGCGGTGTAGATATTTCCTTGTTTATAGAGATAAAGGTGTAGATATTTCCATGTTTATACAAATGGCGGTGTAGATATTTCCATGTTTATACAGATGGCGGTGTAGATATTTCCATCCTTATACAGATAGCGGTGTAGATATTTCCATATTTGTACAGATGGTGGTGTAGATATTTCCATGTTTATAGAGATGGCGGTGTATATATCTCCATGTTTATAGAGATGGCGGTGTAGATATTTCCATGTTTATACAGATAGATGTGTAGATATTTCCATGTTTATACAAATGGCGGTGTAGATATTTCCATGTTTGTACAGAAGGCGGTGTAGATATTTCCATCTTTATAGAGATGGCGTTGTAAATAAATCCATGTTTATAAAGATGGCGGTGTATATATTTCCATGTTTATACAGATGGCAGTGTAGATATTTCCATGTTTATAGAAATGGCGGTGTAAATATTTCCATGTTTGTAGAGATCGCGTTCTAGTTATTTCCATGTTAATAGGCATAGTGGTGTAGATGTTTACAGGTTTATAGAGATAGAGGTGCAGATATTTCTTTGTTTATACAGATAGCTGTGTAGATATTTACATCTTTATAAAAATGGCAGTGTAGATATTTCCATGTTTACATAGATTGCGGTGTAGATATTTCCATCTTTATGCAGATAGCTGTGTAGATATTTACATCTTTATACAAATGGCAGTGTAGATATTTACATGTTTATATAGATTGTGGTGTAGATATTTCCATCTTTATACAGATAGCGGTGTAGATATTTTCATGTTTATAGAGATGGCAGTGCAGAAATTTCCATGTTCATACGGATAGCTGTGTAGATATTTCCATCTTTATACAGATGGCGGTGTAGACAGTCCATCTTTAGACAGATGGCGGTGTAGATATTTCCATGTTTACACAGATAGCGGTGTAGATATTTCCATGTTTATAGAGATAGCGGTGTAGACATTTCCACATTTATACAGATAGAGGTGTAGATATTTATAGGTTCATACAGATGGTGGTGTAGATATTTCCATCCTTATACAGACAGCAGTGTAGATATTTCCATGTTTATACAGATGTCGGTGTAGATATTTCCATCATTATACAGATGGCGGTGTAGATATTTCCATGTTCATATGTATGGCGGTGTAGATATTTCCATGTTTATAGAGATGGCGGTGTAGATATTTCCATGTTTACAGGTGGTGGTGTAGATATTTCCATCTTTATACAGATGGCTGTGTAGATATTTCCATTTTTATACAGATGGCGGTGTAGATATTACCTTGTTCGTACACAAGGCGGTGTAGATATTTCCATCTTTATACAGATGGCGGTGTAGATATTTTCATGTTTATACAGACGGCAGGTTAGGTATTTCCATGTTTATAGGGATGGCGGTGTAGATATTTTCATGTTTGTACAGATAGCTGTGTAGATATTTCCATCTTTTTACAGATGGCAGTGTAGATGTATCCATGTTTAAACAGATGGCGGTGTAGATATTTCGATCTTTATACAGATGGCAGTGTAGATATTTCCGTGTTTATAGAGATGGCGGTGTAGATATTTCCATGTTTATAGAGATAGCGGTGTAGTGATTTCCATGTAAATATGCATAGCGGTGTAGATATTTCCATGTTTATAGAGATAGAGGTGTAGACATTTCCTAGTTTAAACAGATAACGGTGTAGATATTTCCATGTTTATAGAGATAGCGGTGTAGACATTTCCACGTTTATACAGTAAGCGGTGTAGATATATCCATGTTCATACAGATGGCGGTGTAGATATTTCCATCCTTATACAGATAGCAGTGTAGATACTTCCATGTTTATACAGACGGCGGTGTAGATATTTCCATGTTTATGGAAACGGCGGTGAAGATATTTCCATGTTTATAGAGATAACGGTGTAGTTATTTAAATGTTAATAGGCATAGCGGTGTAGATATTTCCATGTTTATAGAGACACAGTTGTAGATGTTTCCTTGTTTATACAGATAGCGGTGTAGATATTTCCATGTTTATAGAGATAGCGGTGTAGACATTTGCAAATTTATACAGATAGCGGTGTAGATATTTAAAAGTTCATACAAATGGTGGTGTAGATAGTTCCATGTTTACAGAGATAGCGGTGTAGATATTTCCATGTTTATACAGATGGCGGTGTAGATATTTCCATCTCTATACAGATGGTGGTGTAGATTTTTCCATGTTCGAACAGATGGCGGTGTAGATATTTCCATGTTTTTAGACATGGCGGTGTAGACATTTCCATGTTTATACAGATAGCGGTATAGATATTTCCATGTTTATACAGTTAGCTGTGTAGATATTTCCATCGTTATACAGATGGCGGTGTAGATATTTCCATTTTCATACAGATGGCGGTGTAGATATTTCCATCTTTATACAGATGGCGGTGTAGGTATTTCCATGTTTATAGAGATGGCGGTGTAGATATTTCCATGTTTATAGAGATAGCGGTGTAGTTATTTCCATGTTAATAGGCATAGCGGTGTAGATATTTCCATGTTTATTGAGATGGGGGTGTAGATATTTCCATGTTTATAGAGATAGAGGTGTAGATATTTCCTTGTTTATACAGATAGCGGTGTAGATATTTCCATGTTTATAGAGATGGCGGTGTAGATATTTCCATGTTTATACAGATGGCTGTGTGGATATTTCCATCTTTATACAGATGGTGGTGTAGATATTTCAAAGTTTACACAGATAGCGGTGTAGGTATTTCCATGTTTATACAGATGGCGGTGTAGAAATTTCCATATTTATAGAGATGGCGGTGTAGATATTTCCATGTTTATAGAGATAGCGGTGTAATTATTTCCATGTAAATAGGCTTAGCGGTGTAGATATTTCCATGTTTATAGAGAAAGAGGTGTAGATATTTCCTAGTTTAAACAGATAGCTGTGTAGATATTTCCATGTTTATAGAGATAGCGGTTTAGACATTTCCACGTTTATACAGTAATCGGTATAGATATATCCATGTTCATACAGATGGTGGTGTAGATATTTCCACCCTTATACAGATAGCGGTGTAGATATTTTCATGTTTATACAGTTAGCTGTGTAGATATTTCCATCGTTATACAGATGGCGGTGTAGATATTTCCAAGTTTATACAGATAGTTGTGTAGATATTTCCATGTTTATACAGATAGCTGTGTATATATTTATATCTTTATACAAATGGCTGTGTAGATATTTCCATGTTTATAGAGATAGAGGTGTAGATATTTCCTAGTTTAAACAGATAGCGGTGTAGATATTTACATGTTTATAGAGATAGCGGTGTAGACATTTCAACGTTTATACAGTAAGCGGTGTAGATATATCCATGTTCATACAGATGGCGGTGTAGATATTTCCATCCTTATATAGATAGCAGTGTAGATACTTCCATGTTTATACAGACGGCGGTGTAGATATTTCCATGTTTATGGAGACGGCGGTGTAGATATTTCCATGTTTATAGAGATAACGGTGTAGTTATTTCAATGTTAATAGGCATACCGGTGTAGATATTTCCATGTTTATACACATAGCGGTGTAGATATTTCCATGTTTATACAGAAGGCGGTGTAGATATTTCCATGTTTATATAGATGGCGGTATAGATATTTCCATGTTTATACAGATAGCGGTGTAGATATTTCCATGTTTATACAGATAGCTGTGTAGATATTTACATCTTTATACAAATGGCGGTGTAGGTATTTCCATGTTTATATAGATGGCGGTGTAGATATTTCCATGTTTATAGAGATGGCGGTGTAGATAGTTCCATGGTTATAGAGATGGAGGTGTAGATATTTCCTTGTGTATACAGATAGCGGTGAAGATATTTCCATGTTTATAGAGATAGCGGTGTAGAAATTGCCACGTTAATACAGATAGCGGTGTAGATATTTCCATGTTTATAGAGATGGCGGTGTAGATATTTCCATGTTTATACAGATGGCTGTGTAGATATTTCCATCTTTATACAGATGGTGGTGTAGATATTTCCATGTTTACACAGATAGCGGTGTAGATATTTCCATGTTTATACAGATGGCGGTGTAGATATTTCCATGTTTATGGAGATGGCGGTGTAGATATTTCCATGTTTATACAGACAGATTTGTAGATGTTTCCTTGTTTATACAGATAGCGTTGTAGATATTTCCATGTTTATAGAGAAAGCGGTGTAGACATTTCGACATTTATATAGATAGTGGTGTAGATATTTAAAGCTTCATACAGATGCTGGTGTAGATATTTCCATCCTTCTACAGATAGCGGTGAAGATATTTCCATGTTTGTACAGATGGCGGTGTGAATATTTCCATCTTTATACAGATGGCGGTGTATATATTTCCATGTTTATAGAGATGTTGGTGTAGATATTTCCATGTTTATGGAGATGGCGGTGTAGATATTTCCATGTTTATAGAGATAACAGTGTAGTTATTTCAATGTTAATAGGCATAGCGGTGTAGATATTTCCATGTTTATAGAGACAGAGGTGTAGATATTTCCTTGTTTATACAGATAGAGGTGTAGATATTTCCTTGTTTATAGAGATAGTGGTGTAGACATTTCCACATTTATACAGATAGTGGTGTAGATATTTAAAGGTTCATACAGATGGTGGTGTAGATATTTCCATCCTTATACAGATAGAGGTGTAGATATTTCCATGTTTGTACATATGGCGGAGTAGATATTTCCATCTTTATACAGATGGCGGTGTAGATATTTCCATGTTCATAGAGATGGCAGTGTAGATATTTCAATGCGTACAGAGATAGAGGTGTAGATATTTCCTTGTTTATAGAGATAGCGGTGTAGTTATTTCCATGTTTTTACAGATGGTGGTGAAGATATGTCCATCTCTATACAGATGGCGGAGCACATATTTCCATGTTCATACAGATGGCGTTGTAGATATTTCCATGTTTTTAGACATGGCGGTGTAGATAATTCTATGTTTATACAGATAGCGGTATAGATATTTCCATGTTTATACAGTTAGCTGTGTAGATATTTCCATCGTTATACAGATGGCGGTGTAGATATTTCCATGTTTATACAGAAGGCGGTGTAGATATTTCCATGTTTATACAGATGACGGTGTAGATATTTCCATGTTTATACAGATGGCAGTGTAGGTATTTCCATGTTTATAGAGATGGCGGTGTAGATATTTCCATATTTATAGAGATAGCGGTGTAGTTATTTCCATGTAAATTGGCATAGCAGTGTAGATATTTCCATGTTTATAGAGACAGAGGTGTGGACGTTTCCTGGTTTATACAGATAGCGGTGTAGATATTTCCATGTGTATAGAGATAGCGGTGTAGACATTTCCAAATTTATACAGATAGCGGTGTAGATATTTAAAGGTTCATACAGATGGTGGTGTAGATATTTCCATCCTTATAGATATAGCGGTGTAGATATTTCCATGTGTATACTAATGGCTGTGTAGATATTTCCATGATTATGGAGATGGCGGTGTAGATATTTCCATGTTTATTGAGATGGCGGTGTAGATTTTTCCTTGTTTATACAGATAGCGGTGTAGATATTTCCATGTTTATAGAGATAGCGGTGTAGCCATTTCCAAATTTATACACATAGCGGTGTAGATATTTAAAGGTTCATACAGATGGTGGTGTAGATATGTCCATCCTTATACAGATAGCGGTGTAGATATTTCCATGTTTATACAGATGGCGGTGTAGATATTTCCATCTTTATACAGATGGTGGTGTAGATATTTCCATGTTCATAGAGATGATGGTGTAGATATTTCCATGTTTACAGAGATAGAGGTGTAGATATTTCCATGCTTATAGAGATACCGTTGTAGATATTTCCATGTTTATACAGATTGCGGTGTAAATATTTCCATATCTCTACAGACGGCGGTGTACATATTTCCAAGTTCATACAGATGGCGGTGTAGATATTTCCATGTTTTTAGACATGGCGGTGTAGATATTTCCATGTTTATACAGATAGCTGTGTAGATATTTCCATGTTTATACAGTTAGCGGTGTAGATATTTCCATCGTTATACAGATGGCGGTGAAGATATTTCCATGTTCATACAGATGGCGGTGTAGATATTTCCATGTTTACACAGATGACGGTGCAGATATTTCCATGTTTTTACGGAAGGCGGTGTAGATATTTCCATGTTTATAGAGATGGCGGTACAGATATTTCCATGTTTATACAGATAGTGGTTTAGATATTTCCATGTTTATTCAGATAGCTGTGTAGATATTTACATCTTTATACAAATGGCGGTGTAGATATTTCCATGTTTATATAGATGGCGGTGTAGGTATTTCCATCTTTATACAGATGGCGGTGTAGGTGTTTCCATGTTTATAGAGATGGCGGTGTAGATATTTCCATGTTTATAGAGATAGCGGTGTAGTTATTTCCATGTTAATAGGCATAGCGATGTAGATATTTCCATGTTGATAGAGATGGCGGTGTAGATATTTCCATGTTTATAGATATAGAGGTGTAGATATTTCCTTGTGTATACTGATAGCGGTGTAGATATTTCCATGTTTATATAGATAGTGGTGTAGACGTTGCCACGTTTATACAGATAGTGGCGTAGATATTTCCATGTTTATAGAGATGGCGGTGTAGATATTTAAATGTTTATACAGATGGCTGTGTAGATATTTCCATCTTTATACAGATGGTGGTGTAGATATTTCCATGTTTACACAGATAGTGGTGTAGATATTTCCATGTTTATACAGATGGCGGTGTAGATATTTCCATGTTTATGGAGATGGCGGTGTAAATATTTCCATGTTTATAGAGATAACGGTGTAGTTATTTCCATGTTAATAGGCATAGCGGTGTAGATATTTCCATGTTTATAGAGACAGAGGTGTAGATGTTTCCTTGTTTATACAGATAGCATTGTAGATATTTCCATGTTTATAGAGAAAGCGGTGTAGACATTTCGACATTTATACAGATAGTGGGGTAGATATTTAAAGCTTCATACAGATGCTGGTGTAGATATTTCCATCCTTCTACAGATAGCGTTGTAGATATTTCCATGTTTGTACAGATGGCGGAGTGGTTATTTCCATCTTTATACAGATGGCGGTGTATATATTTCCATGTTCATAGAGAAGGCGGTGTAGATATTTCCATGTTTATACAGATAGCAATGTAGATATTTGCATGTTTATACAGATAGCTGTGTAGATATTTCCATCTTTATACAGATGGCGGTGTAGATATTTCCATGTTTATACAGATGGCGGTGTAGATATTTCCATCTTTATAGACATGGCAGTGTAGATATTTCCATGTTTAAATAGATGATAGTGTAGATATTTCCATTTTTATAGAGATAGCGGTGTAGTTATTTCCATGTAAATAGGCATAGCGGTGTAGATATTTCCATGTTTATAGAGACAGAGTGTAGATATTTCCTAGGTTAAACAGATAGCGGTGTAGATATTTCCATGTTTATAGAGATAGTGGTGTAGACTTTTCCACGTTTATACAGTAAGCTGTGTAGATATATCCATGTTCATACAGATGGCCTTGTAGATGCCTCCTTCCTTATACAGATAGCGGTGTAGATATTTCAATGTTTATACAGATGGCTGTGTAGATATTTCCATGTTTATGTAGATGGTGGTGTAGATATTTCCATGTTTATAGAGACAAAGGTGTAGATGTTTCCTTGTTTATACAGACAGCGGTGTAGATATTTCCACGTTTATAGAGATAGCGGTGTAGCCATTTCCAAATTTATACAGATGGCGGTGTAGATATTTAAAGGTTCATACAGATGGTGGTGTAGATATTTCCATCCTTATACAGATAGCGGTGTAGATATTTCCATGTTTATACAGATGGCGGTGTAGATATTTCCATCTTTATACAGATGGCAGTGTAGGTATTTCCATGTTTATAGAGATGACAGTGTAGATATTTCCATGTTTATAGAGATAGCGGTGTAGTTATTTCCATGTTAATAGGCATAGCAGTGTAGATATTTCCATGTTTATGGAGATGGCGGTGTAGATATTTCCATGTTTATAGAGATAGCGGTGCAGATATTTCCTTGTCTATACAGATAGCGGTGTAGATATTTCCATGTTTATAGAGATAGCGGTGTAGACATTGCCACGTTTATAGAGATAGCAGTGTAGATATTTCCATCTTTATACACATGGTGGTGTAGATATTTCCATCCTTATACAGATAGCGTTGTAGATATTTCCATGTTTATACGGATGGCGGTGTAGATATTTCCAAGTTTATAGAGATGGCGATGTAGATATTTCCATGTTTATAGAGATAACGATGGAGTTATTTCCATGTTAATAGACATAGCGGTGTAGATATTTCCATGTTTATAGAGACAGAGGTGTAGATATTTCCTTGTTTATACAGATAGCGTTGTAGATATTTCCATGTTTATAGAGATAGCGGTGTAGACATTTCCACATTAATACAGATAGTGGTGTAGATGTTTAAAGCTTCATACAGATGCTGGTGTAGATATTTCCATCCTTATACAGATAGCGGTGTAGATATTTCCCTGTTTGTACAGATGGCGGTGTAGATATTTCCATGTTCATAGAGATGGCGTTGTAGATATTTCCATGTTTATACAGATAGCGGTGTAGATAATTAAAGGTTCATACAGATGGTGGTGTAGATATTTCCATCCTTATACAGATAGCAGTGTAGATATTTTCATGTTTATACAGATGGCTGTGTAGACAATTCCACAATTATGGAGACGGCGTGGTAGATATTTCCATGTTTATAGAGATGGCGGTGTAGATGTTTCCTTGTTTATACAGATAGCGGTGTAGATATTTCCATGTTTATAGAGATACCGGTGTAGCCACTTCCAAATTTATACAGATAGCGGTGTGGATATTTAAAGGTTCATACAGATGGTGGGGTAGATATTTCCATCCTTATACAGATAGCTTTGAAGATATTTCCATGTTTATACAGATGGCGGTGTAGATATTTCCATCTTTATAGAGATGGTGTTGTAGATGTTTCCATGTTCATAGAGATGGCGGTGTAGATATTTCCATGTTTACAGAGTTAGAGGTGTAGATTTTTCCATGTTTATAGAGATACCGGTGTAGATATTTCCATGTTTATACAGATGGAGGTGTAGATATTTCCATATATCTACAGACGGCGGCGTACATATTTCCAAGTTCATACAGATGGCGGTGTAGATATTTCCATGTTTTTAGACATGGCGGTGTAGATATATCCATGTTTATACAGATAGCGGTGTAGATATTTCCATGTTTATACAGTTAGCTGTGTAGATATTTCCATCGTTATACAGATGGCGGTTAAGATATTTCCATGCTCATACAGATGGCGGTGTAGATATTTCCATGTTTAATCAGATGACGGTGTAGATGTTTCCATGTTTATACAGAAGGCGATGTAGATATTTCCATGTTTATAGAGATGGCGGTATAGATATTTCCATGTTTATACAGATAGCGGTGTAGATATTTCCATGTTTATACTGATAGCTGTGTAGATATTTACATCTTTATACAAACGACGGTGTAGATATTTCCATGTTTATATAGATGGCGGTGTAGATATTTCCATCCTTATACAGATGGCGGTGTAGGTATTTCCATGTTTATAGAGATGGCAGTGTAGATATTTCCATGTTCATAGAGATGGCGGTGTAGATATTTCCATGTTTACAGAGATAGAGTTGTAGATATTTCCATGTTTATAGAGATAGCGGTGTAGATATTTACATGTTTATACAGATGGCGGAGTAGATATTTCCTTCTTTATACAGATGACGGTGTACATATTTCCATGTTCATACAGATGGCGGTGTAGATATTTCCATGTTTTTAGACTTGGCGGTGTAGATATTTCCATGTTTATACAGATAGCGGTGTAGATATTTCCATGTTTATACAGTTAGCTGTGTAGATATTTCCATCGATATTCAGATGGCGGTGTAGATATTTCCAGGTTCATACAGTTGGCGGTGCAGATATTTCCATGTTTATACAGATGACGGTGTAGATATTTCCATGTTTATACAGATTGCAGTGTAGGTATTTCCATGTTTATAGACATGGCGGTGTAGATATTTCCATATTTATAGAGATAGCGGTGTAGTTATTTCCATGTAACTAGGCATAGCAGTGTAGATATTTCCATGTTTATAGAGACAGAGGTGTGGATGTTTCCTTGTTTATACAGATAGCGGTGTAGATATTTCCATGTGTATAGAGATAGCGGTGTAGACATTTCCAAATTTATACAGATAGCGGTGAAGATATTTAAAGGTTCATACAGATGGTGGTGTAGATATTTCCATCCTTATACAGATAGCGGTGTAGATATTTCCATGTGTATACAAATGGCTGTGTAGATATTTCCATGATTATGGAGATGGCGGTGTAGATATTTCCATGTTTATAGAGATGGCGGTGTAGATTTTTCCTTGTTTATACAGATAGCGGTGTAGATATTTCCATGTTTATAGAGATAGCGGTGTAGTCATTTCCAAATTTATACAGATAGCGGTGTAGGTATTTAAAGGTTCATACAGATGGTGGTGTAGATATTTCCATCCTTATACAGATAGCGATGTAGATATTTCCATGTTTATACAGATGGCGGTGTTGATATTTCCTTCTTTATACAGATGGTGGTGTAGATATTTCCATGTTCATAGAGATGGTGGTTTAGATATTTCCATGTTTTCAGAGATAGAGGTGTAGATATTTCCATGTTTATAGACATACCATTGTAGATATTTCCATGTTTATACAGATGGCGGTGTAGATATTTCCATATCTCTACAGACGGCAGTGTACATATTTCCAAGTTCATACAGATGGCGGTGTAGATATTTCCATGTTTTTAGACATGGCGGTGTAGATATTTCCATGTTTATACAGATAGCGGTTTACATATTTCCATGTTTATACAGTTAGCGGTGTAGATATTTCCATCGTTATACAGATGGCGGTGAAGATATTTCCATGCTCATACAGATGGCGGTGTAGATATTTCCATGTTTACACAGATGACGGTGTAGATATTTCCATGTTTACAGAGATAGAGGTGTAGATATTTCCTTGTTTATAGAGATAGCGGTGTAGATATTTCCATGTTTATACAGATGGAGGTGTAGATATTTCCATGTATCTACAGACGGCGGTGTACATATTTCCAAGTTCATACAGATGGCGGCGTAGATATTTCCATGTTTTTAGACATGGCGGTGTAGATATTTCCACGTTTATACAGATAGTGGTGTAGATATTTCCATGTTTATACAGTTAGCTGTGTAGATATTTCCATCGTTATACAGATGGCGGTGAAGATATTTCCATGCTCATACAGATGGCGGTGTAGATATTTCCATGTTTACACAGATGACGGTGTAGATATTTCCATGTTTATACAGAAGTCGGTGTAGATATTTCCATGTTTATAGAGATGGCGGTATAGATATTTACATGTTTATACAGATAGCGGTGTAATATTTCCATGTTTATACTAATAGCTGTGTAGATATTTACATCTTTATACAAATGGCAGTGTAGATATTTCCATGTTTATATAGATGGCGGTGTAGATATTTCCATCTTTATACAGATGGCAGTGTAGGTATTTCCATGTTTATATAGATGGCGGTGTAGATATTTCCATCTTTATACAGATGGCAGTGTAGGTATTTCCATGTTTATAGAGATGACAGTGTAGATATTTCCATGTTTATAGAGATAGCGGTGTAGTTATTTCCATGTTAATAGGCATAGCAGTGTAGATATTTCCATGTTTATGGAGATGGCGGTGTAGATATTTCCATGTTTATAGAGATAGCGGTGCAGATATTTCCTTGTCTATACAGATAGCGGTGTAGATATTTCCATGTTTATAGAGATAGCGGTGTAGACATTGCCACGTTTATAGAGATAGCGGTGTAGATATTTCCATCTTTATACACATGGTGGTGTAGATATTTCCATCCTTATACAGATAGCGTTGTAGATATTTCCATGTTTATACGGATGGCGGTGTAGATATTTCCAAGTTTATAGAGATGGCGATGTAGATATTTCCATGTTTATAGAGATAACGATGGAGTTATTTCCATGTTAATAGACATAGCGGTGTAGATATTTCCATGTTTATAGAGACAGAGGTGTAGATATTTCCTTGTTTATACAGATAGCGTTGTAGATATTTCCATGTTTATAGAGATAGCGGTGTAGACATTTCCACATTAATACAGATAGTGGTGTAGATGTTTAAAGCTTCATACAGATGCTGGTGTAGATATTTCCATCCTTATACAGATAGCGGTGTAGATATTTCCCTGTTTGTACAGATGGCGGTGTAGATATTTCCATGTTCATAGAGATGGCGTTGTAGATATTTCCATGTTTATACAGATAGCGGTGTAGATAATTAAAGGTTCATACAGATGGTGGTGTAGATATTTCCATCCTTATACAGATAGCAGTGTAGATATTTTCATGTTTATACAGATGGCTGTGTAGACAATTCCACAATTATGGAGACGGCGTGGTAGATATTTCCATGTTTATAGAGATGGCGGTGTAGATGTTTCCTTGTTTATACAGATAGCGGTGTAGATATTTCCATGTTTATAGAGATACCGGTGTAGCCACTTCCAAATTTATACAGATAGCGGTGTGGATATTTAAAGGTTCATACAGATGGTGGGGTAGATATTTCCATCCTTATACAGATAGCTTTGAAGATATTTCCATGTTTATACAGATGGCGGTGTAGATATTTCCATCTTTATAGAGATGGTGTTGTAGATGTTTCCATGTTCATAGAGATGGCGGTGTAGATATTTCCATGTTTACAGAGTTAGAGGTGTAGATTTTTCCATGTTTATAGAGATACCGGTGTAGATATTTCCATGTTTATACAGATGGAGGTGTAGATATTTCCATATATCTACATACGGCGGCGTACATATTTCCAAGTTCATACAGATGGCGGTGTAGATATTTCCATGTTTTTAGACATGGCGGTGTAGATATATCCATGTTTATACAGATAGCGGTGTAGATATTTCCATGTTTATACAGTTAGCTGTGTAGATATTTCCATCGTTATTCAGATGGCGGTTAAGATATTTCCATGCTCATACAGATGGCGGTGTAGATATTTCCATGTTTAATCAGATGACGGTGTAGATGTTTCCATGTTTATACAGAAGGCGATGTAGATATTTCCATGTTTATAGAGATGGCGGTATAGATATTTCCATGTTTATACAGATAGCGGTGTAGATATTTCCATGTTTATACTGATAGCTGTGTAGATATTTACATCTTTATACAAACGACGGTGTAGATATTTCCATGTTTATATAGATGGCGGTGTAGATATTTCCATCCTTATACAGATGGCGGTGTAGGTATTTCCATGTTTATAGAGATGGCAGTGTAGATATTTCCATGTTCATAGAGATGGCGGTGTAGATATTTCCATGTTTACAGAGATAGAGGTGTAGATATTTCCATGTTTATAGAGATAGCGGTGTAGATATTTACATGTTTATACAGATGGCGGAGTAGATATTTCCTTCTTTATACAGATGACGGTGTACATATTTCCATGTTCATACAGATGGCGGTGTAGATATTTCCATGTTTTTAGACTTGGCGGTGTAGATATTTCCATGTTTATACAGATAGCGGTGTAGATATTTCCATGTTTATACAGTTAGCTGTGTAGATATTTCCATCGATATTCAGATGGCGGTGTAGATATTTCCAGGTTCATACAGTTGGCGGTGCAGATATTTCCATGTTTATACAGATGACGGTGTAGATATTTCCATGTTTATACAGATTGCAGTGTAGGTATTTCCATGTTTATAGACATGGCGGTGTAGATATTTCCATATTTATAGAGATAGCGGTGTAGTTATTTCCATGTAACTAGGCATAGCAGTGTAGATATTTCCATGTTTATAGAGACAGAGGTGTGGATGTTTCCTTGTTTATACAGATAGCGGTGTAGATATTTCCATGTGTATAGAGATAGCGGTGTAGACATTTCCAAATTTATACAGATAGCGGTGAAGATATTTAAAGGTTCATACAGATGGTGGTGTAGATATTTCCATCCTTATACAGATAGCGGTGTAGATATTTCCATGTGTATACAAATGGCTGTGTAGATATTTCCATGATTATGGAGATGGCGGTGTAGATATTTCCATGTTTATAGAGATGGCGGTGTAGATTTTTCCTTGTTTATACAGATAGCGGTGTAGATATTTCCATGTTTATAGAGATAGCGGTGTAGTCATTTCCAAATTTATACAGATAGCGGTGTAGGTATTTAAAGGTTCATACAGATGGTGGTGTAGATATTTCCATCCTTATACAGATAGCGATGTAGATATTTCCATGTTTATACAGATGGCGGTGTTGATATTTCCTTCTTTATACAGATGGTGGTGTAGATATTTCCATGTTCATAGAGATGGTGGTTTAGATATTTCCATGTTTTCAGAGATAGAGGTGTAGATATTTCCATGTTTATAGACATACCATTGTAGATATTTCCATGTTTATACAGATGGCGGTGTAGATATTTCCATATCTCTACAGACGGCAGTGTACATATTTCCAAGTTCATACAGATGGCGGTGTAGATATTTCCATGTTTTTAGACATGGCGGTGTAGATATTTCCATGTTTATACAGATAGCGGTTTACATATTTCCATGTTTATACAGTTAGCGGTGTAGATATTTCCATCGTTATACAGATGGCGGTGAAGATATTTCCATGCTCATACAGATGGCGGTGTAGATATTTCCATGTTTACACAGATGACGGTGTAGATATTTCCATGTTTACAGAGATAGAGGTGTAGATATTTCCATGTTTATAGAGATACCGGTGTAGATATTTCCATGTTTATACAGATGGAGGTGTAGATATTTCCATGTATCTACAGACGGCGGTGTACATATTTCCAAGTTCATACAGATGGCGGCGTAGATATTTCCATGTTTTTAGACATGGCGGTGTAGATATTTCCACGTTTATACAGATAGCGGTGTAGATATTTCCATGTTTATACAGTTAGCTGTGTAGATATTTCCATCGTTATACAGATGGCGGTGAAGATATTTCCATGCTCATACAGATGGCGGTGTAGATATTTCCATGTTTACACAGATGACGGTGTAGATATTTCCATGTTTATACAGAAGTCGGTGTAGATATTTCCATGTTTATAGAGATGGCGGTATAGATATTTACATGTTTATACAGATAGCGGTGTAATATTTCCATGTTTATACTAATAGCTGTGTAGATATTTACATCTTTATACAAATGGCAGTGTAGATATTTCCATGTTTATATAGATGGCGGTGTAGATATTTCCATCTTTATACAGATGGCGGTGTAGGTATTTCCATGTTTGTAGAGATGGCGTTGTAGATATTTCCATGTTTATAGAGATAGCGGTGTAGTTATTTCCATGTTAATAGGCATAGCGGTGTAGATATTTCCATGTTTATAGAGATGGCGGTGTAGATATTTCCATGTTTATAGAGAAAGAGGTGTAGATATTTCCTTGTGTATACAGATAGCGGTGTAGATATTTCCATGTTTATAGAGATAACGGTGTAGTTATTTCCATGTTTGTACAGATGGCGGTGTGGATATTTCCATCTTTATACAGATGGCGGTGTATATATTTCCATGTTCATAGAGATGGCGGTGTAGATATTTCCATGTTTATACAGATAGCAGTGTAGATATTTGCATGTTTATACAGATCACTGTGTAGATATTTCCATGTTTATGCAGATGGCGGTGTAGATATTTCCATGTTTATAGAGATGTCCATGTAGATATTTCCAAGTTTAAAGAGATGATAGTGTAGATATTTCCATGTTTATAGAGATAGCGGTGTAGTTATTTCCATGTCAATAGGCATAGCAGTGTAGATGTTTCCATGTTTATAGAGATAGAGGTGTAGATATTTCCTAGGTTAATCAGATAGCGGTGTAGATATTTCCATGTTTATAGAGATAGCGGTGTAGACATTTCCACGTTTATACAGTAAGCGGTGTAGATATATCCATGTTCATTCAGATAGCGGTGTAGATGTTTCCATCCTTATACAGATAGCGGTGTAGATATTTCAATGTTTATAAAGATGGCTGTGTAGATATTTCCATGTTTATGGAGATGGCGGTGTAGTTATTTCCATGTTTATAGAGACAGAGGTGTAGATGTTTCCTTGTTTATACAGATAGCGGTGTAGATATTTCCATGTTTATAGAGATAGCTGTGTAGCCGTTTCCAAATTTATACAGATGGCGGTGTAGATATTTCCATGTTCATAGAGATGGCGGTGTAGATATTTCCATGTTTACAGAGATAGAGGTGTAGATATTTCCTTGTTTATAGAGATAGCGGTGTAGATATTTACATGTTTATACAGATGGCGGTGTAGATATTTCCCTCTCTATACAGATGTCGGTGTACATATTTCCATGTTCATACAGATGGCGTTGTAGATATTTCCATGTTTTTAGACATGGCTGTGTAGATATTTCCATGTTTATACAGACAGTGGTGTAGATATTTCCATGTTTATACAGTTAGCTGTGTAGATATTTCCGTCGTTATACAGATGGCGTTGTAGATATCTCCAAGTTCATACAGATGGCGGTGTAGATATTTCCATGTTTTTAGACATGGCGGTGTAGTTATTTTCATGTTTATACAGATAGCGGTGTAGATATTTCCATGTTTATAGAGATGGCGGTGTAGATATTTCCATGTTTGTACAGATGGCTGTGTAGATATTTCCTTCTTTATACAGATGGTGGTGTAGATATTTCCATCCTTATACAGATAGCGGTGTAGATATTTCCATGCTTGAAGAGATGACAGTGTAGATATTTCCATGTTTATAGAGATAGCAGTGTAGTTATTTCCATGTAAATAGGCATAGTGGTGTAGATATTTCCTTGTTTATCGAGATAGAGGTGTAGATATTTCCTAGTGTAAACAGATAGCGGTGTAGGTATTTCCATGTTTATAGAGATTGCGGTGTAGACATTTCCACGTTTATACAGTAAGCGGTGTAGATATATACATGTTCATACAGATGGCGGTGTAGATATTTCCATTCTTATACAGATAGCGGTGTAGATATTTCCATGTTTGTACAGATGGCTGTGTAGATATTTCCATGTTTATGGAGATGGCCGTGTAGATATTTCCAAGTTTATAGAGACAGAGGTGTAGATGTTTCCTTGTTTATACAGATAGCGGTGTAGATATTTCCATGTTTATAGAGATAGCGGTGTAGCCATTTCCAAATTTATACAGATAGCGGTGTAGATAAAGGTTCATACAGATGGTGGTGTAGATATTTCCATCCTTATACAGATAGCGGTGTAGATATTTCCATCTTTATACAGATGGCGATGTAGATATTTCCAATTTCATAGAGATGGCGGTGTAGATATTTCCATGTTTACAGAGATAGAGGTGTAGATATTTCCTTGTTTATAGAGATAGCGGTGTAGATATTTCCATGTTTATACAGATGGCGGTGTAGATATTTCCATATCTACACAGATGGCAGTGTACATGTTTCCAAGTTCATACAGATGGCGGTGTAGATATTTCCATGTTTTTAGACATGGTGGTGTAGATATTTCCATGTTTTTACAGATAGCGGTGTAGATATTTCCATGTTTATACAGTTAGCTGTGTAGACATTTCCATCGTTATACACATGGCGGTGAAGATATTTCCAGGTTCATGCAGATGGCAGTGTAGATATTTCCATGTTTATAGAGATGGCGGTGTAGATATTTCCATGTTTATAGAGATGGCCGTGTAGATATTTCCATGTTTAAAGAGATGACAGTGTAGATATTTCCATGTTTATAGAGATAGCGGTGTAGTTATTTCCATGTAAATAGGCATAGCGGTGTAGATATTTCCTTGTTTATTGAGATAGAGGTGTAGATATTTCCTAGTTTAAACAGATAGCGGTGTAGATATTTCCATGTTTATAGAGATCGCGGTGTAGACATTTCCACGTTTATAAAGTAAGCGGTGTAGATATATCCATGTTCATTCAGATCGAAGTGTAGATATTTCCATCCTTATACAGATAGCGGTGTAGATATTTCCATGTCTCTACAGATGGCTGTATAGATATTTCCATGTTTATGGAGATGGCGGTGTAGATATTTCCATGTTTATAGAGACAGAGGTGTAGATGTTTCCTTGTTTATACAGAAAGCGGTGTAGATATTTCCATGTTTATAGAGATAGCGGTGTAGCCATTTCCAAATTTCTACAGATAGCGGTGTAGATATTTAAAGGTTCATACAGATGGTGGTGTAGATATTTCCATCCTTATACAGATAGCGGTGTACATATTTCCATGTTTATACAGATGGCGGTGTAGATATTTCCATCTTTATACAGATGGTGGTGTAGATATTTCCATGTTCGTAGAGATGGCGGTGTAGATATTTCCATGTTTACAGAGATAGAGGTGTAGATATTTCCTTGCTTATAGAGATAGTGGTGTAGATATTTCCATGCTTATACAGATGGTGGTGTAGATATTTCCATAACTATACAGATGGCAGTGTACATATTTCCAAGTTCATACAGATAGCGGTGTAGATATTTCCATGTTTATAGAGATAGCGGTGTAGCCATTTCCAAGTTTATACAGATAGCAGTGTAGATATTTAAAGGTTCATACAGATGGTGGTGTAGATATTTCCATTCTTATACAGATGGTGGTGTAGATATTTCCATTCTTATACAGATAGCGGTGTAGATATTTCCATGTTTATACAGATGGCGGTGTAGATATTTCCATCTTTATACAGATGGCGGTGTATCTATTTCCATGTTCATAGAGATGGCGGTGTAGATATTTCCATGTTTACGGAGATAGAGGTTTAGATATTTCCTTGTTTATAGAGATACCGGTGTAGATATTTCCATGTTTATACAGATGGACAGATGGCGGTGTAGATATTTCCATATCTACACAGATGGCGGTGTACACATTTGCATGTTCATACAGATGGCGGTGTAGATATTTCCATGTTTTTATACATGGTGGTGTAGTTATTTTCATGTTTATACTGATAGCGGTGTAGATATTTCCATGTTTATACAGTTAGCTGTGTAGATACTTCCATCGTTATACAGATGGCGGTGAAGATATTTCCATGTTCATACAGATGGCGGTGTAGATATTTCCATGTTTATACAGATGGCGGTGTAGATATTTCCACGTTTATAGAGATGGCCGTGTAGATATTTCCATGTTTATGGAGATGGCCGTGTAGATATTTCCAAGTTTATAGAGACAGAGGTGTAGATGTTTCCTTGTTTATACAGATAGCGTTGTAGATATTTCCATGTTTATAGAGATAGCGGTGTAGCCATTTCCAAATTTATACAGATAGCTGTGTAGATATTTAAAGGTTCATACAGATGGTGGTGTAGATATTTCCATCCTTATACAGATAGCAGTGTAGATATTTCCATGTTTATACAGATGGCGTTGTAGATATTTCCATCTTTATACAGAGGGCGATGTAGATATTTCCATGTTCATAGAGATGGCGGTGTAGATATTTCCATGTTTACAGAGATAGAGGTGTAGATATTTCCTTGTTTATAGAGATACCGGTGTAGATATTTCCATGTTTATACAGATGGCGGTGTAGATATTTCCATGTTTATACAGTTAGCTGTGTAGACATTTCCATCGTTATACAGATGGCGGTGAAGATATTTCCATGTTCATACAGATGGCAGTGTAGATATTTCCATGTTTATACAGATGGCGTTGTAGATATTTCCATGTTGTTAGACATGGCGGTGTAGATATTTCCATGTTTTTACAGATAGCGGTGTAGATATTTCCATGTTTATACAGTTAGCTGTGTAGACATTTCCATCGTTATACAGATGGCGGTGTAGATATTTCCGTGTTCGTAGAGATGGCGGTGTAGATATTTCCATGTTTGCAGAGATAGAGGTGTAGATATTTCCTTGTTTATAGAGATAGCGGTGTAGATATTTCCATGCTTATACAGATGGTGGTGTAGATATTTCCATATCTATACAGATGGCGGTGTACATATTTCCAAGTTCATACAGATGGCGGTGTAGATATTTCCATGTTTTTAGACATGGCGGTGTAGATATTTCCATGTTTACAGTTAGCTGTGTAGACATTTCCATCGTTATACAGATGGCGGTGAAGATATTTCCATGTTCATACAGATGGCGGTTTAGATATTTCCATGTTTATACAGTTGGCGGTGTAGATATTTCCATGTTTATAGCGATGGCCGTGTAGATATTTCCATGTTTAAAGAGATGACAGTGTAGATATTTCCATGTTTATAGAGATAGCGGTGTAGTTATTTCCATGTAAATAGCCATAGCCGTGTAGATATTTCCTTCTTTATAGAGATAGAGGTGCAGATATTTCCTAGTTTCAACAGATAGCGGTGTAGATATTTTCATGTTTATAGAGATCGCGGTGTAGACCTTTCCACGTTTATACAGTAACCGGTGTAGATATATCCATGTTCATTCAGATGGCGGTGTAGATATTTCCATTCTTATACAGATAGCGGTGTAGATATTTCCATGTTTCTACAGATGGCTGTGTAGATATTTCCATGTTTATGGAGATGGCGGTGTAGATATTTCCATGTTTATAGAGACAGAGGTGTAGATGTTTCCTTGTTTATACAGATAGCAGTGTAGATATTTCCATGTTCATACATATGGCGGTGCAAATATTTCCATGTTCATACAAATGGCGGTGTAGATATTTCCATGTTTATAGAGATGGCGGTTTAGATATTTCCATCTAAATACAGGTAGCTTTGTAGATATTTCCATCTTTATACAGATGGCGGTGTAGATATTTCCACCCTTATAGAGATAGCGGTGTAGATATTGCCAAGTTCATACAGATGGCGGTTTTGATACTTCCATATTTATAGAGATGTCAGTGTAGATATTTCCATGTTTATAGAGATGGCGGTGTGGATATTTTCATGTTTATAGAGATGGCGGTTTAGATACTTCCATGTTTATGCAGATGGCGCTGTAGATATTTTCATGTTCATAAAGATAGCGGTGTAGATATTTCCATGTTTATAGAGATGGCGGTGTAGATATTTCCTTCTTTATACACATAGCGGTGTAGATATTTCCATGTTTATAGAGATGGCGGTGTAGATATTTCCATGTTTGTACAGGTAGCGGTGAAGATATTTCCATATTTATACAGGTAGCGGTACAGATATGTGAATTCATTAAACCTCTTTTTCTTTACAAATTACCCAGTCTTGGGTATGTCTTTATCAGCAGCATGAAAATTGACTAATACACTCACTGTCCAAGAATGATACTGTGTTAGCCCATTTGCATTGTTATAAAGAAATACCTGAGGTTGGGTAATTTATAAAGAAATGAGGTTTATTTGGCTCCTTGTTCTGAAGGCTGTACGTGAAGCATAGTCCTGGCACCTGCTTCCAGGGAGGGCATCAGGAACCTTCCAATCATGGTGGAAGGTGAAGGGAAACCAGCATATCACATGGTGAGAGCGTAAGCAAGAGAGACAGGGAGGAGGTGTCAGTCTCTTTTAAACAACCAGATATCGCATGAACTCACAGGGTAAGAACTCATTCATTACCAAGAGGACAGCACCAAGCCATTCAGGAGGCATCTATCTCCAACATTGGGGATCACATTTTAACGTGAGATTTGAAGGGGACAAACATCCAAACTATGTCAGATACCAAAGCTGACAATGCTTAGGATCTTTAGCTGTTCCAGGTTCTGGGAAAAGGGAGAGAGTTAGCTTCCCTCGTCTATGCTGTGCTACTCCATATTATATTAGTAACTACTGTTCTCTAAAAGTTCTTGAAAGCAAATAAACAAATGCAAGGCAAAACATACGAAATGCAAGGCAAAACATACGAAATGCAAGGCAAATGCATTAAAAACTTTTGAGTGTTAATATATAGATTTTATTTTATCTTTTTAATTTCTTTTGCTTAACCAAATAGATTATGTAGTTTTGATTAACTGGCCATGAAATAGCTCTGCCTACATAGAATTTCCCATGAAAAATTGGTTGTGGAGACTTTTGTGTGTGACCCAAATCCTCCCTCAGAACTGAAGTTTGCCCAGCTATTGGGAGTGTTGGCAAATCATGCCTCTCAGCTGATTCTCTCTAGAATTTATTCTCAGGAGATCTAATTAATAACTTGTCAAGCTGATGTCCATCCTTGGGGACAACTCGTATCTGAAGAATGGCCAGTGAAAGGTATTAAAACTCCATACTCCTGCCTCAATTTAGGGCAACTCTGAAGGGTCACCCCAGCTTCTCATCTCCCCCTTGAGATTAGCTGAGGTATTTGTTGTGACTGCCTCACATCTCAACTCCCTTTGTCCAATTCAGCTTTTTCGCCACAGTTGTTGGCTCCTAGGATTTTACCCAGTTAAATGTTCTCTACACAAATCTCTATCTCAAATCTGCTTTACAGGGAATGTGGCCTCAGACAGGTTTTCATTAGTTTGTGGACATAACTCTCATTAGTCATTGATATGATTCAGCTGTGTCTCCACCCGAATCTCACCTTGATTGTAATTATCCCCGCATGTCAAGGATGGAGTCAGGTGGAGATAATTGAATCATAGGGGCGGGTTCACCCTACTGTTCTCCTGGTAGCGAATAAGTCTCATGAGATCTGATGCTTTCAAAATGGGAGTTTCCCTACACAAGCTTTCTTCTCTGCTACCATTTAAGATGTGCCTTTGCTTCTTTTTTGCCTTCTGCCGTGACTGTGAGGCCTCCCCAGCCATGTGGAATTGTGAGTTCCTTAAACCTCTTTCCTTTATAAATTACCCGGTCTTGGGTATGACTTTATTAGCAGCATGAGAACAAACTAGTACAGTCTGTTCTATAAGCCCAAGTCGGATCACAGAGTCCCGCTTTCTGTTTTTTTTTTCTAGCCCATATTTCTACTAAAACTTGACTCATATAGACTTAAAACAAAATAGTTAAGCATGGCTAGTATTTATTTAATATTTTATACGTGTCAGGTACTGTATTTTGTAACTTATCTTTTAATAATCTTTCCAAATCTCTAAAAGGAGAATTCTGCTCTTTTATAGAGAAAATAAGGATGGCTCAATCTTTTGATTTTTATTACAGGCTTTATTTTGTATAACATATAATAAACTAAAAATATTGAAAGTTTAGAAACCATCAGCACACAATCGAGGTGATGGAAATATACTTCACCTCCAGTTTCCTGATGCCTCTTTATAATACATTTCTCTGGCCCCTCCTTCCTGGCCCTTAAAAACCACCAAACTGCTTTCTGTCACTGGACAGTAATTTATACAGTCAAAAAATGTATATAAATAAAATTTTACACTATGCACTTTTTTGTCTGACATTTTATGTTTTTTTCTCTGCATGTTTTACCTCTGGAGTCTGCCTTGTTTCACTTAGTATATTTATTTTGAGATTCATTCATGTTATAGTATGTATCCATAATTAATTCGGATAAAGCAAGTTAATTCATTAATGTATTGATTGATATTTAGCCTTTTCTAGTTTGGGCTATTATGAATACATGTGCTATGAACATTTGTGTTGATATCATTATATGAACACCTACTTTTATCTCTCTTGGGTAAATACCCAGGAGTGCAATGGCTGAGTCTTACGGCAGAAGTATGTTTAACTTTTTAAGGGACTCTTAAACTGTTTTTCAAAGGTTACACTTTTTTGTATTCCCATCAGCAGTGTATAAGAGTTTCAGCTTCTCAACATCCAAGCCAGTGCTTGGCTATTATCAGTCATGCTAATCTTAGCTATTTAAAAATAGATAGTGGCGTCTCATTTTGGTTTTAATTTGCATTGCCCTAAGCATTAATTATGTTGAGCATATGTGCTTATTTACCAAACAGATGTCTACTTTGAAATGTCTGTTCCAGTCTTTCACCCAAGTTTTAAATGGGGTTGTTTGTTTTTCATTATTAAATTTTGAGCTTTTAAAATATATTTTTGATGCAAGCCTTTCATCAGATATATGAATTGCAAATATTTTCTCCCAGCCTGCAGCTTGTCTTTTCAGTCTCTTAATAGATTCTTTTGAAGAGCAGATTCTTTTTTTTTTAAATTGGATGAGTTCTTCTTATCAATATATTATTATATAAATCATGCTGTGGGGTCATATCAAAGAAAGCTTTGCCTGACTCAAAGTCCCAAATGTTTTCACATCTTCCCTCTCCTCTCCTTTGGGAACTGAGATTACACGTAAATTCAGTTACTTGAAATTTACTGTCTACTATTGCTCTGTTCATGTTTTTTAAAAATTTATTTTCTCTCTATATTTTATTTTGAGAGGTGTCTATCTTTTCTTCTGTAATGACTAATGTGCTATCAGCCTACCATGTAGCTGGGACTACAGCCGCATGCTACTATGCCCCGCTAATTTTTGTATTTTTAGTAGAGATGGGATTTCACCATATTGGTCAGGCTGGTCCTGAACTCCTGACTTCGTGATCCACCTGCCTCGGCCTCACAAAATGCTGAGATTACAGGCGTGAGCCACTGCGCCCAGCCTCCTTTAGTGTATCTTGCATGTCTCTATTTTAGAACATATAGAATACTGTTTCAATAAGCATTTTAATGTTCTTAACTGATAACTCTGGCACCTTGATTTACTCTGGATCAGTTCTGACTCAGTGATTTTTCTCCTTATTATGAGCCACGTTCTTCTGTGTTTTGTTGTTACTGTTGTGTCTCTGCTAAACTGTGTCTGGATGTCAGATATGGTGACTTTTATCTTATTGAGTGCTGGAAGTATATATAAATATTCTTGATCTTTGTATTGGTATGTATTTAAGTTTAGTTGGAAAGAGTTTGACTCTTTTTGGTCTTGCTTTAAAAATTCATTATGTGGGATCAGACCAGTTCTCATTTTAGAGCTAATCACTCCCAACTAGTGAGGCAAGATCCTTCTGGGTATCCCTGGGAATCTTGAGGTGTTTCTGGTTTGGCTGATAAAATAAGCACTATTACTGGACCTTGGTGAGCATGTGTACTGTTACTTTTCATCTTATCTGGGTGTTGTTTCCCCAACCGTAGGTACTTTTCTCTAGGCCTGTCCTAACAATTACTTAGCTGTGTACTTTAGGGGGACCCTTTGCAGAGCTCTGGAGTTCTCTTTCTGTGCAGCCCCTTCTTCTCGGAAACCTTGTCCTGAGAGCTCATGTCAACATGGTTTCTGTGGACTCTCAGCTCTGTCCCCTCAGCTCAGGGAGAACAATGGGCTCCTCTTGGGCTTTTCTCCTGGAGTAGTGGGCTGGAAAACTTTCTCCAGGCATAAATTAGGGCAGTTGATAGGCTCACCTTGTTTGAGACTGACTTTACAGGGTCTTGCAAACTTTTGTGGCATACATTTTGGCCATTTTTTTGGTTGTTTCAGGAGGGAGAGAAAGTCTAGTTCTTGTTACTCCATCATGGTCATTGCAGAAGTCAACCTAACTGATATTTCTCAATACAGTCTGTTGCTACACATTGAACTTGCTTAAGATAATTTTTAGATGGCACACAACTTTCTGTCCATTGAATGAGACTCTCTGCTTATTTTGCAAGTGCTCATTTCTATGGAGACATTTGTATGGAGAAACTTCAAAAAGTTTGTGGAAAAATGAAGTTAAAAGATAAACATTGAAAATGTGATCTTCGGTTTTCATCCCTAAAGAACTGATGGTCCTGGGAACTTAACAATGTCAATGCAGTCTCTTATACATTATTAACTTAAGAAAAATGGGTGCCCTTTCCACATTTGTTGAGATTGGGAAACAAAAAGAAGTCAGAAGGAGCCAAATCAGAGCTGTAAGGTGGATGCCTGACAATTTCCCATTGAGACTCTCACAAAATTGCCTTTGCTTGATGACAGGAATGAGCAGAAACATTGTGGTGTTAGAGGACTGTCTGCTAAAGCTTTCCCAGGTATTTTGCCCTAAAACTTTGGCTAACTTATTCAAAACACTCTCATGATATGCAGATATTATTGTTCTTTGACCTTCCACAAAGTCAACAAGCAAAATGCCTGGAATGTCCCCAAAAAACTGTTGCCGTGACCTTTGCTCTTGAGTGATCCCCTTTTGCTTTGACTGGACCACTTCCACCTTTGGTAGCCATTGCTTTGATTGTGTTTTGCCCTCAGGATCATACTGGGAAAGCCATGTTTTATCTTCTGTTACAATTCTTCAAAGAAATCCTTCAGGATCTTGACCCTAGTTCTTTAAAATTTCCATTGAGAGCTCTCCTCTTGTCTGCAGCTGATCTGAGCACAACACTTTTGGCACCCATGCAGTGGAAAGTTGGTTCAACTTTAATTTTTTAGTCAGAACTGTGTAAGCTGAACCAATTAAGATGTCTACGATGTTGGCTATTGTTTGTGCTGTTGATTATCAGTCCTCTTCAATTAGGGCACAAACAAGATTAATTTTTTTCCTTGCAAATTGATATGGATGATCTGTCCCTGTGGACTTCATCTTCCACATCATCTGGTTTCTTCTTTAAAAAAGCTGTCCGCTTGTGAACTACTGATTTCTTTGGTGCATTGTCCCCTCAAGCTTCTTGTAAAGCATCAGTGATTTCACCATTCTTTCACTCAAGCTTCATCATAATCTAATGTTTGTTCTTGCCTCAATTTTAGCAGAATTTACATTGCTCTGCTAGGGGCTCTTTTCAAACTAATGTCTACTCCTTCTTACTGTCTCAAACTAGATCCTGTTCAAACATGCTATAATAAATTAGTATGAGTTTATTTTGCTGCCAAAATTGAAACCTTTGCATAGTTTTTTTCATAATATGCATTTTCCATGAACTTTTTAAGGCCTCTCATGTATCCACAGGTAGAGTGCCTTACCTATTCTGACTTCATTCAATTATTCAAGACTTTTCCTTGTCAGTGATACATTAGAAAGGTAGAGTATTGAAAAATAAGAGTAGCTTCTGCTGATTAAGAAATACTATATCTTTTTCTACTTCTTTCTTTCTTTTTTTTTTTTTTTTTTGAGACAGCATCTTTCTCTGTCACCCAGGCTGGAGTGCAGTGGTGTGATCTCAGCTCACTGCAACCCCTGCCTCCCATGGTCAAGTGATTCTCCTGCCTCAGCCTCCCGAGTAGCTGGGACTGTAGGTGCCTGCCACCACACCCAGCTAATTTTTGTATTTTTACTGGAGACAAGGTTTCACCATATTGGCCAGGCTGGTCTTGAACTCCTGACCTTGTGATCTGCCTGACTCGGCCTCCCAAAGCACTGGGATTACAGTCATGAGCCACCGTACCTAGCTTTCTACTTCTTTCTTATTATTTTCCTCCTCTCTCATTCCTATATTCTCTCCTTTCTCCTACTTTCCTCCCCACTCCCTGTTTCCTTCCTTTCATCTTTCCTGTTTTCAAGACTTAATATTTCTTGAACCTCAGATGTTATCATAGTATGTTATTTGTTTAATTTTCACATAACAATAATAGTTTAAATACAAATAATATTTATTTTCATCCCCATGTTATCAGTATAACAGTAAAGATGTGGAGAGGCCAACTGGGCATGGTGGCTCAAGCCTGTAATCCCAGCACATTGGGAGGCCGAGGTGGGTGGATCACGAGGTCAGGAGATCGAGACCATCCTGGCTAACACGGTGAAACCCCATCTCTACTAAAAAATAGAAAAAATTAGCTGGGCGTGGTGGCGCGTGCCTGTAGTCCCAGCTACTCGGGAGGCTGAGGCAGGAGAATAGTGTGAACCCGGGAGGCAGAACTTGCAGTGAGCCAAGATCACACCACTGCACTCCAGCCTGGGTGACAGAGCGAGACTCTGTCTCAAAAAAATAAATAAATAAATAAATAAATGAAAATAAAATTAAAAAAATGATGTGGAGAGGCCAAACCAATGGCTCTTATATCCACGTTCTTTCTTCTAAATGATTTCACCTTAGTTTTGGTCTGCATCTCTAACCATAGCTAGTTGCAGTAGGACCTTCTATCTGGCCTTGCTGCTCTCATTTTTGGACCTCCTCACTGAAATCAAATTGATCTTTCTAAAATGCAAACCTGGTCTTAGTATTTTATTACTTAAAACCCATTGGTGGCTTTCCATGATTTATGGAATAAAGTCAAAATTCCTGTTTTTGCCCATGTTTCTGTGTGCCTCTCATCCCTACATTTACTGATTCCTGTGTGCCATAAATTGCCAGTTGTCCAGAGTTCATTCTCTTTTTGCACTTGGGAGGACTTCTGCATCCTGCAACTTTTCCCCTGAAACGTGCTTGGAAAATACCTACTCATTTTTTTCAGATTCAGGTTAGTTTTTTACTTCAGTTTCTTTTCCTGAAGCTTATACTGACTGCTCCATATGGCTTTGGGGATTAGCTACTCATTCCTTTGTGCCCTTTGTAGATACACATTTATCATGGAGTCTTTTTTTTTTTTTTGAGACAGAGTCTCACTCTGTCACCAGGCTGGAGTGCAGTGGTGTGATCTCAGCTCACTGCAACCTTTACCTTCCAGGTTCAACTGATTCTCTTGCCTCAGCCTCCCAAGTAACTACAGGCGTGCACCACCGTGCCCAGCTAATTTTTGTATTTTTAGTAGAGACGGGGTTTCACTATGTTGGCCAGGATGGTCTCGATCTCTTGACCTCGTGATCTGCCCACGTTGGCCTCCCAAAGTGCTGGGATTACAGGCATGAACCACCGCTCCCAATCAGTCATGCAGTCATTATACTTACTTGTTTACTTGCCTGTGAGCTCACTGAATGCAGGGACTATTTCCTTGTTGCTCTAGCACCTACACCAGTACCTGGTATCCAGAAGCTGTATGCTAAATGTTTGTTGAGTGGCTGTTTGACTGAATGATTGTACTCCTAATTAGCAGATAGAAAGCCATGAACTTCCCAGTTCATCATTCTTTGTGCTCAATTCTGGTTTCTTTATTGTGTTCAAAAGAGTTCCTTAGTGACATAAAACTATGGAGCTAGTATGTCAGCTCATTTAAGCAATGATTGGTTTATGTATATAAGAGGCTTCAATAATTATATATTTTTATTTCAGTTTCAATAAATGATCAATTTATTAATTTTCTCTGTTTTGGCTTATTGTTCACATTTAATATCAAATAAAAGTGTTTTACTTAAAATTATTCATGCCAATTATGACAGTTAGGTGAATATTACTTTGATTTACATTCCAGTAGTAGTTTTGGTTGAACCCTGAATATGCTAAGACGTCCCTTTTCTTTTTTCTTATGAACAGGCTACTGTGTTTACATATATTATTAAAATCTTCTTTGAAAATACGAAGAGTGTTACATTTCTTATATTTAGTTCTCTGTGCTTCAGAATTCCTGTGATACTTGCTCTTAAGTCCTTCTGAGCAGTTGATGTTGATATTTATGTGGTTAATTTCATGAAACGTGGTGGTTTTCATTTCTATCATTAATTTATACAGGAGATAGACTGTTTTCCAGGTGTAAGCTCAGTCATATAATTAGAAAATTTATAAGCAGAAAGGAGTTATTTGGTCTAACCCATTTATTCTACAGATAGAGAAATTAGAGTCCAGAAACTCTGTCTTCTTTAAAGTCTTACAGGTATTTAAGAAAAAAGAAAAGACTTGAGGTTTCTGCGCTCTGAACCCAGTGATCTTGACACTGTAATGATCTTCATCCATATTATTTACAGAAGTAGATATAATCACATATTAAATAAGAAACAAAAATACTAAGGAGATATTATACTGAAAAATGAAATAATATTATCTTAATTATTTTGATCAGATTCACTCTATAGCAGCTTGAAGGCTAATAATTCCAATGATTCTCTGAATAAAACATTTTTCTAATAAGATTACAGGTTTTAGTAATCTAATTATTTTGACTGATGCAAATGTTACCCCACCAGTCTGAAAAATGTGTTTATTTATATGTCATAAAGAATAATTTATTCCAAAAAGGCTAATTTTCAAAATATATGTATCTTCTGAAACTGTATCTATTTTTATCCCACGTTTTCTAAATATATTTTAGAGGGCATTTGTAGATTTTCATGGTGCTGAAAAATTAAGGTATAATGGTCTCATGAAGGAGAATAATGTCATTTAGACATTGTAATTTTGGAGGATCACAATACTTTTTGGAATGTGGTTGTTACAACACTGGTCACTTATACTAATTATATAATAACATACTATACTAATGCAATAATATACCATATGAAATTATTCAGTGGTAAATTTGTCTTAAATCCTCTAGAATACTGCAAAGAAATAGTTTATATAAGAAAGAGTACCATAGCATATGTGAAGACAATATTTCCTATTTTTTTCTTCTTTTTTATTTTTTTGAAGACAAGTTCTCACTCTGTTGCCCAGACTGGAGTTCAGTGCCATGTTCATAGTTCACTGCAACCTCAAACTCCCAAGCTCAAGTGATCCTCTTGATTCAGCCTCTGAAGTAGCTGTGCCTATAGGTGTGCACCACCACACCGGCTAAGTTTTAAAATTTTTTATAGATATGTTGCCCAAGCTGGTCTCAAATTCTTGAGCTCAAGAGATCTTCTCACCTTGGCCTCCCAGAGTGTTGGGATTACAGGCATGAGCCACCATACTCAGCCAATATTTCTTTTGTAAAAGACATTTTCTAACATACTTCTCATTTTAACTAACATAATATTCAAAGTGTAGATCTGAGAAAGAGATAGTGCCTGCAGATCTGGGATCCTACGTGCTAATATTATGGGATGCATTCAGATTTGATCAGCAGATATTCCATTTATTCTAGAACACCACCAGCAGAAGAATGTAATTACGTCTATCACTAAAACTTTGTGTCAATACAGACTACTGTATTTGTTATCATAGATGGTCCTTGGATGGCAGCCTTAAGCAATTTTAAACCTAGACAGGTGATGTACTTTTTCTTCTTGGATAATTTTCATGGTTTTATCTAATTTGGTTGTAACTAATGTGTTTAATATGGCTTGCTTGTTTTTTAAAAAGTTGTTCAGTATCCTTAGAACTCAGTGCTGATTTCTTTTTCTAGCAGGCCTTTTATATAGGACATCTCACTTTCTCCTGGCTCTCTACTACTAGCATGAGGTCTCTGAAAAATCAAGACAGCAAAATAATTTGTTATAGAATAGCCTATGTAGAGGGACAGGGGAGGAGTCATATTCCAAGAGGGAAAGACCTTTGAGCCAGGCTCAATTTGTAGAGGCTGTTGAATGAAAATGAGAGAGAGAGAATGCACACTTTATTGCACTATTAAAGCAAAATTCTGACAATAACTTCTAAAAATGATTCAACTCTTCTACACTGAGAATATGACAGACCTTCCAAAAGTATAATTTCTTACATGAACGTCCAGGTATATAAGGAAAAATAACTGTTTCATACCAATATCTCCAGCCGCCTTTATTGTTGGTTCACCACATAGGTTTTTATCAGAATCGCAGAACATTAATTTTTTAAAGTAGCTACCATTACAACTAGCTTGAGAAGAACTTTCTTTTTAATAATTCGACCCAGATGCATTCTAGATGCTCCAGTGTTACGAATCGATGGCTTCATGAGGAGCCGCTGTTGACTTATGCTATCTCTGGACACACTGACAGGAAATGTTTTCTTACACCTGTTTTCCTCCTGCTTTTCCTTGGTAGGACTTAGTTCCTTGGCATAGTTCAGTATCAATGGCAGTCATAGAGAAGTGTTACAAAAACCCAGCTTATTCCAACTTGTGAATTATTTGGCACCCAGGAACCAGGTCTTACAATCTTCAACCCGCTTTTTCCTAACATGGCCCCTTTTCTGAAATGTTTATTTATATATGATGTAGGCCTGGGGAAAGGACATGGACTTTCAAAGAAAATATTCTCCAATAGATCTCTCAACTCCAGAGAACCTTCTGACTAAATCTGAAAGAATTCCACTGTGCTCTGATAACATCCTTTAATAATGAAGGAAAAGATATTTTTCTCCCAGGAGGATTTTGTAGTGAAAGAGATGGCATAATTTTTTTAAAAAATGTTGTTTATAATCTCATTTGTTTTTTCATTTGTGGGGTGTGTCTTAAATCCTAAATGGTACATCCTTTTTAAAATACTTCTAGTAATAAAATGTTTCTGAAGTTATGTTGTAAATATCATTGGACTATGTTTAATAATGTTAAGTTGATCCCACTTCCCCTGAAATTATATACATAAATGCTGAAAGTATAAATTTACATATACAACTTCATGGAACATTTTTCTTCCAAGTGTGCATTTGCTAGAATTTGCATTGAAAGGTTTTGGAAGGAGCCTGTTGGTATGAATCCTGTGTGAGCAACACTCAGATTTGTTGCATACTGAACAGCATGCTAAATCTCACTTCACAATCTTGGATTTCTCATCTACCATCTTGAGCTGAATTTAAAATGTAACTGCAGTTTATTATGTCACCTGTTCGTCAAACACTGATGCAAAGCTTAGTTTTCAGTGTGAAGAACCCATGACTAGAGAAGGGAAGAAGAAAGGGTCAAGCAGACCTCACTAAAGAATGTATGGGCAAGAAAACACATCAGATGTCTTGATAGGTTTTTTAAAGTCCTGTTAGACTTGTCATGATTTCCAAAACACTAAATGCCATCTAGTATTTTGGACCCTCCAAAATTACAGTAGAATATTATTATGGGTCATCTTAATTGGAAATATACAGGAAAATCCTGATGATTAATGTAGACTAGTGATAGCTCTCACACATTTATATAACCTATGTTGAAAAGAAAGAAGAAAGGCAGGAAGGAAAGAAGGAAAAAGAGCGGAGAGAGAGGAACAAGAAAACACGTGGATTTGTGGAAATGAAAATTTTTGAATTACTAATTTGCAAGAATGGGTAAGAAAAATACCGAGTATGAACATAAATGCTTTCAATTCCGTTTGTCTCTTAATCCTTCTCAGTCCGTGGCCAGTTTTGAAACTTGGTGTAACTTCCTTCCTTTATTCCTCCCTCCCTTGCTCCCTCCATCCCTTCTTGCCAGCCTCCTTCCCTTCCTCTCTCCTTGAGTTTCCTTCTTCCTTCTTGTTCCCTCCCTCCCTCCCTCTCTCTTTTTTTCCCTTAGTTTCCCCGGAAGCACATATACCAGCCATTTGAATGCTTTCTGCTCATAGATACTGCCAAGCCCCCTCACCCAGACTGCTGAATAGATTTGGTAGAATGGAATGAGAAACATAGACTTTGTGTCTGTGGCGGCCACCTCTGATGTTGCAGACTTCTGCCGTGATTATGCACTCCAGCCGAGGGACGCTAGAGAGGTTGAAATTTCAACTGTGGGATTTGCCATTTTGGAATTTGCAGAAATGTACTGGATATGCTAACAGCAGCCTGGCTAGCCTCCACTTCACAAGGAAGTATTTAAATATACACGTGTAATATGAAGAAAATTGCATTAGATCATAAGGGATGAATTATTTTGTAAATGACTATACCATCAAATACCATACCTGATATCAATCATCTTCATCGGACAGTATCTGTGTATGTAAGGAGATAAACAAAAAAGCAGGAGTTTATTTCTCTCTAATGTATCCTTGACTCTCTAGCAGTGACCTCTGAAATGTCTCTTCTGATCCAGACTTGTTTGAATCATGTGCAACATTTTAGATTTGTCTTTTCTCTGCAAGTTTTTTTTTGTTAAGTACCATAACATATTGAACCAAATAGTTTTGCTTGCTTTCTATTGATGACACATGATTTTGGCTTTTATCTTCAGTGGAAAATCAATGTGTCACATGGAGTTCACTAAGAAAAAGGTATGGGGCCTCTTTGTAATTCTTTGTCAGATGATTGCTTTATCTTGATTTATGCCTTCAAACTTTTTCCCATTCAGCAGAAAATATTGTGTCGCTATCTGTGAGAGCAAAGCGATCTATACCAATTTATGCTCTAAGTGTAGCCTCCTTCCAGAACTGCTTATGGAACATATCAACTCACTATAGATTAGGGGCATAATGGATTCTTCTTTCTTAAAAGTGGAAGATTGACAGTTTTAGTTCATATACAAGCTTTTATATTAACATTAAAACAATATTTCTATGTAAAGTAAAATATTGTAGTTGATTATTCTTCGAGGGCCTCCCAGAATTTCAAGGTCTGAAAATAAATTCAGTGTTCCTGGTGGTAACAAAATTGCTCCTAATTCCTTGTATCAGGACTGCCATTTGGAACTGCTGGGGAAGCTCTTTTCAGAAATTATTTTCAAAACAGCATTGTTGCCTTTTGCCAAACTGAAATCTGGTTGTAAACTTTTGAAAACTAGTTCCTTGGAATGGAATTCAAGTTGTCTTCTAAGCAATTTTTTTAACTCAAACATACATTCTATCTTGCTTTATTATGTCGCTATTTGTGTAAGAAACATATTTCTATTTTTACCATTTTCAATTTATTTACATTTACATTTACATTTGTGTGTATATATATACACACATACATACACTTTAAGTTCTGGGATACATATGCAGAACTTGCAGTTTTGTGAAACAGGTATACATGTGCTGTCGTGGTTTGCTGCACCCATCAACCCGTCATCTACATTAAGTATTTCTCCTAATGCTATCCCTCCTCTTTCCTTCCTACCCACTGACAGGCCCCAGTGTGTGATGTTCCCCTCCCTGTGTCTATGTGTTCTCATTGTTCAACTCCCACTTATGAGTGAGAACATGTGGTGTTTGGTTTCCTGTTCTTGTGATAGTTTGCTGAGAATGATGGTTTCCAGCTTCATCCATGTCTCTGCAAAAGACATTAATCCATCCTTTTTTATAGCTGCATGGTATTCCATGGTGTATATGTGCCACATATTCTTTATCCAGTCTATCGTTGATGGGCATTTGGGTTGGTTCCTAGTCTTTGCTATTGTGAATAGTGCTGCAATAAACATATGTGTGAATGTGTCTTTATAGTAGAATGATTTACAATCCTTTGGATGTGTACCTAGTAATGAGACTGTTAGGTCAAATGATATTTCTAGTTCTGGATCCTTGAGGAATGGCTACACTGTCTTCCACAATGGTTGAACTAATTTACACTCCCACCAACAGTGTAAAAGCATTCCTATTTCTCCACATCCTCTCTAGCACCTGTTGTTTCCTGACTTTTTAATGATTGCCATTCTAACAGGCATGAGATGGTATCTCATTGGACCAGGGGTGATGAGCTTTTTTTTTTTTTTTTCTTCGAGACAGCCTCACTCTGTCACCCAGGGTGGAGTGCAGTGGCACAATTTCAGCTCACTGCAACCTCCACCTAATGGGTTCAAGCAATTCTCCTGCCTTAGCCTCTTGAGTAGCTGGGATTACAGATATATACCACCACGCCTGGCTAAAGAGTTTTTGTGTGTTTTTGGTAGACACAGAGTTTCACCATAGTGGCCAGGCAAGTCTCAAACTCCTGACCTTGTGATCCACTCGCCTTGGCCTCCCAAAGTGATGGGATTACAGGCGTGAGCCACCACGCCCAGCCTATGATGAGCTTTTTTTCATGTGTTTATTGGCCGCATAAATGTCTTCTTTTGAGAAGTGTCTGTTCATATCCTTTTCCCACTTTTTGATGGGGTTGTTTTTTTCTTCTAAATTTGTTTAAGTTCCTTGTAGATTCTGGATATTTGCCCTTTGTTGGATGGATAGATTGCAAAAATTTTCTCCCACTCTGTAGGTTGTGTGTTCACTCCGATGATAGTGTCTTTTGCTGTGCAGAAGCTATCTTTAGTTTAATTAGATCCCATTTCTCAATTTTGGCTTTTGTTGCCACTGCTTTTGGTGTTTTAGTCGTGAAGTCTTTGCCTATGCCTATGTTCTGAATGGTATTGGCTAGGTTGTCTTCTAGAGTTTTTATGGTTTTAGATCTTATGTTTAAGTCTTTAATCCATCTTGAGTTAATTATTTTATAAGGTGTAAGGAAGGGGTCCACTTTCAGCTTTCTTCATATGGCTAGCCAGTTTTCCCATCACCATTTATTAAATAGTCAATCTTTCCCCATTGTTTGTTTTCGTCAGGTGTGTCAGAGATATGTTGTATATTTCATGGTACAATGCCTTCTGTCAATGGGGAAAAATAACAAGCATATATGGGATGAATGAAGTCTGCTATGGTTAAGGTTGAGAATATTTACTGATCCTTGAGTTCAGTCTCCAGGAATGTTGGAAATAGAGAATAGAGATAATGGAGATAAAGAAAAGTTCTGAAAATGACACTTCCCATAGTGTCAAAATTGTGATCTATTGGAGAATTCTGTGATACATCAAAATCTCTGTTTATGCTGAGGTTTGTTATTGTGTATGAGCATATCTTTATCAGGTGTAGGCTATTTCTATACTTTCATGTCTTTAAATCAATGTTTCTATTCACATATGTATATGTGCAAATAGAAGCATGCTAATATTATATATATATTGTCTGTCATTACCATGATTGCTATGATTATCATTAGCATGTATTATTAGTGTGACCGAAGTATCATCAGTATCAGTTTCTTTCTAACTGCAGTGCTCCTGTAATGCTTCATTTCTACAGAGCCAACCTACACCCACCGTTTCCCTGACTATAACTTTACCTAAAGTATAAGCCCTTATAAAGCCATGAAAGCCTACCAAGAATTGTCAAAGAAGCTAGGCAGCAGCCAGGCTCTGCCTTAGGAAATGATTTTACTTTTTATTATCATGTGCAGTACTTAACTACTTGTTTTGACCTCTAAGATTTTGCTCTCCTATATTTCTATCCCCTGGCTTTCTGATATTTCATGTGATTATATTTGAAATTTTAACCTTGCTTTTCTTTTTGGAATCTCTGATATCTCTGCTGCCACAGGTAATGACAGGTTCCTCTCTAACTGTTGGTGTTATCCCTGGTCAGATTATTACTGATGACAGAAGTAGATGTTTTACGTGGATTCTCTCGATATCAGAAACAAATACAGATATCACAACTCAAAAATGACAGACTGATAACCATTATGAACTTAGATGCAACATTCTTAATACAATATTAGCAAATTGAGTCTAGGAATATTTAAAAATGATAATGTGTTTTAACCAAGTGGGGTTTATCTCAAGTTGGTTTCAACAACTGAAAATCTACCATGCTGACAGAAAAAAGAAAAATCACGTGACACTCTCAATAGATGCAAAAAAGGAATTTACAAAATGTAACACATTTTTTAAATTAAAAACTCCCAGCAAACTGAGGATAGAAAGGTACATTTTCAAACTGATTATGTGTTTACAAAAAATCTATAGCAAACATCTTACTTAAAATGGTGAAAGCCTTAATACTTTCTACATAAGATTATGAAAAATGCAATGATGTCCTCTCTCCCTAGTTCTTTAAAGTATTGCATTCAATATTAAATAAGTGGAAATATATACCAAGTTCATTGATAAATATTTAATAATTATGAGATGATAATTCTCCTGGAATTGATCTCTAGATTCAGTGGAATTCCCATGAAACCTTATAGGTCCTTTTGGATAAAGTACAAAACTGATTCTAAAACAGGGAGAAAGAAAGAAGGGAAGGAAGGAGGAATGGACAGAAAGAAGAAAGAAATAAAGAGAAAAGAAAAGAAAATAAGAAATAAGTGACACCCAAGTTGGGAAGAAAGAAAAATACTATTCTCACGTGATGTAAACATATACATAGAAAATCCTTAGGCATCTGCAGAAGTGTGCTAGAGGTATGAAGTGAATTTAACAAAGTTGTAGGATGAAAGATCAATAAATAAAATCAATTGTGTTTCTATACACAATCAACACCAATTAGAAAATAAAATTATGTAAGCAATTTAACTTATAATAGCCTCAAAAATAATAAAATAATTCAGAATAAATTTAATAAAAGGTATGCTGATCCAAAATTTCTAAATCACTAATACGAGAGATTGAATAGGTAGAAATATGTATCAAGTTCATTGGTAAATATACATGTCATACTTATTAGATGATAATTCTTCTGAAACTGATCTCCAGATTTGGCACAATCCCAATCAAACCTATAGGCCTTTTTGGAGAAATTACAAAGCTGATTCTAATTTTTTTTTTAAATGCGGAAGTCCTAGAATAGCCAGAGCATGTTTTAGAAAGAAGAATAAAGTTGGAAAACTTTCCAAATTTCAAGACATATTGTAAAGCTATACTAACCAGTACATTAAACTTACTGGCATGAAGAAGACATATATATCAGTGAAACAGAATAAATAATTTAGAAATATATCCTGCCTTACATGGCCAAAGTTGCCAAAATCATTCAATAAGGAAATCAATGTCTTTATAAAGATGGTACTATTAAAATTGGATATGAAATGGAGAATATGAACTTCAGAATTACCTCACACCATATCCTCAAATTAACTCAACATGTATTTTATACATAATGTAAATATAAAATGTATAAAGCTTACTGAATAGGAAAAATTGTTAATAATCTTACTATAGCTAAAAATTTTTTAGATAAGAAAAGGATGGATGAAAATGGAAAAAAATAGTAAGTTGGACTTCATGAAATTAAGACTTTTGCAATTTAAAACATAGCATCAAAAAATGAAAAGGCAAACCACAGATTGGGACAGAATAATTTTAAATATGTCTGATAAAGAACTTTCATCTAGAATGTACACATAACTAAAAAACTAAATAACAAAACACAAATAACTCATTTAACATAATATTTTGACCTAAATGGGCCAAATATTTGTACAGATATTTTAATTTAAAAAGAGATGATGTCCAATACACAAAGGAAAAGATACTTAACATTACCCGTCATCAGGGAAATGCAAGTTAAAACCACATTGAGGTACCACTGTACACCCACTGGAGTGGCTGACACGAGCAGAACTGACCATACCACATGATGTGAAGAATTGCTATTCACACCTGGCTAGTGGGACTTCAAAATGGTACAGACATTTTGGAAAGCAGTTTGGCAGTTTCTTTTAATGTTAAACTTAGTACTGATCATATAGCCAAATAATTCCACTGCGACTCAAAATAAATAAAAACATATCCGTACCAAGCCTCATCCTTGAAGTTCATAGCAGACGTGTCCATCAACTTGTAAATGGATAAACCAGTTGTAGATGGAGTACCACTCAACAATAAAAAGGAGCAAACTGATACAACAGCAATATAAATGAATATCAAAAGCATTATGCTCAGTGAAAGAAGCTAGACATGAAAGACACCAATGTATCATTCCACTAATAGGATACTCTAGAAAATGCAAACTGTAGAAACAGAAGCAGATTAGTGGTTGCCTGTGTTCAGGAATGGAGAAAAGATCAAATGCAAAACAGCAAAAGAAAACATTTTGTGATGATGCAGATTTTCTGTATCTTGATCATGATTGTGGTCAAATGATGATATTCATCTGCCATAACCCATTAAATTGCACATTGAAAAGGGTGAATTTTACTGTGTGTACATTATACTTAAATGGAGCTGTAAATATGTTTGGAGCTTATCTGTGAACATTAGTTGCAGAGCAGGAGTTATTTTTATAGAGTGGAAATCTGCTGAGTGCCAACTTGAGAAGGGTTGAAAAAAATTAGAACCTTCTTCCAACACATTTCAGTTAGAACACTCTTAGGATGTCGTTACAGCTGCGCTCTATATTGGAGTCTCTGATGAAATCACATGTCTAACGATCTCAGCATGCCTTTAATCAACAGAATATACACGTGTTTTCTTTTTTTACTATAAAGGATATACCAAACAACTTTTTCAAGACTTTACTTCAAAAAGGCACGTAGTTTTGCAACATTTTTGGTAAGTCTTTAATTATTTCAAAATGAAAAATTGAAAATAAAATGCAATTATTTACTCAGGCCCCCCCAAAAAAGGTCTGTACGGGGAATGCATGTGGTGTGTGTGTGTGTGTGTGTGTGTGTGTGTGTGTGTGTGTGTGTGTGTGTAAGTGTGTGATTTGAAGAATTGAAAAAATTTTAGTGGGGTTTTGTAGCATCACTTTGATAGCATCCTGTAATTTTGTATTGTGTTTGAAATAAAAATAAAGTGAATACACTGATAAAAGAATTTGAAAAGAATTTGCATTATTGCCTAAATTATGTGTGGTTTCCACAGTGGCATGAATCGAGCATCTTTAACCTGCATAACAATATATCAGAATGTATTAGGTAAAAAATAAGTAAACTAGTATAACAAAGTTAAATATTTCTAAAGGAAAATTATAGCTTTATTTTTTTTTTCCTGAAATGTTTTGAGGAGATATTTACACCAAAAGATATTATCACTGATCAATGAAACTTTTTCAGAATTTGCTTGTGTCCCACCAATATTTGATTACATAGTGCTTCTGTGAGTTCCATTTCACTAATTTAGCTTTGACAGGAGAGAAGGCAATGGCTCTGCAGCCTCTCTCGGTGTGGCATGATCCTGGTTCCGCTGGCTGATCTCTATTAGAACCATGGCCTTAATCATGCCTTTCATGCTTCTAACTTGATTTGCATTTGTTGTGTGATCCAAATTTATTCTCTCGTTTAGTCACTTCCACCCATAGAAAAGCAGGTCTTTTTCATTTCTCCTTCACCATTGCCCCCATTTTTTCTTTTTGTCCTCCCATGATGAAAAACAAGATAGAAAACAAACTATAACAACAACAGACACCTTTTGTCTGTGGTCACCAATGCATTGTAGCACTAAACTTTGTTCAAAATCTCTAGATCTGACCTCTATATCTGCTGTTCCCAGAGTTTTTCAATGTATTCTCTAGACTGCTGTGACCCACTGACAGAAAGTCTAGATATATTTAATTGAAAGTTATTACTGTCTGATATGGTTTGGCTGTGTCCCCACTGAAATCTCATCTTGCACTGTAGCTCCCATAATTCACATGTTGTGGGAGGGACCCAGTGAGAGGTAAGTGGATCATGGGGGCAGTTTTCCCCACACTGTTCTGGTGGTAGTGAATAAGTCTCGTGAGATCTGATGGTTTTATAAGGGGAAACCCCTTTCGCCTTTCACTTGGTTCTCATTTGCTGTTTGCCTGCTGCCATGTAAGACGCGCCTTTCGCCTTCTGCCATAACTGTGAGGCCTCCTCAGCCATGGGGAACTGTGAATTCATTAAACCTCTTTTTCTTTATAAATTACTCAGTCTTGGGTATGTCTTTATCAGCAGCATGAAAATTGACTAATACACTCACTGTCCATGAATGATACTCTGTTAGCCCATTTGCATTGTTATAAAGAAATACCTGAGGCTGGGTAATTTATAAAGAAATGCGGTTTATTTGGCTCCTTGTTGTGAAGGCTGTACATGAAGCATAGTACTGGCACCTGCTTCCAGGGAGGGCCTCAGGAACCTTCCAATCATGGTGGAAGGTGAAGGGAAACCAGCATATCACATGGTGAGAGCGGAAGCAAGAGAGACATGGAGGAGGTGTCAGTCTCTTTTAAACAACCAGATATCGCATGAACTCACAGGGTAAGAACTCATTCATTACCAAGAGGACAGCACCAAGCCATTCAGGAGGCATCTATCTCCAACATTGGGGATCACATTTTAACGTGAGATTTGAAGGGGACAAACATCCAAACTATGTCAGATACCAAAGCTGACAATGCTTAGGATCTTTAGCTGTTCCAGGTTCTGGGAAAAGGGAGAGAGTTAGCTTCCCTCGTCTATGCTGTGCTACTCCATATTATATTAGTAATTATTGTTCTCTAAAGGTTCTTAAAAGCAAATAAACAAATGTAAGGCAAAACATATAAAATGCAAGGCAAAACATACGAAATGCAAGGCAAATGCATTAAAAACTTTTGAGTGTTAATATATAGATTTTATTTTATCTTTTTAATTTCTTTTGCTTAACCAAATAGATTATGTAGTTTTGATTAACTGGCCATGAAATAGCTCTGCCTACATAGAATTTCCCATGAATAATTGGTTGTGGAGACTTTTGTGTGTGACCCAAACCCTCCCTCAAAACTGAAGTTTGCCCAGCTATTGGGAGTGTTGGCAAATCATTCCTCTCAGCTGATTCTCTCTAGAATTTATTCTCAGGAGATCTAATTAATAACTTGTCAAGCTGATGTCCATCCTTGGGGACAACTCGTATCTGAAGAATGGCCAGTGAAAGGTATTAAAACTCCATACTCCTGCCTCAATTTAGGGCAACTCTGAAGGGTCACCCCAGCTTCTCATCTCCCCCTTGAGATTAGCTGAGGTATTTGTTGTGACTGCCTCACATCTCAACTCCCTTTATACAATTCAGCTTTTTCGCCACAGTTGTTGGTTCCTAGGATTTTACCCAGTTAAATGTTCTCTACACAAATCTCTATCTCAAATCTGCTTTACAGGGAATGTGGCCTCAGACAGGTTTTCATTAGGTTCTGGACATAACTCTCATTAGTCATTGATATGATTCGGCTGTGTCTCCATCCGAATCTCACCTTGATTGTAATTATCCCCGCATGTCAAGGATGGAGTCAGGTGGAGATAATTGAATCATAGGGGCGGGTTCCCCCTACTGTTCTCCTGGTAGCGAATAAGACTCACCAGATCTGATGCTTTTAAAATGGGAGCTTCCCTACACAAGCTTTCTTCTCTGCTACCATTTAAGATGTGCCTTTGCTTCTTTTTTGCCTTCTGCCGTGACTGTGAGGCCTCCCCAGCCATGTGGAATTGTGAGTTCCTTAAACCTCTTTCCTTTCTAAATTACCGGGTCTTGGGTATGACTTTATTAGCAGCATGAGAACAAACTAGTGCAGTCTGTTCTATAAGCCCAAGTCGGATCACAGAGTCCCGCTTTCTGTTTTTTTTTTTTCCTAGCCCATATTTCTTCTAAAACTTGACTCATATAGACTTAAAACAAAATAATTAAGCATGGCTAATATTTATTTAATATTTTGTACGTGTCAGGTACTGTATTTTGTAACTTATCTTTTAATAATCTTTCCAAATCTCTAAAAGGAGAATTCTGCTCTTTTATAGAGAAAATAAGGATGGCTCTGAAAATGTTAGCATTAGGGGAAGTAGGGTGAGGGACATAGGGGGCACTTTGTGTTATTTGTGCATTTTGCTATCAATCTAAAATCAGGTCAAAATAAAAATTAAAAAAATGGGTAGTAGAAGCAGGTTGTTAAGATTTTCAGTGTGACGCTAGAATTTTTTTGTTTGTTGTTTGTTTTGGAGTGTAGTGGTAAGATCTCTGCTCACTGCAACCTCCACTTCCCAGGCTCAAGCAATTCTCCTGCCTCAGTCTCCCAAGTAGCTGGGATTATAGGTGCCCGCCACCACACCCAGCTAAGTTTTCTATTTTTTTTTTTTTTTTAGTAGAGATGGGGTTTCAGCATGTTGGCCAGGCCAGTCTCCTACTCCTGACTTCAAGTCATCCACCCGCCTCAGCCTCCCGAAGTGCTGGGATTATAGGCATGAGCCACCACTCCTGGCCCAAAGTTTATATTTTAACTACTAACCTAAATTATTTTAAAAACAAAAGCCTCCTTGGACTCAAACCAGGTTAGAGTGACATGATCATGTGCCTGTTTTGTGCAGGGTGAAGTGAGATTATTATCTAGGAAATAGCTGAAATGTCTTGTTGTGGGCATAAATATTTCATATAAATTCTAAGCTTGATATTAGCACTTAGATTATAATTATCTAAAGAATAGAGAACAATTTCATATAATTTTCAGTGTATCAGGCGAATCAAAAGTATACATACAAGCATGCAGATGAATTTCAGTGAATATAGTGGTGACAATGCTCAACAGAATATGTGTCCCCCACCCCAACCCTGCTTCTTGCTCTTTCACTGTCCTAAAGATAGAACAAAATGGTTCAGGCATCCAGCTTGTCCCCTCCACACTTCACACTTTTACTTAATAGCAGCTTATCTTTAACACTTTGTCATCTTTAAGATGTTGCTAATTCTTTCTGGTAGATCCCAGGACTGAGGATGAGGAAGAATGATTTTATTTAAATAAAGTTGCTTAATTAAAAAACAAATTTTTTAGTTTTAAAATATTTTCATTATTTTATAAAATTTTTGTGGGTACATAGGAGGTTTATATATTTGTGGGGTACATGAGATGTTTTGATACAGGCATGCAGTGTGAAATAATCACGTCATGAGGAATGGGCTTTCCATCCCCTCAAGCATTTATCCTCTGAGTTAAAAACTATTCAATTGGCTGGGCGCGGTGGCTCACGCCTGTAGTCCCAGCTCTTTGGGAGGCCGAGGTTGGCGGATCGCCTGAGGTCAGGAGTTTGAGACCAGCCTGGCCAACATGATGAAACCCCATCTCTACTAAAAATACAAAAATTAGCCGGGTGTGGTGGCGAGTGCCTGTCATCCCAGCTACTCGGGAGGCTGAGACAGGAGAATCATTTGAACCTGGGAGGTGGAGGTTACAGTGAGCCGAGATCATGCCATTGTACTCCAGCCTGAGTAACAAGAGTGAAACTCCATGTCAAAAACAAACAAAAATCAATTACATTCTTTAAGTTATTAAAATTAAACATTGTAAATGATTTTTTTCCCAAAGCTTTTTCAAAGAAAAAAAAAGTAGAAACAAAGACACTTTCTACTGATTTCCAACATGGTGACTCTGTATTTCTAACATGTGTTAAGGTGAAAAATTGATTTTATGTTTAATACAAAACATAGCATAATGTAATGAAAAGCAAGATTGTAATGATAAAGGAAAATAACACTAGTGCTAATTTTTTTCAATTTGAAGCATTGGATTAAAATGAATTAGGTTATATTCCAACATGTTTATATTGAACTTCTTTTTTCTCCAATTGGTTTCTTTTTATTAATGGGGGAGTGTTGCATTTGTATAAGGTTTCCCTATTATATTCAATTGTTTCGAGATGCTTTTAATTTGAAGTTTTTATGTTTTCTTTTTGATGTATACATGTTATGCTTTTATGCTGAATTTGATAATTGGTGCTGTATATGCAAAGCAAATGTAATTTCCCAGCTTTTATTTTTTAAAGCCCTGGGAAGCAACATAATAAAGTAGAAATAGTATCAAGACAGGGGTTACAATACCTGGATTCTAAAATTTAAATTAAATTAGGATCTAGTGACATTATAGGTGTTCCTTGATCTTCTGATGACCTGATTTCTCAAAAGAAAAATAAAATAATCTATAAATTGTTTCTAATTCTAAAACTCTATAAATCCTATTTTTAAGATTATAATTAGTTGAACTCTATAAGGTCACAAAAATCCCTATTAAGAAACTAAAATAAAATTTTATCATATCTTAAAAAGACTCTGATCTTTTTTTATATGCTGACATGGATTCTAATTATTTTTGAGCCCCTAAAAACATTTAAGATCACAGTTTATGTTTTATTATTGAATTTCAGATAATTAACATTTTACTGATAGATATGAACAAATCTACTCTAACAGAGATAGTCATTAGTTTATTTCTCTCTTTTCAGTATCAATAAAAAGTATCGATTTACCAATAACAATGAATTAATTGCCTGAAATAAATGAAACGTAAGCAGCAAAAGTGAACTTTTTAGTATAACTCTTCTTGTAAACATTGACTTAGTTCAAAGGGAGCTTATCTTTAAAAAAAAGCGCTAATTCATGTCTATTGGTATAGATATCATCTTTTGTTCCTTGAAAATAGATCCTACTATACTCCAGACACTATGCCACTAGGTGCAGATATTAACACAAATAGCAGGTGATCATTGTCCTCATGGAGTTTATTTTAAAGAGAACAAAGTGAGACAAAGGCACACAAGCAAAGAACTACAATGCAAAGGGGATGGCATCTGACTCAGCATGGAGATGTCACGGAAGGTGTTGTTTTGCTTAGGTTTTGAAGTGTGGGTAGGAGATGGCCCATGTTGAGAGTGGGAACTGGGAATTAAAAAGATGAGGAGGTCTCTGCAAATCTACATGGATGGGAAGTAGCATGCTGATGTGGGAAACAACTAAAAAGTTCCAGAATGCATGGTTTATAAAGCGTGAGTCAGAGAGGGCTAGACCAGTAGCCAGATCAAGGATATCTCAGATGTTATAGTCATGAATTAGTGCATTGACCTGCAGGCCATGGGAGTCACTGAAGGTTTCAGTCAGGTAAGTGAGCTGATCAGAACAGTCCTTTAGATAGGCCGCTCTTTTGGCTGTAAGGGGGACACGTTTGAAGTAGGGCTATAGCTAAAAATATACAGACACTTCCTCTTGTCTACAGCCCTGCTGGCATCTGTTGTATTTTGACTTTTTAATAATAGCCATTCCAACCGGTATGAAATGGTATCTCATTGTGTTTTGATTTGCATTTTTCTGATGATTAGTGATTCTAAGCATTTTTTTTTTCGTGTATTTGTTGGCCATTTGTATGTGTTCTTTTGAGAAGTGTTTGTTCATGTCCTTTGCCCATTTTTTAATTGGGTTATTTTTTTTCTAATTAATTTAAGTTCCCTGTAGATTCTGGATACTAAAAAACAAACAAAAACCAGAAGTAAATAAATTCTCAGGACACACACACCCACACCCACACCCACACCCACAGAGAGAGAGAGCGCCTAGGTAAGAGGCCACCAACCACCAGGGTCTAAACTGGGAACACTTTCTAGTACAGAATGAATGGAAAGGATTCATGAAATATCTAGAAAGTAACGTTAATGAGATTTACATGTATGGAGTGAATGAGGAGAAACAGGGATCATTCAGGATTCTGGTGGGAATAACAGGTTGAGCCATTAGTTGAAATTTTGAAGTGGGAGAAGGAGAGGGAGTTTTAGGGAGAAAGATGAGTTGTTTTTTAGGTATTTCAAACCCTTGAAGCTTCTATGGGACATCGAAGTGGAAATAACAGTCTGTGGGTTGGGACAATAAAGAAAGAAATTGGTTGAAGACTAGGGGAAGAGTATAGAGCAAAGAAATATTTAAGATAATAAACATATAGAGATAGCTGAAAATGTGGGACTGGATTACAAAGGAAGAATGATTTAGTTATGAAGCCCAAGGGCTGACAGGAATGGGTGACTAGTCGAGGAGTTCATATGCATCTGTTATTGTATGAATAAAAAAAATTATCTGTTCCTTCCTAAAGATATCTTCAACCTGTTTTTGGATACATATGGGCACTGCTTTTCACTCTCTTAGCCCCATTTCTTGTTTTAGCCTCTGCTGTAGGAATCAGTTCTGCACAGGCTTTGACCCAGGCTTTGACTAGTTGGTGCAGGTGTGATATGACACTTACCTGGAATGGCCCACAGTTTGTGGCTGCTCTCACTTAAGCAGGTGGGATGCTCATGTAGGTGTAACCTAGAAGCTTGGTAGAGTTTATGCCCATGGGGCAACCTGTGACCACTCAAAAATAAAGCCCTTTCCTCCTCCCAGATTGAGGAGTCTTGCATTATGTAATAAAACTCCTTAGAAGGCCTATTAGGTTCCAATACAGCATTAGGCAACTTGATAAGGTATCCCATCATCAGCCTTCCTTTCTTCCCTCATTCCTCTGCCTCTCACTCTTTCTTCCTAAGTTAACTTCTTAGATAAAATGCCAACTTTCTAAATTTTGTTTCACATCAGGGAAAATAATTGTATATCCCATTTCAAAAGCACATAAAAAGGTTACTGTATAGAAAATTTGTCTTTAATAGATTAAGCTGTAATTTTCCAAATACTTTAAAATTTTATTTCAGATACGTATTTCATTTTTATAAGCTTCATCTAAAAGCAGAGTTCACCTAAGAATATACCTAAGAGCATATTACATAAAATATATTTTATATTTCAGTAGTTTAGCTGGGATTCTTTCAAAATTGAGAGGATCTACAAATATTTCTAACACATTAGTTTTCAGTCTTAAGGCTGAGTCAAGAACAAAGCTCCTAAACTTTGCACTGGTGATTGAGAACATTTTAAAATTGTTATTTAATTCGTTAATTTATTTTTAAAAAATTTTCACATTGTAATTATATAGATTTATAGGATACAATTTGATGTTTCAATGAATATGTATGTTGTCTAATGATCCAATAAGGATAGTTAGTGTATTAATTACCTCATGCATTTATCATTTCTTTTTAATAAGAAATTTCAAAATCCTTTCTTCTAGATACTTTGTAATATACAATACTTTACTTTTAACTATAGTCACCCTGCTTTGCAAAGAACACTACAACTTATTCTTCCTATATAATTGTGATTTCATAACTGTTAACCAATCTACCTCCATTTTACCCTCCCCACTTCTTCCTCACTGTTTGGTAACCACTATTCTACTCTACTTCTCTATTAATATTTTTTTTTTTTAAGATTCCACATATGAGAGAGATCATGCGTTATTTGCTTTCTGTGTCTGGCTTATTTCACTTAACATTGTATCCTACAGGGTCATCCATGTTGTTGCAACTGGCAGAATTTCATTCATTTTTATGGCTGAATAGTATTTCATTGTGTGTGTGTCCATATATATATATATATATATATATAATTTTATGTATAATTATAATTACACATAAAATTATATGTAATTATAAATAATTTTATGTATAATTACACATAAAATTATATATAATTATAATTATATATAATTATATATATAATAATATATATTATATGTAATATATATAATATACATAATATACATTATGTATATTATATATAATATATATAACGTATATTATATATATTACACATTATATGTATTATATATAATATACATAATATATATTATATATAATATACATAATATATGTTATATATAATATACATAATATATATTATGTATAATATACATAATATATATTATATATATATAATTCACTTGTTTGTTTTTAGACACATAGGTTGATTCCATATCTGATTATTATAAATAGTGCTACAGTAAACATAAGAGTGCAGATATTTATCAAACACAATGATTTCATTTCCTATGGATATATACCCAGTAGTGGGATTGCTGGGTTATGTGATCGAATGATTGTTTTTTTTGTTTTTTTTTTTATTTTTTAGCGAACTTCCATAAAGTTTTGCTTAATGGTTGTACTAGTTTACAACCCCATCAACAGTGTGTAAGTGTTCCCTTTTCTCCACTTCCTTGCCAACTCTTGTTATCTTTTACCTTTTTGGTAATAGCCATTCTAATGGGTGAACTGGTATCTCATTGCGGTTTTGATTTGCATTTCCCTGATGGTTAGTGATGTTGAACATGATTTTATTATATATTCGTCTTGACACTTTCTATATTTTCTCTTGTGGCATTTCTTTTAGTTTATTTTGTCCTTTTTTTTTTTTTTTTTTTTTGCGAAGGAGTCTTGCTCTGTTGCCCAAGCTGGAGTGCAGTGGTGCAATCGGGGCTCACGGCAACCTCCATCTCCCTGGTTCAAGCAATTCCCCTGCCTCAGCCTGCTGAGTAGCTGGGGTTACAGGCACACGCCATCATGTTTGGCTAAATTTTTGTATTTTTAGTAGAGAAATGATTTCACCATATTGGTCAGGCTGGTCTCAAACTCCTGACCTCAGGCAATCCGCCTGCCTCAGCCTCCCAGTTTTGCCCATTTTTAAATAAGTTATTTATGTTTTTGCTGTTGAGTTGTTTAAGTTTGTTATATAATCTGGGCATTAACTCCTTAGCAGATGTATAGTTTGCAAATATTGTATCCCATTCTGTAAGTTGTTTTTTCACTCTGTTAAGTTTCCTTTGCTGTGCAAAAGCATTTTAGTTTGATGAAACCCCATTTATCTATTTTTGCTTTTGTTGCCTGTGCTTTTGACGTCTCATGTAAAAAATCCTTGTACAACCCAAAGTTATAGAGAATTTCCCACATGTTATCTTCTAGTAGTTTTTCATAGTTTTCAATCTTACCTTTAGGTCTTTAATCGCATTTGAGTTGATTTTTGTATAAGGTAAAAGATAGGGGTCTAATTTCATTATCCCACATGTAGATATCCAATCTTCTCAGTACCATTTAATGAAGAGACTGTCTTTACCCCTGTGTGTGCTCTTGACTCCTTTTTTGAAAATCAGTTGACTTTAGGTATGAGAATTTATTTCTGAGCTGTATATTCTCTTCCATTGGTCTATGTGTTTGCTTTATGGCAGTGCCATGCTGTTTTGCTTACTATGGCTTTGTAGTATATTTTGAAGTCAGGTAGTGTGGTGCCTCCAGCTTTGTTATTTTTGCACAGGATTGCTTTGGTTATTTGGGGTCTTTTCTGGTTTCATACAAATTTTAGGGTACTTTTTTCTATTTCTGTGAAGAATTTCATTGGTATTTTGATAGGGATTGCATTGAATCTGTAGGACATTTTGTTAGTATGGTCATTTCAATAGTATCAATTCTTCCATTCCATGAGTATATAGTGTCCATTTTTTGTGGATCGTAAATTTTCCCATCAGTGTGTTATAGTTTTCATTGTAGAGATCTTTCACGACCTTGATTAAATTTATCTGCAGATTTCTTGGTAGCTATTGTAAATGGAATTCCTTTCTTGATGACTTTTTCAGATAGTTCACTATTAGTGTATAGAAACACCACTGAATTTTCTGTGTTGATTTTGTATACTACAACTTTACTGAATTTATTTATTATTTCTAGTAGTTTTTGGTCAAGTCTTTAGGGTTCTCACTCTATATAAGTATATATAGAAAGAACCCTAAAGAGAGAGAGATCATATATATCTATATGATCATATATACAGATGTATACATATGTATGTGAGATCACATTTTCTACAAACAGAAACAATCTGACTTCCTTCTTTCCAGTTTGGATCCCTCTTATTTATTTCTTTTGTCTAATTGCTCTGGCTCTGACCTCCAGTACTATGCTAAATAGAAGTGGTAGAAGTTGACATCCTTGTCTTCCTCCATATCATAGAGGAAAAGCATTTAACTATTCACCATAAATAAGATGTTAGCTGTGGGTTTGTCACATATGGCCTTTACTGCATTGAGGTACACTCCTATACCTACTTTCTTGACAGTTTTTATCATAAAGGAATGTTGACTTTTGTCAAGTGTTCTTTTTGCATCTGTTGAAATGATCACATGGTTTTTTGTTCTTCTTTCTATTGTGGTGGTGTATCATATTTACTGATTTGTGCATGTTAACCCATCCTTTCATCCCTGGGATGAACCCCACTTGATTATAGTGAATACTCTTTTTAGTGTGCTGTCGAAGTCAGTTCACTTGTATCTTGTTGAGAATTTTTGTATCTATGTTCTTCAGGAATATTGGCCTGTTACTTTCATTTTGTACGTGTCTTTGTCTGGTTTTAGAATCAGGATATTGCGAGCCTCATAAGATGAGTATGGAAGTATTCCTTCCTCATTACTTTTGTGGAAAAGTTTGTGGAGAATTGGTAGTTATTCTTTAACTGTTTGGTAGAATTCAGCAGTGAAGACATCAGGTCCTGGGTGTTGGTTGTTGTTGTTGTTGTTTTGATGGAAGATGTTTTATTATTGATTCAATTTCCAAACTCATTATTGATGTGTTCAGATGTTATATTTCCTCACAATTTAATCTGGGTAGTTGTATGTGTGCAGAAATTTATTCATTTTATTCTACATTATCAAATTTGTTGGCATATAGTTATGAGTAATGTCTTACAATCCCTTCTATTTCTGTGGTGTATCAGTTGTAATGTCTCCTTTTTCATCTTTTATTTATTTGAATTTTCTCTCCTTTTGTCTTAGTTTAGCTAAAGGTTTGTCAGTTTTACCTTTACACTTTGTCTTATTTATCTTTTGAAATATTTTTTAGTGTCTGTTTCCTTTATATCTGCTGTGAGCTTTATTATTTCCTTCCTTCTACCAATTTTGGGTTTAGTTTGTTTTTGATGTTCTAGTTACTTGAAGTGTATAATTTTGCTTTGTGATTTGAAAATCTTTCTTCTTTTTTGGTGTAGGCTTTTATTGCTACAAATTTCCCTCTTAGAACTGCTTTTGCTACGTTCCATAGGTTTGGGTATGTTGGATTTTCATTCTTACTTGTCTCAGTGACTTTTGACATTTTCCTATTAATGTCTTAATGAGATCTATTGATTTCTTGGGTGCATGCTATTTAATTTCCATGTTTTTATAAAATTTCCAAGGGCTTTCCTGTTGTTGATTTCTGGCTTTATATCCCTGTAATCAGAAAAGATACTTCATATGATATCTGTCTTCTTAAGTTTGTTAAGACTTATTATGTGTCATAATGTATGATTGGTCCTAGAGAATGTTTGGTGTACAGTTGAGAATAATTTGTATTCTGCAGCTGTTGGATGATGTATTAGTCTGTTTTCATACTGCTGATAAAGACATACCCGAGACTGGGTAATTTACAGAGAAAAAGAGGTTTAGTGGACTCATAGTTCCACGTGGCTGGGGAGGTCTCCCAATCATGATGGAAGGCGAAAGACACATCTTACATGGTAGCAAACAAAATAGAATTGAGAACCAAGTGAAAGGGTTCCCCCTTATAAAACCATCAGATCTTGTTAGACGTATTCACTACCACAAGAACAGTATGGGGGAACTGCCCCCATGATTCAATTATCTCCCACTGGTTCCCTCCCACAACATGTATGAATTATGGGAGCTATAATCAAGATGAGATTTCGGTGGGGATATACAGCCAAACCATATCAGGTGAGATCTTCTTTACCTGCTAGGTCCATTTGGTCTATGGGATAGTTTGAGTCTGTCATTTTTTGGTTGATTTTCTCTTCATAGAATCTGTCCATTTTTAAAGTGGAGTGTTGAAATTTCCTACTAATATTGTATTGCAGTCTATCTCTACCTTTAAATCTAATATTTGCTTTATATATCTGGTTGTTCTGGTGTTGGGTACATATATAGTTACACCTAAGTAATATATATGTTATGTCCTCTTATTGAATTGGGCCTTTTATCATTTCATTATACAGTGACATTCTTTTTTTATATAGTTTTTTTATTTAAAGCCTTTTAAAACATGACATGACTGTGGCTACTCCTGCTTGCTTTTCATTTGTTTGCATAAAATATATTTTTCCATCTCTTCACTTTCAGTCTATTTGTCTTTAATAGTGAGGTAAGTATCATGTAGGCAGCATATAGGTGGGTTTTGCTATCTGAATCCATTCATCCACTTTATATCTTTTAAGTAGAGTTTAATCCACTTCTATTCAAGTTTATTATTGATAAATTAGGACTTCCTTCTACCATTTCATTAGTTGTTTTTTAGATTACTTGTTCACTTCTTCCTTTCTTATTGTTTATCCCTCTAGTTTGGTGGTTTTCTGTGGTGCTAAGCTTTGTTTCTTTTCCCTTTTTTGGTGTGTGTGTGTGTATCTGCTGTAATTTCTTTCTTTCTGGTTAGTGAAACTAACATACAGAGTCCTGTATTTGTAACAGACTATTTTACACTGATAACAACTTAACTTCTGTCACATAAAAATACTCTTGACTTCTCCCCCCCACACACACAATTTATATTTTTGTTACCTTACATTGCATCTTTATGAATGGTAGACTCCATGGAACATAGGATCTATGTCACAACTAAATCAATTATTTAATGGCAGCATTAAAGCAGCCCAAAGAATGTGAAAAACTGGTGTGGGTGTATTTAACTTTTTAAAAACTATGTTTCATAATGGTTTCATTAAAAAGTCTTTATCAGTTTGCTAATGCCTAATTTTTACAACCAGCCACCATAGATTTTACAGGATAAATATATTATTTCAGTGGTAATTGAAGCAGAATTTTTGTTGCTCTTCTTACCCTTAGAGATTGTGTATTATCCTCAGACGTAATTCTTTGATTTTTTTTTCTTTTCATGTTGTTACACATAGTTACCAACAATCAACGTGAGAATAACCTTTGAATATTTTCAAGCATTAAGATTTGTTTATACAGCTACAGAATTAGACAACCAACACTCTTGGGTCCTTACCTCTCAGCATACACCTGATTATTAACTTAAATGTATGATGGGAAAAGTATCAATTTTTGTTGGTCACCTAGATTTGGAAATATGTAATAACTATAAGCTTGGGTCTGCTTCTTCAGAAGCCTAGGAATTGGAGTGATGGTTCTCTGAAGAGGCTGGAAACAAAGTATGTGTTTCCAGAAGGCTTAATAGAATATGTTGAGACATAGGCCATTAACACAAAAGTGAAAGAAATGCAAAAAATATATGAAAGTAAGGATTTGAGAAGGGAAATTTTATTTTTAAGTCTAAGATTCCTATGAATTATATGAAAGTAAATGTCCTATCCTTAAAATTAGCCAAAGGAAGCACTTTACTTATCAATATGATATGACTTTTCATACTCTTATCTAAAGATATCCTAAACTAAGATCCAGTTTTCTAAGTAAAGACCTTTTACTCATGCTTTAAAGCATGTTAGATGATTCCTACCACATCACATCATGTTGTTTACATGTATGATTTAAACTGCATTTATTCTTCAACTCACTGGTTCCTTAGGCTTCTTATCTTTCCTTGCACGCTTAGATAATTTTATGTAAAATTGATTTTTAGAAGTTTAGTTGCTGGGCGTAGTGGCTGTCACCTGTAAACCCAGTACTTTGGGAATTCAAGGCAGGTGGATTGCTTGAGTCTTGGAGTTTGAGGCCTGCCTGGGACAGATGACAAACCCCATTTGTACAAAAATAAAAATATTAGCTGGATATGGTGGCACATGCCTGTGGTCCCAGCTACTCCAAGGCTGAGGTGGGAGGATGGCTTGAGTCCGAGAGGCAGAGGTGTGAGCCAAGATCATGCCCTGCTCTTCAGCCTGGGCAACCAAGCCAGACCCTGTTTCAAAAAAAAAAATCTAGTGAGATTTGATTTCTATTTCTATGTGATTCAAAACTAGGAGAGCTTCAAGGCTAATGACTATTAAAAAATGGCCATTGCTACTTGCATTTTCTATGAAGCCAGCATACAGAGCAACGTGCAACCTAAAAACCAAGCTATTTAATATGTAGCTTACATTTCAGGTTTGATTGTCTTTGAGGTTTGATTATTGCAGAGATCAATTGCCAGACCAAATATAGACTAATTCTGTATTTGGTCTTTTTATCATATGAAACATCCCAGCCTAGGGTACAAATTAAGAGCAAATACGGATGTTTATACCGATAGGGGTGTAGATATTTTCATGTTTATACAGCTAGCCGAGTAGATATTTCCATGTCTATACAGATAGCGGTGTGGATATTTCCATGTTTATACAGATAGCAGTGTAGATATTTCCATGTTTATAGAGATAGCGGTGTAGATATCTCCATGTTTATACAGATAGCGGTGTAGATATTTCCATGTTTATACAGATAGCGTTGTAGATATTTCCATGTTTATACAGATAGCGTTGTAGATATTTCCATGTTTATAGAGACAGCGGTGTAGATATTTCTATATTTATAGAGATAGCGGTGTAGATATTTCCAGGTTAATAGAGATAGCAGTGTAGATATTTCCATGTTTATAGATTTGGCGTTTTAGACATTTCCAAGTTCGTACAGACGGCGATGTAGATATTTTCATGTTTATACAGATAGCGGTGTGGATATTTCAATCTTTATACACTTAACGGTGTAGATATTTCCATGTTTACATAGTTGGCAGTGTACATATTTCCATGTTCATACAGATGACGGTGAAGGTATTTCCATGTCTATACACATAACGGTATAGATATTTCAAAGTTTTAAGAGATAGCGGTGTAGATATATCCATGTTTACACAGATAGCGGTGTAGATATTTCCATGTTTACACAGATAGCGGTGTAGATATTTCCATGTTTATACAGATAGCGGTGTAGATATTTCCATGTGTAAAGAGATAACTGTGTAGATATTTACATATTCCAACAGATGGCTGTGTAGATATTTCCATATTTATACAGATAGCGGTGTAGATATTTCCATATTTATAGAGTTGGCGGTTTAGACATTTCCATGTTCATACAAATGGCGGTGTAGATGTTTCCATGTTTATACAGATAGCAGTGTAGAAATTTCCATCTTTATACACATAACGGTGTAGATATTTCCATGTTTGCACAGATGGCGGTGTAGGTATTTCCATGTTTACACAGATAGCGGTGTAGATATTTCCAAGTTTATGCAAATAGCGTTGTAGATATTTCCACTTTTATGCAGATAGAGGTATAGATATTTGGATGTTTATACAGAGAGCGGTGTAGATATTTCCATGTTCCTACAGATGGCGCTGTAGATATTTCCATGTTTATAGAGTTGGCGGTTAAGGCATTTTCATGTTCATACAGATGGCGATGTAGATATTTCCATGTTTATACAGATAGCGGTGCAGATATTTCCATGTTTACACAGATAGCGGTGTAGATATTTCCATGTTTTTACAGATAGCGGTGTTGATATTTCCATATTTATAGAGTTGGCGGTGTAGATATTTCCAGGTTCATACAGATGGCGGTGTAGATATTTCCATGTTTTTATAGTTGGCAGTGTAGATATTTCCATGTTCATACAGATGGCGGTGAAGATATTTCCATGTTTATAGAGATAGCAGTGTAGACATTTCCATGTTTACACAGATAGCGGTGTAGATATTTCCATGTTTTTACAGATAGCGGTGTAGATATTTCCATATTTATAGAGTTGGCGGTGTAGATATTTCCATGTTCATACAGATGGCGGTGTAGATATTTCCATGTTTATATAGTTAGCAGTGTAGATATTTCCATGTTCATGCAGATGGCGGTGACGATATTTCTATGTTTATACACATGATGGTGTAGATATTTCCAAGTTTTAAGAGATAGCGCTGTAGATATTTCCGTGTTTACACAGATAGCGGTGTAGATATTTCCATGTTTACACAGATAGCGGTGTAGATATTTCCATGTTTACACAGATGGCGGAGTAGATATTTCCATGTGTATACAGATAACGGTGTAGATATTTACAAATTCCTACAGATGGCTGTGTAGATATTTATATGCTTATACAGATTGCGGAGTAGATATTTCCATGTTTATAGAGATAGCGGTGTAGATATTTCCATGTTTCTACAGTTGGTGTTGTAGATATTTGCTTGTTTACACAGATAGCGGTGTAGATATTTCCAAGTTTATGCAGATAGCGGAGTAGATATTTCCACTTTTATGCCGATAGCGGTGAAGATATTTCCATGTTTATGCAGAAAGCGGTGTAGATATTTCCATGTTCCTGCAGATGGCTGTGTAGATATTTCCAAGTTTATACAGATACTGGTGTAGATATTTCCATGTTTACACACATAGCGTTGTAGATATTTCCATGTTCCTACAGAGGGCGGTGTACATATTTACATGTTTTTAGAGTTGGCGGTTTAGACATTTCCACGTTCATAGAGATGGTGGTGTAGATATTTCCATGTTTATACAGATAGCGGTGTGGATATTTCCATCTTTATACGCATAATGGTGTAGATCTTTCCATGTTTTTAGAGATAGCGGTATAGTTATTTCCATGTTTACACAGATCGCGGTGTAGATATATCCATGTTTATACAGATGACTCTGTAGATATTTCCATGTTTACAGAGATAGCGGTGTAGATATTTCCATGTTTATAGAGATATCGGTGTAGATATTTCCATGTTTATACAGATAGCAGTGTAGATATTTCCATGCTAATACACATGGCGGTGTAGATATTTCCATGTTCATACACATGGCGGTGAAGATATTTCCATGTTTATACAGATAACGTTCTTTATATTTCCATGTTTACACAGATAGCGGTGTAGATATTTCTATGTTTACACAGATCGCGGTGTAGATATTTCCATGTTTATACAGATAGGGGTGTAGATATTTCCATGTTCATACAGATGGCGTAGATATTTTCATCTTTATATAGTTGGCAGTGTAGATATTTCCATGTTCATACAGATGGCGTTGAAGATATTTCCATGTTTATACACATAACGGTGTAGATATTTCCAAGTTTTAAGAGATAGCGGAGTAGATATTTCCATGTATACACAGATAGCGGTATAGATATTTCCATGTTTACACAGATAGCGGTGTATTTTCATGTTTATACAGATAGCGATGTAGATATTTCCATGTGTATACAGAAAGCGGTGTAGATAGTTACATGTTCCTACAGATGGCTGTGTAGATATTTCCAAGTTTATACTGATAGTGGTGTAGATATTTCCGTGTTTATAGAGATACCATTGTACATATTTCCATCTTCCTTCGGTGGGTGGTGTAGATATTTCCATGTTTACACAGATAGCGGTGTAGATATTTCCAAGTTTATGCAGATAGCGGTGGAGATATTTCCACTTTTATGCAGATAGCAGTGTAGATATTTCCATGTTTATACAGAAAGCGGTGTAGATAATTCCATGTTCCTACAGATTGCGCTGTAGATATTTCCATGTTTATAGAGTTGGCGGTTTAGACATTTCCATATTCATGCAGATGGCAGTGCAGATATTTCCGTGTTTATACAGATAGCAGTGTAGATATTTCCATCTTTATACACGTAACGGTGTAGATATTTCCATGTTTATACAGACGGCGGTGTAGATATTTCCATACTCATACAGATGGCGGTGTAGATATTTCCATGTGTATAGAGATAGCGGTGTAGGTATTTCCATGTTTACACAGATAGCGGTGTAGATATTTTTATGTTTACACAGATAGCGGTGTAGATGTTTCCATGTTTATACAGATAGCGGTGTAGTTATTTCCATGTTTATACAGAGAGCGGTGTAGATATTTCCATATTTATAGAGATGGAGGTGTAGATATCTCCATGTTCATACAGATGGCGTTGAAGATATTTCTATGTTTAGAGAGATAGCGGTGTAGATATTTCCATGTTTATAGAGATGGCGGTGTAGATATTTCCATGCTTTTACAGATAGCGGTGTAGGTATTTCCATGTTTATACAGATGACGGTGTAGATATTTCCATCTTTATACAGATGGCGGTGTAGATATTTCCATGTTCATACAGATGGCGGTGTAGATATTTCCATGTTTATAGAGATGGCGGTATAGATATTTCCATGTTTATACAGGTGGCGGTGTAGATATTTCCATCTTTATACAGATGGCGGTGTAGAGATTTCCATGTTCATACACAAGGCTGTGTAGATATTTCCATCTTTATACAGATGGCTGTGTAGACATTTCAATGTTTATACAGATGGCAGTGTAGGCATTTCCATGTTTATAGAGATGGCGGTCAAGATATTTCCATGTTTATACAGATAGCTGTGTAGATATTTCCATCTTTATACAGATGGCAGTATAGATATATCCATGTTTATACAAATGACGGTGTAGATATTTCCATGTTCATACAGATGGCAGTGTAGATATTTCCATGTTTATAGAGATGGCGGTGTAGATATTTCCATGTTTATAGAGATAGCGGTGTAGTTATTTCCATGTAAATAGGCATAGCGGTGTAGATATTTCCATGTTTATAGAGATAGAGGTGTAGATATTTCCTAGTTTATACAGATAGCGGTGTTGATATTTCCATGTTTATAGAGATAGCGGTGTAGACATTTCCACGTTTATACAGATAGCGGTGTAGATATTTCCATATTCTTACAGATGGCGGTGCAGATATTTCCATCCTTATACAGATAGCCGTGTAGAAATTTCCATGTTTATACAGATGGCGGTGTAGATATTTCCATGTTTATGGAGATGGCGGTGTAGATATTTCCATGTTTATAGAGATAACGGTGTAGTTATTTCAAAGTTAATAGGCATAGCGGTGTAGATATTTCCATGTTTATAGAGACAGAGGTGTAGATGTTTCCTTGTTTATACAGATATAGGTGTAGATATTTCCATGTTTATAGAGATAGCGGTGTAGACATTTCCAAATTTATGCAGATAGCGGTTTAGGTATTTAAAGGTTCATACAGATGGTGGTGTGGATATTTCCATCCTTATACAGATTGCGTTGTAGATATTTCCAAGTTTATGCAGATAGAGGAGTAGATATTTCCACTTTTATGCAGATAGCGGTGAAGATATTTCCATGTTTATACAGATAGCGGTGTAGATATTTCCATGTTCCTGCAGATGGCTGTGTAGATATTTACAGGTTTATACAGATAGTGGTGTAGATATTTCCATGTTTAAACAGATAGCATAGATATTTCCATATTCCTACAGCTCGTGGTGTAGATGTTTCCATGCTTACACAGATAGTGGTGTAGATATTTCCAAGTTTATGCAGAGAGCGGTGGAGATATTTCCACTTTTATGGAGATAGCGGTGTAGGTATTTCCATGTTTATACAGAAAGCGGTGTAAATATTTCCATGTTCCTACAAATGGCGCCGTAGATTTTTCCATGTTTATAGAGTTGGCGGTTTAGACATTTCCATCTTCATACAGATGGCGGTGTAGATATTTCCATCTTCATACACATAACGGTGTAGATATTTCCATGTTTATACAGGTGACGGTGTATATATTTCCATACTCATACAGATGGCGTTGTAGATATTTCCATGTTTATAGAGATAGCGGTGTAGGTATTTCCATGTTTACACATATAGCGGTGTAGATATTTCCATGTTTATAGAGACAGAGGTGTAGATGTTTCCTTGTTTATACAGATATAGGTGTAGATATTTCCATGTTTATAGAGATAGCGGTGTAGACATTTCCAAATTTATACAGATAGCGGTGTAGGTATTTAAAGGTTCATACAGATGGTGGTGTGGATATTTCCATCCTTATACAGATAGCGGTGTAGATATTTCCAAGTTTATACAGATAGTGGTGTAGATATTTCCATGTTTACACAGATAGCATAGATATTACCATGTTACTACAGCTGGTGGTGTAGATGTTTCCATGTTTACACAGATAGTGGTGTAGATAATTCCAAGTTTATGCAGATAGCGGTGGAGATATTTCCACTTTTATGGAGATAGCGGTGTAGATATTTCCATGTTTATACAGAAAGCGGTGTAGATATTTCCATGTTCCTACAAATGGCGCTGTAGATATTTCCATGTTTATAGAGCTGGCGGTTTAGACATTTCCATTTTCGTACAGATGGCGGTGTAGATATTTCCGTGTTTTTAGAGATAGACGTGTAGTTATTTCCATGTAAATAGGCATAGTGGTGTAGATATTTCCATGTTTATATAGATAGAGGTGTAGATATTTCCTAGTTTATACAGACAGCGGTGTAGATATTTCCATGTTTATAGAGATAGCGGTGTAGACATTTCCACGTTTATACAGATAGCGGTGTAGATATTTCCATGCTCTTACAGATGGCGGTGTAGATATTTCCATCCTTATACAGATAGCCGTGTAGATATTTCCATGTTTATACAGATGGTGGTGTAGATATTTCCATGTTTATACAGATGGCGGTGTAGATATTTCCATCTTTATACACACGGCGGAGTAGATTTTTCCATGTTCATACAGATGGCAGTGTAGATATTTCCATGTTTATAGAGATGGTGGTGTAGATATTTCCATGTTTATACAGATGGCGGTGTCGATATTTCCATGTTTATACAGATGGCGGTGTAGATATTTCCATTTTCTTACACATGGCGGTGGAGATATTTCCATCTTTATACAGATGGCAGTGTAGATATTTCCATGTTTATAGAGATGGCAGTGTAGATATTTCCATGTTCATACAGATGGCGGGGTAGATATTTCCATCCTTATATAGATAGCGGTGTAGATATTTCCATGTTTATACAGATGATGGTGTAGAAATTTCCATCTTTATACAGCTGGCGGTGTAGATATTTCCATGTTCATACAGATGGCGGTGTAGATATTTCCATGTTTATAGAGATGGCGGTATAGATATTTCCATGTTTATACAGGTGGCGGTGTAGATATTTCCATCTTTATACAGATGGCGGTGTAGATATTTCCATCTTTATACAGATGTCGGTGTAGATATTTCCATGTTCATACACAAGGCGGTGTAGATATTTCCATCTTTATACAGATGGCTCTGTAGATATTTCCATGCTTATACAGATGGCAGTGTAGGCATTTCCATGTTTATAGAGATGGCGGTGTAGATATTTCCATGTTTATACAGATAGCTCTGTAGATATTTCCTTCTTTATACAGATGGCAGTGTAGATATATCCATGTTTATACAAATGGCGGTGTAGATATTTCCATGTTTATACAGATGGCAGTGTAGATATTTCCATGTTTAAAGAGATGACAGTGTAGATATTTCCATGTTTATAGAGATAGCCGTGTAGTTATTTCCATGTAAATAGGCATAGCGGTGTAGATATTTCCACGTTTATAGAGATAGAGGTGTAGATATTTCCTAGTTTATACAGATAGTGGTGTAGATATTTCCATGTTTATAGAGAGAGCGGTGTAGACATTTCCACGTTTATACAGATAGCGGTGTAGATATTTCCATATTCCTGCAGATGGCGGTGCAGATATTTCCATCCTTATACAGATAGCCGTGTAGAAATTTCCATGTTTATACATATGGCGGTGTAGATATTTCCATGTTTATGGAGATGGCGGTGTAGATATTTAAATGTTTATACAGATGGCTGAGTAGATATTTCCATCTTTATACATTTGGTGATGTAGATATTTCCATCCTTATACAGATAGCGGTGTAGATATTTCCATGTTTATACAGATGGCGGTGTAGATATATCCATGTTTTTAGAGATGGCAGTGTAGATATTTCCATGTTTATAGAGATAACGGTATAGTTATTTCCATGTTAATAGGCATAGCGGTGTAGATATTTCCATGTTTATAGAGACAGAGGTGTAGATGTTTCCTTGTTTATACTGATAGCGGTGTAGATATTTCCATGTTTATAGATATAGCGGTGTAGCCATTTCCAAATTTATATAGATAGCGGTGTAGATATTTAAAGGTTCATACAGATGATGGTGTAGATATTTCCATCCTTATACAATTAGCGGTGTAGATATTTCCATGTTTACACAGATGGCGGTGTAGATATTTCCACCTTTATACAGATAGCGGTGTAGTTATTTCCATGTTCATAGAGATGGTGGTGTAGATATTTCCATGTTTACAGAGATAGAGGTGTAGATTTTTCCTTGTTTATAGAGATAGCGGTGTAGATATTTCCATGGTTATACAGATGGCCGTGTAGATATTTCCATATTCTTACAGATGGCGGTGCAGATATTTCCTTCCTTATACAGATAGCCGTGTAGAAATTTCCATGTTTATACAGATGGCGGTGTAGATATTTCCATGTTTATGGAGATGGCGGTGTAGATATTTCCATGTTTATAGAGATAACGGTGTAGTTATTTCAAAGTTAATAGGCATAGCGGTGTAGATATTTCCATGTTTATAGAGACAGAGGTGTAGATGTTTCCTTGTTTATACAGATGTAGGTGTAGATATTTCCATGTTTATAGAGATAGCGGTGTAGACATTTCCAAATTTATAAAGATAGCGGTGTAGGTATTTAAAGGTTCATACAGATGGTGGTGTGGATATTTCCATCCTTATACAGATAGCGGTGTAGATATTTCCAAGTTTATGCAGATAGAGGAGTAGATATTTCCACTTTTATGCAGATAGCGGTGTAGATATTTCCATGTTTATACAGATAGCGATGTAGTTATTTCCATGTTTATACAGAGAGCGGTGTAGATATTTCCATATTTATAGAGTTGGAGGTTTAGATATCTCCATGTTCATACAGATGGCGTTGAAGATATTTCCATGTTTAGAGAGATAGCGGTGTAGATATTTCCATGTTTACACAGATAGCGGTGTAGATATTTCCATGTTTATACAGATAGCGGTGTAGATATTTCCATATTTATAGAGTTGGCGGTGTAGATATTTCCATGTTCATACAGATGGTGGTGTAGATATTTCCATGTTCATAAAGATGGCAGTGTAGATATTTCCATGTTTATATAGTTGGCACTGTAGATATTTCCAACTTCATACAGATGGCGGTGAAGTTATTTCCATGTTTATACACATGACGGTGTAGATATTTCCAAGTTTTAAGAGGTAGCGGTGTAGATATTTCCGTGTTTTCACAGATGGCAGTGAAGATATTTCCATGTTTAGAGAGATAGCGGTGTAGATATTTCCACGTTTATACTGATAGCGGTGTAGATATTCCCATGTTTATACAGATAACGGTGTAGATACTTACATATTCATACAGATGGTTGTGTATATATTTATATGTTTATACAGATTGCGGAGTAGATATTTCCATGTTTATAGAGATAGCGGTGTAGATATTTCCATGTTTCTACAGTTGGTGTTGTAGATATTTCCATGTTTACACAGATATCGGTGTAGATATTTCCAAGTTTATGCAGATAGCGGAGTAGATATTTCCACTTTTATGCAGATAGCGGTGAAGATATTTCCATGTTTATACAGAAAGCGGTGTAGATATTTCCATGTTCCTGCAGATGGCTGTGTAGATATTTCCAAGTTTATACAGATAGTGGTGTAGATATTTCCATGTTTACACAGATAGCATTGTAGATATTTCCATTTTTATACAGATAGCGGTGTAGGTATTTCCATGCTTATAGAGATATCGGTGTAGATATTTCCAGGTTTCTACAGATTGCAGTGTAGATATTTCCACATTTATATAGATGGCTGTGTTTACACAGATAGCGGTGTAGATATTTCCATGTTTACCCAGACAGCGGAGTAGATATTTCCATGTTTATACAGATAGCGGTGTAGATATTTCCATGTTTACACAGATAACGGTGAAGATATTTACATGTTCATACAGATGGCTGTGTAGATATTTCCATGTTTATACAGATAGCAGTGTAGATATTTCCGTGTTTTTAGAGATAGACGTGTAGTTATTTCCATGTAAATAGGCATAGCGGTGTAGATATTTCCATGTTTATATAGATAGAGGTGTAGATATTTCCTAGTTTATACAGACAGCGGTGTAGATATTTCCATGTTTATAGAGATAGCGGTGTAGACATTTCCACGTTTATACAGATAGCGGTGTAGATATTTCCATGCTCTTACAGATGGCGGTGTAGATATTTCCATCCTTATACAGATAGCCGTGTAGATATTTCCATGTTTATACAGATGGTGGTGTAGATATTTCCATGTTTATACAGATGGCGGTGTAGATATTTCCATCTTTATACACACGGCGGAGTAGATTTTTCCATGTTCATACAGATGGCAGTGTAGATATTTCCATGTTTATAGAGATGGTGGTGTAGATATTTCCATGTTTATACAGATGGCGGTGTCGATATTTCCATGTTTATACAGATGGCGGTGTAGATATTTCCATTTTCTTACACATGGCGGTGGAGATATTTCCATCTTTATACAGATGGCAGTGTAGATATTTCCATGTTTATAGAGATGGCAGTGTAGATATTTCCATGTTCATACAGATGGCGGGGTAGATATTTCCATCCTTATATAGATAGCGGTGTAGATATTTCCATGTTTATACAGATGATGGTGTAGAAATTTCCATCTTTATACAGCTGGCGGTGTAGATATTTCCATGTTCATACAGATGGCGGTGTAGATATTTCCATGTTTATAGAGATGGCGGTATAGATATTTCCATGTTTATACAGGTGGCGGTGTAGATATTTCCATCTTTATACAGATGGCGGTGTAGATATTTCCATCTTTATACAGATGTCGGTGTAGATATTTCCATGTTCATACACAAGGCGGTGTAGATATTTCCATCTTTATACAGATGGCTCTGTAGATATTTCCATGCTTATACAGATGGCAGTGTAGGCATTTCCATGTTTATAGAGATGGCGGTGTAGATATTTCCATGTTTATACAGATAGCTCTGTAGATATTTCCTTCTTTATACAGATGGCAGTGTAGATATATCCATGTTTATACAAATGGCGGTGTAGATATTTCCATGTTTATACAGATGGCAGTGTAGATATTTCCATGTTTAAAGAGATGACAGTGTAGATATTTCCATGTTTATAGAGATAGCCGTGTAGTTATTTCCATGTAAATAGGCATAGCGGTGTAGATATTTCCATGTTTATAGAGATAGAGGTGTAGATATTTCCTAGTTTATACAGATAGTGGTGTAGATATTTCCATGTTTATAGAGAGAGCGGTGTAGACATTTCCACGTTTATACAGATAGCGGTGTAGATATTTCCATATTCCTGCAGATGGCGGTGCAGATATTTCCATCCTTATACAGATAGCCGTGTAGAAATTTCCATGTTTATACATATGGCGGTGTAGATATTTCCATGTTTATGGAGATGGCGGTGTAGATATTTAAATGTTTATACAGATGGCTGAGTAGATATTTCCATCTTTATACATTTGGTGATGTAGATATTTCCATCCTTATACAGATAGCGGTGTAGATATTTCCATGTTTATACAGATGGCGGTGTAGATATATCCATGTTTTTAGAGATGGCAGTGTAGATATTTCCATGTTTATAGAGATAACGGTATAGTTATTTCCATGTTAATAGGCATAGCGGTGTAGATATTTCCATGTTTATAGAGACAGAGGTGTAGATGTTTCCTTGTTTATACTGATAGCGGTGTAGATATTTCCATGTTTATAGATATAGCGGTGTAGCCATTTCCAAATTTATATAGATAGCGGTGTAGATATTTAAAGGTTCATACAGATGATGGTGTAGATATTTCCATCCTTATACAATTAGCGGTGTAGATATTTCCATGTTTACACAGATGGCGGTGTAGATATTTCCACCTTTATACAGATAGCGGTGTAGTTATTTCCATGTTCATAGAGATGGTGGTGTAGATATTTCCATGTTTACAGAGATAGAGGTGTAGATTTTTCCTTGTTTATAGAGATAGCGGTGTAGATATTTCCATGGTTATACAGATGGCCGTGTAGATATTTCCATATTCTTACAGATGGCGGTGCAGATATTTCCTTCCTTATACAGATAGCCGTGTAGAAATTTCCATGTTTATACAGATGGCGGTGTAGATATTTCCATGTTTATGGAGATGGCGGTGTAGATATTTCCATGTTTATAGAGATAACGGTGTAGTTATTTCAAAGTTAATAGGCATAGCGGTGTAGATATTTCCATGTTTATAGAGACAGAGGTGTAGATGTTTCCTTGTTTATACAGATGTAGGTGTAGATATTTCCATGTTTATAGAGATAGCGGTGTAGACATTTCCAAATTTATAAAGATAGCGGTGTAGGTATTTAAAGGTTCATACAGATGGTGGTGTGGATATTTCCATCCTTATACAGATAGCGGTGTAGATATTTCCAAGTTTATGCAGATAGAGGAGTAGATATTTCCACTTTTATGCAGATAGCGGTGAAGATATTTCCATGTTTATACAGATAGCGGTGTAGATATTTCCATGTTCCTGCAGATGGCTGTGTAGATATTTACAAGTTTATACAGATAGTGGTGTGGATATTTCCATGTTTACACTGACAGCGTTGATATTTTCATGTTCCTACAGCTGGTGGTGTAGATGTTTCCATGCTTACACAGATAGTGGTGTAGATATTTCCAAGTTTATGCAGATAGCGGTGGAGATATTTCCACTTTTATGGAGATAGCGGTGTAGATATTTCCATGTTTATACAGAAAGCGGTGTAGATATTTCCATGTTCCTACAAATGGCGCTGAAGATATTTCCATGTTTATAGAGTTGGCGGTTTATACATTTCCATATTCATGCAGATGGCAGTGTAGATATTTCCGTGTTTATACAGATAGCAGTGTAGATATTTCCATCTTCATACACATAATGGTGTAGATATTTCCATGTTTATACAGATGGCGGTGTAGATATTTCCATACTCATACAGATGGCGGTGTAGATATTTCCATGTGTATAGAGATAGCAGTGTAGGTATTTCCATGTTTACACAGATAGCGGTGTAGATATTTTTATGTTTACACAGATAGCGGTGTAGATATTTCCATGTTTATACAGATAGCGATGTAGTTATTTCCATGTTTATACAGAGAGCGGTGTAGATATTTCCATATTTATAGAGTTGGAGGTTTAGATATCTCCATGTTCATACAGATGGCGTTGAAGATATTTCCATGTTTAGAGAGATAGCGGTGTAGATATTTCCATGTTTACACAGATAGCGGTGTAGATATTTCCATGTTTATACAGATAGCGGTGTAGATATTTCCATATTTATAGAGTTGGCGGTGTAGATATTTCCATGTTCATACAGATGGTGGTGTAGATATTTCCATGTTCATAAAGATGGCAGTGTAGATATTTCCATGTTTATATAGTTGGCACTGTAGATATTTCCAAGTTCATACAGATGGCGGTGAAGTTATTTCCATGTTTATACACATGACGGTGTAGATATTTCCAAGTTTTAAGAGGTAGCGGTGTAGATATTTCCGTGTTTACACAGATGGCAGTGAAGATATTTCCATGTTTAGAGAGATAGCGGTGTAGATATTTCCACGTTTATACTGATAGCGGTGTAGATATTCCCATGTTTATACAGATAACGGTGTAGATACTTACATATTCATACAGATGGTTGTGTATATATTTATATGTTTATACAGATTGCGGAGTAGATATTTCCATGTTTATAGAGATAGCGGTGTAGATATTTCCATGTTTCTACAGTTGGTGTTGTAGATATTTCCATGTTTACACAGATATCGGTGTAGATATTTCCAAGTTTATGCAGATAGCGGAGTAGATATTTCCACTTTTATGCAGATAGCGGTGAAGATATTTCCATGTTTATACAGAAAGCGGTGTAGATATTTCCATGTTCCTGCAGATGGCTGTGTAGATATTTCCAAGTTTATACAGATAGTGGTGTAGATATTTCCATGTTTACACAGATAGCATTGTAGATATTTCCATTTTTATACAGATAGCGGTGTAGGTATTTCCATGCTTATAGAGATATCGGTGTAGATATTTCCAGGTTTCTACAGATTGCAGTGTAGATATTTCCACATTTATATAGATGGCTGTGTTTACACAGATAGCGGTGTAGATATTTCCATGTTTACCCAGACAGCGGAGTAGATATTTCCATGTTTATACAGATAGCGGTGTAGATATTTCCATGTTTACACAGATAACGGTGAAGATATTTACATGTTCATACAGATGGCTGTGTAGATATTTCCATGTTTATACAGATAGCAGTGTAGATATTTCCGTGTTTTTAGAGATAGACGTGTAGTTATTTCCATGTAAATAGGCATAGTGGTGTAGATATTTCCATGTTTATATAGATAGAGGTGTAGATATTTCCTAGTTTATACAGACAGCGGTGTAGATATTTCCATGTTTATAGAGATAGCGGTGTAGACATTTCCACGTTTATACAGATAGCGGTGTAGATATTTCCATGCTCTTACAGATGGCGGTGTAGATATTTCCATCCTTATACAGATAGCCGTGTAGATATTTCCATGTTTATACAGATGGTGGTGTAGATATTTCCATGTTTATACAGATGGCGGTGTAGATATTTCCATCTTTATACACATGGCGGAGTAGATTTTTCCATGTTCATACAGATGGCAGTGTAGATATTTCCATGTTTATAGAGATGGTGGTGTAGATATTTCCATGTTTATACAGATGGCGGTGTCGATATTTCCATGTTTATACAGATGGCGGTGTAGATATTTCCATTTTCTTACACATGGCAGCGGAGATATTTCCATCTTTATACAGATGGCAGTGTAGATATTTCCATGTTTATAGAGATGGCAGTGTAGATATTTCCATGTTCATACAGATGGCGGGGTAGATATTTCCATCCTTATATAGATAGCGGTGTAGATATTTCCATGTTTATACAGATGATGGTGTAGAAATTTCCATCTTTATACAGCTGGCGGTGTAGATATTTCCATGTTCATACAGATGGCGGTGTAGATATTTCCATGTTTATAGAGATGGCGGTATAGATATTTCCATGTTTATACAGGTGGCGGTGTAGATATTTCCATCTTTATACAGATGGCGGTGTAGATATTTCCATCTTTATACAGATGTCGGTGTAGATATTTCCATGTTCATACACAAGGCGGTGTAGATATTTCCATCTTTATACAGATGGCTCTGTAGATATTTCCATGCTTATACAGATGGCAGTGTAGGCATTTCCATGTTTATAGAGATGGCAGTGTAGATATTTCCATGTTTATACAGATAGCTCTATAGATATTTCCTTCTTTATACAGATGGCAGTGTAGATATATCCATGTTTATACAAATGGCGGTGTAGATATTTCCATGTTTATACAGATGGCAGTGTAGATATTTCCATGTTTAAAGAGATGACAGTGTAGATATTTCCATGTTTATAGAGATAGCGGTGTAGTTATTTCCATGTAAATAGGCATAGCGGTGTAGGTGTTTCCATGTTTATAGAGATAGAGGTGTAGATATTTCCTAGTTTATACAGATAGTGGTGTAGATATTTCCATGTTTATAGAGAGAGCGGTGTAGACATTTCCACGTTTATACAGATAGCGGTGTAGATATTTCCATATTCCTGCAGATGGCGGTGCAGATATTTCCATCCTTATACAGATAGCCGTGTAGAAATTTCCATGTTTATACATATGGCGGTGTAGATATTTCCATGTTTATGGAGATGGCGGTGTAGATATTTCCATGTTTTTAGAGATAACAGTGTAGTTATTTCAAAGTTAATAGGCATAGCGGTGTAGATATTTCCATGTTTATAGAGACAGAGGTGTAGATGTTTCCTTGTTTATACACATATAGGTGTAGATATTTCCATGTTTATAGAGATAGCGGTGTAGACATTTCCAAATTTATACAGATAGCGGTGTAGATATTTAAAGGTTCATACAGATGGTGTTGTAGATATTTCCATCCTTATACAGATAGCGGTGTAGATATTTCCATGTTTATACAGATGGCGGTGTAGATATTTCCACCTTTATACAGATAGCGGTGTAGTTATTTCCATGTTCATAGAGATGGCGGTGTAGATACTTCCATGTTTATAGAGGTAGAGGTGTAGATATTTCCTTGTTTATAGAGATAGCGGTGCAGATATTTCCATGTTTATACAGATGCCGGTGTAGATATTTCCATATTCTTACAGATGGCGGTGCAGATATTTCCATCCTTATACAGATAGCCGTGTAGAAATTTCCATGTTTATACAGATGGCGGTGTAGATATTTCCATGTTTATGGAGATGGCGGTGTAGTTATTTACTTGTTTATAGAGATAACGGTGTAGTTATTTCAAAGTTAATAGGCATAGCGGACTAGATATTTCCATGTTTATTGAGACAGAGGTGTAGATGTTTACTTGTTTATACAGATATAGGTGTAGATATTTCCATGTTTATAGAGATAGCGGTGTAGACATTTCCAAATTTATACAGATAGCGGTGTAGGTATTCAAAGGTTCATACAGATGGTGGTGTGGATATTTCTATCCTTATACAGATAGTGGTGTAGATATTTCCAAGTTTATGCAGATAGAGTAGATATTTCCACTTTTATGCAGATAGCGGTGAAGATATTTCCATGTTTATACAGATAGCGCTGTAGATATTTCCATGTTTATACAGATGGCGGTGTAGATATATCCATGTTTATACAGATGGCGGAGTAGATATTTCCATGTTTATAGAGATAACGGTGTAGTTATTTCCATGTTAATAGGCATAGCGGTGTAGATATTTCCATGTTTATAGAGACAGAGGTGTAGATATTTCCTAAACAGATAGCGGTGTAGATATTTCCATGTTTATAGAGATAGCGGTGTAGACATTTCCACGTTTATACAGTAAGCGGTGTAGATATATACATGTTCATACAGATGGGGGTGTAGATATTTCCATCCTTATACAGATAGCGGTGTAGATATTTCCATGTTTATACAGATGGCCGTGTAGATATTTCCACCTTTATACAGATAGCGGTGTAGTTATTTCCATGTTCATAGAGATGGCGGTGTAGATATTTCCATGTTTACAGAGATAGAGGTTTAGATATTTCCTTGTTTATAGAGATAGCGGTGTAGATATTTCCATGTTTATACAGTTAGATGTGTAGATATTTCCATCGTTATACAGATGGCGGTGTAGATAATTCCATGTTCATACAGATTGCGGTGTAGATATTTCCGTGTTTATACAGATAGCGGTGTAGATACTTCCATGTTTATAGAGAAGTCGGTGTAGATATTTCCATGTTTATAGAGATGGCAGTGTAGATATTTCCATGTTTATACAGATAGCGGTATAGATATTTCCATGTTTATACAGATTGCTGTGTAGATATTTACATCTTTATACAAATGGCTGTGTAGATATTTGCATGTATATATAGATGGCGGTGTAGATATTTCCATCTTTATACAGATGGCGGTGTACGTATTTCCAAGTTTATAGAGGTGGCGGTGTAGATATTTCCATGTTTATAGAGATAGTGGTGTAGTTATTTCCATGTTAATAGGCATAGCGGTGTAGATATTTCCATGTTTATAGAGATGGTGGTGTAGATATTTCCATGTTTATAGAGATAGCGGTGTAGACATTGCCACGTTTATACAGATAGCCGTGTAGATATTTCCATGTTTATAGAGATGGAGGTGTAGATATTTCCATGTTTCTACAGATGGCTGTGTAGATATTTCCACCTTTATACAGATGGTGGTGTAGATATTTCCATGTTTACACAGATAGCGGTGTAGATATTTCCAAGTTTATACAGGTGGCGGTGTAGATATTTCCATGTTTATAGAGATAGCGGTGTAGCCATTTCCAAATTTATATAGATAGCGGTGTAGATATTTAAAGGTTCATACAGATGATGGTGTAGATATTTCCATCCTTATACAATTAGCGGTGTAGATATTTCCATGTTTACACAGATGGCGGTGTAGATATTTCCACCTTTATACAGATAGCGGTGTAGTTATTTCCATGTTCATAGAGATGGTGGTGTAGATATTTCCATGTTTACAGAGATAGAGGTGTAGATTTTTCCTTGTTTATAGAGATAGCGGTGTAGATATTTCCATGGTTATACAGATGGCCGTGTAGATATTTCCATATTTTTACAGATGGCGGTGCAGATATTTCCTTCCTTATACAGATAGCCGTGTAGAAATTTCCATGTTTATACAGATGGCGGTGTAGATATTTCCATGTTTATGGAGATGGCGGTGTAGATATTTCCATGTTTATAGAGATAACGGTGTAGTTATTTCAAAGTTAATAGGCATAGCGGTGTAGATATTTCCATGTTTATAGAGACAGAGGTGTGGATGTTTCCTTGTTTATACAGATGTAGGTGTAGATATTTCCATGTTTATAGAGATAGCGGTGTAGACATTTCCAAATTTATAAAGATAGCGGTGTAGGTATTTAAAGGTTCATACAGATGGTGGTGTGGATATTTCCATCCTTATACAGATAGCGGTGTAGATATTTCCAAGTTTATGCAGATAGAGGAGTAGATATTTCCACTTTTATGCAGATAGCGGTGAAGATATTTCCATGTTTATACAGATAGCGGTGTAGATATTTCCATGTTCCTGCAGATGGCTGTGTAGATATTTACAAGTTTATACAGATAGTGGTGTGGATATTTCCATGTTTACACTGACAGCGTTGATATTTTCATGTTCCTACAGCTGGTGGTGTAGATGTTTCCATGCTTACACAGATAGTGGTGTAGATATTTCCAAGTTTATGCAGATAGCGGTGGAGATATTTCCACTTTTATGGAGATAGCGGTGTAGATATTTCCATGTTTATACAGAAAGCGGTGTAGATATTTCCATGTTCCTACAAATGGCGCTGAAGATATTTCCATGTTTATAGAGTTGGCGGTTTATACATTTCCATATTCATGCAGATGGCAGTGTAGATATTTCCGTGTTTATACAGATAGCAGTGTAGATATTTCCATCTTCATACACATAATGGTGTAGATATTTCCATGTTTATACAGATGGCGGTGTAGATATTTCCATACTCATACAGATGGCGGTGTAGATATTTCCATGTGTATAGAGATAGCGGTGTAGGTATTTCCATGTTTACACAGATAGCGGTGTAGATATTTTTATGTTTACACAGATAGCGGTGTAGATATTTCCATGTTTATACAGATAGCGATGTAGTTATTTCCATGTTTATACAGAGAGCGGTGTAGATATTTCCATATTTATAGAGTTGGAGGTTTAGATATCTCCATGTTCATACAGATGGCGTTGAAGATATTTCCATGTTTAGAGAGATAGCGGTGTAGATATTTCCATGTTTACACAGATAGCGGTGTAGATATTTCCATGTTTATACAGATAGCGGTGTAGATATTTCCATATTTATAGAGTTGGCGGTGTAGATATTTCCATGTTCATACAGATGGTGGTGTAGATATTTCCATGTTCATAAAGATGGCAGTGTAGATATTTCCATGTTTATATAGTTGGCACTGTAGATATTTCCAAGTTCATACAGATGGCGGTGAAGTTATTTCCATGTTTATACACATGACGGTGTAGATATTTCCAAGTTTTAAGAGGTAGCGATGTAGATATTTCCGTGTTTACACAGATGGCAGTGAAGATATTTCCATGTTTAGAGAGATAGCGGTGTAGATATTTCCACGTTTATACTGATAGCGGTGTAGATATTCCCATGTTTATACAGATAACGGTGTAGATACTTACATATTCATACAGATGGTTGTCTATATATTTATATGTTTATACAGATTGCGGAGTAGATATTTCCATGTTTATAGAGATAGCGGTGTAGATATTTCCATGTTTCTACAGTTGGTGTTGTAGATATTTCCATGTTTACACAGATATCGGTGTAGATATTTCCAAGTTTATGCAGATAGCGGAGTAGATATTTCCACTTTTATGCAGATAGCGGTGAAGATATTTCCATGTTTATACAGAAAGCGGTGTAGATATTTCCATGTTCCTGCAGATGGCTGTGTAGATATTTCCAAGTTTATACAGATAGTGGTGTAGATATTTCCATGTTTACACAGATAGCATTGTAGATATTTCCATTTTTATACAGATAGCGGTGTAGGTATTTCCATGCTTATAGAGATATCGGTGTAGATATTTCCAGGTTTCTACAGATTGCAGTGTAGATATTTCCACATTTATATAGATGGCTGTGTTTACACAGATAGCGGTGTAGATATTTCCATGTTTACCCAGACAGCGGAGTAGATATTTCCATGTTTATACAGATAGCGGTGTAGATATTTCCATGTTTACACAGATAACGGTGAAGATATTTACATGTTCATACAGATGGCTGTGTAGATATTTCCATGTTTATACAGATAGCAGTGTAGATATTTCCGTGTTTTTAGAGATAGACGTGTAGTTATTTCCATGTAAATAGGCATAGCGGTGTAGATATTTCCATGTTTATATAGATAGAGGTGTAGATATTTCCTAGTTTATACAGACAGCGGTGTAGATATTTCCATGTTTATAGAGATAGCGGTGTAGACATTTCCACGTTTATACAGATAGCGGTGTAGATATTTCCATGCTCTTACAGATGGCGGTGTAGATATTTCCATCCTTATACAGATAGCCGTGTAGATATTTCCATGTTTATACAGATGGTGGTGTAGATATTTCCATGTTTATACAGATGGCGGTGTAGATATTTCCATCTTTATACACATGGCGGAGTAGATTTTTCCATGTTCATACAGATGGCAGTGTAGATATTTCCATGTTTATAGAGATGGTGGTGTAGATATTTCCATGTTTATACAGATGGCGGTGTCGATATTTCCATGTTTATACAGATGGCGGTGTAGATATTTCCATTTTCTTACACATGGCGGTGGAGATATTTCCATCTTTATACAGATGGCAGTGTAGATATTTCCATGTTTATAGACATGGCAGTGTAGATATTTCCATGTTCATACAGATGGCGGGGTAGACATTTCCATCCTTATATAGATAGCGGTGTAGATATTTCCATGTTTATACAGATGATGGTGTAGAAATTTCCATCTTTATACAGCTGGCGGTGTAGATATTTCCATGTTCATACAGATGGCGGTGTAGATATTTCCATCTTTATACAGATGGCGGTGTAGATATTTCTATGTTCATAGAGATGGCGGTGTAGATATTTCCATGTTTAAAGAGATGACAGTGAAGATATTTCCATTTTTATAAAGATAGCGTTGTAGTTATTTCCCTTTAAATAGGCATAGCGATGTAGATATTTAATTGTTTATAGAGATAGAGGTGTAGATATTTCCTAGTTTAAACAGATAGCAGTGTAGATATTTCCATGTTTATAGAGATAGCGGTGTAGACATTTCCACGTTTATACAGTAAGCGGTGTAGATATATCCATGTTCATACAGATGGCGGTGTAGATATTTGCATCCTTATAGAGATAGCGGTGTAGATATTTCCATGTTTATACAGATGGCTGTGTAGATATTTCCATGTTTATGGAGATGGCGGTGTAGATATTTCCATGTTTATAGAGACAGAGGTGTAGATGTTTCCTTGTTTATACAGATAGCGTTGTAGATATTTCCATGTTTATAGAGATAGCGGTGTAGCCATTTCCAAATTTATACATTTAGCGGCGTAGATATTTAAAGGTTCATACAGATGGTGGTGTAGATATTTCTATCCTTATAGAGATAGCGGAGTAGATATTTCCATGTTTATACAGATGGCGGTGTAGATATTTCCATCTTAATACAGATAGCGGTGTAGTTATTTCCATGTTCATGGAGATGGCGGTGTAGATATTAACATGTTTACAGAGATAGAGGTGTAGATATTTCCATGTTTATACAGATGGCGGTGTAGATATTTCCATCTCTATACAGATGGCGGTGTACATATTTCCATGTTAATACAGATGGCGGTGTAGATATTTCCATGTTTTTAGATATTGCGGTGTAGATATTTCCATGTTTATACAGATAGCGGTGTAGATATTTCCATGTTTATACAGTTAGCTGTGTAGATATTTCCATCGTTATACAGAAGGCGGTGTAGATATTTCCATGTTCATACAGATGGCGGTGTAGATATTTCCATGTTTATACAGATGACGGTGTAGATATTTCCATGTTTATACAGAAGGCGGTGTAGATATTTCCATGTTTATAGAGATAGCTGTGTAGATATTTACATCTTTATACAAATGGCGGTGTAGATATTTCCATGTTTATATAGATGGCGGTGTAGATATTTCCATCTTTATACAGGTGGCGGTGTAGGTATTTCCATGTTTATAGAGATGGCGGTGTTGATATTTCCATGTTTATAGAGATGGCGGTGTAGATATTTCCATGTTTATAGAGATAGAGGTGTAGATATTTCCTTGTGTATACAGATAATGGTGAAAATATTTCCATGTTTATAGAGATAGCGGTGTAGACATTGCCACGTTTATACAGATAGCGGTGTAGATATTTCCATGTTTATAGAGATGGCGGTGTAGACATTTCCATGTTTATACAGATGGCTGTGTAGATATTTCCACCTTTATACAGATGGTGCTGTAGATATTTCCATGTTTGCACAGATAGCCGTGTAGATATTTCCATGTTTATGAAGATGGCGGTGTAGATATTTCCATGTTTATATAGATGTCGGTGTAGATATTTCCATCTTTATACAGATGGCGGTGTAGATATTTCCATCTTTATACAGATGGCGGTGTAGGTATTTCCATGTTTATAGAGATGGCGGTGTAGATATTTCCATGTTTATAGAGACAGATGTGTAGATGTTTCCTTGTTTATACAGATAGCCGTGTAGATATTTCCATGTTTATAGAGATAGCGGTGTAGCCATTTCCAAATTTATACAGATAGCCGTGTAGATATTTAAAGGTTCATACAGATGGCGGTGTAGATATTTCCATCCTTATACAGATAGCGGTGTAGATATTTCCATGTTTATACAGATAGCGGTGTAGATAATTCCATATTTATAGATTTGGAGGTGTAGATATTTCCAGGTTCATAGAGATGGCGGTGTAGATATTTCCATGTTTATATACTTGGCAGTGTAGATATTTCCATGTTCATACAGATGGCGGTGAAGATATTTCTATGTTTATACACAAGATGGTGTACATATTTCCCAGTTTTAAGAGATAGCGGTGTAGATATTTCTGTGTTTACACAGATAGCAGTGTAGATATTTCCATGTTTACACAGATAGCGGTGTAGATATTTCCATGTTTATACTGATAGCTGTGTAGATATTTCCATGTGTATACAGATAACGGTGTAGATATTTACATATTCCTACAGATGGCTGTGTAGGTATTAATATGTTTATACAGATTGTGGGGTAGATATTTCCATGTTCATAGAGATAGCGGTGTAGATATTTCCATGTTTCTACAGTTGGTGTTATAGATATTTCCATGTTTACCCTGATAGTGGTGTAGACATTTCCATGTTTACAAAGAAATCGGTGTAGATATTTCCATGTTTATACAGATAGCGGTGTAGATATTTCCATGTTTATAAAGATGGCTGTGTAGCTATTTCCATGTTTATAGAGATAGCCGCGTAGATATTTCCATGTTTACATAGATAGCGGTGTAGATATTTCCATGTTTACACAGATAGCGGTGTAGATATTTCCAAGTTTATACAGAAAGCGGTGTAGATATTTCCATGTTTATAGAGATATCGGAGTAGATATTTCCATGTTCACATAGATAGCGGTGTAGACATTTCCATGTTTACACATATAGCGGTGTAGATATTTCCAAGTTTATGCAAATAGCGTTGTAGATATTTCCACTTTTATGCAGATAGAAGTATAGATATTTGGATGTTTATACAGAGAGCGGTGTAGATATTTCCATGTTCCTACAGATGGCGCTGTAGATATTTCCATGTTTATAGAGTTGGCGGTTAAGGCATTTTCATGTTCATACAGATGGCGGAGTAGATATTTCCATGTTTATACAGATAGCGGTGTAGATATTTCCATGTTTACACAGATAGCGGTGTAGATATTTCCATGTTTTTACAGATAGCGGTGTAGATATGTCCATATTTGTAGAGTTGGCGGTGTAGATATTTCCATGTTCATACAGATGGCGGTGTAGATATTTCCATGTTTATATAGTTGGCAGTGTAGATATTTCCATGTTCATACAGATGGCGGTGAAGATATTTCTATGTTTATACACATGATGGTGTAGATATTTCCAAGTTTTAAGAGATAGCGGTGTAGATATTTTCGTGTTTACACAGATAGCGGTGTAGATATTTCCATGTTTACACAGATAGCGGTGTAGATATTTCCATGTTTATACAGATGACGGTGTAGATATTTCCATGTTTATACAGAAGGCGGTGTAGATATTTCCATGTTTATACAGATGGCAGCGTAGATATTTCCATGTTTACACAGATAGCTGTGTAGATATATCCATGTTTATACAGATAGATGTGTAAATATTTACATCTTTATACAAATGGCGGTGTAGATATTTCCATGTATATATAGATGGCGGTGTAGATATTTCCATCTTTATACAGATGGCGGTGTAGATATTTCCATCTTTATACAGATGGCGGTGTAGGTATTTCCATGTTTATAGAGATGGCGGTGTAGATATTTCCATGTTTATAGAGACAGATGTGTAGATGTTTCCTTGTTTATACAGATAGCGGTGTAGATATTTCCATGTTTATAGAGATAGCGGTGTAGCCATTTCCAAATTTATACAGATATCCGTGTAGATATTTAAAGGTTCATACAGATGGCGGTGTAGGTATTTCCATCCTTATACAGATAGCGTTGTAGATATTTCCATGTTTATACAGATAGGGGTGTAGATATTTCCATATTTATAGAGTTGGAGGTGTAGATATTTCCATGTTCATAGAGATGGCGGTGTAGATATTTCCATGTTTATATACTTGGCAGTGTAGATATTTCCATGTTCATACAGATGGCGGTGAAGATATTTCTATGTTTATACACATGATGGTGTACATATTTCCCAGTTTTAAGAGATAGCGGTGTAGATATTTCCGTTTTTACACAGATAGCAGTGTAGATATTTCCATGTTTACACAGATAGCGGTGTAGATATTTCCATGTTTATACTGATAGCGGTGTAGATATTTCCAAGTGTATACAGATAGCGGTGTAGATATTTCCATATTTATAGAGTTGGCGGTTTAGACATTTCCATGTTCATACTAATGGCGGTGTAGATGTTTCCATGTTTATACAGATAGCGGTGTAGAAATTTCCATCTTTATACACATAACGGTGTAGATATTTCCATGTTTGCACAGATGGCGGTGTAGGTATTTCCATGTTTACACAGATAGCGGTGTAGATATTTCCAAGTTTATGCAAATAGCGTTGTAGATATTTCCACTTTTATGCAGATAGAGGTATAGATATTTGGATGTTTATACAGAGAGCGGTGTAGATATTTCCATGTTCCTACAGATGGCGCTGTAGATATTTCCATGTTTATAGAGTTGGCGGTTAAGGCATTTTCATGTTCATACAGATGGCGATGTAGATATTTCCATGTTTATACAGATAGCGGTGCAGATATTTACATGTTTACACAGATAGCGGTGTAGATATTTCCATGTTTTTACAGATAGCGGTGTTGATATTTCCATATTTATAGAGTTGGCGGTGTAGAGATTTCCATGTTCATACAGATGGCGGTGTAGATATTTCCATGTTTATATAGTTGGCAGTGTAGATATTTCCATGTTCATAAAGATGGCGGTGTAGATATTTCCATGTTTATATAGTTGGCAGTGTAGATATTTCCATGTTCATGCAGATGGTGGTGACGATATTTCTATGTTTATACACATGATGGTGTAGATATTTCCAAGTTTTAAGAGATAGCGCTGTAGATATTTCCGTGTTTACACAGATAGCGGAGTAGATATTTCCATGTTTACACAGATAGCGGTGTAGATATTTCCATGTTTACACAGATAGCGGAGTAGATATTTCCATGTGTATACAGATAACGGTGTAGATATTTACAAATTCCTACAGATGGCTGTGTAGATATTTATATGTTTATGCAGATTGCGGAGTAGATATTTTCATGTTTATAGAGATAGCGGTGTAGATATTTCCATGTTTCTACAGTTGGTGTTGTAGATATTTGCTTGTTTACACAGATAGCGGTGTAGATATTTCCAAGTTTATGCAGATAGCGGAGTAGATATTTCCACTTTTATGCCGATAGCGGTGAAGATATTTCCATGTTTATGCAGAAAGCGGTGTAGATATTTCCATGTTCCTGCAGATGTCTGTGTAGATATTTCCAAGTTTATACAGATACTGGTGTAGATATTTCCATGTTGACACACATAGCGTTGTTGATATTTCCATGTTCCTAGAGAGGGCGGTGTACATATTTACATGTTTGTAGAGTTGGCGGTTTAGACATTTCCACGTTCATTGAGATGGTGGTGTGGATATTTCCATGTGTATACAGATAGTGGTGTGGATATTTCCATCTTTATACACATAATGGTGTAGATCTTTCCATGTTTTTAGAGATAGCGGTATAGTTATTTCCATGTTTACACAGATCGTGGTGTAGATATTTCCATGTTTATACAGATGACTCTGTAGATATTTCCATGTTTACAGAGATAGCGGTGTAGATATTTCCATGTTTATAGAGATAGCGGTGTAGATATTTCCATGTTTACACAGATAGCGGTGTAGATATTTCCATATTTATACAGAAAGCAGTGTAGATATTTCCATGTTTATAGAGATATCGGTGTAGATATTTCCATGTTTATACAGATAGCAGTGTAGATATTTCCATGCTAATACACATGGCGGTGTAGATATTTCCATGTTCATACAGATGGCGGTGAAGTTATTTCCATGTTTATACAGATAACGGTGTATATATTTCCATGTTTACACAGATAGCGGTGTAGATATTTCTATGGTTACACAGATCGCGGTGTAGATATTTCCATGATTATACTGATAGGGGTGTAGATATTTCCATGTTCATACAGATGGCGTAGATATTTCCATCTTTATATAGTTGGCAGTGTAGATATTTCCATGTTCATACAGATGGCGTTGAAGATATTTCCATGTTTATACACATAACGGTGTAGATATTTCCAAGTTTTAAGAGATAGCGGAGTAGATATTTCCATGTATACACAGATAGCGGTATAGATATTTCCATGTTTACACAGATAGCGGTGTATTTTCATGTTTATACAGATAGCGATGTAGATATTTCCATGTGTATACAGAAAGCGGTGTAGATAGTTACATGTTCCTACAGATGGCTGTGTAGATATTTCCAAGTTTATACTGATAGTGGTGTAGATATTTCCGTGTTTATAGAGATACCGTTGTACATATTTCCATCTTCCTTCGGTGGGTGGTGTAGATATTTCCATGTTTACACAGATAGCGGTGTAGATATTTCCAAGTTTATGCAGATAGCGGTGGAGATATTTCCACTTTTATGCAGATAGCAGTGTAGATATTTCCATGTTTATACAGAAAGCGGTGTAGATAATTCCATGTTCCTACAGATTGCGCTGTAGATATTTCCATGTTTATAGAGTTGGCGGTTTAGACATTTCCATATTCATGCAGATGGCAGTGTAGATATTTCCGTGTTTATACAGATAGCAGTGTAGATATTTCCATCTTTATACACGTAACGGTGTAGATATTTCCATGTTTATACAGACGGCGGTGTAGATATTTCCATACTCATACAGATGGCGGTGTAGATATTTCCATGTGTATAGAGATAGCGGTGTAGGTATTTCCATGTTTACACAGATAGCGGTGTAGATATTTTTATGTTTACACAGATAGCGGTGTAGATGTTTCCATGTTTATACAGATAGCGGTGTAGTTATTTCCATGTTTATAGATATGGCCGTGTAGACATTTCCATGTTTAAAGAGATGACAATGTAGATATTTCCATTTTTATAGAGATAGCGGTGTAGTTATTTCCCTTTAAATAGGCATAGCGGTGTAGATATTTAATTGTTTATAGACATAGAGTTGTAGATATTTCCTAGTTTAAACAGATAGCGGTGTAGATATTTCCATGTTTATAGAGATAGCGGTGTAGACATTTCCACGTTTATACAGTAAGCGGTGTAGATATATCCATGTTCATACAGATGGCGGTGTAGATATTTCCATCCTTATAGAGATAGCGGTGTAGTTATTTCCATGTTCATAGAGATGGCGGTGTAGATATTTACATGTTTACAGAGATAGAGGTGTAGATATTTCCTTGTTTATAGAGATAGCGGTGTAGATATTTCCATGTTTATACAGATGGCGGTGTAGACATTTCCATCTCTATACAGATGGCGGTGTACATATTTCCATGTTCATACAGATGGCGGTGTAGATATTTCCATGTTTTTAGATATGGCGCTGTAGATATTTCCATGTTTATACAGATAGCGGTGTAGATATTTCCATGTTTATACAGTTAGCTGTGTAGATATTTCCATCGTTATACAGAAGGCGGTGTAGATATTTCCATGTTCATACAGATGGAGGTGTAGATATTTCCATGTTTATACAGATGACGGTGTAGATATTTCCATGTTTATACAGAAGGCGGTGTAGATATTTCCATGTTTATAGAGATGGCAGTGTAGATATTTCCATGTTTATACAGATAGCGGTGTAGATATTTCCATGTTTATACAGATACCTGTGTAGATATTTACATCTTTATACAAATGGCGGTGTAGATATTTCCATGTTTATATAGATGGCGGTGTAGATATTTCAATCTTTATACAGATGGCGGTCTAGGTATTTCCATGTTTATAGAGATGGCAGTGTAGATATTTCCATGTTTATAGAGACAGACGTGTAGATGTTTCCTTGTTTATACAGATAGCGGTGTAGATATTTCCATGTTTATAGAGATAGCGGTGTAGCCATTTCCAAATTTATACAGATAGCCGTGTAGATATTTAAAGGTTCATATAGATGGCGGTGTAGATATTTCCACCCTTATACAGATAGCGGTGTAGATATTTCCATGTTTATACAGATAGCGGTGTAGATATTTCCATATTTATAGAGTTGGATGTGTAGATATTTCTATATTCATGGAGATGGCGGTGTAGATATTTCCGTGTTTATATACTTTGCAGTGTAGATATTTCCATGTTCATACAGATGGCGGTGAAGATATTTCTATGTTTATACACATGATGGTGTACATATTTCCCAGTTTTAAGAGATAGCGGTGTAGATATTTCCGTGTTTACACAGATAGCAGTGTAGATATTTCCATGTTTACACAGATAGCGGTGTAGATATTTCCATGTTTATACTGATAGCTGTGTAGATATTTCCATGTGTATACAGATAACGGTGTAGATATTTACATATTACTACAGATGGCTGTGTAGATATTTATATGTTTATACAGATTGTGGAGTAGATATTTCCATGTTCATAGAGATAGCGGTGTAGATATTTCCGTGTTTACACAGATAGCAGTGTAGATATTTCAATGTTTACACAGATAGCGGTGTAGATATTTCCATGTTTACACATATAGCGGTGTAGATATTTCCAAGTTTATGCAAATAGCGTTGTAGATATTTCCACATTTATGCAGATAGAGGTATAGATATTTCAATGTTTATACAGAGAGCGGTGTAGATATTTCCATGTTCCTACAGATGGCGCTGTAGATATTTCCATGTTTATAGAGTTGGCGGTTAAGACATTTTCATGTTCATACAGATGGCGGAGTAGATATTTCCATGTTTATACAGATAGCGGTGTAGATATTTCCATGTTTACACAGATAGCGGTGTAGATATTTCCATGTTTTTACAGATAGCGGTGAAGATATTTCCATATTTATAGAGTTGGCGGTGTAGATATTTCCATGTTCATACAGATGGCGGTGTAGATATTTCCATGTTTATATAGTTGGCAGAGTAGATATTTCCATGTTCATACAGATGGCTGTGAGGATATTTCTATGTTTATACACATGATGGTGTAGATATTTCCAAGTTTTATGAGATAGCGGTGTAGATATTTTCGTGTTTACACAGATAGCGGTGTAGATATTTCCATGTTTACACAGATAGCGGTGTAGATATTTCCATGTTTATACAGATAGCGGTGTAGATATTTCCATGTGTATGCAGATAACGGTGTAGATATTTACATATTCCTATAGATGGCTGTGTAGATATTTATATGTTTATACAGAATGCGGAGTAGATATTTCCATGTTTATAGAGACAGCGGTGTAGATATTTCCATGTTTCTACAGTTGGTGTTGTAGATATTTCCATGTTTACACAGATAGCGGTGTAGATATTTCCAAGTTTATGCAGATAGCGGAGTAGATATTTCCACTTTTATGCAGATAGCGGTGAAGATATTTCCATGTTTATGCAGAAAGCGGTGGAGATATTTCCATGTTCCTGCAGATGGCTGTGTAGATATTTCCAAGTTTATACAGATACTGGTGTAGATATTTCCATGTTTACACACATAGCATTGTAGATATTTCCATGTTCGTACAGAGGGCGGTGTACATATTTACATGTTTGTAGAGTTGGCGGTTTAGACATTTCCACGTTCATACAGATGGTGGTGTAGATATTTCCATGTTTATACAGATAGCGGTGTGGATATTTCCATCTTTATACACATAATGTTGTAGATCTTTCCATGTTTTTAGAGATAGCGGCGTAGTTATTTCCATGTTTACACAGATAGCGGTGTAGATATTTCCATGTTTATACAGATGACTCTGTAGATATTTCCATGTTTACAGAGATAGCGGTGTAGATATTTCCATGTTTATAGAGATAGCGGTGTAGATATTTCCATGTTTACACAGACAGCGGTGTAGATATTTCCATATTTATACAGAAAGCGGTGTAGATATTTCCATGTTTATAGAGGTATCGGTGTAGATATTTCCATGTTTATACAGATAGCAGTGTAGATATTTCCATGCTAATACACATGGCGTTGTAGATATTTCCATGTTCATACAGATGGCGGTGAAGATATTTCCATGTTTATAGAGATAACGGTGTATATATTTCCATGTTTACACAGATAGCGGTGTAGATATTTCTATGTTTACACAGATCGCGGTGTAGATATTTCCATGTATATACAGATAGGGGTGTAGATATTTCCATGTTCATACAGATGGCGTAGATATTTCCATCTTTATATAGTTGGCAGTGTAGATATTTCCATGTTGATACAGATGGCGGTGAAGTTATTTCCATGTTTATACACATGACGTAGATATTTCCAAGTTTTAAGAGGTAGCGGTTTAGATATTTCCGTGTTTACACAGATGGCGGTGAAGATATTTCCATGTTGAGAGAGATAGCGGTGTATATATTTCCATGTTTATACTGATAGTGGTGTAGATATTTCCATGTTTATACAGATAACGGTGTAGATATTTACATATTCATACAGATGGTTGTGTATATATATATATGTTTATACAGATTGCGGAGTAGATATTTCCATGTTTATAGAGATAGCGGTGTAGATATTTCCATGTTTCTACAGTTGGTGTTGTAGATATTTCCATGTTTACACAGATAGCGGTGTAGATATTTCCAAGTTTAAGCAGATAGCAGAGTAGATATTTCCACTTTTATGCAGATAGCGGTGAAGATATTTCCATGTTTATGCAGAAAGCGGTGTAGATATTTCCATGTTTATAAAGATTACGGTGTAGATATTTCCATGTTTATACAGAAGGCGGTGTAGATATTTCCATGTTTATAGAGATGGCAGTGTAGATATTTCCATGTTTATACAGATATCGGTGTAGATATTTCCATGTTTATACAGATTGCTGTGTAGATATTTACATCTTTATAGAAATGGCGGTGTAGATATTTCCATGTTTATATAGATGGCGGTGTAGATATTTCCATGTTTATACAGGTGGCGGTGTAGGTATTTCCATGCTTATAGAGATGGCGGTGTAGATATTTCCATGTTTATAGAGATAACGGTGTAGTTATTTCCATGTTAATAGGCATAGCGGTGTAGATATTTCCATGTTTATAGATATGGCGGTGTAGATATTTCCATGTTTATAGAGATAGAGGTGTAGATATTTCCTTGTGTATACAGATAACGGTGAAAATATTTCCATGTTTATAGAGATAGCGGTGTAGACATTGCCACGTTTATACAGATAGCGGTGTAGATATTTCCATGTTTATAGAGATGGGGTTGTAGACATTTCCATGTTTATACAGATGGCTGTGTAGATATATCCACCTTCATACAGATGGTGTTGTAGATATTTCCATGTTTACACAGATAGCCGTGTAGATATTTCCATGTTTATACAGATGGCGGTGTAGATATTTCCATGTTTATATAGATGTCGGTGTAGATATTTCCATCTTTATACAGATGGCGGGGTAGATATTTCCATCTTTATACAGATGGCGGTGTAGGTATTTCCATGTTTATAGAGATGGCGGTGTAGATATTTCCATGTTTATAGAGACAGACGTGTAGATGTTTCCTTGTTTATACAGATAGCGGTGTAGATATTTCCATGTTTATAGAGATAGCGGTGTAGCCATTTCCAAATTTATACAGATAGCCGTGTAGATATTTAAAGGTTCATATAGATGGCGGTGTAGATATTTCCACCCTTATACAGATAGCGGTGTAGATATTTCCATGTTTATACAGATAGCGGTGTAGATATTTCCATATTTATAGAGTTGGATGTGTAGATATTTCTATATTCATGGAGATGGCGGTGTAGATATTTCCGTGTTTATATACTTTGCAGTGTAGATATTTCCATGTTCATACAGATGGCGGTGAAGATATTTCTATGTTTATACACATGATGGTGTACATATTTCCCAGTTTTAAGAGATAGCGGTGTAGATATTTCCGTGTTTACACAGATAGCAGTGTAGATATTTCCATGTTTACACAGATAGCGGTGTAGATATTTCCATGTTTATACTGATAGCTGTGTAGATATTTCCATGTGTATACAGATAACGGTGTAGATATTTACATATTACTACAGATGGCTGTGTAGATATTTATATGTTTATACAGATTGTGGAGTAGATATTTCCATGTTCATAGAGATAGCGGTGTAGATATTTCCGTGTTTACACAGATAGCAGTGTAGATATTTCAATGTTTACACAGATAGCGGTGTAGATATTTCCATGTTTACACATATAGCGGTGTAGATATTTCCAAGTTTATGCAAATAGCGTTGTAGATATTTCCACATTTATGCAGATAGAGGTATAGATATTTCAATGTTTATACAGAGAGCGGTGTAGATATTTCCATGTTCCTACAGATGGCGCTGTAGATATTTCCATGTTTATAGAGTTGGCGGTTAAGACATTTTCATGTTCATACAGATGGCGGAGTAGATATTTCCATGTTTATACAGATAGCGGTGTAGATATTTCCATGTTTACACAGATAGCGGTGTAGATATTTCCATGTTTTTACACATAGCGGTGAAGATATTTCCATATTTATAGAGTTGGCGGTGTAGATATTTCCATGTTCATACAGATGGCGGTGTAGATATTTCCATGTTTATATAGTTGGCAGAGTAGATATTTCCATGTTCATACAGATGGCTGTGAGGATATTTCTATGTTTATACACATGATGGTGTAGATATTTCCAAGTTTTAAGAGATAGCGGTGTAGATATTTTCGTGTTTACACAGATAGCGGTGTAGATATTTCCATGTTTACACAGATAGCGATGTAGATATTTCCATGTTTATACTGATAGCGGTGTAGATATTTCCATTTTTATACAGATAACGGTGTAGATATTTACATATTCATACAGATGGTTGTGTATATATTTATATGTTTATACAGATTGCGGAGTAGATATTTCCATGTTTATATAGATAGCGGTGTAGATATTTCCATGTTTCTACAGTTGGTGTTGTAGATATTTCCATGTTTACACAGATAGCAGTGTAGATATTTCCAAGTTTAAGCAGATAGCGGAGTTGATATTTCCACTTTTATGCAGATAGCGGTGAAGATATTTCCATGTTTATGCAGAAAGCGGTGTAGATATTTCCAAGTTCCTGCAGATGGCTGTGTAGATATTTCCAAGTTTATAAAGATACTGGTGTAGATATCTCCATGTTTACACACATAGCGTTGTAGATTTTCCATGTTCCTACAGAGGGCGGTGTACATATTTACATGTTTGTAGAGTTGGCGGTTTAGACATTTCCACGTTCATACAGACGGTGGTGTAGATATTTCCATGTTTATACAGATATCGGTGTGGATATTTCCATCTTTATACACATAATGGTGTAGATCTTTCCATGTTTTTAGAGATAGCGGTGCAGTTATTTCCATGTTTACACAGATAGCGGTGTAGATATTTCCATGTTTATACAGATGACTCTGTAGATATTTCCATGTTTACAGAGATAGCGGTGAAGATATTTCCATGTTTATAGAGATAGCGGTGTAGATATTTCCATGTTTACACAGATAGCGGTGTAGATATTTCCATATTTATACAGAAAGCGGTGTAGATATTTCCATGTTTATAGAGATATCGGTGTAGATATTTCCATGTTTATACAGATAGCAGTGTAGATATTTCCATGCTAATACACATGGCGGTGTAGATATTTCCATGTTCATACAGATGGCGGTGAAGATATTTCCATGTTTATACAGATAACGGTGTATATATTTCCATGTTTACACAGATAGCGGTGTAGATATTAATATGTTTACACAGATCGCGGTGCAGATATTTCCATGTTTATAGAGATAACTGTGTAGATATTTCCATGTTTATACAGATAGCAGTGTAGATATTTCCATGCTAATACACATGGCGGTGTAGATATTTCCATGTTCATACAGATGGCGGTGAAGATATTTCCATGTTTATACACATAACAGTGTAGATATTTCCAAGGTTTAAGAGATAGCGGAGCAGATATTTCCATGTATACACAGATAGCGGTATAGATATTTCCATGTTTACACAGATAGCGGTGTATTTTCATGTTTATACAGATAGCGATGTAGATATTTCCATGTGTATACAGAAAGCGGTGTAGATAGTTACATGTTCCTACAGATGGCTGTGTAGATATTTCCAAGTTTATACTGATAGTGGTGTAGATATTTCCGTGTTTATAGAGATACCGTTGTACATATTTCCCTCTTCCTTCGGTGGGTGGTGTAGATATTTCCATGTTTACACAGATAGCGGTGTAGATATTTCCAAGTTTATGCAGATAGCGGTGGAGATATTTCCACTTTTATGCAGATAGCAGTGTAGATATTTCCATGTTTATACAGAAAGCGGTGTAGATAATTCCATGTTCCTACAGATTGCGCTGTAGATATTTCCATGATTATATACTTGGCAGTGTAGATATTTCCATGTTCATACAGATGGCGGTGAAGATATTTCTATGTTTATACACATGATGGTGTACATATTTCCCAGTTTTAAGAGATAGCGGTGTAGATATTTCCGTTTTTACACAGATAGCAGTGTAGATATTTCCATGTTTACACAGATAGCGGTGTAGATATTTCCATGTTTATTCTGAAAGCGGTGTAGATATTTCCAAGTGTATACAGATAACGGTGTAGATATTTACATATTCCTACAGATGGCTGGGTAGATATTTATATGTTGATACAGATTGTGGAGTAGATATTTCCATGTTTATACAGATAGCGGTGTAGATATTTCCATGTTTTTCAGTTGGTGTTGTAGATATTTCCATGTTTACCCTGATAGCGGTGTAGACATTTCCATGTTTACAAAGAAAGCGGTGAAGATATTTCCATGTTTATACAGATAGCGGTCTAGATATTTCCATGTTTATAAAGATGGCTGTGTAGCTATTTCCATGTTTATAGAGATAGCGGCGTAGATATTTCCATGTTTACATAGATAGCGGTGTAGATATTTCCATGTTTACACAGATAGCGGTGTAGATATTTCCAAGTTTATACAGAAAGCGGTGTAGATATTTCCATGTTTATAGAGATATCGGAGTAGATATTTCCATGTTCACATAGATAGCGGTGTAGATATTTCCATGTTTACACATATAGCGGTGTAGATATTTCCAAGTTTATGCAAATAGCGTTGTAGATATTTCCACAGTTATGCAGATAGAGGTATAGATATTTCGATGTTTATACAGAGAGCGGTGTAGATATTTCCATGTTCCTACAGATGGCGTTGTAGATATTTCCATGTTTATAGAGTTGGTGGTTAAGGCATTTTCATGTTCATACAGATGGCGGAGTAGATATTTCCATGTTTATACAGATAGCGGTGTAGATATTTCCATGTTTACACAGATAGCGGTGTAGATATTTCCATGTTTTTACAGATAGCGGTGAAGATATTTCCATATTTATAGAGTTGGCGGTGTAGATATTTCCATGTTCATACAGATGGCGGTGTAGATATTTCCATGTTTATACAGTTGGCAGTGTAGATATTTCCATGTTCATACAGATGGCGGTGAGGATATTTCTATGTTTATACACATGATGGTGTAGATATTTCCAAGTTTTAAGAGATAGCGGTGTAGATATTTTCGTGTTTACACAGATAGCGGTGTAGATATTTCCATGTTTATACTGATAGCCGTGTACATATTTCCAAGTGTATGCAGATAACGGTGTAGATATTTACATATTCCTACAGATGGCTGTGTAGATATTTATATGTTTATACAGAATACGGAGTAGATATTTCCATGTTTATAGAGATAGCGGTGTAGATATTTCCATGTTTCTACAGTTGGTGTTGTAGATATTTCCATGTTTACACAGATAGCGGTGTAGATATTTCCAAGTTTATGCAGATAGCGGAGTAGATATTTCCACTTTTATGCAGATAGCGGTGAAGATATTTCCATGTTTATGCAGAAAGCGGTGGAGATATTTCCATGTTCCTGCAGATGGCTGTGTAGATATTTCCAAGTTTATACAGATACTGGTGTAGATATTTCCATGTTTACACACATAGCGTTGTAGATATTTCCATGTTCCTACAGAGGGCGGTGTACATATTTACATGTTTGTAGAGTTGGCGGTTTAGACATTTCCACGTTCATACAGATGGTGGTGTAGATATTTCCATGTTTATACAGATAGCAGTGTGGATATTTCCATCTTTATACACATAATGTTGTAGATCTTTCCATGTTTTTAGAGATAGCGGCGTAGTTATTTCCATGTTTACACAGATATCGGTGTAGATATTTCCATGTTTATACAGATGACTCTGTAGATATTTCCATGTTTACAGACATAGCGGTGTAGATATTTCCATGTTTACACAGATAGCGGTGTAGATATTTCCATATTTATACAGAAAGCGGTGTAGATATTTCCATGTTTATAGAGATATCGGTGTAGATATTTCCATGTTTATACAGATAGCAGTGTAGATATTTCCATGCTAATACACATGGCGGTGTAGATATTTCCATGTTCATACAGATGGCGGTGAATATATTTCCATGTTTATACAGATAACGGTGTATATATTTCCATGTTTATAGAGATAGCGGTGTAGATATTTCCATGTTTATACTGATAGCGGTGTAGATATTTCCATGTGTATGCAGATAACGGTGTAGATATTTACATATTCCTACAGATGGCTGTGTAGATATTTATATGTTTATACAGATTGCAGAGTAGATATTTCCATGTTTATAGAGATAGCGGTGTAGCCATTTCCAAATTTATACAGATAGCGGTGTAGATATTTAAAGGTTCATACAGATGGTGGTGTAGATATTTCCATCCTTATACAGATAGCGGTGTAGATATTTCCATGTTTATACAGATGGCGGTGTATATATTTCCATGTTTATTCAGTTAGCTGTGTAGATATTTCCATGTTTATACAGATAGCGGTGTAGATATTTCCATGTTTATTCAGTTAGCTGTGTAGATATTTCCATCGTTATACAGATGGTGGTGTAGATATTTCCACGTTCATACAGATGGCGGTGTAGATATTTCCATGTTTATACAGATAGCGGTGTAGATATTTCCATGTTTATAGGGAAGGCGGTGTAGATATTTCCATGTTTATAGAGATGGCAGTGTAGATATTTCCATGTTTATACAGATAGCGGTATAGATATTTCCATGTTTATACAGATAGCTGTGTAGATATTTACATCTTTATACAAATGGCGGTGTAGATATTTCCATGTTTATATAGATGGCGGTGTAGATATTTCCTTCTTTATACAGATGGCGGTGTAGGTATTTCCATGTTTATAGAGGTGGCGGTGTAGATATTTCCATGTTTATAGAGATAGCGGTGTAGTTATTTCCATGTTAATAGGCATAGCGGTGTAGATATTTCCATGTTTATAGAGATGGCGGTGTAGATATTTCCATGTTTATAGAGATAGAGGTGTAGATATTTCCTTGTGTATACAGATAGCGGTGAAAATATTTCCATGTTTATAAAGATAGCGGTGTAGACATTGCCACGTTTATACAGATAGCGGTGTAGATATTTCCATGTTTATAGAGATGGTGGTTTAGATATTTCCATGTTTCTACAGATGGCTGTGTAGATATTTCCACCTTTATACAGATGGTGGTGTAGATATATCCATGTTTATACAGATACCGGTGTAGATATTTCCATGTTTATACAGATGGCGGTGTAGATATTTCAATGTTTATAGAGATGGCGGTGTAGATGTTTCCATGTTCATAGAGATAACGGTGTAGTTATTTCCATGTTAATAGGCATAGCGGTGTAGATATTTCCATGTTTATAGAGACAGAGGTGTAGATATTTCCTTGTTTATACAGATAGCGTTGTAGATATTTCCATGTTTATAGAAATAGCGGTGTAGACATTTCCACATTTATACAGATAGTGGTGTAGATATTTAAAGCTTCATACAGATGCTGGTGTAGATATTTCCATCCTTATACAGATAGCGGTGTAGATATTTCCATGTTTGTACAGATGGCGGTGTAGATATTTCCATCTTTATACAGATGGCGGTGTAGATATTTCCATGTTCATAGAGATGGCGGTGTAGATATTTCCATGTTTATACAGATAGCGGTGTAGATATTTCCATGTTTATACAGATAGCTGTGTAGATATTTCCATCTTTATACAGATGGCGGTGTAGATATTTCCATGTTTATACAGATGGTGGTGTAGATATTTCCATGTTTATAGATATGGCCGTGTAGATATTTCCATGTTTAAAGAGATGACAGTGTAGATATTTCCATTTTTATAGAGATAGCGGTGTAGTTATTTCCCTTTAAATAGGCATAGCGGTGTAGATATTTAATTGTTTATAGACATAGAGTTGTAGATATTTCCTAGTTTAAACAGGTAGCGGTGTAGATATTTCCATGTTTATAGAGATAGCGGTGTAGACATTTCCACGTTTATACAGTAAGCGGTGTAGATATATCCATGTTCATACAGATGGTGGTGTAGATATTTCCATCCTTACAGAGATAGCGGTGTAGTTATTTCCATGTTCATAGAGATGGCGGTGTAGATATTTACATGTTTACAGAAATAGAGGTGTAGGTATTTCCTTGTTTATAGAGATAGCGGTGTAGATATTTCCATGTTTATACAGATGGCGGTGTAGACATTTCCATCTCTATACAGATGGCGGTGTACATATTTCCATGTTCATACAGATGGCGGTGTAGATATTTCCATGTTTTTAGATATGGCTGTGTAGATATTTCCATGTTTATACAGATAGCGGTGTAGATATTTCCATGTTTATACAGTGAGCTGTGTAGATATTTCCATCGTTATACAGAAGGCGGTGTAGATATTTCCATGTTCATACAGAAGGCGGTGTAGATATTTCCATGTTTATACAGATGACGGTGTAGATATTTCCATGTTTATACAGAAGGCGGTGTAGATATTTCCATGTTTATAGAGATGGCGGTGTAGATATTTCCATGTTTATCCAGATAGCGGTGTAGATATTTCTATGTTTATACAGATACCTGTGTAGATATTTACATCTTTATACAAATGTCGGTGTAGATATTTCCATGTTTATAGAGATGGCGGTGTAGATATTTCCATCTTTATACAGATGGCGGTCTAGGTATTTCCATGTTTATAGAGATGGCGGTGTAGATATTTCCATGTTTATAGAGATAGCGGTGTAGTTATTTCCATGTTAATAGGCATAGCGGTGTAGATATTTCCATGTTTATAGAGATGGCGGTGTAGATATTTCCATGTTTATAGACATAGAGTTGTAGATATTTCCTTGTTTATACAGATAGCAGTGAAAGTATTTCTATGTTTATAGAGATAGCATTGTCGACATTGCCACGTTTATACAGATAGCGGTTTAGATATTTCCATGTTTATAGAGATGGCGGTGTAGACATTTCCATGTTTATAAAGATGGCTGTGTAGATATTTCCACCTTTATTCAGATGGTGGTGTAGATATTTCCATGTTTACACAGATAGCGGTGTAGATATTTCCATGTTTATACAGATGGCGGTGTAGATATTTCCATGTTTATAGAGATGGCGGTGTAGATATTTCCATGTTTATAGAGATAACGGTGTAGACATTTCCACGTTTATACAGTAAGCGGTGTAGATATATCCATGTTCATACAGATGGCGGTGTAGATATTTCCATCCTTATACAGATAGCGTTGTGGATATTTCCATGTTTATACAGATGGCTGTGTAGATATTTCCATGTTTATGGAGATGGCGGTGTAGATATTTACCATGTTTATAGATACAGAGGTTTAGATGTTTCCTTGTTTATATAGATAGCGGTGTAGATATTTCAATGTTTATAAAGATAGCGGTGTAGCCATTTCCAAATTTATACAGATAGCGGTGGAGATATTTAAAGGTTCATACAGATGATGGTGTAGATATTTCCATCCTTATACAGATAGCGGTGTAGATATTTCCATGTTTATACGGATGGCGTTGTAGATATTTCCATCTGTATACAGATGGCGGTGTAGATATTTCCATGTTCATAGACATGGCTGTGTAGATATTTCCATGTTTACAGAGATAGAGGTGTAGATATTTCCTTGTTTATAGAGATAGCGGTGTAGATATTTCCATGTTTATACAGATGGCGGTGTAGATATTTCCATCTCTATACAGATGGCGGTGTACATATTTCCATGTTCATACAGATGGCGTTGTAGATATTTCCATGTTTTTAGACGTGGCGTTGTAGATATTTCCATGTTTATACAGATAGCAGTGTAGATAATTCCATGTTTATACAGTTAGCTGTGTAGATATTTCCTTCGTTATACAGATGGCGGTGTAGATATTTCCATGTTCATACAGATGGAGGTGTAGATATTTCCATGTTGATACAGATGACGGTGTAGATGTTTCCATGTTTATACAGAAGGCGGTGTAGATATTTCCATGTTTATAGAGATGGCAGCGTAGATATTTCCATGTTTACACAGATAGCTGTGTAGATATATCCATGTTTATACAGATAGCTGTGTAGATATTTACATCTTTATACAAATGGCGGTGTAGATATTTCCATGTGTATAAAGATGGCCGTGTAGATATTTCCATCTTTGTACAGATGGCGGTGTAGATATTTCCATCTTTATACAGATGGCGGTGTAGGTATTTCCATGTTTATAGAGATGGCGGTGTAGATATTTCCATGTTTATAGAGACAGATGTGTAGATGTTTCCTTATTTATACAGATAGCGGTGTAGATATTTCCATGTTTATAGAGATAGCGGTGTAGCCATTTCCAAATTTATACAGATAGCCGTGTAGCTATTTAAAGGTTCATACAGATGGCGGTGTAGGTATTTCTATCCTTATACAGATAGCGGTGTAGATATTTCCATGTTTATACAGATAGCGGTGTAGATATTTCCATATTTATAGAGTTGGAGGTGTAGATATTTCCATGTTCATAGAGATGTAGATATTTCCATGATTATATCCTTGGCGGTGTAGATATTTCCATGTTCATACAGATGGCGGTGGAGATATTTCTATGTTAATACACATGATGGTGTACATATTTCCCAGTTTTAAGAGATAGCGGTGTAGATATTTCCGTTTTTACACAGATAGCAGTGTAGATATTTCCATGTTTACACAGATAGCGGTGTAGATATTTCCATGTTTATACTGATAACGGTGTAGATATTTACATATTCCTACAGATGGCTGGGTAGATATTTATATGTTGATACAGATTGTGGAGTAGATATTTCCATGTTTATACAGATAGCGGTGTAGATATTTCCATGTTTTTCAGTTGGTGTTGTAGATATTTCCATGTTTACCCTGATAGCGGTGTAGACATTTCCATGTTTACAAAGAAAGCGGTGAAGATATTTCCATGTTTATACAGATAGCGGTCTAGATATTTCCATGTTTATAAATATGGCTGTGTAGCTATTTCCATGTTTATAGAGATAGCGGCGTAGATATTTCCATGTTTACATAGATAGCGGTGTAGATATTTCCATGTTTACACAGATAGCGGTGTAGATATTTCCAAGTTTATACAGAAAGCGGTGTAGATATTTCCATGTTTATAGAGATATCGGAGTAGATATTTCCATGTTCACACAGATAGCGGTGTAGATATTTCCATGTTTACACATATAGCGGTGTAGATATTTCCAAGTTTATGCAAATAGCGTTGTAGATATTTCCACATTTATGCAGATAGAGGTATAGATATTTCGATGTTTATACAGAGAGCGGTGTAAATATTTCCATGTTCCTACAGATGGCGCTGTAGATATTTCCATGTTTATAGAGTTGGCGGTTAAGGCACTTTCATGTTAATACAGATGGCGGAGTAGATATTTCCATGTTTATACAGATAGCGGTGTAGATATTTCCATGTTTACACAGATAGCGGTGTAGATATTTCCATGTTTTTACAGATAGCGGTGAAGATATTTCCATATTTATAGAGTTGGCGGTGTAGATATTTCCATGTTCATACAGATGGCGGTGTAGATATTTCCATGTTTATATAGTTGGCAGTGTAGATATTTCCATGTTCATACAGATGACGGTGAGGATATTTCTATGTTTATACACATGATGGTGTAGATATTTCCAAGTTTTAAGAGATAGCGGTGTAGATATTTTCGTGTTTACACAGATAGCGGTGTAGATATTTCCATGTTTACACAGATAGCGGTGTAGATATTTCCATGTTTATACTGATAGCGGTGTAGATATTTCCATGTGTATGCAGATAACGTTGTAGATATTTACATATTCCTACAGATGGCTGTGTAGATATTTATATGTTTATAAAGAATGCGGAGTAGATATTTCCATGTTTATAGAGATAGCGGTGTAGATATTTCCATGTTTCTACAGTTGGTGTTGTAGATATTTCCATGTTTACACAGATAGCGGTGAAGATATTTCCATGTTTATGCAGAAAGCGGTGGAGATATTTCCATGTTCCTGCAGATGGCTGTGTAGATATTTCCAAGTTTATACAGATACTGGTGTACATATTTCCATGTTTACACACATAGCGTTGTAGATATTTCCATGTTCCTACAGAGGGCGGTGTACATATTTACATGTTTGTAGAGTTGGCGGTTTAGACATTTCCACGTTCATACAGATGGTGGTGTAGATATTTCCATGTTTATACAGATAGTGGTGTGGATATTTCCATCTTTATACACATAATGTTGTAGATCTTTCCATGTTTTTAGAGATAGCGGCGTAGTTATTTCCATGTTTACACAGATAGTGGTGTAGATATTTCCATGTTTATACAGATAGCGGTGTAGATAATTCCATGTTCCTACAGATTGCGCTGTAGATATTTCCATGTTTATAGAGTTGGCGGTTTAGACATTTCCATATTCATGCAGATGGCAGTGTAGATATTTCCGTGTTCATACAGATAGCAGTGTAGATATTTCCATCTTTATACACGTAACGGTGTAGATATTTCCATGTTTATACAGATGGCGGTGTAGATATTTCCATACTCATACAGATGGCTGTGTAGATATTTCCATGTGTATAGAGATAGCGGTGTAGGTATTTCCATGTTTACACAGATAGCGGTGTAGATATTTTTATGTTTACACAGATAGCGGTGTAGATATTTCCATGTTAATACAGATAGCGGTGTTGTTATTTCCATGTTTATACAGAGAGCGGTGTAGATATTTCCATATTTATAGAGTTGGAGGTGTAGATATCTCCATGTTCATACAGATGGCGTTGAAGTTATTTCCGTGTTTAGAGAGATAGCGGTGTAGATATTTCCATGTTTACACAGATAGCGGTGTAGATATTTCCATGTTTATACAGATAGCGGTGTAGATATTTCCATATTTATAGAGTTGGCGGTGTAGATATTTCCATGTTCATACAGATGGCGGTGTAGATATTTCCATGTTTATATAGTAGGCAGCGTAGATATTTCCATGTTCATACAGATGGCGATGAAGTTATTTCCAAGTTTATACACATGACGTACATATTTCCAAGTTTTAAGAGGTAGCGGTGTAGATATTTCCGTGTTTACACAGATGGCGGTGAAGATATTTCGATGTTTAGAGAGATAGCGGTGTATATATTTCCATGTTTATACTGATAGTGGTGTAGATATTTCCATGTTTATACAGATAACGGTGTAGATATTTACATATTCATACAGATGGTTGTGTATATATATATATGTTTATACAGATTGCGGAGTAGATATTTCCATGTTTATAGAGATAGCGGTGTAGATATTTCCATGTTTCTACAGTTGGTGTTGTAGATATTTCCATGTTTACACAGATAGCGGTGTAGATATTTCCAAGTTTAAGCAGATAGCGGAGTAGATATTTCCACTTTTATGCAGATAGCGGTGAAGATATTTCCATGTTTATGCAGAAAGCGGTGTAGATATTTCCATGTTTATACAGATGACGGTGTAGATATTTCCATGTTTATACAGAAGGCGGTGCAGATATTTCCATGTTTATAGAGATGGCAGTGCAGATATTTCCATGTTTATACAGATAGCGGTGTAGATATTTCCATGTTTATACAGATAGCGGTGTAGATATTTACATCTTTATAGATATGGCGGTGTAGATATTTCCATGTTTATATAGATGGCGGTGTAGATATTTCCATGTTTATACAGGTGGCGGTGTAGGTATTTCCATGTTTATAGAGATGGCAGTGTAGATATTTCCATGTTTATAGAGATAACGGTGTAGTTATTTCCATGTTAATAGGCTTAGCGGTGTAGATATTTCCATGTTTATAGAGATGGCGGTGTAGATATTTCCATGTTTACACAGATAGCGGTGTAGATATTTCCATGTTTTTACAGATAGCGGTGTAGATATTTCCATATTTATAGAGTTGGCGGTGTAGATATTTCCATGTTCATACAGATGGCGGTGTAGATATTTCCATGTTTATATAGTTGGCAGTGTAGATATTTCCATGTTCATACAGATGGCGGTGAAGATATTTCTATGTTTATACACATGATGGTGTAGATATTTCCAAGTTTTAAGAGATAGCGGTGTAGATATTTTCGTGTTTACACAGATAGCGGTGTAGATATTTCCATGTTTACACAGATAGCGGTGTAGATATTTCCATGTTTATACTGATAGCGGTGTAGGTATTTCCATGTGTATGCAGATAACGGTGTAGATATTTACATATTCCTACAGATGGCTGTGTAGATATTTATAAGTTTATACAGATTGCAGAGTAGATATTTCCATGTTTATAGAGATAGCGGTGTAGCCATTTCCAAATTTATACAGATAGCGGTGTAGATATTTAAAGGTTCATACAGATGGTGGTGTAGATATTTCCATCCTTATACAGATAGCGGTGTAGATATTTCCATGTTTATACAGATGGCGGTGTAGATATTTCCACCTTTATACAGATAGCGGTGTAGTTATTTCCATGTTCATAGAGATGGCGGTGTAGATATTTCCATGTTTACATAGATAGAGGTGTAGATATTTCCTTGTTTATAGAGATAGCGGTGTAGATATTTCCATGTTTATAGAGATGGCGGTGTACATATTTCCATCTCTATACAGATGGCGGTGTACATATTTCCATGTTCATACAGATGGCGGTGTAGATATTTCCATGTTTTTAGACATGGCGTTGTAGATATTTCCATGTTTATACAGATAGCGGTGTAGATATTTCCATGTTTATACAGTTAGCTGTGTAGATATTTCCATCGTTATACAGATGGCGGTGTAGATACTTCCATGTTCATACAGATGGCGGTGTAGATATTTCCATGTTTATACAGATAGCTGTGTAGATATTTACATCTTTATACAAATGGCGGTGTAGATATTTCCATGTTTATATAGATGGCGGTGTAGATATTTCCATCTTTATACAGATGGCGGTGTAGGTATTTCCATGTTTATAGAGGTGGCGGTGTAGATATTTCCATGTTTATAGAGATAGCGGTGTAGTTATTTCCATGTTAATAGGCATAGCGGTGTAGATATTTCCATGTTTATAGAGATGGCGGTGTAGATATTTCCATGTTTATAGAGATAGAGGTGTAGATATTTCCTTGTGTATACAGATAGCGGTGAAAATATTTCCATGTTTATAAAGATAGCGGTGTAGACATTGCCACGTTTATACAGATAGCGGTGTAGATATTTCCATGTTTATAGAGATGGCGGTGTAGATATTTCCATGTTTCTACAGATGGCTGTGTAGATATTTCCACCTTTATACAGATGGTGGTGTAGATATATCCATGTTTATACAGATAGCCGTGTAGGTATTTCCATGTTTATACAGATGGCGGTGTATATATTTCCATGTTAATAGAGATGGCGGTGTAGATAATTCCATGTTCATAGAGATAACGGTGTAGTTATTTCCATGTTAATAGGCATAGCGGTGTAGATGTTTCCATGTTTATAGAGACAGAGGTGTAGATATTTCCTTGTTTATACAGATAGCGTTGTAGATATTTCCATGTTTATAGAGATAGCGGTGTAGACATTTCCACATTTATACAGATAGTGGTGTAGATATTTAAAGCTTCATACAGAGGCTGGTGTAGATATTTCCATCCTTATACAGATAGCGGTGTAGATATTTCCGTGTTTGTACAGATGGCGGTGTACATATTTCCATCTTTATACAGATGGCGGTGTAGATATTTCCATGTTTACACAGATAGCGGTGTAGATATTTCCATGTTTTTACAGATAGCGGTGAAGATATTTCCATATTTATAGAGTTGGCGGTGTAGATATTTCCATGTTCATACAGATGGCGGTGTAGATATTTCCATGTTTATATAGTTGGCAGTGTAGATATTTCCATGTTCATACAGATGACGGTGAGGATATTTCTATGTTTATACACATGATGGTGTAGATATTTCCAAGTTTTAAGAGATAGCGGTGTAGATATTTTCGTGTTTACACAGATAGCGGTGTAGATATTTCCATGTTTACACAGATAGCGGTGTAGATATTTCCATGTTTATACTGATAGCGGTGTAGATATTTCCATGTGTATGCAGATAACGTTGTAGATATTTACATATTCCTACAGATGGCTGTGTAGATATTTATATGTTTATAAAGAATGCGGAGTAGATATTTCCATGTTTATAGAGATAGCGGTGTAGATATTTCCATGTTTCTACAGTTGGTGTTGTAGATATTTCCATGTTTACGCAGATAGCGGTGAAGATATTTCCATGTTTATGCAGAAAGCGGTGGAGATATTTCCATGTTCCTGCAGATGGCTGTGTAGATATTTCCAAGTTTATACAGATACTGGTGTAGATATTTCCATGTTTACACACATAGCGTTGTAGATATTTCCATGTTCCTACAGAGGGCGGTGTACATATTTACATGTTTGTAGAGTTGGCGGTTTAGACATTTCCACGTTCATACAGATGGTGGTGTAGATATTTCCATGTTTATACAGATAGTGGTGTGGATATTTCCATCTTTATACACATAATGTTGTAGATCTTTCCATGTTTTTAGAGATAGCGGCGTAGTTATTTCCATGTTTATACAGATAGCGGTGTAGATATTTCCATGTTTATAGAGTTGGCGGTTTAGACATTTCCATATTCACGCAGATGGCAGTGTAGATATTTCCGTGTTCATACAGATAGCAGTGTAGATATTTCCATCTTTATACACGTAACGGTGTAGATATTTCCATGTTTATACAGATGGCGGTGTAGATATTTCCATACTCATACAGATGGTGGTGTAGATATTTCCATGTGTATAGAGATAGCGGTGTAGGTATTTCCATGTTTACACAGATAGCGGTGTAGATATTTTTATGTTTACACAGATAGCGGTGTAGATATTTCCATGTTAATACAGATAGCGGTGTTGTTATTTCCATGTTTATACAGAGAGCGGTGTAGATATTTCCATATTTATAGAGTTGGAGGTGTAGATATCTCCATGTTCATACAGATGGCGTTGAAGTTATTTCCGTGTTTAGAGAGATAGCGGTGTAGATATTTCCATGTTTACACAGATAGCGGTGTAGATATTTCCATGTTTATACAGATAGCGGTGTAGATATTTCCATATTTATAGAGTTGGCGGTGTAGATATTTCCATGTTCATACAGATGGCGGTGTAGATATTTCCATGTTTATATAGTAGGCAGCGTAGATATTTCCATGTTCATACAGATGGCGATGAAGTTATTTCCATGTTTATACACATGACGTACATATTTCCAAGTTTTAAGAGGTAGCGGTGTAGATATTTCCGTGTTTACACAGATGGCGGTGAAGATATTTCGATGTTTAGAGAGATAGCGGTGTATATATTTCCATGTTTATACTGATAGTGGTGTAGATATTTCCATGTTTATACAGATAACGGTGTAGATATTTACATATTCATACAGATGGTTGTGTATATATATATATGTTTATACAGATTGCGGAGTAGATATTTCCATGTTTATAGAGATAGCGGTGTAGATATTTCCATGTTTCTACAGTTGGTGTTGTAGATATTTCCATGTTTACACAGATAGCGGTGTAGATATTTCCAAGTTTAAGCAGATAGCGGAGTAGATATTTCCACTTTTATGCAGATAGCGGTGAAGATATTTCCATGTTTATGCAGAAAGCGGTGTAGATATTTCCATGTTTATACAGATGACGGTGTAGATATTTCCATGTTTATACAGAAGGCGGTGCAGATATTTCCATGTTTATAGAGATGGCAGTGCAGATATTTCCATGTTTATACAGATAGCGGTGTAGATATTTCCATGTTTATACAGATAGCTGTGTAGATATTTACATCTTTATAGATATGGCGGTGTAGATATTTCCATGTTTATATAGATGGCGGTGTAGATATTTCAATGTTTATACAGGTGGCGGTGTAGGTATTTCCATGTTTATACAGATAGTGGTGTGGATATTTCCATCTTTATACACATAATGTTGTAGATCTTTCCATGTTTTTAGAGATAGCGGCGTAGTTATTTCCATGTTTACACAGATAGTGGTGTAGATATTTCCATGTTTATACAGATAGCGGTGTAGATAATTCCATGTTCCTACAGATTGCGCTGTAGATATTTCCATGTTTATAGAGTTGGCGGTTTAGACATTTCCATATTCATGCAGATGGCAGTGTAGATATTTCCGTGTTCATACAGATAGCAGTGTAGATATTTCCATCTTTATACACGTAACGGTGTAGATATTTCCATGTTTATACAGATGGCGGTGTAGATATTTCCATACTCATACAGATGGCTGTGTAGATATTTCCATGTGTATAGAGATAGCGGTGTAGGTATTTCCATGTTTACACAGATAGCGGTGTAGATATTTTTATGTTTACACAGATAGCGGTGTAGATATTTCCATGTTAATACAGATAGCGGTGTTGTTATTTCCATGTTTATACAGAGAGCGGTGTAGATATTTCCATATTTATAGAGTTGGAGGTGTAGATATCTCCATGTTCATACAGATGGCGTTGAAGTTATTTCCGTGTTTAGAGAGATAGCGGTGTAGATATTTCCATGTTTACACAGATAGCGGTGTAGATATTTCCATGTTTATACAGATAGCGGTGTAGATATTTCCATATTTATAGAGTTGGCGGTGTAGATATTTCCATGTTCATACAGATGGCGGTGTAGATATTTCCATGTTTATATAGTAGGCAGCGTAGATATTTCCATGTTCATACAGATGGCGATGAAGTTATTTCCAAGTTTATACACATGACGTACATATTTCCAAGTTTTAAGAGGTAGCGGTGTAGATATTTCCGTGTTTACACAGATGGCGGTGAAGATATTTCGATGTTTAGAGAGATAGCGGTGTATATATTTCCATGTTTATACTGATAGTGGTGTAGATATTTCCATGTTTATACAGATAACGGTGTAGATATTTACATATTCATACAGATGGTTGTGTATATATATATATGTTTATACAGATTGCGGAGTAGATATTTCCATGTTTATAGAGATAGCGGTGTAGATATTTCCATGTTTCTACAGTTGGTGTTGTAGATATTTCCATGTTTACACAGATAGCGGTGTAGATATTTCCAAGTTTAAGCAGATAGCGGAGTAGATATTTCCACTTTTATGCAGATAGCGGTGAAGATATTTCCATGTTTATGCAGAAAGCGGTGTAGATATTTCCATGTTTATACAGATGACGGTGTAGATATTTCCATGTTTATACAGAAGGCGGTGCAGATATTTCCATGTTTATAGAGATGGCAGTGCAGATATTTCCATGTTTATACAGATAGCGGTGTAGATATTTCCATGTTTATACAGATAGCTGTGTAGATATTTACATCTTTATAGATATGGCGGTGTAGATATTTCCATGTTTATATAGATGGCGGTGTAGATATTTCCATGTTTATACAGGTGGCGGTGTAGGTATTTCCATGTTTATAGAGATGGCAGTGTAGATATTTCCTTGTTTATAGAGATAACGGTGTAGTTATTTCCATGTTAATAGGCTTAGCGGTGTAGATATTTCCATGTTTATAGAGATGGCGGTGTAGATATTTCCATGTTTACACAGATAGCGGTGTAGATATTTCCATGTTTTTACAGATAGCGGTGTAGATATTTCCATATTTATAGAGTTGGCGGTGTAGATATTTCCATGTTCATACAGATGGCGGTGTAGATATTTCCATGTTTATATAGTTGGCAGTGTAGATATTTCCATGTTCATACAGATGGCGGTGAAGATATTTCTATGTTTATACACATGATGGTGTAGATATTTCCAAGTTTTAAGAGATAGCGGTGTAGATATTTTCGTGTTTACACAGATAGCGGTGTAGATATTTCCATGTTTACACAGATAGCGGTGTAGATATTTCCATGTTTATACTGATAGCGGTGTAGGTATTTCCATGTGTATGCAGATAACGGTGTAGATATTTACATATTCCTACAGATGGCTGTGTAGATATTTATAAGTTTATACAGATTGCAGAGTAGATATTTCCATGTTTATAGAGATAGCGGTGTAGCCATTTCCAAATTTATACAGATAGCGGTGTAGATATTTAAAGGTTCATACAGATGGTGGTGTAGATATTTCCATCCTTATACAGATAGCGGTGTAGATATTTCCATGTTTATACAGATGGCGGTGTAGATATTTCCACCTTTATACAGATAGCGGTGTAGTTATTTCCATGTTCATAGAGATGGCGGTGTAGATATTTCCATGTTTACATAGATAGAGGTGTAGATATTTCCTTGTTTATAGAGATAGCGGTGTAGATATTTCCATGTTTATAGAGATGGCGGTGTACATATTTCCATCTCTATACAGATGGCGGTGTACATATTTCCATGTTCATACAGATGGCGGTGTAGATATTTCCATGTTTTTAGACATGGCGTTGTAGATATTTCCATGTTTATACAGATAGCGGTGTAGATATTTCCATGTTTATACAGTTAGCTGTGTAGATATTTCCATCGTTATACAGATGGCGGTGTAGATACTTCCATGTTCATACAGATGGCGGTGTAGATATTTCCATGTTTATACAGATAGCGGTGTAGATATTTTCATGTTTATAGGGAAGGCGGTGTAGATATTTCCATGTTTATAGAGATGGCAGTGTAGATATTTCCATGTTTATACAGATAGCTGTGTAGATATTTACATCTTTATACAAATGGCGGTGTAGATATTTCCATGTTTATATAGATGGCGGTGTAGATATTTCCATCTTTATACAGATGGCGGTGTAGGTATTTCCATGTTTATAGAGGTGGCGGTGTAGATATTTCCATGTTTATAGAGATAGCGGTGTAGTTATTTCCATGTTAATAGGCATAGCGGTGTAGATATTTCCATGTTTATAGAGATGGCGGTGTAGATATTTCCATGTTTATAGAGATAGAGGTGTAGATATTTCCTTGTGTATACAGATAGCGGTGAAAATATTTCCATGTTTATAAAGATAGCGGTGTAGACATTGCCACGTTTATACAGATAGCGGTGTAGATATTTCCATGTTTATAGAGATGGCGGTGTAGATATTTCCATGTTTCTACAGATGGCTGTGTAGATATTTCCACCTTTATACAGATGGTGGTGTAGATATATCCATGTTTATACAGATAGCTGTGTAGGTATTTCCATGTTTATACAGATGGCGGTGTAGATATTTCCATGTTAATAGAGATGGCGGTGTAGATAATTCCATGTTCATAGAGATAACGGTGTAGTTATTTCCATGTTAATAGGCATAGCGGTGTAGATATTTCCATGTTTATAGAGACAGAGGTGTAGATATTTCCTTGTTTATACAGATAGCGTTGTAGATATTTCCATGTTTATAGAGATAGCGGTGTAGACATTTCCACATTTATACAGATAGTGGTGTAGATATTTAAAGCTTCATACAGAGGCTGGTGTAGATATTTCCATCCTTATACAGATAGCGGTGTAGATATTTCCGTGTTTGTACAGATGGCGGTGTACATATTTCCATCTTTATACAGATGGCGGTGTAGATATTTCCATGTTTACACAGATAGCGGTGTAGATATTTCCATGTTTTTACAGATAGCGGTGAAGATATTTCCATATTTATAGAGTTGGCGGTGTAGATATTTCCATGTTCATACAGATGGCGGTGTAGATATTTCCATGTTTATATAGTTGGCAGTGTAGATATTTCCATGTTCATACAGATGACGGTGAGGATATTTCTATGTTTATACACATGATGGTGTAGATATTTCCAAGTTTTAAGAGATAGCGGTGTAGATATTTTCGTGTTTACACAGATAGCGGTGTAGATATTTCCATGTTTACACAGATAGCGGTGTAGATATTTCCATGTTTATACTGATAGCGGTGTAGATATTTCCATGTGTATGCAGATAACGTTGTAGATATTTACATATTCCTACAGATGGCTGTGTAGATATTTATATGTTTATAAAGAATGCGGAGTAGATATTTCCATGTTTATAGAGATAGCGGTGTAGATATTTCCATGTTTCTACAGTTGGTGTTGTAGATATTTCCATGTTTACACAGATAGCGGTGAAGATATTTCCATGTTTATGCAGAAAGCGGTGGAGATATTTCCATGTTCCTGCAGATGGCTGTGTAGATATTTCCAAGTTTATACAGATACTGGTGTAGATATTTCCATGTTTACACACATAGCGTTGTAGATATTTCCATGTTCCTACAGAGGGCGGTGTACATATTTACATGTTTGTAGAGTTGGCGGTTTAGACATTTCCACGTTCATACAGATGGTGGTGTAGATATTTCCATGTTTATACAGATAGTGGTGTGGATATTTCCATCTTTATACACATAATGTTGTAGATCTTTCCATGTTTTTAGAGATAGCGGCGTAGTTATTTCCATGTTTACACAGATAGTGGTGTAGATATTTCCATGTTTATACAGATAGCGGTGTAGATAATTCCATGTTCCTACAGATTGCGCTGTAGATATTTCCATGTTTATAGAGTTGGCGGTTTAGACATTTCCATATTCATGCAGATGGCAGTGTAGATATTTCCGTGTTCATACAGATAGCAGTGTAGATATTTCCATCTTTATACACGTAACGGTGTAGATATTTCCATGTTTATACAGATGGCGGTGTAGATATTTCCATACTCATACAGATGGCGGTGTAGATATTTCCATGTGTATAGAGATAGCGGTGTAGGTATTTCCATGTTTACACAGATAGCGGTGTAGATATTTTTATGTTTACACAGATAGCGGTGTAGATATTTCCATGTTAATACAGATAGCGGTGTTGTTATTTCCATGTTTATACAGAGAGCGGTGTAGATATTTCCATATTTATAGAGTTGGAGGTGTAGATATCTCCATGTTCATACAGATGGCGTTGAAGTTATTTCCGTGTTTAGAGAGATAGCGGTGTAGATATTTCCATGTTTACACAGATAGCGGTGTAGATATTTCCATGTTTATACAGATAGCGGTGTAGATATTTCCATATTTATAGAGTTGGCGGTGTAGATATTTCCATGTTCATACAGATGGCGGTGTAGATATTTCCATGTTTATATAGTAGGCAGCGTAGATATTTCCATGTTCATACAGATGGCGATGAAGTTATTTCCATGTTTATACACATGACGTACATATTTCCAAGTTTTAAGAGGTAGCGGTGTAGATATTTCCGTGTTTACACAGATGGCGGTGAAGATATTTCGATGTTTAGAGAGATAGCGGTGTATATATTTCCATGTTTATACTGATAGTGGTGTAGATATTTCCATGTTTATACAGATAACGGTGTAGATATTTACATATTCATACAGATGGTTGTGTATATATATATATGTTTATACAGATTGCGGAGTAGATATTTCCATGTTTATAGAGATAGCGGTGTAGATATTTCCATGTTTCTACAGTTGGTGTTGTAGATATTTCCATGTTTACACAGATAGCAGTGTAGATATTTCCAAGTTTAAGCAGATAGCGGAGTAGATATTTCCACTTTTATGCAGATAGCGGTGAAGATATTTCCATGTTTATGCAGAAAGCGGTGTAGATATTTCCATGTTTATACAGATGACGGTGTAGATATTTCCATGTTTATACAGAAGGCGGTGCAGATATTTCCATGTTTATAGAGATGGCAGTGCAGATATTTCCATGTTTATACAGATAGCGGTGTAGATATTTCCATGTTTATACAGATAGCTGTGTAGATATTTACATCTTTATAGATATGGCGGTGTAGATATTTCCATGTTTATATAGATGGCGGTGTAGATATTTCCATGTTTATACAGGTGGCGGTGTAGGTATTTCCATGTTTATAGAGATGGCAGTGTAGATATTTCCATGTTTATAGAGATAACGGTGTAGTTATTTCCATGTTAATAGGCTTAGCGGTGTAGATATTTCCATGTTTATAGAGATGGCGGTGTAGATATTTCCATGTTTACACAGATAGCGGTGTAGATATTTCCATGTTTTTACAGATAGCGGTGTAGATATTTCCATATTTATAGAGTTGGCGGTGTAGATATTTCCATGTTCATACAGATGGCGGTGTAGATATTTCCATGTTTATATAGTTGGCAGTGTAGATATTTCCATGTTCATACAGATGGCGGTGAAGTTATTTCTATGTTTATACACATGATGGTGTAGATATTTCCAAGTTTTAAGAGATAGCAGTGTAGATATTTTCGTGTTTACACAGATAGCGGTGTAGATATTTCCATGTTTACACAGATAGCGGTGTAGATATTTCCATGTTTATACTGATAGCGGTGTAGGTATTTCCATGTGTATGCAGATAACGGTGTAGATATTTACATATTCCTACAGATGGCTGTGTAGATATTTATAAGTTTATACAGATTGCAGAGTAGATATTTCCATGTTTATAGAGATAGCGGTGTAGCCATTTCCAAATTTATACAGATAGCGGTGTAGATATTTAAAGGTTCATACAGATGGTGGTGTAGATATTTCCATCCTTACACAGGTAGCGGTGTAGATATTTCCATGTTTATACAGATGGCGGTGTAGATATTTCCACCTTTATACAGATAGCGGTGTAGTTATTTCCATGTTCATAGAGATGGCGGTGTAGATATTTCCATGTTTACATAGATAGAGGTGTAGATATTTCCTTGTTTATAGAGATAGCGGTGTAGATATTTCCATGTTTATAGAGATGGCGGTGTACATATTTCCATCTCTATACAGATGGCGGTGTACATATTTCCATGTTCATACAGATGGCGGTGTAGATATTTCCATGTTTTTAGACATGGCGTTGTAGATATTTCCATGTTTATACAGATAGCGGTGTAGATATTTCCATGTTTATACAGTTAGCTGTGTAGATATTTCCATCGTTATACAGATGGCGGTGTAGATACTTCCATGTTCATACAGATGGCGGTGTAGATATTTCCATGTTTATACAGATAGCGGTGTAGATATTTTCATGTTTATAGGGAAGGCGGTGTAGATATTTCCATGTTTATAGAGATGGCAGTGTAGATATTTCCATGTTTATACAGATAGCTGTGTAGATATTTACATCTTTATACAAATGGCGGTGTAGATATTTCCATGTTTATATAGATGGCGGTGTAGATATTTCCATCTTTATACAGATGGCGGTGTAGGTATTTCCATGTTTATAGAGGTGGCGGTGTAGATATTTCCATGTTTATAGAGATAGCGGTGTAGTTATTTCCATGTTAATAGGCATAGCGGTGTAGATATTTCCATGTTTATAGAGATGGCGGTGTAGATATTTCCATGTTTATAGAGATAGAGGTGTAGATATTTCCTTGTGTATACAGATAGCGGTGAAAATATTTCCATGTTTATAAAGATAGCGGTGTAGACATTGCCACGTTTATACAGATAGCGGTGTAGATATTTCCATGTTTATAGAGATGGCGGTGTAGATATTTCCATGTTTCTACAGATGGTTGTGTAGATATTTCCACCTTTATACAGATGGTGGTGTAGATATATCCATGTTTATACAGATAGCCGTGTAGGTATTTCCATGTTTATACAGATGGCGGTGTAGATATTTCCATGTTAATAGAGATGGCGGTGTAGATAATTCCATGTTCATAGAGATAACGGTGTAGTTATTTCCATGTTAATAGGCATAGCGGTGTAGATATTTCCATGTTTATAGAGACAGAGGTGTAGATATTTCCTTGTTTATACAGATAGCGTTGTAGATATTTCCATGTTTATAGAGATAGCGGTGTAGACATTTCCACATTTATACAGATAGTGGTGTAGATATTTAAAGCTTCATACAGAGGCTGGTGTAGATATTTCCATCCTTATACAGATAGCGGTGTAGATATTTCCGTGTTTGTACAGATGGCGGTGTACATATTTCCATCTTTATACAGATGGCGGTGTAGATATTTCCATGTTCATAGAGATGGCGGTGTAGATATTTCCATGTTTATACAGATAACGGTGTAGATATTTCCATGTTTATACAGATAGCTGTGTAGATATTTCCATGTTTATACAGATGGTGGTGTAGATATTTCCATGTTTATAGATATGGCCGTGTAGATATTTCCATGTTTAAAGAGATGACAGTGTAGATATTTCCATTTTTAGAGAGATAGCGGTGTAGTTATTTCCCTTTAAATAGGCATAGCGGTGTAGATTTTTAATTGTTTATAGACATAGAGTTGTAGATATTTCCTAGTTTAAACAGATAGCGGTGTAGATATTTCCATGTTTATAGAGATAGCGGTGTAGACATTTCCACGTTTATACAGTAAGCGGTGTAGATATATCCGTGTTCATACAGATGGCGGTGTAGATATTTCCATCCTTACAGAGATAGCGGTGTAGTTATTTCCATGTTCATATAGATGGCGGTGTAGATATTTACATGATTACAGAGATAGAGGTGTAGATATTTCCTTGTTTATAGAGATAGCGGTGAAGATATTTCCATGTTTATACAGATGGCTGTGTAGACATTTCCATCTCTATACATATGGCGGTGTACATATTTCCATGTTCATACAGATGGCGGTGTAGATGTTTCCATGTTTTTAGATATGGCGGTGTGGATATTTCCATGTTTATACAGATAGCGGTGTAGATATTTCCATGTTTATACAGTTAGCTGTGTAGATATTTCCATCGTTATACAGAAGGCGGTGTAGATATTTCCATGTTTACACAGATAGCGGTGTAGACATTTCCATGTTTATACAGATGGCAGTGTAGATATTTCCATGTTTATAGAGATGGAGGTGTAGATATTTCCATGTTTATAGAGATAACGGTGTAGACATTTCCACGTTTATACAGTAAGCGGTGTAGATATATCCATGTTCATACAGATGGCGGTGTAGATATTTCCATCCTTATACAGATAGCGTTTTGGATATTTCCATGTTTATACAGATGGCTGTGTAGATATTTCCATGTTTATGGAGATGGCGGTGTAGATATTTCCATGTTTATAGAGACAGAGGTGTAGATGTTTCCTTGTTTATACAGATAGCGGTGTAGATATTTCAATGTTTATAAAGATAGCGGTGTAGCCATTTCCAAATTTATACAGAGAGCGGTGTAGATATTTAAAGGTTCATACAGATGGTGGTGTAGATATTTCCATCCTTACACAGATAGCGGTGTAGATATTTCCATGTTTATACAGATGGCGGTGTAGATATTTCCATCTGTATACAGATGGCGGTGTAGATATTTCCATGTTCATAGACATGGCAGTGTAGATATTTCCATGTTTACAGAGATAGAGGTGTAGATATTTCCTTGTTTATAGAGATAGCGGTGTAGATATTTCCATGTTTATACAGATGGCGGTGTAGATATTTCCATCTCTATACAGATGGCGGTGTACATATTTCCATGTCCATACAGATGGCGGTGTAGATATTTCCATGTTTTTAGACGTGGCGGTGTAGATATTTCCATGTTTATACAGATAGCAGTGTAGATATTTCCATGTTTATACAGTTAGCTGTGTAGATATTTCCTTCGTTATACAGATGGCGGTGTAGATATTTCCATGTTCATACAGTTGGAGATGTAGATATTTCCATGTTGATACAGATGACGGTGTAGATATTTCCATGTTTATACAGAAGGCGGTGTAGATATTTCCATGTTTATAGAGATGGCAGCATAGATATTTCCATGTTTACACAGATAGCTGTGTAGATATATCCATGTTTATACAGATAGCTGTGTAGATATTTACATCTTTATACAAATGGCGGTGTAGATATTTCCATGTTTATACAGAAAGCGGTGTAGATATTTCCATGTTCCTGGAGATGGCTGTGTAGATATTTCCAAGTTTATACAGATAGTGGTGTAGATATTTCCATGTTTACACAGATAGCATTGTAGAAGTTTCCATTTTTAAACAGATAGCGGTGTAGATATTTCCATGCTTATAGAGATACCGGTGTAGATATTTCCAGGTTTCTATAGATTGCAGTGTAGATATTTCCACGTTTATATAGATGGCTGTGTAGATATTTCCATGTTTATAGAGATAGCGGTGTAGATATTTCCATGTTTATACAGATAGCGGTGTAGATATTAACATGTTTGCACAGATAGCGGTGTAGATATTTCCATGTTTACCCAGATAGCGGAGTAGATATTTCCATGTTTATACAGATAGCGGTGTAGATATTTCCATGTTTACACAGATAACGGTGAAGATATTTACATGTTCCTACAGATGGCTGTGTAGATATTTCCAGGTTTATACAGATAGCAGTGTAGATATTTCCGTGTTTTTAGAGATAGCCGTGTAGTTATTTCCATGTAAATAGGCATAGCGGTGTAGATATTTCCATGTTTATATAGATAGAGGTGTACATATTTCCTAGTTTATACAGACAGCGGTGTAGATATTTCCATGTTTATAGAGATAGCGGTGTAGACATTTCCACGTTTATACAGATAGCGGTGTAGATATTTCCATGTTTTTACAGATGGCGGTGTAGATATTTCCATCCTTATACAGATAGCCGTGTAGATATTTCCATGTTTATACAGATGGTGGTGTAGATATTTCCATCTTTATACACATGGCGGAGTAGATTTTTCCATGTTTATACAGATGGTGGTGCAGATATATCCATGTTTATAGAGATGGCGGTATAGATATTTCCATGTTTATACAGGTGGCGGTGTAGATATTTCCATGTTTATTCAGATGGCGGTGTAGATATTTCCATGTTTATGGAGATGGCGGTGTAGTTATTTCAAAGTTAATAGGCATAGCGGTGTAGATATTTACATGTTTATAGAGACAGAGGTGTAGATGTTTCCTTGTTTATACAGATATTGGTGTAGATATTTCCATGTTTATAGAGATAGCGGTGTAGACATTTCCAAATTTATACAGATAGCGGTGTAGATATTTCCATGTTTATACAGATGATGGTGTAGATATTTCTATCTTTATACAGATGGCGGTGTAGATATTTCCATGTTCATACAGAAGGCGGTGTAGGTATTTCCATGTTCATACACAAGGCGGTGTAGATATTTCCACCTTTATACAGATGGCTGTGTAGATATTTCCGTGTTTATACAGATGGCAGTGTAGGCATTTCCATGTTTATAGAGACGGCGGTGAAGATATTTCCATGTTTATACAGATAGCTCTGTAGATATTTCCATCTGTATACAGATGGCAGTGTAGATATATCCATGTTTATACAAATGGCGGTGTAGATATTTCCATGTTTATACAGATGGCAGTGTATATATTTCCATGTTTATAGAGATGGCGGTGTCGATATTTCCATGTTTATAGAGATAGCGGTGTAGTTATTTCCATGTAAATAGGCATAGCGGTGTAGATATTTCCATGTTTATAGAGATAGAGGTGTAGATATTTCCTAGTTTATACAGATAGCGGTGTAGATATTTCCATGCTTATAGAGATAGCGGTGTAGACATTTCCACGTTTGTACAGATAGCAGTGTAGATATTTCCATATTCTTACAGATGGCGGTGCAGATATTTCCATCCTTATACAGATAGCCGTGTAGAAATTTCCATGTTTATACAGATGGCGGTGTAGATATTTCCATGTTTATGGAGATGGCGGTGTAGATATTTCCATGTTTATAGAGATAACGGTGTAGTTATTTCAAAGTTAATAGGCATAGCAGTGTAGATATTTCCATGTTTATAGAGACAGAGGTGTAGATGTTTCCTTGTTTATACAGATATAGGTGTAGATATTTCCATGTTTATAGAGATAGCGGTGTAGACATTTCCAAATTTATACCGATAGCGGTGTAGGTATTTAAAGGTTCTTACAGATGGTGGTGTGGATATTTCCATCCTTATACAGATAGCGGTGTAGATATTTCCAAGTTTATGCAGATAGAGGAATAGATATTTCCACTTTTATGCAGATAGCGGTGAAGATATTTCCATGTTTATGCAGATAGCGGTGTAGATATTTCCATGTTCCTGCAGATGGCTGTGTAGATATTTACAGGTTTATACAGATAGTGGTGTAGATATTTCCATGTTTACACAGATAGCGTAGATATTTCCATGTTCCTACATCTGGTGGTGTAGATGTTTCCATGCTTACACAGATAGTGGTGTAGATATTTCCAAGTTTATGCAGATAGCGGTGGAGATATTTCCACTTTTATGGAGTTAGCTGTGTAGATATTTTCATGTTTATACAGAAAGCGGTGTAGATATTTCCATGTTCCTACAAATGGCGCTGTAGATATTTCCATGTTTATAGAGTTGGCGGTTTAGACATTTCCATCTTCGTACAGATGGCGGTGTAGATATTTCCATCTTCCTACACATAACGGTGTAGATATTTCCATGTTTACACAGGTGACGGTGTATATATTTCCATACTCATACAGATGGCGTTGTAGATATTTCCATGTTTATAGAGATAGCGGTGTAGGTATTTCCATGTTTACACAGATAGCGGTGTTGATATTTCCATGTTTATAGAGACAGAGGTGTAGATGTTTCCTTGTTTATACAGATATAGGTGTAGATATTTCCATGTTTATAGAGATAGCAGTGTAGACATTTCCAAATTTATACCGATAGCGGTGTAGGAATTTAAAGGTTCATACAGATGGTGGTGTAGATATTTCCATCCTTATACAGATAGCAGTGTAGATATTTCCAAGTTTATGCAGATAGCGGAGTAGATATTTCCACTTTTATGCAGATAGCTGTGAAGATATTTCCATGTTTATACAGATAGCGGTGTAGATATTTCCATGTTCCTGCAGATGGCTGTGTAGATATTTCCAAGTTTATACAGATAGTGGTGTAGATATTTCCATGTTTACACAGATAGCGTAGATATTTCCATGTTCCTACAGCTGGTGGTGTAGATGTTTCCATGTTTACACAGATAGTGGTGTAGATATTTCCAAGTTTATGCAGATAGCGGTGGAGATATTTCCACTTTTATGGAGATAGCGATGTAGATATTTCCATGTTTACACAGAAAGCGGTGTAGATATTTCCATGTTCCTACAAATGGCGCTGTAGACATTTCCATGTTTATAGAGTTGGCGGTTTAGACATTTCCATCTTCGTACAGATGGCGGTGTACATATTTCCATCTTCATACACATAACGATGTAGATATTTCCATGTTTATACAGGTGACGGTGTATATATTTCCATACTCATACAGATGGCGTTGTAGATATTTCCATGTTAATAGAGATAGCGGTGTAGGTATTTCCATGTTTACACAGATAGCGGTGTAGATATTTCAATATTTACACAGATAGCATTGTAGATATTTACATTTTTCTACAGATAGCGGTGTAAATATTTCCATGCTTATAGAGATATCGGTGTAGATATTTCCAGGTTTCTACAGATTGCAGTGTAGTTATTTCCACGTTTATATAGATGGCTGTGTAGATATTTCCATGTTTATAGAGATAGCGGTGTAGATATTTCCATGTTTATACAGATAGCGGTGTAGATATTTCCATGTTTACACAGATAGCGGTGTAGATATTTCCATGTTTACACAGATAGCGTATTAGATATTTCCATGTTTATACAGATAGCGGTGTAGATATTTCCATGTTTATAGAGATAGCGGTGTAGACATTGCCACGTTTATACAGATAGCGGTGTAGATATTTCCATATTTATAGAGATGTCAGTGTAGATATTTAAATGTTTATACAGATGGCTGTGTAGATATTTCCATCTTTATACATATGGTGATGTAGATATTTCCATCCTTATACAGATAGCGGTGTAGATATTTCCATGTTTATACAGATGACGGTGTAGATATATCCATGTTTATAGAGATGGCAGTGTAGATATTTCCATGTTTATAGAGATAACGGTGTAGTTATTTCCATGTTAATAGGCATAGCGGTGTAGATATTTCCATTTTTATAGAGATGGCGGTGTAGATATATCCATGTTTACATAGATAACAGTGAAGATATTTACATGTTCCTACAGATGGCTGTGTAGATATTTCCATGTTTATACAGATAGCAGTGTAGATATTTCCGTGTTGTTAGAGATAGCCGTGTAGTTATTTCCATGTAAATAGGCATAGCGGTGTAGATATTTCCATGTTTATATAGATAGAGGTGTAGATATTTCCTTGTTTATACAGACAGCCGTGTAGATATTTCCATGTTTATAGAGATAGCGGTGTAGACATTTCCACGTTTATACAGATAGCGGTGTAGATATTTCCATGTTCTTACAGATGGCGGTGTAGATATTTCCATCTTTATACACATGGCGGAGTAGATTTTTCCATGTTCATACAGATGGCGGTGTAGATATTTCCATGTTTATAGAGATGGTGGTGTAGATATTTCCATGTTCATACAGATGGAGGTGTCGATATTTCCATCCTTATACAGATAGCGGTGTAGATATTTCCATGTTTATACGGATGACGGTGTAGATATTTCCATCTTTATACAGATGGCGGTGTAGCTATTTCCATGTTCATACAGATGGCGGTGTAGATATTTCTATGTTCATACACAAGGCTGTGTAGATATTTCCATCTTTATACAGATGGCTGTGTAGATATTTCCATGTTTATACAGATGGCAGTGTAGGCATTTCCATGTTTATAGAGATGGCGGTGTAGATATTTCCATGTTTATACAGATAGTTGTGTAGATATTTCCATCTTTATACAGATGGCAGTGTAGATATATCCATGTTTATACAAATGGCGGTGTAGATATTTCCATGTTTATACAGATGGCAGTGTAGATATTTCCATGTTTATAGAGATGGCGGTGTAGATATTTCCATGTTCATAGAGATAGCGGTGTAGTTATTTCCATGTAAATAGGCATAGCGGTGTAGATATTTCCATGTTTATAGAGATGGAGGTGTAGATATTTCCTAGTTTATGCAGATAGCGGTGTAGATATTTCCATGTTTATAGAGATAGCGGTGTAGACATTTCCACGTTTATACATATAGCGGTGTAGATATTTCCATATTCTTACAGATGGCGGTGCAGATATTTCCATCCTTATACAGATAGCCGTGTAGAAATTTCCATGTTTATACAGATGGCGGTGTAGATATTTCCATGTTTATGGAGATGGCGGTGTAGATATTTCCATGTTTATAGAGATAACGGTGTAGTTATTTCAAAGTTAATAGGCATAGCGGTGTAGATATTTCCATGTTTATAGAGACAGAGGTGTAGATGTTTCCTTGTTTATACAGATATAGGTGTAGATATTTCCATGTTTATAGAGATAGCGGTGTAGACATTTCCAAATTTATACAGGTAGCGGTGTAGGTATTTAAAGGTTCATACAGATGGTGGTGTGGATATTTCCATCCTTATACAGATAGCGGTGTAGGTATTTCCAAGTTTATGCAGATAGAGGAGTAGATATTTCCACCTTTATGCAGATAGCAGTGAAGATATTTCCATGTTTATACAGATAGCGGTGTAGATATTTCCATGTTCCTGCAGATGGCTGTGTAGATATTTCCAAGTTTATACAGATACTGGTGTAGATATTTCCATGTTTACACAGATAGCGTAGATATTTCCATGTTCCTACTGCTGGTGGTGTAGATGTTTCCATGCTTACACAGATAGTGGTGTAGATATTTCCAAGTTTATGCAGATAGCGGTGGAGATATTTCCACTTTTATGGAGTTAGCGGTGTAGATATTTCCATGTTTATACAGAAAGCGGTGTAGATATTTCCATGTTCCTACAAATGGCACTGTAGATATTTCCATGTTTATAGAGTTGGCGGTTTTGACATTTCCATCTTCGTACAGATGGCGGTGTAGATATTTCCATCTTCATACAAATAACGGAGTAGAAATTTCCATGTTTATACAGGTGACGGTGTATATATTTCCATAATCATACAGATGGCGTTGTAGATATTTCCATGTTTATGGAGATAGCGGTGTAGGTATTTCCATGTTTACACGGATAGAAGTGTAGATATTTCCATGTTTATAGAGACAGAGGTGTAGATGTTTCCTTGTTTATACAGATATAGGTGTAGATATTTCCATGTTTATAGAGATAGCGGTGTAGACTTTTCCAAATTTATACAGATAGCGGTGTAGGTATTTAAAGGTTCATACAGATGGTGGTGTGGATATTTCCATCCTTATACAGATAGCGGTGTAGATATTTCCACTTATATGCAGATAGCGGTGAAGATATTTCCATGTTTATACAGATGGCGGTGTAGATATATCCATGTTTATAGAGATGGCAGTGTAGATATTTCCATGTTTATAGAGATAACGGTGTAGTTATTTCCATGTTAATAGGCATAGCGGTGTAGATATTTCCATGTTTATAGAGACAGAGGTGTAGATATTTCCTAGTTTAAACAGATAGTGGTGTAGATATTTCCATGTTTATAGAGATAGCGGTGTAGACATTTCCACGTTTATACAGTAAGCGGTGTAGATATGTACATGTTCATACAGATCACGGTGTAGATATTTCCATCCTTATACAGATAGCGGTGTAGATATTTCCATGTTTATACAGATGGCTGTGCAGATGTTTCCATGTTTATGGAGATAGCGGTGTAGATATTTCCATGTTTATTGAGACAGAGGTTTAGATGTTTCCTTGTTTATACAGATAGCGGTGTAGATATTTCCATGTTTATAGAGATAGCGGTGTAGAAATTTCCAAATTTATACAGATAGCGGTGTAGATATTTAAAGGTTCATACAGATGGTGGTGTAGATATTTCCATCCTTATACAGATAGCGGTGTAGATATTTCCATGTTTATACAGATGGCGGTGTAGATATTTCCATCTTTATACAGATAGCGGTGTAGTTATTTCCATGTTCATAGGGATGGCGGTGTAGGTATTTCCATGTTTACAGAGGTAGAGGTGTAGATATTTATTTGTTTATAGAGATAGCAGTGTAGATATTTCCATGTTTATACAGATGTCGGTGTAGATATTTCCATTTCTGTACAGATGGCGGTGTACATATTTCCATGTTCATACAGATGGCGGTGTAGATATTTCCATGTTTATAGAGATAGCGGTGTAGATATTTCCATGTTTATACAGATAGCGGTGTAGATATTTCCATGTTTACACAGATAGCGGTGTAGATATTTCCATGTTTACACAGATAGCGTATTAGATATTTCCATGTTTATACAGATAGCGGTGTAGATATTTCCATGTTTATAGAGATAGCGGTGTAGACATTGCCACGTTTATACAGATAGCGGTGTAGATATTTCCATATTTATAGAGATGTCAGTGTAGATATTTAAATGTTTATACAGATGGCTGTGTAGATATTTCCATCTTTATACATATGGTGATGTAGATATTTCCATCCTTATACAGATAGCGGTGTAGATATTTCCATGTTTATACAGATGGCGGTGTAGATATATCCATGTTTATAGAGATGGCAGTGTAGATATTTCCATGTTTATAGAGATAACGGTGTAGTTATTTCCATGTTAATAGGCATAGCGGTGTAGATATTTCCATTTTTATAGAGATGGCGGTGTAGATATATCCATGTTTACATAGATAACAGTGAAGATATTTACATGTTCCTACAGATGGCTGTGTAGATATTTCCATGTTTATACAGATAGCAGTGTAGATATTTCCGTGTTGTTAGAGATAGCCGTGTAGTTATTTCCATGTAAATAGGCATAGCGGTGTAGATATTTCCATGTTTATATAGATAGAGGTGTAGATATTTCCTTGTTTATACAGACAGCCGTGTAGATATTTCCATGTTTATAGAGATAGCGGTGTAGACATTTCCACGTTTATACAGATAGCGGTGTAGATATTTCCATGTTCTTACAGATGGCGGTGTAGATATTTCCATCTTTATACACATGGCGGAGTAGATTTTTCCATGTTCATACAGATGGCGGTGTAGATATTTCCATGTTTATAGAGATGGTGGTGTAGATATTTCCATGTTCATACAGATGGAGGTGTCGATATTTCCATCCTTATACAGATAGCGGTGTAGATATTTCCATGTTTATACGGATGACGGTGTAGATATTTCCATCTTTATACAGATGGCGGTGTAGCTATTTCCATGTTCATACAGATGGCGGTGTAGATATTTCTATGTTCATACACAAGGCTGTGTAGATATTTCCATCTTTATACAGATGGCTGTGTAGATATTTCCATGTTTATACAGATGGCAGTGTAGGCATTTCCATGTTTATAGAGATGGCGGTGTAGATATTTCCATGTTTATACAGATAGTTGTGTAGATATTTCCATCTTTATACAGATGGCAGTGTAGATATATCCATGTTTATACAAATGGCGGTGTAGATATTTCCATGTTTATACAGATGGCAGTGTAGATATTTCCATGTTTATAGAGATGGCGGTGTAGATATTTCCATGTTCATAGAGATAGCGGTGTAGTTATTTCCATGTAAATAGGCATAGCGGTGTAGATATTTCCATGTTTATAGAGATGGAGGTGTAGATATTTCCTAGTTTATGCAGATAGCGGTGTAGATATTTCCATGTTTATAGAGATAGCGGTGTAGACATTTCCACGTTTATACATATAGCGGTGTAGATATTTCCATATTCTTACAGATGGCGGTGCAGATATTTCCATCCTTATACAGATAGCCGTGTAGAAATTTCCATGTTTATACAGATGGCGGTGTAGATATTTCCATGTTTATGGAGATGGCGGTGTAGATATTTCCATGTTTATAGAGATAACGGTGTAGTTATTTCAAAGTTAATAGGCATAGCGGTGTAGATATTTCCATGTTTATAGAGACAGAGGTGTAGATGTTTCCTTGTTTATACAGATATAGGTGTAGATATTTCCATGTTTATAGAGATAGCGGTGTAGACATTTCCAAATTTATACAGGTAGCGGTGTAGGTATTTAAAGGTTCATACAGATGGTGGTGTGGATATTTCCATCCTTATACAGATAGCGGTGTAGGTATTTCCAAGTTTATGCAGATAGAGGAGTAGATATTTCCACCTTTATGCAGATAGCAGTGAAGATATTTCCATGTTTATACAGATAGCGGTGTAGATATTTCCATGTTCCTGCAGATGGCTGTGTAGATATTTCCAAGTTTATACAGATAGTGGTGTAGATATTTCCATGTTTACACAGATAGCGTAGATATTTCCATGTTCCTACTGCTGGTGGTGTAGATGTTTCCATGCTTACACAGATAGTGGTGTAGATATTTCCAAGTTTATGCAGATAGCGGTGGAGATATTTCCACTTTTATGGAGTTAGCGGTGTAGATATTTCCATGTTTATACAGAAAGCGGTGTAGATATTTCCATGTTCCTACAAATGGCACTGTAGATATTTCCATGTTTATAGAGTTGGCGGTTTTGACATTTCCATCTTCGTACAGATGGCGGTGTAGATATTTCCATCTTCATACAAATAACGGAGTAGAAATTTCCATGTTTATACAGGTGACGGTGTATATATTTCCATAATCATACAGATGGCGTTGTAGATATTTCCATGTTTATGGAGATAGCGGTGTAGGTATTTCCATGTTTACACGGATAGAAGTGTAGATATTTCCATGTTTATAGAGACAGAGGTGTAGATGTTTCCTTGTTTATACAGATATAGGTGTAGATATTTCCATGTTTATAGAGATAGCGGTGTAGACTTTTCCAAATTTATACAGATAGCGGTGTAGGTATTTAAAGGTTCATACAGATGGTGGTGTGGATATTTCCATCCTTATACAGATAGCGGTGTAGATATTTCCACTTATATGCAGATAGCGGTGAAGATATTTCCATGTTTATACAGATGGCGGTGTAGATATATCCATGTTTATAGAGATGGCAGTGTAGATATTTCCATGTTTATAGAGATAACGGTGTAGTTATTTCCATGTTAATAGGCATAGCGGTGTAGATATTTCCATGTTTATAGAGACAGAGGTGTAGATATTTCCTAGTTTAAACAGATAGTGGTGTAGATATTTCCATGTTTATAGAGATAGCGGTGTAGACATTTCCACGTTTATACAGTAAGCGGTGTAGATATGTACATGTTCATACAGATCACGGTGTAGATATTTCCATCCTTATACAGATAGCGGTGTAGATATTTCCATGTTTATACAGATGGCTGTGCAGATGTTTCCATGTTTATGGAGATAGCGGTGTAGATATTTCCATGTTTATTGAGACAGAGGTTTAGATGTTTCCTTGTTTATACAGATAGCGGTGTAGATATTTCCATGTTTATAGAGATAGCGGTGTAGAAATTTCCAAATTTATACAGATAGCGGTGTAGATATTTAAAGGTTCATACAGATGGTGGTGTAGATATTTCCATCCTTATACAGATAGCGGTGTAGATATTTCCATGTTTATACAGATGGCGGTGTAGATATTTCCATCTTTATACAGATAGCGGTGTAGTTATTTCCATGTTCATAGGGATGGCGGTGTAGGTATTTCCATGTTTACAGAGGTAGAGGTGTAGATATTTATTTGTTTATAGAGATAGCAGTGTAGATATTTCCATGTTTATACAGATGTCGGTGTAGATATTTCCATTTCTGTACAGATGGCGGTGTACATATTTCCATGTTCATACAGATGGCGGTGTAGATATTTCCATGTTTTTAGACATGGCGGTGTAGGTATTTCCATGTTTATACAGGTAGCGGTGTAGATATTTCCATGTTTATATAGATGGCAGTGTAGATATTTCCATGTTTATACAGATAGCAGTATAGATATTTCCATGTTTATACCGATAGCTGTGTAGGTATTTACATCTTTATACAAATGGCGGTGGAGATATTTCCATGTTTATATAGATGGCGGTGTGGATATTTCCATCTTTATACAGATGGCGGTGTAGGTATTTCCATGGTTATAGAGGTGGCAGTGTAGATATTTCCATGTTTATACAGATAGTGGTGTAGTTATTTCCATGTTAATAGGCATAGCGGTGTAGATATTTCCATGTTTATAGAGATGGCTGTGTAGATATTTCCATGTTTACACAGATAACAGTGAAGATATTTACATGTTCCTACAGATGGCTGTGTAGATATTTCCATGTTTATACAGATAGCAGTGTAGATATTTCCGTGTTTTTAGAGATAGCCGTGGAGTTATTTCCATGTAAATAGGCATAGCGGTGTAGATATTTCCATGTTTACATAGATAGAGGTGTAGATATTTCCTAGTTTATACAGACAGCGGTGTAGATATTTCCATGTTTACAGAGATAGCGGTGTAGACATTTCCACGTTTATACAGATAGCGGTGTAGATATTTCCATGTTCTTACAGATGGCGGTGTAGATATTTCCATCCTTTTACAGATAGCTGTGTAGATATTTCCATGTTTATACAGATGGTGGTGTAGATATTTCCATGTTTATTCAGATGGCGGTGTAGATATTTCCATCTTTATACACATGGCGGAGTAGATTTTTCCATGTTCATACAGATGGCGGTGTAGATATTTCCATGTTTATAGAGATGGTGGTTTAGATATTTCCATGTTTTTACAGATGGCGGTGTCGATATTTCCATGTTTATACAGATGGCGGTGTAGATATTTCCATAGTTATACAGATGGCGGTGTAGACATTTCCATGTTCTTACACATGGCGGTGGAGATATTTCCATCTTTATACAGATGGCAGTGTAGATATTTCCATGTTTATAGAGATGGCAGTGTAGGTATTTCCATGTTCATACAGATGGCGGTGTAGATATTTCCATCCTTATACAGATAGCGGTGTAGATATTTCCATGTTTATACAGATGACGGTGTAGTTATTTCCATCTTTATACAGATGGCGGTGTAGATATTTCCATGTTCATACAGATGGCGGTGTAGATATTTCCATGTTTATAGAGATGGCGGTATAGATATTTCCATGTTTATATAGGTGGCGGTGTAGATATTTCCATCTTTATACAGATGGCAGTGTAGATATTTCCATGTTCATACACAAGGCGGTGTAGATATTTCCATCTTTATACAGATGGCTGTGTAGATATTTCCATGTTTATACAGATGGCAGTGTAGGCATTTCCATGTTTATAGAGATGGCGGTGTAGATACTTCCATGTTTATACAGATAGCTGTGTAGATATTTCCATCTTTATACAGATGGCAGTGTAGATATATCCATGTTTATACAAATGGCGGTGTAGATATTTCCATGTCTATACAGATGGCAGTGTAGATATTTCCATGTTTATAGAGATGGCAGTGTAGATATTTCCGTGTTTATAGAGATAGCGGTGTAGTTATTTCCATGTAAATAGGCATAGCGGTGTAGATATTTCCACGTTTATAGAGATAGAGGTGTAGATATTTCCTAGTTTATACAGATAGCGGTGTAGATATTTCCATCTTTATAGAGATAGCGGTGTATACATTTCCACGTTTATACAGATAGCGGTGAAGGTATTTCCATATTCTTACAGATGGCGGTGCAGATATTTCCATCCTTATACAGATAGCCGTGTAGAAATTTCCATGTTTATACAGATGGCGGTGTAGCTATTTCCATGTTTATGGAGATGGCGGTGTAGATATTTCCATGTTTATAGAGATAACGGTTTAGTTATTTCAAAGTTAATAGGCATAGCGGTGTAGATATTTCCATGTTTATAGAGACAGAGGTGTAGATGTTTCCTTGTTTATACAGATATATGTGTAGATATTTCCATGTTTATAGAGATAGCGGTGTAGACATTTCCAAATTTATACAGATAGCCGTGTAGGTATTTAAAGGTTCATACAGATGGTGGTGTGGATATTTCCATCCTTATACAGATAGCGGTGTAGATATTTCCAAGTTTATGCAGATAGAGGAGTAGATATTTCCACTTTTTTGCAGATATCGGTGAAGTTATTTCCATGTTTATACAGATAGCGGTGTAGATATTTCCATGTTCCTGCAGATGGCTGTGTAGATATTTCCAAGTTTATACAGATACTGGTGTACATATTTCCATGTTTACACAGATAGCGTAGATATTTCCATGTTCCTACAGCTGGTGGTGTAGATGTTTCCATGCTTACACAGATAGTGGTGTAGATATTTCCAAGTTTATGCAGATAGCGGTGGAGATATTTCCACTTTTATGGAGTTAGCGGTGTAGATATTTCCATGTTTATACAGAAAGCGGTGTAGATATTTCCATGTTCCTACAAATGGCACTGTAGATATTTCCATGTTTATAGAGTTGGCGGTTTTGACATTTCCATCTTCGTACAGATGGCGGTGTAGATATTTCCATCTTCATACAAATAACGGAGTAGAAATTTCCATGTTTATACAGGTGACGGTGTATATATTTCCATAATCATACAGATGGCGTTGTAGATATTTCCATGTTTATGGAGATAGCGGTGTAGGTATTTCCATGTTTACACGGATAGAAGTGTAGATATTTCCATGTTTATAGAGACAGAGGTGTAGATGTTTCCTTGTTTATACAGATATAGGTGTAGATATTTCCATGTTTATAGAGATAGCGGTGTAGACTTTTCCAAATTTATACAGATAGCGGTGTAGGTATTTAAAGGTTCATACAGATGGTGGTGTGGATATTTCCATCCTTATACAGATAGCGGTGTAGATATTTCCACTTATATGCAGATAGCGGTGAAGATATTTCCATGTTTATACAGATGGCGGTGTAGATATATCCATGTTTATAGAGATGGCAGTGTAGATATTTCCATGTTTATAGAGATAACGGTGTAGTTATTTCCATGTTAATAGGCATAGCGGTGTAGATATTTCCATGTTTATAGAGACAGAGGTGTAGATATTTCCTAGTTTAAACAGATAGTGGTGTAGATATTTCCATGTTTATAGAGATAGCGGTGTAGACATTTCCACGTTTATACAGTAAGCGGTGTAGATATGTACATGTTCATACAGATCACGGTGTAGATATTTCCATCCTTATACAGATAGCGGTGTAGATATTTCCATGTTTATACAGATGGCTGTGCAGATGTTTCCATGTTTATGGAGATAGCGGTGTAGATATTTCCATGTTTATTGAGACAGAGGTTTAGATGTTTCCTTGTTTATACAGATAGCGGTGTAGATATTTCCATGTTTATAGAGATAGCGGTGTAGAAATTTCCAAATTTATACAGATAGCGGTGTAGATATTTAAAGGTTCATACAGATGGTGGTGTAGATATTTCCATCCTTATACAGATAGCGGTGTAGATATTTCCATGTTTATACAGATGGCGGTGTAGATATTTCCATCTTTATACAGATAGCGGTGTAGTTATTTCCATGTTCATAGGGATGGCGGTGTAGGTATTTCCATGTTTACAGAGGTAGAGGTGTAGATATTTATTTGTTTATAGAGATAGCAGTGTAGATATTTCCATGTTTATACAGATGTCGGTGTAGATATTTCCATTTCTGTACAGATGGCGGTGTACATATTTCCATGTTCATACAGATGGCGGTGTAGATATTTCCATGTTTTTAGACATGGCGGTGTAGGTATTTCCATGTTTATACAGGTAGCGGTGTAGATATTTCCATGTTTATATAGATGGCAGTGTAGATATTTCCATGTTTATACAGATAGCAGTATAGATATTTCCATGTTTATACCGATAGCTGTGTAGGTATTTACATCTTTATACAAATGGCGGTGGAGATATTTCCATGTTTATATAGATGGCGGTGTGGATATTTCCATCTTTATACAGATGGCGGTGTAGGTATTTCCATGGTTATAGAGGTGGCAGTGTAGATATTTCCATGTTTATACAGATAGTGGTGTAGTTATTTCCATGTTAATAGGCATAGCGGTGTAGATATTTCCATGTTTATAGAGATGGCTGTGTAGATATTTCCATGTTTACACAGATAACAGTGAAGATATTTACATGTTCCTACAGATGGCTGTGTAGATATTTCCATGTTTATACAGATAGCAGTGTAGATATTTCCGTGTTTTTAGAGATAGCCGTGGAGTTATTTCCATGTAAATAGGCATAGCGGTGTAGATATTTCCATGTTTACATAGATAGAGGTGTAGATATTTCCTAGTTTATACAGACAGCGGTGTAGATATTTCCATGTTTACAGAGATAGCGGTGTAGACATTTCCACGTTTATACAGATAGCGGTGTAGATATTTCCATGTTCTTACAGATGGCGGTGTAGATATTTCCATCCTTTTACAGATAGCTGTGTAGATATTTCCATGTTTATACAGATGGTGGTGTAGATATTTCCATGTTTATTCAGATGGCGGTGTAGATATTTCCATCTTTATACACATGGCGGAGTAGATTTTTCCATGTTCATACAGATGGCGGTGTAGATATTTCCATGTTTATAGAGATGGTGGTTTAGATATTTCCATGTTTTTACAGATGGCGGTGTCGATATTTCCATGTTTATACAGATGGCGGTGTAGATATTTCCATAGTTATACAGATGGCGGTGTAGACATTTCCATGTTCTTACACATGGCGGTGGAGATATTTCCATCTTTATACAGATGGCAGTGTAGATATTTCCATGTTTATAGAGATGGCAGTGTAGGTATTTCCATGTTCATACAGATGGCGGTGTAGATATTTCCATCCTTATACAGATAGCGGTGTAGATATTTCCATGTTTATACAGATGACGGTGTAGTTATTTCCATCTTTATACAGATGGCGGTGTAGATATTTCCATGTTCATACAGATGGCGGTGTAGATATTTCCATGTTTATAGAGATGGCGGTATAGATATTTCCATGTTTATATAGGTGGCGGTGTAGATATTTCCATCTTTATACAGATGGCAGTGTAGATATTTCCATGTTCATACACAAGGCGGTGTAGATATTTCCATCTTTATACAGATGGCTGTGTAGATATTTCCATGTTTATACAGATGGCAGTGTAGGCATTTCCATGTTTATAGAGATGGCGGTGTAGATACTTCCATGTTTATACAGATAGCTGTGTAGATATTTCCATCTTTATACAGATGGCAGTGTAGATATATCCATGTTTATACAAATGGCGGTGTAGATATTTCCATGTCTATACAGATGGCAGTGTAGATATTTCCATGTTTATAGAGATGGCAGTGTAGATATTTCCGTGTTTATAGAGATAGCGGTGTAGTTATTTCCATGTAAATAGGCATAGCGGTGTAGATATTTCCACGTTTATAGAGATAGAGGTGTAGATATTTCCTAGTTTATACAGATAGCGGTGTAGATATTTCCATCTTTATAGAGATAGCGGTGTATACATTTCCACGTTTATACAGATAGCGGTGAAGGTATTTCCATATTCTTACAGATGGCGGTGCAGATATTTCCATCCTTATACAGATAGCCGTGTAGAAATTTCCATGTTTATACAGATGGCGGTGTAGCTATTTCCATGTTTATGGAGATGGCGGTGTAGATATTTCCATGTTTATAGAGATAACGGTTTAGTTATTTCAAAGTTAATAGGCATAGCGGTGTAGATATTTCCATGTTTATAGAGACAGAGGTGTAGATGTTTCCTTGTTTATACAGATATATGTGTAGATATTTCCATGTTTATAGAGATAGCGGTGTAGACATTTCCAAATTTATACAGATAGCCGTGTAGGTATTTAAAGGTTCATACAGATGGTGGTGTGGATATTTCCATCCTTATACAGATAGCGGTGTAGATATTTCCAAGTTTATGCAGATAGAGGAGTAGATATTTCCACTTTTTTGCAGATATCGGTGAAGTTATTTCCATGTTTATACAGATAGCGGTGTAGATATTTCCATGTTCCTGCAGATGGCTGTGTAGATATTTCCAAGTTTATACAGATACTGGTGTACATATTTCCATGTTTACACAGATAGCGTAGATATTTCCATGTTCCTACAGCTGGTGGTGTAGATGTTTCCATGCTTACACAGATAGTGGTGTAGATATTTCCAAGTTTATGTTGATTGCGGTGGAGATATTTCCACTTTTATGGAGTTAGCGGTGTAGATATTTCCATGTTTATACAGAAGGCGGTGTAGATATTTCCATGTTCCTACAAATGGCGCTGTAGATATTTCCATGTTTATAGAGTTTGCGATTTAGACATTTCCATCTTCGTACAGATGGCGGTGTAGAAATTTCCATCTTCATACACATAACGGTGTAGATATTTCCATGTTTATACAGGTGAGGGTGTATATATTTCCATACTCATACAGATGGCGTTGTAGATATTTCCATGTTTATAGAGATAGCGGTGTAGGTATTTCCATGTTTACACAGATAGCGGTGTAGATATTTCAATGTTTACACATATAGCATTGTAGATATTTACATTTTTATACAGATAGCGGTGTAGATATTTCCATGGTTATAGAGATATCGGTGTAGATATTTCCAGGTTTCTACAGATTGCAGTGTAGATATTTCCACGTTTATATAGATGGCAGTGTAGATATTTCCATGTTTATAGAGATAGAAGTGTAGATATTTCCACGTTTATACAGATAGCGGTGTAGATATTTCCATGTTTGTAGAGATAGCGGTGTAGACATTGCCACGTTTATGCAGATAGCGGTGTAGATATTTCCATGTTTATAGAGATGGCGGTGTAGATATTTCCGTGTTTGTACAGATGGCGGTGGAGCAATTTCCATCTTTATGGCGATGGCGGTGTAGATATTTCCATGTTTATTGAGACAGAGGTGTAGATATTTCCATGTTTATACAGATAGCGGTGTAGATATTTCCATGTTTATACAGATAGCTGTGTAGATATTTCCAACTTTATACAGAGGGCGGTGTAGATATTTCCATGTTTATACAGATGGCGGTGTAGATATTTCCATGTTAATAGATATGGCCGTGTAGATATTTCCATGTTTAAAGAGATGACAGTGTAGATATTTCCATTTTTATAGAGATAGCGGTGTATTTATTTCCATGTAAATAGGCATAGAGGTGTAGATATTTCCTTGTTTATTGAGATAGAGGTGTAGTTATTTCCTAGTTTAAACAGATAGCGGTGTAGATATTTCCATGTTTATTGAGACAGAGGTGTAGATACTTCCATGTTTATACAGATAGCGGTGTAGATATTTCCATGTTTATACAGAGAGCTGTGTAGATATTTCCATCTTTATACAGATGGCGGTGTAGATATTTCCATGTTTATACAGATGGCTTTATAGGTATTTCCATGTTTATGGAGATGGCGGTGTATATATTTCCATGTTTATAGAGACAGAGGTGTAGATGTTTCCTTGTTTATACAGATAGCGGTGTAGATATTTCCATGTTAATAGAGATAGCGGTGTAGCCATTTCCAAATTTATACAGAAAGCGGTGTAGATATTTAAAGGTTCATACAGATGGTGGTGTAGATATTTCCATCCTTATACAGATAGCGGTGTAGATATTTCCATGTTTATACAGATGGCGGTGTAGATATTTCCATCTTTATACAGATAGTGGTGTAGTTATTTCCATGTTCATAGAGATGGTGTTGTAGATATTTACATGTTTACAGAGATAGAAGTGTAGATATTTCCTTGTTTATAGAGATAGCGGTGTAGATATTTCCATGTTTATACAGATGGCGGTGTAGATATTTCCATCTCTATACAGATGGCGGTGTACATATTTCCATGTTCATACAGATGTCGGTGTAGATATTTCCATTTTTTAGATATGGCGGTGTAGATATTTCCATGTTTATACAGATAGCTGTGTAGATATTTCCATCGTTATACAGAAGGCGGTGTAGATATTTCCATGTTCATACAGACGGCGGTGTAGATATTTCCATGTTTATACAGATGACGGTGTAGATATTTCCATGTTTATACAGAAGGCGGTGTACATATTTCCATGTTTATATAGATGGCAGTGTAGATATTTCCATGTTTATACAGATAGCGGTGTAGATATTTCCCTGTTTATACAGATAGCTGTGTAGATATTTACATCTTTATACAAATGGCGGTGTAGATATTTCCATGTTTTTATAGATGGCGGTGTAGATATTTCCATCTTTATACAGATGGCGGTGTAGCTATTTCCATGCTTATAGAGATGGTGGTGTAGATATTTCCATGCTTATAGGGATATTGGTGTAGTTATTTCCATGTTAATAGGCATAGCGGTGTAGATATTTCCATGTTTATAGAGATGGCGGTGTAGATATTTCCATGTTTATCGAGATAGAGGTGTAGTTATTTCCTTGTGTATACAGATAGAGGTGAAAATATTTCCACGTTTATAGTGATTGCGGTGTAGACATTGCCACGTTTATACAGATAGCGGTGCAGATATTTCCATGTTTATACAGATGGCGGTGTAGACATTTCCATGTTTATACAGATGGCTGTGTAGATATTTCCACCTTTATACAGATGGTGGTGTAGATATTTCCATGTTTACACAGATAGCGGTGTAGATATTTCCATGTTTATACAGATGGTGGTGTAGATATTCCCATGTTTATAGAGATAACGGTGTAGACATTTCCACGTTTATACAGTAAGCGGTGTAGATATATCCATGTTCATACAGATAGCGGTGTAGATATTTCCATCCTTATACAGATAGCGTTATGGATATTTCCAAGTCTATACAGATGGCTGTGTCGATATTTCCATGTTTATGGAGATGGCGGTGTAGATATTTCCATGCTTATAGAGACAGAGGTGTAGATGTTTCCTTGTTTATACAGATAGCGGTGAAGATATTTCCATGTTGATAAAGATAGTGGTGTAGCCATTTCCAAATTTATACAGATAGCGTTGTAGATATTTAAAGGTTCATACAGGTGGTGGTGTAGATATTTCCATCCTTATACAGATAGCGGTGTAGATATTTCCATGTTTATACAGATGGTGGGGTAGATGTTTCCATCTGTGTACAGATGGCGGTGTAGATATTTCCATGTTCATAGAGATGGCAGTGTAGATATTTCCATGTTTACAGAGATAGAGGTGTAGATATTTCCTTGTTTATAGAGATAGCGGTTTAGATATTTCCATGTTTATACAGATGGCGGTGTAGATATTTCCATCTCTATACAGACGGCGGTGTACATATTTCCATGTTCATACAGATGGCGGTGTAGATATTTCCATGTTTTCAGACATGGCGGTGTAGATATTTCCATGTTTATACAGATAGCGGTGTAGATATTTCCATGTTTATACAGTTAGCTGTGTAGATATTTCCATCGTTATACAGATGGCGGTGTAGATATTTCCGTGTTCATACAGATGGAGGTGTAGATATTTCCATGTTTATACAGATGACGGTGTAGATATTTCCATGTTTATACAGAAGGCGGTGTAGATATTTCCATGTTTATAGAGATGGCAGCGCAGATATTTCCATGTTTACACAGATAGAGGTGTAGATATTTCCATGTTTATACAGAGAGCTGTGTAGATATTTACATCCTTATACAAATGGCGGTGTAGATATTCCCATGTTTATATAGATGGCGGTGTAGATATTTCCATCTTTATACAGATGGCGGTGTAGGTATTTCCATGTTTATAGAGGTGGCAGTGTAGATATTTCCATGTTTATAAAGATAGTGGTGTAGTTATTTCCATGTTAGTTGGCATAGCGGTGTAGATATTTCCATGTTTATAGAGATGGTGGTGTAGATATTTCCATGTTTACACAGATAACAGTGAAGATATTTACATGTTCCTACAGATGGCTGTGTAGATATTTCCATGTTTATACAGACAGCAGTGTAGATATTTCCGTGTTTTTAGAGATAGCCGTGTAGATATTTACATCTTTATAGAAATGGCGGTGTAGATATTTCGATGTTTATACAGATGGCGGTGTAGATATTTCCATCTTTATACAGATGTCGGTGTAGGTATTTCCATGTTTATAGAGATGGTGGTGTAGATATTTCCATGTTTATGGAGATAGCTCTGTAGTTATTTCCGTGTTAATAGGCATAGCGGTGTAGATATTTCCATGTTTATAGAGATGGCCGTGTAGATATTTCCATGTTTATAGAGATAGCGGTGTAGTTATTTCAATGTAAATAGGCATACCGGTGTAGATATTTCCATGTTTATAGAGATAGATGTGTAGATATTTCCTAGTTTATACAGATTGCGGTGTAGATATTTCCATGTGTATAGAGATAGCGGTGTAGACATTTCCAAATTTATACAGATGGCGGTGTAGATATTTAAAGGTTCATACAGATGGTGGTGTAGATATTTCCATCCTTATACAGATAGCGGTGTAGATATTTCCATGTTTATACAGATGGCGGTGTAGATATTTCCATGTTTATATAGATGGCGGTGTAGATATTTCCATCTTTATACAGATGGCGGTGTAGATATTTCCATGTTTATACAGATGGCGGTGTAGGTATTTCCATGTTTATAGAGATGGCGGTGCAGATATTTCCATGTTGATAGAGACAGACGTGTAGATGTTTCCTTGTTTATACAGATAGCGGTGTAGATATTTCCATGTTTATAGAGTTAGCGGTGTAGCCATTTCCAAATTTATACTGATAGCCGTGTAGATATTTAAAGGTTCATACAGATGGTGGTGTAGGTATTTCCATCCTTATACAGATAGCGGTGTAGATATTTCCATGTTTATAGAGATGGCGGTGTAGATATTTCCATGTTTATGGAGATAGCGCTGTATTTATTTCCGTGTTAATAGGCATAGCGGTGTAGATATTTCCATGTTTATAGCGATGGCGGTGTAGATATTTCCATGTTTATACAGATAGCGGTGTAGTTCTTTCAATGTAAATAGGCATACCGGTGTAGATATTTCCATGTTTATAGAGATAGAGGTGTAGATATTTCCTAGTTTATACAGAATGCGGTGTAGATATTTCCATGTGTATAGAGATAGCGCTGTAGACATTTCCAAATTTATACAGATAGCGGTGTAGATATTTAAAGGTTCATACAGATGGTGGTGTAGATATTTCCATCTGTATACAGATGGCAGTGTAGATATATCCATGTTTATACAAATGGCGGTGTAGATATTTCCATGTTTATACAGATGGCAGTGTAGATATTTCCATGTTTATAGAGATGGCAGTATAGATATTTCCGTGTTTATAGAGTTAGCGGTGTAGTTATTTCCATGTAAATAGGCATAGCGGTGTAGATATTTCCATGTTTATAGAGATAGAGGTGTAGATATTTCCTAGTTTATACAGATAGCAGTGTAGATATTTCCATTTTTATAGAGATAGCGGTGTAGACATTTCCACGTTTATACAGATAGCGGTGTAGATATTTCCATATTCTTACAGATGGCGGTGGAGATATTTCCATCCTTATACAGATAGCCGTGTAGAAATTTCCATGTTTATACATATGGCTGTGTAGATATTTCCATGTTTATGGAGATGGCGGTGTAGATATTTCCATGTTTATAGAGATAACGGTGAAGTTATTTCAAAGTTAATAGGCATAGCGGTGTAGATATTTCCATGTTTATAGAGACAGAGGTGTAGATGTTTCCTTGTTTATACAGATATAGGTGTAGATATTTCCATGTTTATAGAGATAGCGGTGTAGACATTTCCAAATTTATACAGGTAGCGGTGTAGGTATTTAAAGGTTCATACAGATGGTGGTGTGGATATTTCCATCCTTATACAGATAGCGGTGTAGGTATTTCCAAGTTTATGCAGATAGAGGAGTAGATATTTCCACCTTTATGCAGATAGCAGTGAAGATATTTCCATGTTTATACAGATAGCGGTGTAGATATTTCCATGTTCCTGCAGATGGCTGTGTAGATATTTCCAAGTTTATACAGATAGTGGTGTATATATTTCCATGTTTACACAGATAGCGTAGATATTTCCATGTTCCTACTGCTGGTGGTGTAGATGTTTCCATGCTTACACAGATAGTGGTGTAGATATTTCCAAGTTTATGCAGATAGCGGTGGAGATATTTCCACTTTTATGGAGTTAGCGGTGTAGATATTTCCATGTTTATACAGAAAGCGGTGTAGATATTTCCATGTTCCTACAAATGGCACTGTAGATATTTCCATGTTTATAGAGTTGGCGGTTTTGACATTTCCATCTTCGTACAGATGGCGGTGTAGATATTTCCATCTTCATACAAATAACGGAGTAGAAATTTCCATGTTTATACAGGTGACGGTGTATATATTTCCATAATCATACAGATGGCGTTGTAGATATTTCCATGTTTATGGAGATAGCGGTGGAGGTATTTCCATGTTTACACGGATAGAAGTGTAGATATTTCCATGTTTATAGAGACAGAGGTGTAGATGTTTCCTTGTTTATACAGATATAGGTGTAGATATTTCCATGTTTATAGAGATAGCGGTGTAGACTTTTCCAAATTTATACAGATAGCGGTGTAGGTATTTAAAGGTTCATACAGATGGTGGTGTGGATATTTCCATCCTTATACAGATAGCGGTGTAGATATTTCCACTTATATGCAGATAGCGGTGAAGATATTTCCATGTTTATACAGATGGCGGTGTAGATATATCCATGTTTATAGAGATGGCAGTGTAGATATTTCCATGTTTATAGAGATAACGGTGTAGTTATTTCCATGTTAATAGGCATAGCGGTGTAGATATTTCCATGTTTATAGAGACAGAGGTGTAGATATTTCCTAGTTTAAACAGATAGTGGTGTAGATATTTCCATGTTTATAGAGATAGCGGTGTAGACATTTCCACGTTTATACAGTAAGCGGTGTAGATATATACATGTTCATACAGATCACGGTGTAGATATTTCCATCCTTATACAGATAGCGGTGTAGATATTTCCATGTTTATACAGATGGCTGTGCAGATGTTTCCATGTTTATGGAGATAGCGGTGTAGATATTTCCATGTTTATTGAGACAGAGGTGTAGATGTTTCCTTGTTTATACAGATAGCGGTGTAGATATTTCCATGTTTATAGAGATAGCGGTGTAGAAATTTCCAAATTTATACAGATAGCGGTGTAGATATTTAAAGGTTCATACAGATGTTGGTGTAGATATTTCCATCCTTATACAGATAGCGGTGTAGATATTTCCATGTTTATACAGATGGCGGTGTAGATATTTCCATGCTTATAGAGACAGAGGTGTAGATGTTTCCTTGTTTATACAGATAGCGGTGAAGATATTTCCATGTTGATAAAGATAGTGGTGTAGCCATTTCCAAATTTATACAGATAGCGTTGTAGATATTTAAAGGTTCATACAGGTGGTGGTGAAGATATTTCCATCCTTATACAGATAGCGGTGTAGATATTTCCATGTTTATACAGATGGTGGGGTAGATGTTTCCATCTGTGTACAGATGGCGGTGTAGATATTTCCATGTTCATAGAGATGGCAGTGTAGATATTTCCATGTTTACAGAGATAGAGGTGTAGATATTTCCTTGTTTATAGAGATAGCGGTTTAGATATTTCCATGTTTATACAGATGGCGGTGTAGATATTTCCATCTCTATACAGACGGCGGTGTACATATTTCCATGTTCATACAGATGGCGGTGTAGATATTTCCATGTTTTCAGACATGGCGGTGTAGATATTTCCATGTTTATACAGATAGCGGTGTAGATATTTCCATGTTTATACAGTTAGCTGTGTAGATATTTCCATCGTTATACAGATGGCGGTGTAGATATTTCCGTGTTCATACAGATGGAGGTGTAGATATTTCCATGTTTATACAGATGACGGTGTAGATATTTCCATGTTTATACAGAAGGCGGTGTAGATATTTCCATGTTTATAGAGATGGCAGCGCAGATATTTCCATGTTTACACAGATAGAGGTGTAGATATTTCCATGTTTATACAGAGAGCTGTGTAGATATTTACATCCTTATACAAATGGCGGTGTAGATATTCCCATGTTTATATAGATGGCAGTGTAGATATTTCCATCTTTATACAGATGGCGGTGTAGGTATTTCCATGTTTATAGAGGTGGCAGTGTAGATATTTCCATGTTTATAAAGATAGTGGTGTAGTTATTTCCATGTTAGTTGGCATAGCGGTGTAGATATTTCCATGTTTATAGAGATGGTGGTGTAGATATTTCCATGTTTACACAGATAACAGTGAAGATATTTACATGTTCCTACAGATGGCTGTGTAGATATTTCCATGTTTATACAGACAGCAGTGTAGATATTTCCGTGTTTTTAGAGATAGCCGTGTAGATATTTACATCTTTATAGAAATGGCGGTGTAGATATTTCGATGTTTATACAGATGGCGGTGTAGATATTTCCATCTTTATACAGATGTCGGTGTAGGTATTTCCATGTTTATAGAGATGGTGGTGTAGATATTTCCATGTTTATGGAGATAGCTCTGTAGTTATTTCCGTGTTAATAGGCATAGCGGTGTAGATATTTCCATGTTTATAGAGATGGCCGTGTAGATATTTCCATGTTTATAGAGATAGCGGTGTAGTTATTTCAATGTAAATAGGCATACCGGTGTAGATATTTCCATGTTTATAGAGATAGATGTGTAGATATTTCCTAGTTTATACAGATTGCGGTGTAGATATTTCCATGTGTATAGAGATAGCGGTGTAGACATTTCCAAATTTATACAGATGGCGGTGTAGATATTTAAAGGTTCATACAGATGGTGGTGTAGATATTTCCATCCTTATACAGATAGCGGTGTAGATATTTCCATGTTTATACAGATGGCGGTGTAGATATTTCCATGTTTATATAGATGGCGGTGTAGATATTTCCATCTTTATACAGATGGCGGTGTAGATATTTCCATGTTTATACAGATGGCGGTGTAGGTATTTCCATGTTTATAGAGATGGCGGTGCAGATATTTCCATGTTGATAGAGACAGACGTGTAGATGTTTCCTTGTTTATACAGATAGCGGTGTAGATATTTCCATGTTTATAGAGTTAGCGGTGTAGCCATTTCCAAATTTATACTGATAGCCGTGTAGATATTTAAAGGTTCATACAGATGGTGGTGTAGGTATTTCCATCCTTATACAGATAGCGGTGTAGATATTTCCATGTTTATAGAGATGGCGGTGTAGATATTTCCATGTTTATGGAGATAGCGCTGTATTTATTTCCGTGTTAATAGGCATAGCGGTGTAGATATTTCCATGTTTATAGCGATGGCGGTGTAGATATTTCCATGTTTATACAGATAGCGGTGTAGTTCTTTCAATGTAAATAGGCATACCGGTGTAGATATTTCCATGTTTATAGAGATAGAGGTGTAGATATTTCCTAGTTTATACAGAATGCGGTGTAGATATTTCCATGTGTATAGAGATAGCGCTGTAGACATTTCCAAATTTATACAGATAGCGGTGTAGATATTTAAAGGTTCATACAGATGGTGGTGTAGATATTTCCATCTGTATACAGATGGCAGTGTAGATATATCCATGTTTATACAAATGGCGGTGTAGATATTTCCATGTTTATACAGATGGCAGTGTAGATATTTCCATGTTTATAGAGATGGCAGTATAGATATTTCCGTGTTTATAGAGTTAGCGGTGTAGTTATTTCCATGTAAATAGGCATAGCGGTGTAGATATTTCCATGTTTATAGAGATAGAGGTGTAGATATTTCCTAGTTTATACAGATAGCAGTGTAGATATTTCCATGTTTATAGAGATAGCGGTGTAGACATTTCCACGTTTATACAGATAGCGGTGTAGATATTTCCATATTCTTACAGATGGCGGTGGAGATATTTCCATCCTTATACAGATAGCCGTGTAGAAATTTCCATGTTTATACATATGGCTGTGTAGATATTTCCATGTTTATGGAGATGGCGGTGTAGATATTTCCATGTTTATAGAGATAACGGTGAAGTTATTTCAAAGTTAATAGGCATAGCGGTGTAGATATTTCCATGTTTATAGAGACAGAGGTGTAGATGTTTCCTTGTTTATACAGATATAGGTGTAGATACTTCCATGTTTATAGAGATAGCGGTGTAGACATTTCCAAATTTATACAGGTAGCGGTGTAGGTATTTAAAGGTTCATACAGATGGTGGTGTGGATATTTCCATCCTTATACAGATAGCGGTGTAGGTATTTCCAAGTTTATGCAGATAGAGGAGTAGATATTTCCACCTTTATGCAGATAGCAGTGAAGATATTTCCATGTTTATACAGATAGCGGTGTAGATATTTCCATGTTCCTGCAGATGGCTGTGTAGATATTTCCAAGTTTATACAGATAGTGGTGTAGATATTTCCATGTTTACACAGATAGCGTAGATATTTCCATGTTCCTACTGCTGGTGGTGTAGATGTTTCCATGCTTACACAGATAGTGGTGTAGATATTTCCAAGTTTATGCAGATAGCGGTGGAGATATTTCCACTTTTATGGAGTTAGCGGTGTAGATATTTCCATGTTTATACAGAAAGCGGTGTAGATATTTCCATGTTCCTACAAATGGCACTGTAGATATTTCCATGTTTATAGAGTTGGCGGTTTTGACATTTCCATCTTCGTACAGATGGCGGTGTAGATATTTCCATCTTCATACAAATAACGGAGTAGAAATTTCCATGTTTATACAGGTGACGGTGTATATATTTCCATAATCATACAGATGGCGTTGTAGATATTTCCATGTTTATGGAGATAGCGGTGTAGGTATTTCCATGTTTACACGGATAGAAGTGTAGATATTTCCATGTTTATAGAGACAGAGGTGTAGATGTTTCCTTGTTTATACAGATATAGGTGTAGATATTTCCATGTTTATAGAGATAGCGGTGTAGACTTTTCCAAATTTATACAGATAGCGGTGTAGGTATTTAAAGGTTCATACAGATGGTGGTGTGGATATTTCCATCCTTATACAGATAGCGGTGTAGATATTTCCACTTATATGCAGATAGCGGTGAAGATATTTCCATGTTTATACAGATGGCGGTGTAGATATATCCATGTTTATAGAGATGGCAGTGTAGATATTTCCATGTTTATAGAGATAACGGTGTAGTTATTTCCATGTTAATAGGCATAGCGGGGTAGATATTTCCATGTTTATAGAGACAGAGGTGTAGATATTTCCTAGTTTAAACAGATAGTGGTGTAGATATTTCCATGTTTATAGAGATAGCGGTGTAGACATTTCCACGTTTATACAGTAAGCGGTGTAGATATATACATGTTCATACAGATCACGGTGTAGATATTTCCATCCTTATACAGATAGCGGTGTAGATATTTCCATGTTTATACAGATGGCTGTGCAGATGTTTCCATGTTTATGGAGATAGCGGTGTAGATATTTCCATGTTTATTGAGACAGAGGTGTAGATGTTTCCTTGTTTATACAGATAGCGGTGTAGATATTTCCATGTTTATAGAGATAGCGGTGTAGAAATTTCCAAATTTATACAGATAGCGGTGTAGATATTTAAAGGTTCATACAGATGTTGGTGTAGATATTTCCATCCTTATACAGATAGCGGTGTAGATATTTCCATGTTTATACAGATGGCGGTGTAGATATTTCCATCTTTATACAGATAGCGGTGTAGTTATTTCCATGTTCATAGAGATGGCGGTGTAGGTATTTCCATGTTTACAGAGGTAGAGGTGTAGATATTTATTTGTTTATAGAGATAGCAGTGTAGATATTTCCATGTTTATACAGATGTCGGTGTAGATATTTCCATTTCTGTACAGATGGCGGTGTACATATTTCCATGTTCATACAGATGGCCGTGTAGATATATCCATGTTTTTAGACATGGCGGTGTAGGTATTTCCATGTTTATACAGGTAGCGGTGTAGATATTTCCATGTTTATATAGATGGCAGTGTAGATATTTCCATGTTTATACAGATAGCAGTATAGATATTTCCATGTTTATACCGATAGCTGTGTAGGTATTTACATCTTTATACAAATGGCGGTGGAGATAATTCCATGTTTATATAGATGGCGGTGTAGATATTTCCATCTTTATACAGATGGCGGTGTAGGTATTTCCATGGTTATAGAGGTGGCAGTGTAGATATTTCCATGTTTATACAGATAGTGGTGTAGTTATTTCCATGTTAATAGGCATAGCGGTGTAGATATTTCCATGTTTATAGAGATGGCTGTGTAGATATTTCCATGTTTACACAGATAACAGTGAAGATATTTACATGTTCCTACAGATGGCTGTGTAGATATTTCCATGTTTATACAGATAGCAGTGTAGATATTTCCGTGTTTTTAGAGATAGCCGTGGAGTTATTTCCATGTAAATAGGCATAGCGGTGTAGATATTTCCATGTTTACATAGATAGAGGTGTAGATATTTCCTAGTTTATACAGACAGCGGTGTAGATATTTCCATGTTTACAGAGATAGCGGTGTAGACATTTCCACGTTTATACAGATAGCGGTGTAGATATTTCCATGTTCTTACAGATGGCGGTGTAGATATTTCCATCCTTTTACAGATAGCCGTGTAGATATTTCCATGTTTATACAGATGGTGGTGTAGATATTTCCATGTTTATTCAGATGGCGGTGTAGATATTTCCATCTTTATACACATGGCGGAGTAGATTTTTCCATGTTCATACAGATGGCGGTGTAGATATTTCCATGTTTATAGAGATGGTGGTGTAGATATTTCCATGTTTATACAGATGGCGGTGTAGATATTTCCATAGTTATACAGATGGCGGTGTAGACATTTCCATGTTCTTACACATGGCGGTGGAGATATTTCCATCTTTATACAGATGGCAGTGTAGATATTTCCATGTTTATAGAGATGGCAGTGTAGGTATTTCCATGTTCATACAGATGGCGGTGTAGATATTTCCATCCTTATACAGATAGCGGTGTAGATATTTCCATGTTTATACAGATGATGGTGTAGTTATTTCCATCTTTATACAGATGGCGGTGTAGATATTTCCATGTTCATACAGATGGCGGTGTAGATATTTCCATGTTTATAGAGATGGCGGTATAGATATTTCCATGTTTATATAGGTGGCGGTGTAGATATTTCCATCTTTATACAGATGGCGGTGTAGATATTTCCATCTTTATACAGATGGCAGTGTAGATATTTCCATGTTCATACACAAGGCGGTGTAGATATTTCCATCTTTATACAGATGGCTGTGTAGATATTTCCATGTTTATACAGATGGCAGTGTAGGCATTTCCATGTTTATAGAGATGGCGGTGTAGATACTTCCATGTTTATACAGATAGCTGTGTAGATATTTCCATCTTTATACAGATGGCAGTGTAGATATATCCATGTTTATACAAATGGCGGTGTAGATATTTCCATGTTTATACAGATGGCAGTGTAGATATTTCCATGTTTATAGAGATGGCAGTGTAGATATTTCCGTGTTTATAGAGATAGCGGTGTAGTTATTTCCATGTAAATAGGCATAGCGGTGTAGATATTTCCACGTTTATAGAGATAGAGGTGTAGATATTTCCTAGTTTATACAGATAGCGGTGTAGATATTTCCATCTTTATAGAGATAGCGGTGTATACATTTCCACGTTTATACAGATAGCGGTGAAGGTATTTCCATATTCTTACAGATGGCGGTGCAGATATTTCCATCCTTATACAGATAGCCGTGTAGAAATTTCCATGTTTATACAGATGGCGGTGTAGCTATTTCCATGTTTATGGAGATGGCGGTGTAGATATTTCCATGTTTATAGAGATAACGGTTTAGTTATTTCAAAGTTAATAGGCATAGCGGTGTAGATATTTCCATGTTTATAGAGACAGAGGTGTAGATGTTTCCTTGTTTATACAGATATATGTGTAGATATTTCCATGTTTATAGAGATAGCGGTGTAGACATTTCCAAATTTATACAGATAGCCGTGTAGGTATTTAAAGGTTCATACAGATGGTGGTGTGGATATTTCCATCCTTATACAGATAGCGGTGTAGATATTTCCAAGTTTATGCAGATAGAGGAGTAGATATTTCCACTTTTTTGCAGATATCGGTGAAGTTATTTCCATGTTTATACAGATAGCGGTGTAGATATTTCCATGTTCCTGCAGATGGCTGTGTAGATATTTCCAAGTTTATACAGATACTGGTGTACATATTTCCATGTTTACACAGATAGCGTAGATATTTCCATGTTCCTACAGCTGGTGGTGTAGATGTTTCCATGCTTACACAGATAGTGGTGTAGATATTTCCAAGTTTATGTTGATTGCGGTGGAGATATTTCCACTTTTATGGAGTTAGCGGTGTAGATATTTCCATGTTTATACAGAAGGCGGTGTAGATATTTCCATGTTCCTACAAATGGCGCTGTAGATATTTCCATGTTTATAGAGTTTGCGATGTAGTCATTTCCATCTTCGTACAGATGGCGGTGTAGAAATTTCCATCTTCATACACATAACGGTGTAGATATTTCCATGTTTATACAGGTGAGGGTGTATATATTTCCATACTCATACAGATGGCGTTGTAGATATTTCCATGTTTATAGAGATAGCGGTGTAGGTATTTCCATGTTTACACAGATAGCGGTGTAGATATTTCAATGTTTACACATATAGCATTGTAGATATTTACATTTTTATACAGATAGCGGTGTAGATATTTCCATGGTTATAGAGATATCGGTGTAGATATTTCCAGGTTTCTACAGATTGCAGTGTAGATATTTCCACGTTTATATAGATGGCTGTGTAGATATTTCCATGTTTATAGAGATAGCGGTGTAGATATTTCCACGTTTATACAGATAGCGGTGTAGATATTTCCATGTTTACACAGATAGTGGTGTAGATATTTCCATGTTTACACAGATAGCGTATTAGATATTTCCATGTTTATACAGATAGCGGTGTAGATATTTCCATGTTTGTAGAGATAGCGGTGTAGACATTGCCACGTTTATGCAGATAACGGTGTAGATATTTCCATGTTTATAGAGATGGCGGTGTAGATATTTCCGTGTTTGTACAGATGGCGGTGGAGAAATTTCCATCTTTATGGCGATGGCGGTGTAGATATTTCCATGTTTATTGAGACAGAGGTGTAGATATTTCCATGTTTATACAGATAGCGGTGTAGATATTTCCATGTTTATACAGATAGCTGTGTAGATATTTCCAACTTTATACAGAGGGCGGTGTAGATATTTCCATGTTTATACAGATGGCGGTGTAGATATTTCCATGTTAATAGATATGGCCGTGTAGATATTTCCATGTTTAAAGAGATGACAGTGTAGATATTTCCATTTTTATAGAGATAGCGGTGTATTTATTTCCATGTAAATAGGCATAGCGGTGTAGATATTTCCTTGTTTATTGAGATAGAGGTGTAGTTATTTCCTAGTTTAAACAGATAGCGGTGTAGATATTTCCATGTTTATTGAGACAGAGGTGTAGATACTTCCATGTTTATACAGATAGCGGTGTAGATATTTCCATGTTTATACAGAGAGCTGTGTAGATATTTCCATCTTTATACAGATGGCGGTGTAGATATTTCCATGTTTATACAGATGGCTGTATAGGTATTTCCATGTTTATGGAGATGGCGGTGTAGATATTTCCATGTTTATAGAGACAGAGGTGTAGATGTTTCCTTGTTTATACAGATAGCGGTGTAGATATTTCCATGTTAATAGAGATAGCGGTGTAGCCATTTCCAAATTTATACAGAAAGCGGTGTAGATATTTAAAGGTTCATACAGATGGTGGTGTAGATATTTCCATCCTTATACAGATAGCGGTGTAGATATTTCCATGTTTATACAGATGGCGGTGTAGATATTTCCATCTTTATACAGATAGCGGTGTAGTTATTTCCATGTTCATAGAGATGGTGGTGTAGATATTTACATGTTTACAGAGATAGAAGTGTAGATATTTCCTTGTTTATAGAGATAGCGGTGTAGATATTTCCATGTTTATACAGATGGCGGTGTAGATATTTCCATCTCTATACAGATGGCGGTGTACGTATTTCCATGTTCATACAGATGTCGGTGTAGACATTTCCATTTTTTAGATATGGCGGAGTAGATATTTCCATGTTTATACAGATAGCTGTGTAGATATTTCCATCGTTATACAGAAGGCGGTGTAGATATTTCCATGTTCATACAGACGGCGGTGTAGATATTTCCATGTTTATACAGATGACGGTGTAGATATTTCTATGTTTATACAGAAGGCGGTGTACATATTTCCATGTTTAAATAGATGGCAGTGTAGATATTTCCATGTTTATACAGATAGCGGTGTAGATATTTCCCTGTTTATACAGATAGCTGTGTAGATATTTACATCTTTATACAAATGGCGGTGTAGATATTTCCATGTTTTTATAGATGGCGGTGTAGATATTTCCATCTTTATACAGATGGCGGTGTAGCTATTTCCATGCTTATAGAGATGGCGGTGTAGATATTTCCATGTTTATAGGGATATTGGTGTAGTTATTTCCATGTTAATAGGCATAGCGGTGTAGATATTTCCATGTTTATAGAGATGGCGGTGTAGATATTTCCATGTTTATCGAGATAGAGGTGTAGTTATTTCCTTGTGTATACAGATAGAGGTGAAAATATTTCCACGTTTATAGTGATAGCAGTGTAGACATTGCCACGTTTATACAGATAGCGGTGCAGATATTTCCATGTTTATACAGATGGTGGTGTAGATATTCCCATGTTTATAGAGATAACGGTGTAGACATTTCCACGTTTATACAGTAAGCGGTGTAGATATATCCATGTTCATACAGATGGCGGTGTAGATATTTCCATCCTTATACAGATAGCGTTGTGGATATTTCCAAGTCTATACAGATGGCTGTGTAGATATTTCCATGTTTATGGAGATGGCGGTGTAGATATTTCCATGCTTATAGAGACAGAGGTGTAGGTGTTTCCTTGTTTATACAGATAGCAGTGAAGATATTTCCATGTTTATAAAGATAGTGGTGTAGCCATTTCCAAATTTATACAGATAGCGTTGTAGATATTTAAAGGTTCATACAGGTGGTGGTGTAGATATTTCCATCCTTATACAGATAGCGGTGTAGATATTTCCATGTTTATACAGATGGTGGGGTAGATATTTCCATCTGTGTACAGATGGCGGTGTAGATATTTCCATGTTCATAGAGATGGCAGTGTAGATATTTCCATGTTTATTCAGATGGCGGTGTAGATATTTCCATCTTTATACTCATGGCGGAGTAGATTTTTCCATGTTCATACAGATGGCGGTGTAGATATTTCCATGTTTATAGAGATGGTGGTGTAGATATTTCCATGTTTATACAGATGGCGGTGTCGATATTTCCATGTTTATACAGATGGCGGTGTAGATATTTCCATAGTTATACAGATGGCGGTGTAGACATTTCCATGTTCTTACACATGGCGGTGGAGATATTTCCATCTTTATACAGATGGCAGTGTAGATATTTCCATGTTTATAGAGATGGCAGTGTAGGTATTTCCATGTTCATACAGATGGCGGTGTAGGTATTTCCATCCTTATACAGATAGCGGTGTAGATATTTCCATGTTTATACAGATGACGGTGTAGTTATTTCCATCTTTATACAGATGGCGGTGTAGATATTTCCATGTTCATACAGATGGCGGTGTAGATATTTCCATGTTTATAGAGATGGCGGTATAGATATTTCCATGTTTATATAGGTGGCGGTGTAGATATTTCCATCTTTATACAGATGGCGGTGTAGATATTTCCATCTTTATACAGATGGCAGTGTAGATATTTCCATGTTCATACACAAGGCGGTGTAGATATTTCCATCTTTATACAGATGGCTGTGTAGATATTTCCATGTTTATACAGATGGCAGTGTAGATATATCCATGTTTATACAAATGGCGGTGTAGATATTTCCATGTTTATAGAGACAGAGGTGTAGATGTTTCCTTGTTTATACAGATATATGTGTAGATATTTCCATGTTTATAGAGATAGCGGTGTAGACATTTCCAAATTTATACAGATAGCCGTGTAGGTATTTAAAGGTTCATACAGATGGTGGTGTGGATATTTCCATCCTTATACAGATAGCGGTGTAGATATTTCCAAGTTTATGCAGATAGAGGAGTAGATATTTCCACTTTTTTGCAGATATCGGTGAAGTTATTTCCATGTTTATACAGATAGCGGTGTAGATATTTCCATGTTCCTGCAGATGGCTGTGTAGATATTTCCAAGTTTATACAGATACTGGTGTACATATTTCCATGTTTACACAGATAGCGTAGATATTTCCATGTTCCTACAGCTGGTGGTGTAGATGTTTCCATGCTTACACAGATAGTGGTGTAGATATTTCCAAGTTTATGTTGATTGCGGTGGAGATATTTCCACTTTTATGGAGTTAGCGGTGTAGATATTTCCATGTTTATACAGAAGGCGGTGTAGATATTTCCATGTTCCTACAAATGGCGCTGTAGATATTTCCATGTTTATAGAGTTTGCGATGTAGACATTTCCATCTTCGTACAGATGGCGGTGTAGAAATTTCCATCTTCATACACATAACGGTGTAGATATTTCCATGTTTATACAGGTGAGGGTGTATATATTTCCATACTCATACAGATGGCGTTGTAGATATTTCCATGTTTATAGAGATAGCGGTGTAGGTATTTCCATGTTTACACAGATAGCGGTGTAGATATTTCAATGTTTACACATATAGCATTGTAGATATTTACATTTTTATACAGATAGCGGTGTAGATATTTCCATGGTTATAGAGATATCGGTGTAGATATTTCCCGGTTTCTACAGATTGCAGTGTAGATATTTCCACGTTTATATAGATGGCTGTGTAGATATTTCCATGTTCATAGAGATAGCGGTGTAGATATTTCCACGTTTATACAGATAGCGGTGTAGATATTTCCATGTTTACACAGATAGTGGTGTAGATATTTCCATGTTTACACAGATAGCGTATTAGATATTTCCATGTTTATACAGATAGCGGTGTAGATATTTCCATGTTTGTAGAGATAGCGGTGTAGACATTGCCACGTTTATGCAGATAGCGGTGTAGATATTTCCATGTTTATAGAGATGGCGGTGTAGATATTTCCGTGTTTGTACAGATGGCGGTGGAGAAATTTCCATCTTTATGGCGATGGCGGTGTAGATATTTCCATGTTTATTGAGACAGAGGTGTAGATATTTCCATGTTTATACAGATAGCGGTGTAGATATTTCCATGTTTATACAGATAGCTGTGTAGATATTTCCAACTTTATACAGAGGGCGGGGTAGATATTTCCATGTTTATACAGATGGCGGTGTAGATATTTCCATGTTAATAGATATGGCCGTGTAGATATTTCCATGTTTAAAGAGATGACAGTGTAGATATTTCCATTTTTATAGAGATAGCGGTGTATTTATTTCCATGTAAATAGGCATAGCGGTGTAGATATTTCCTTGTTTATTGAGATAGAGGTGTAGTTATTTCCTAGTTTAAACAGATAGCGGTGTAGATATTTCCATGTTTATTGAGACAGAGGTGTAGATACTTCCATGTTTATACAGATAGCGGTGTAGATATTTCCATGTTTATACAGAGAGCTGTGTAGATATTTCCATCTTTATACAGATGGCGGTGTAGATATTTCCATGTTTATACAGATGGCTGTATAGGTATTTCCATGTTTATGGAGATGGCGGTGTAGATATTTCCATGTTTATAGAGACAGAGGTGTAGATGTTTCCTTGTTTATACAGATAGCGGTGTAGATATTTCCATGTTAATAGAGATAGCGGTGTAGCCATTTCCAAATTTATACAGAAAGCGGTGTAGATATTTAAAGGTTCATACAGATGGTGGTGTAGATATTTCCATCCTTATACAGATAGCGGTGTAGATATTTCCATGTTTATACAGATGGCGGTGTAGATATTTCCATCTTTATACAGATAGCGGTGTAGTTATTTCCATGTTCATAGAGATGGTGGTGTAGATATTTACATGTTTACAGAGATAGAAGTGTAGATATTTCCTTGTTTATAGAGATAGCGGTGTAGATATTTCCATGTTTATACAGATGGCGGTGTAGATATTTCCATCTCTATACAGATGGCGGTGTACATATTTCCATGTTCATACAGATGTCGGTGTAGATATTTCCATTTTTTAGATATGGCGGTGTAGATATTTCCATGTTTATACAGATAGCTGTGTAGATATTTCCATCGTTATACAGAAGGCGGTGTAGATATTTCCATGTTCATACAGACGGCGGTGTAGATATTTCCATGTTTATACAGATGACGGTGTAGATATTTCCATGTTTATACAGAAGGCGGTGTACATATTTCCATGTTTATATAGATGGCAGTGTAGATATTTCCATGTTTATACAGATAGCGGTGTAGATATTTCCCTGTTTATACAGATAGCTGTGTAGATATTTACATCTTTATACAAATGGCGGTGTAGATATTTCCATGTTTTTATAGATGGCGGTGTAGATATTTCCATCTTTATACAGATGGCGGTGTAGCTATTTCCATGCTTATAGAGATGGCGGTGTAGATATTTCCATGTTTATAGGGATATTGGTGTAGTTATTTCCATGTTAATAGGCATAGCGGTGTAGATATTTCCATGTTTATAGAGATGGCGGTGTAGATATTTCCATGTTTATCGAGATAGAGGTGTAGTTATTTCCTTGTGTATACAGATAGAGGTGAAAATATTTCCACGTTTATAGTGATAGCAGTGTAGACATTGCCACGTTTATACAGATAGCGGTGCAGATATTTCCATGTTTATACAGATGGTGGTGTAGATATTCCCATGTTTATAGAGATAACGGTGTAGACATTTCCACGTTTATACAGTAAGCGGTGTAGATATATCCATGTTCATACAGATGGCAGTGTAGATATTTCCATCCTTATACAGATTGCGTTGTGGATATTTCCAAGTCTATACAGATGGCTGTGTAGATATTTCCATGTTTATGGAGATGGCGGTGTAGATATTTCCATGCTTATAGAGACAGAGGTGTAGATGTTTCCTTGTTTATACAGATAGCAGTGAAGATATTTCCATGTTTATAAAGATAGTGGTGTAGCCATTTCCAAATTTATACAGATAGCGTTGTAGATATTTAAAGGTTCATACAGGTGGTGGTGTAGATATTTCCATCCTTATACAGATAGCGGTGTAGATATTTCCATGTTTATACAGATGGTGGGGTAGATATTTCCATCTGTGTACAGATGGCGGTGTAGATATTTCCATGTTCATAGAGATGGCAGTGTAGATATTTCCATGTTTACAGAGATAGAGGTGTAGATATTTCCTTGTTTATAGAGATAGCGGTTTAGATATTTCCATGTTTATACAGATGGCGGTGTAGATATTTCCATCTCTATACAGATGGCGGTGTACATATTTCCATGTTCATACAGATGGCGGTGTAGATATTTCCATGTTTTCAGACATGGCGGTGTAGATATTTCCATGTTTATACAGATAGCGGTGTAGATATTTCCATGTTTATACAGTTAGCTGTGTAGATATTTCCATCGTTATACAGATGGCGGTGTAGATATTTCCGTGTTCATACAGATGGAGGAGTAGATATTTCCATGTTTATACAGATGACGGTGTAGATATTTCCATGTTTATACAGAAGGCGGTGTAGATATTTCCATGTTTATAGAGATGGCAGCGCAGATATTTCCATGTTTACACAGATAGAGGTGTAGATATTTCCATGTTTATACAGAGAGCTGTGTAGATATTTACATCCTTATACAAATGGCGGTGTAGATATTCCCATGTTTATATAGATGGCGGTGTAGATATTTCCATCTTTATACAGATGGCGGTGTAGGTATTTCCATGTTTATAGAGGTGGCAGTGTAGATATTTCCATGTTTATAAAGATAGTGGTGTAGTTATTTCCATGTTAGTTGGCATAGCGGTGTAGATATTTCCATGTTTATATAGATGGTGGTGTAGATATTTCCATGTTTACACAGATAACAGTGAAGATATTTACATGTTCCTACAGATGGCTGTGTAGATATTTCCATGTTTATACAGATAGCAGTGTAGAAAATTCCGTGTTTTTAGAGATAGCCGTGTAGATATTTACATCTTTATAGAAATGGCGGTGTAGATATTTCGATGTTTATACAGATGGCGGTGTAGATATTTCCATCTTTATACAGATGTCGGTGTAGGTATTTCCATGTTTATAGAGATGGCGGTGTAGATATTTCCATGTTTATGGAGATAGCGCTGTAGTTATTTCCGTGTTAATAGGCATAGCGGTGTAGATATTTCCATGTTTATAGAGATGGCCGTGTAGATATTTCCATGTTTATAGAGATAGCGGTGTAGTTATTTCAATGTAAATAGGCATACCGGTGTAGATATTTCCATGTTTATAGAGATAGATGTGTAGATATTTCCTAGTTTATACAGATTGCGGTGTAGATATTTCCATGTGTATAGAGATAGCGGTGTAGACATTTCCAAATTTATACAGATGGCGGTGTAGATATTTAAAGGTTCATACAGATGGTGGTGTAGATATTTCCATCCTTATACAGATAGCGGTGTAGATATTTCCATGTTTATACAGATGGCGGTGTAGATATTTCCATGTTTATATAGATGGCGGTGTAGATATTTCCATCTTTATACAGATGGCGGTGTAGATATTTCCATCTTTATACAGATATCGATGTAGGTATTTCCATGTTTATAGAGATGGCGGTGCAGATATTTCCATGTTGATAGAGACAGACGTGTAGATGTTTCCTTGTTTATACAGATAGCGGTGTAGATATTTCCATGTTTATAGAGTTAGCGGTGTAGCCATTTCCAAATTTATACTGATAGCCGTGTAGATATTTAAAGGTTCATACAGATGGTGGTGTAGGTATTTCCATCCTTATACAGATAGCGGTGTAGATATTTCCATGTTTATAGAGATGGCGGTGTAGATATTTCCATGTTTATGGAGATAGCGCTGTATTTATTTCCGTGTTAATAGGCATAGCGGTGTAGATATTTCCATGTTTATAGCGATGGCGGTGTAGATATTTCCATGTTTATACAGATAGCGGTGTAGTTCTTTCAATGTAAATAGGCATACCGGTGTAGATATTTCCATGTTTATAGAGATAGAGGTGTAGATATTTCCTAGTTTATACAGAATGCGGTGTAGATATTTCCATGTGTATAGAGATAGCGCTGTAGACATTTCCAAATTTATACAGATAGCGGTGTAGATATTTAAAGGTTCATACAGATGGTGGTGTAGATATTTCCATCTGCATACAGATGGCAGTGTAGATATATCCATGTTTATACAAATGGCGGTGTAGATATTTCCATGTTTATACAGATGGCAGTGTAGATATTTCCATGTTTATAGAGATGGCGGTGTAGATATTTCCATGTTTATAGAGATAGCGGTGTTGTTATTTCCATGTAAATAGGCATAGCGGTGTAGATATTTCCATGTTTATAGAGATAGAGGTGTAGATATTTCCTAGTTTATACAGATAGCGGTGTAGATATTTCCATGTTTATAGAGATAGCGGTGTAGACATTTCCACGTTTATACAGATAGCGGTGTAGATATTTCCATATTCTTACAGATGGCGGTGCAGATATTTCCATCCTTATACAGATAGCCGTGTAGAAATTTCCATGTTTATGCAGATGGCGGTGTAGATATTTCCATGTTTATGGAGATGGCGGTGTAGATATTTCCATGTTTATAGAGATAACGGTGTAGTTATTTCAAAGTTAATAGGCATAGCAGTGTAGATATTTCCATGTTTATAGAGACAGAGGTGTAGATGTTTCCTTGTTTATACAGATATAGATGTAGATATTTCCATGTTTATAGAGATAGCGGTGTAGACATTTCCAAATTTATACAGATAGCGGTGTAGGTATTTAAAGGTTCATACAGATGGTGGTGTGGATATTTCCATCCTTATACAGATAGCGGTGTAGGTATTTCCAAGTTTATGCAGATAGCGGAGTAGATATTTCCACTTTTATGCAGATAGCGGTGAAGATATTTCCATGTTTATGCAGAAAGCGGTGTAGATATTTCCATGTTCCTGCAGATGGCTGTGTAGATATTTCCAAGTTTATACAGATACTGGTGTAGGTATTTCCATGTTTACACACATAACGTTGTAGATATTTCCATGTTACTCCAGAGGGCGGTGTACATATTTACATGTTTGTAGAGTTGGCGGTTTAGACATTTCCACGTTCATACAGATGGTGGTGTAGATATTTCCATGTTTATACAGATAGCGGCGTGGATATTTCCATCTTTATACACATAATGGTGTAGATCTTTCCTTGTTTTTAGAGATAGCGGTGTAGTTATTTCCATGTTTACACAGATAGCGGTGTAGATATTTAGATGTTTATACAGATGACTCTGTAGATATTTCCATGTTTACAGAGATAGCGGTGTAGATATTTCCATGTTTATAGAGATAGCAGTGTTGATATTTCCATGTTTACTCAGATAGCGGTGTAGATATTTCCATATTTATACAGAAAGCGGTGTAGATATTTCCATGCTTATAGAGATATCGGTGTAGATATTTCCATGTTTATACAGATAGCAGTGTAGATACTTCCATGCTAGTACACATGGCGGTGTAGATATTTCCATGTTCATACAGATGGCGGTGAAGATATTTCCATGTTTATACAGATAACGGTGTATATATTTCCATGTTTACACAGATAGCGGTGTAGAAATTTCTATGTTTACACAGATCACGGTGTAGATATTTAGATGTTTATGCAGATAGGGGTGTAGATATTTCCATGTTCATACAGATGGCGTAGATATTTCCATCTTCATATAGTTGGCAGTGTAGATATTTCCATGTTCATACAGATGGCGGTGAAGATATTTCCATGTTTATACACATAACGATGTAGATATTTCCAAGTTTTAAGAGATAGCGGAGTAGATATTTCCATGTATACACAGATAGCGATATAGATATTTCCATGTTTACACAGATAGCTGTGTATTTTCATGTTTATACACATAGCGATGTAGATATTTCCATGTGTATACAGAAAGCGGTGTAGATAGTTACATGTTCCTACAGATGTCTGTGTAGATATTTCCAAGTTTATACTGATAGTGGTGTAGATATTTCCGTGTTTATAGAGATACCGTTGTACATATTTCCATCTTCCTTCGGTGGGTGGTGTAGATATTTCCATGTTTACACAGATAGCGGTGTAGATATTTCCAAGTTTATGCAGATAGCGGTGGAGATATTTCGACTTTTATGCAGATAGCAGTGTAGATATTTCCATGTTTATACAGAAAGCGGTGTAGATAATTCCATGTTCCTACAGATTGTGCTGTAGATATTTCCATGTTTATTGAGTTGGCAGTTTAGACATTTCCATATTCATGCAGATGGCAGTGTAGATATTTCCGTGTTTATACAGATAGCAGTGTAGATATTTCCATCTTTATACACGTAACGGTGTAGATATTTCCATGTTTATACAGATGGCGGTGTAGATATTTCCATACTCATACAGATGGCGGTGTAGATATTTCCACCCTTATACAGATAGCGGTGTAGATATTTTTATGTTTACACAGATAGTGGTGTAGATATTTCCATGTTTATACAGATAACGGTGTAGATATTCACATATTCATACAGATGGTTGTGTATATATTTATATGTTTATACAGATTGCGGAGTAGATATTTCCATGTGTATAGAGATAGCGGTGTAGGTATTTCCATGTTTACACAGATAGCGGTGTAGATATTTTTATGTTTACACAGATAGCGGTGCAGATATTTCCATGTTTACACAGATAGCGGTGTAGATATTTCCATGTTTATACAGATAACGGTGTAGATATTCACATATTCATACAGATGGTTGTATATACATTTATATGTTTATACAGATTGCGGAGTAGATATTTCCATGTGTATAGAGATAGCAGTGTAGATATTTCCATGTTTACACAGATAGCGGTGTAGATATTTCCATGTTTATACAGATAGCGGTGTAGATATTTTTATGTTTACACAGATAGCGGCGTAGATATTTCCATGTTTACACAGATAGCGGTGTAGATATTTCCATGTTTATACAGATAACGGTGTAGATATTCACATATTCATACAGATGGTTGTATATATATTTATATGTTTATACAGATTGCGGAGTAGATATTTCCATGTGTATAGAGATAGCGGTGTAGGTATTTCCATGTTTACACAGATAGCGGTGTAGATATTTTTATGTTTACACAGATAGCGGTGTAGATATTTCCATGTTTACACAGATAGCGGTGTAGATATTTCCATGTTTATACAGATAGCGTTGTAGATATTTCCATATTTATAGAGTTGGCGGTGTAGATATTTCCATGTTCATACAGATCGCGGTGTAGATCTTTCCATGTTTATGTAGTTGGCAGTGTAGATATTTCCATGTTCATACCCATGGCGGTGAAGTTATTTCCATGGTTATACACATGACGGTGTAGATATTTCCAAGTTTTAAGAGGTAGCGGTGTAGATATTTCCCTGTTTACACAGATGGCGGTGAAGGTATTTCCATGTTTAGAGAGATAGCGGTGTAGATATTTCCATGTTTACACAGATAGCGTAGATATTTCCATGTTCCTACAGGTGGTGGTGTAGATGTTTCCATGTTTACACAGATAGTGGTGTAGGTATTTCCAAGTTTATGCAGATAGCGGTGGAGATATTTCCACTTTTATGGAGATAGCGGTGTAGATATTTCCATGTTTATACAGAAAGCGGTGTAGATATTTCCATGTTTCTACAAATGGTGCTGTAGATATTTCCATGTTTATAGAGTTGGCGGTTTAGACATTTCCATCTTTGTACAGGTGGCGGTGTAGATATTTCCATCTTCATACACATAACGGTCTAGATATTCCCATGTTTATACAGGTGACGGTGTATATATTTCCATACTCATATAGATGGCTGAGTAGCTATTTCCATGTTTATAGAGATAGCGGCGTTGATATTTCCATGTTTACATAGATAGCAGTGTAGATATTTCCATGTTTACACAGATAGCGGTGTAGATATTTCCAAGTTTATACAGAAAGCGGTGTAGATAATTCCATGTTTATAGAGATATCGGAGTAGATATTTCCATGTTCACACAGATAGCGGTGTGGATATTTCCATGTTTACACATATAGCGGTGTAGATATTTCCAAGTTTATGCAAATAGCGTTGTAGATATTTCCACTTTTATGCAGATAGAGGTATAGATATTTCGATGTTTATACAGAGAGCGGTGTAGATATTTCCATGTTCCTACAGATGGCGCTGTAGTTATTTCCATGTATATAGAGTTGGCGGTTAAGGCATTTTCATGTTCATACAGATGGCGGAGTAGATATTTCCATGTTTATACAGATAGCGGTGTAGATATTTCCATGTTTACACAGATAGCGGTGGAGATATTTCCATGTTTTTACAGATAGCGGTGTAGATATTTCCATATTTATAGAGTTGGCGGTGTAGATATTTCCATGTTCATACAGATGGCGGTGTAGATATTTCCATGTTTATATAGCTGGCAGTGAAGATATTTCCATGTTCATACAAATGGCGGTGAAGATATTTCCATGTTTATAGAGATAGCGGTGTAGATATTTCCATGTTTACACAGATAGCGGTGTAGATATTTCCATGTTTTTACAGATAGCGGTGTAGATATTTCCATATTTAAAGAGTTGGCGGTGTAGATATTTCCATGTTCTTACAGATGGCGGTGTAGATATTTCCATGTTTATATAGTTGGCAGTGTAGATATTTCCATGTTCATACAGATGGCGGTGAAGATATTTCTATGTTTATACACATTATGGTGTAGATATTTCCAAGTTTTAAGAGATAGCGGTGTAGATATTTTCGTGTTTACACAGATAGCGGTGTAGATATTTCCATGTTTACACAGATAGCGCTGTAGATATTTCCATGTTTATACTGATAGCGGTGTAGATACTTCCATGTGTATGCAGATAACGGTGTAGATATTTACATATTCCTACAGATGGCTGTGTAGATATTTATATGTTTATACAGATTGCGGAGTAGATATTTTCATGTTTATAGAGATAGCGGTGTAGATATTTCCATGTTTCTACAGTTGGTGTTTTAGATATTTCCATGTTTACACAGATAGCGTTGTAGATATTTCTAAGTTTATGCAGATAGCGGAGAAGATATTTCCAATTTTATGCAGATTGCGTGAAGATATTTCCATGTTTATGCAGAAAGCGGTGTAGATATTTCCATGTTCCTGCAGATGGCTGTGTAGATATTTCCAAGTTTATACAGATACTGGTGTAGATATTTCCATGTTTACACACATAGCGTTGTAGATATTTCCATGTTCCTACAGAGGGCAGTGTACATATTTACATGTTTGTAGAGTTGGCGGTTTAGACATTTCCACATTCATACAGATGGTGGTGTAGATATTTCCATGTTTATACAGATAGCGGTGTGGATATTTCCATCTTTATACACATAATGGTGTAGATCTTTCCATGTTTTTAGAGATAGCGGTGTAGTTATTTCCATGTTTACACAGATAGCGGTGTAGATATTTCCATGTTTATACAGATGACTCTGTAGATATTTCCATGTTTACAGAGATAGCAGTGTAGATATTTCCATGTTTACAGAGATAGCGGTGTAGATATTTCCATGTTTACACAGATAGCGGTGTAGATATTTCCATATTTATACAGAAAGCGGTGTAGATATTTCCATGTTTATAGAGATATCGGTGTAGATATTTCCATGTTTATACAGATAGCAGTGTAGATATTTCCATGCTAGTACACATGGCGGTGTAGATATTTCCATGTTCATACAGATAACGGTGTATATAATTCCATGTTTACACAGATAGCGGTGTAGATATTTCTATGTTTACACAGATCGCGGTGTAGATATTTCCATGTTTATACAGATAGGGGTGTAGATATTTCCATGTTCATACAGATGGCGTAGATATTTCCATCTTTATATAGTTGGCTGTGTAGATATTTCCATGTTCATACAGATGGCGGTGAAGATATTTCCATGTTTATACACATAACGGTGTAGATATTTCCAAGTTTTAAGAGATAGAGGAGTTGATATTTCCATGTATACACAGATAGCGGTATAGATAATTCCATGTTTACACAGATAGTGCTGTATTTTCATGTTTATACAGATAGCGATGTAGATATTTCCATGTGTATACAGAAAGTGGTGTAGATAGTTACATGTTCCTACAGATGGTTGTGTAGATATTTCCAAGTTTATACTGATAGTGGTGTAGATATTTCCGTGTTTATAGAGATACCGTTGTACATATTTCCATCTTCCTTCGGTGGGTGGTGTAGATACTTCCATGTTTATAGAGTTGGCGGTTTTGACATTTCCATCTTCGTACAGATGGCGGTGTAGATATTTCCATCTTCATACACATAACGGTGTTGATATTTCCATGTTTATACATATAGCGGTGTAGATATTTCCATGTTTTTACAGTTAGCTGTGTAGATATTTCCATCGTTATACAGATGGCGGTGTAGATATTTCGATGTTCATACAGATGGGGGTGTAGATATTTCCATGTTTATACAGATAGCGGTGTAGATATTTCCATGTTTATACAGAAGGCGGTGTAGATTTTTCCATGTTTATAGAGATGGCAGTGTAGATATTTCCATGTTTATACAGATAGCGGTATAGATATTTCAATGTTTATACAGATAGCTGTGTAGATATTTGCATCTTTATACAAATGGCGGTGTAGATATTTCCATGTTTATATAGATGGCGGTGTAGATATTTCCATCTTTATACAGATGGCGGTGTAGGTATTTCCATGTTTTTAGAGGTGGCGGTGTAGATATTTCCATGTTTATAGAGATAGTGGTGTAGTTATTTCCAAGTTAATAGGAATAGCGGTGTAGATATTTCCATGTTTATAGAGATGGCGGTGTAGATATTTCCATGTTTATAGAGATAGTGGTGTAGATATTTCCTTGTGTATACAGATAGCGGTGAAAATATTTCCATGTTTATAGAGATAGCGGTGTAGACTTTGCCACGTTTATACAGATAGCGGTGTAGATATTTCCATGTTTATAGAGATGGCGGTGTTGGTATTTCCATGTTTATACAGATGGCTGTGTAGATATTTCCACCTTTATACAGATGGTCGTGTAGATATTTCCATGTTTACACAGATAGCGGTGTAGATATTTCCATGTTTATACAGATGGCGTTGTAGATATTTCCATGTTTATAGAGATGGCGGTGTAGATATTCCCATGTTTATAGAGATAACGGTGTAGTTATTTCCATGTTAATAGGCATAGCGGTGTAGATATTTCCATGTTTATAGAGACAGAGGTGTAGATATTTCCTTGTTTATACAGATAGCGTTGTAGATATTTCCATGTTTATTGAGACAGAGGTGTAGATATTTCCATGTTTATACAGATAGCGGTGTAGATATTTCCATGTTTATACAGAGAGCTGTGTACATATTTCCATCTTTATACAGATGGCGGTGTAGATATTTCCATGTTTATACAGATGGCGGTGTAGATATTTCCATGTTAATAGATATGGCAGTGTAGATATTTCCATGTTTAAATAGATGACAGTGTAGATATTTCCATTTTTATAGAGATACAGTGTATTTATTTCCATGTAAATAGGCATAGCTGTGTAGATATTTCCTTGTTTATAGAGATAGAGGTGTAGATATTTCCTAGTTTAAACAGATAGCGGTGTAGATATTTCCATGTTTATAGAGATAGCGGTGTAGACATTTCCACGTTTATACAGTAAGCGTTGTAGATATATCCATGTTCATACAGATGGCGGTGTAGATATTTCCATCCTTATACAGATAGCGGTGTAGATATTTCCATGTTTATAGAGATGGCTGTGTAGGTATTTCCATGTTTATGGAGATGGCGGTGTAGATATTTCCATGTTTATTGAGACAGAGGTGTAGATGTTTCCTTGTTTATACAGATAGCGGTGTAGATATTTCCATGTTAATAGAGATAGCGGTGTCGACATTTCCAAATTTATGCAGATAGCGGTGTAGATATTTAAAGGTTCATACAGATGGTGGTGTAGATATTTCCATCCTTATACAGACAGCGGTGTAGATATTTCCATGTTTATACAGATGGCGGTGTAGATATTTCCATCTTTATACAGATAGCGGTGTAGTTATTTCCATGTTCATAGAGATGGCGGTGTAGAAATTTACATGTTTACAGAGTTAGAGGTGTAGATATTTCCTTGTTTATAGAGATAGCGGTGTAGATATTTCCATGTTTATACAGATGGCGGTGTAGATATTTCCATCTATATACAGATGGCGGTGTACATATTTCCATGTTCATACAGATGGCGGTGTAGATATTTCCATGTTTTTAGATATGGCGGTGTAGATAATTCCATGTTTATACAGATAGCGGTGTAGATATTTCCATGTTTATACAGATAGCTGTGTAGATATTTACATCTTTATACAAATGGCGGTGTAGATATTTCCAAGTTCATAAAGACGGCGGTGTAGATATTTCCATGTTTATACAGATGACGGTGTAGATATTTCCATGTTTATACAGAAGGCGGTGTAGGTATTTCCATGTTTATACAGATAGCTGTGTAGATATTTACATCTTTATACAAATGGCGGTGTAGATATTTCCATGTTTTTATAGATGGCGGTGTAGATATTTCCATCTTTATACAGATGGCGGTGTAGCTATTTCCATGTTTATAGAGATGGCGGTGTAGATATTTCCATGTTTATAGGGAAAGCGGTGTAGTTATTTCCATGTTAATAGGCATAGCGGTGTAGATATTTCCATGTTTATAGAGATGCCGGTGTAGATATTTCCATGTTTTTAGAGATAGAGGTGTAGATATTTCCTTGTGTATACAGATAGAGGTGAAAATATTTCCATGTTTATAGAGATAGCGGTGTAGACATTGCCACGTTTATACAGATAGCGGTGTAGATATTTCCATGTTTATAGAGATGGCGGTGTAGACATTTCCATGTTTATACAGATGGCTGTGTAGATATTTCCACCTTTATACAGATGGTGGTGTAGATATTTCCATGTTTACACAGATAGCGGTGTAGATATTTCCATGTTTATACAGATGGCGGTGTAGATATTTCCATGTTTATAGAGATGGCGGTGTGGATATTTCCATGTTTATAGAGATAACGGTGTAGTTATTTCCATGTTAATAGGCATAGCGGTGTAGATATTTCCATGTTTATAGAGACAGAGGTGCAGATATTTCCTAGTTTAAACAGATAGCGTTGCAGATATTTCCATCTTTATAGAGATAGCGGTGTAGACATTATCACGTTTATACAGTAAGCGGTATAGATATATACATTTTCATACAGATCACGGTGTAGATATTTCCATCCTTATACAGATAGCGGTGTATATATTTCCATGTTTATACAGATGGCTGTGCAGATGTTTCCATGTTTATGGAGGTGGCGGTGTAGATATTTTCATTTTTATTGAGACAGAGGTGTAGATGTTTCCTTGTTTATACAGATAGCGGTGTAGATATTTCCATGTTTATAGAGATAGCGGTGTAGACATTTCCAAATTTATACAGATAGCGGTGTAGATATTTAAAGGTTCATACAGATGGTGGTGTAGATATTTCCATCCTTATACAGATAGCGGTGTAGATATTTCCATGTTTATACAGATGGCGGTGTAGATATTTCCACCTTTATACAGATAGCGGTGTAGTTATTTCCATGTTCATAGAGATGGCGGTGTAGATATTTCCATGTTTACAGAGATAGAGGTGTAGATATTTATTTGTTTATAGAGATAGCCGTGTAGATATTTCCATGTTTATACAGGTGTCGGTGTAGATATTTCCATTTCTATACAGATGGCGGTGTACATATTTCCATGTTCATACAGATGGCGGTGTAGATATTTCCATGTTTTTAGACATGGTGGTGTAGGTATTTCCATGTTTATACAGGTAGCGGTGTAGATATTTCCATGTTTATATGGATGGCAGTGTAGATATTTCCATGTTTATACAGATAGCGGTATAGATATTTCCATGTTTATACAGATAGCTGTGAAAGTACTTACATCTTTACACAAATGGCGGTGTAGATATTTCCACGTTTATATAGATGGCGGTGTAGATATTTCCATCTTTATACAGATGGCGGTGTAGGTATTTCCATGTTTATAGAGGTGGCGGTGTAGATATTTCCATGTTTATACAGATAGTGTTGTAGTTATTTCCATGTTAATAGGCATAGCGGTGTAGATATTTCCATGTTTATAGAGATGGCGGTGTAGATATTTCCATGTTTACACAGATAACAGTGAAGATAATTACATGTTCCTACAGATGGCTGTGTAGATATTTCCATGTTTATACAGATAACAGTGTAGATATTTCCGTGTTTTTAGAGATAGCCGTGTAGTTATTTCCGTGTAAATAGGCATAGCGGTGAAGATATTTCCATGTTTATATAGATAGAGGTGTAGATATTTCCTAGTTTATACAGACAGCGGTGTAGATATTTCCATGTTTATAGAGATAGCGGTGTAGACATTTCCACGTTTATACAGATAGCGGTGTAGATATTTCCATGTTCTTACAGATGGCGGTGTAGATATTTCCATCCTTATACAGATAGCCGTGTAGATATTTCCATGTTTATACAGATGGTGGTGTAGATATTTCCATGTTTATTCAGATGGCGGTGTAGATATTTCCATCTTTATACACATGGCGGAGTAGATTTTTCCATGTTCATACAGATGGCGTTGAAGATATTTCCATGTTTATAGAGATGGTGGTGTAGATATTTCCATGTTTATACAGATGGCGGTGTCGATATTTCCATGTTTATACAGATGGCGGTGTAGATATTTCCATAGTTATACAGATGGCGGTGTAGATATTTCCGTGTTCTTACACATGGCGGTGGAGATATTTCCATCTTTATACAGATGGCAGTGTAGGTATTTCCATGTTTATAGAGATGGCAGTGTAGATAATTCCATGTTCATACAGGTGGCGGTGTAGATATTTCCATCCTTATACAGATAGCGGTGTAGATATTTCCATGTTTATACAGATGACGGTGTTGATATTTCCATCTTTATACAGATGGCGGTGTAGATATTTCCATGTTTATACAGATGGTGGTGTAGATATTTCCATGTTAATACATATGGCCGTGTAGATATTTCCATGTTTAAAGAGATGACAGTGTAGATATTTCCATTTTTATAGAGATAGCGGTGTATTTATTTCCATGTAAATAGGCATAGCGGTGTAGATATTTCCTTGTTTATAGAGATAGAGGTGTATATATTTCCTAGTTTAAACAGATAGCGGTGTAGATATTTCCATGTTTATTGAGACAGAGGTGTAGATATTTCCATGTTTATACAGATAGCGGTGTAGATATTTCCATGTTTATACAGAGAGCTGTGTACATATTTCCATCTTTATACAGATGGCGGTGTAGATATTTCCATGTTTAAATAGATGACAGTGTAGATATTTCCATTTTTATAGAGATACAGTGTATTTATTTCTATGTAAATAGGCATAGCTGTGTAGATATTTCCTTGTTTATAGAGATGGTGGTGTAGATATTTCCATGTTTATACAGATGGCGGTGTCGATATTTCCATGTTTATACAGATGGCGGTGTAGATATTTCCGTGTTCTTACACATTGCGGTGGAGATATTTCCATCTTTATACAGATGGCAGTGTAGGTATTTCCATGTTTATAGAGATGGCAGTGTAGATAATTCCATGTTCATACAGATGGCGGTGTAGATATTACCATCCTTATACAGATAGCGGTGTAGATATTTCCATGTTTATACAGATGACGGTGTTGATATTTCCATCTTTATACAGATGGCGGTGTAGATATTTCCATGTTGATACAGATGGCGGTGTAGATATTTCCATGTTTATAGAGATGGCGGTATAGATATTTCCATGTTTATATAGGTGGCGGTGTAGATATTTCCATCTTTATACAGATGGCGGTGTAGATATTTCCATCTTTATACAGATGGCGGTGTAGATATTTCCATGTTCATAAACAAGGCGGTGTAGATATTTCCATCTTTATACAGATGGCTGTGTAGATATTTCCATGTTTATACAGATGGCAGTGTAGGCATTTCCATGTTTATAGAGATGGCGGTGTAGATACTTCCATGTTTATACAGATAGCTGTGTAGATATTTCCATCTTTATACAGATGGCATTGTA